>NC_133754.1:72001191-72623191 GCF_036562045.2 Rhinolophus sinicus
GGGAAGCACGCGCCACTGTGATCACTTTAACATCAATTGCTCTCATCAATTCCTTCACTCGCAGATAATCCCACTTCCTAATTCTTGGAGATTTACACCATCAAGTGGAAACTCTTTCAACCTGGAATCACCACGTCCACAAATGGCCCTGTCTCTGTATCCAACTTCTACTGATTCCTTCCCATAAAAAAAGGGATGGGGTGTTCATTGCACCAAATAGGAGAACTATGGGTAAAACAAAGCAATTAGGGAAGAAAGAAAAATAATTTAGCTTGTTGCCCAGATTTCAGGATAAAGGTTATGAAAACAGAATATTTAGGGAAAAAAATATGGGGAGTGGGGTAGAGTCCTTCTCATTATAGATTAACTGGGAGAAACCAAAGGTAATTTAATATGAAAATCAAAAGCACTTTAAGAATCAAAAAGAAACTTGTAACGACCAATGTAAAACCTAAATAATAAAACTATATTATTGACTTTTCCCTTACAAAATTTTTTTCAAAAACAATCTAAAGGAGAAACAAACATGAGTCAGCATCAGCAGAATGTGAAGGGTGGGTAAGGGAACGGAAAAGTCATCAGAAGGACACAAAATGTGGGGTTTTTTAGACCCAAAAGAAAGCTAAATTGCTCCAAACCTTCTGCTTATTTCAGGCACCTTAAAATAAATGAACTTGAAAAACATTTTACACAGATATTATTGAATTTCGCGTATTTAAAATAAAAGTCCTAAGAACTTTCTTGTCTATTTTCAACAAACAAACGCTCAAACGAAGCATGAGGACCGTGGATGCTGATACTTAGTGGAAAAGGACTGCTGGACCCAGAGATTAGCATCACTGTAAAGGAAATCACCACTGTGAAAACGGCTTAAACAGCAATGACTTAGACAAGCCGCTGTGAAATGTCAAATGAAGCAATGATGAGATTTTAAAAATCATAGTGAATAGAAGAATTGGGGACTAAGATGAACTGAAAAAATAGTTTAGCAAAAATGGGAACATAAACAAAAGAGGATTTAAATACTAAAGGGCCCATAGACACTACAGAGGGAACGATAATTGCTACAAAAATAAACAGCAGGAGGCAAATTAGAGGGAGGAGAAAAGAAGGCACATGGGAAAAATACAAGCCCTCTGAGAAATAGGGATCTTATAACCATTAGAATTTATATCCTTACTAGTATATTGGATTTATGGGATTAATTTATTTTCTCATCTGGGCCATACCATTATTTTAACCTAAGTTATTTCTTTACTAAAAATTAAGGCTTTTACTGCCTTTACCCTTACATTATTTTTTTTTACTGGGATCTTTATAGCCCATGAACAAATTCTTATAAATCTTAATTCATACAAAAAGCAAACCAATAAAATCTCACCAAATTTTTCAGTAATTTGATTTTTACCCTTATCTCAGAAATACTAATTCAGGGAAGAGAGAATATCAAGAACTTTGAAAATAACTCCTTCGTAGGTCTTGACTTAAATGAACTCCCAAACATTTCTTCTTTTGTACAAAAAAAAAAAAAAATGTCCTCTCCAGGACCTTGTGGTTAGCTGTGTCCATGAGGGAAGCTGAAAATACGAGATTTGTGTTGGTGACTGACTGGAATAACCACCACAGAGAGCTATATTGTACCACTAGAATTCAAAATATACTAAACACACACACACACACACACACACACACACACACACACACACACCCCTCTCTTCTGGTATACCTAGAGGAGTGTGAGGTATATTTTGTAAAAGATCCTCAGATGGTTCGGACAAGCCTCTACTACCCCTAGTTGAGACCCTCTCTACATTTCCCCACCTCCACCCAGATTTAAAACGTTGATTCCAAGGCTATGGGCTGTAATCTGTCCTAATTTTAGCATTGCCTTTAACATTAAACTGCGAAAGTACTTAAGTTCTGTTTCATCTTCCCACACTTATTACAGTACTATGTTTTATGTGAACTATCATTTCGAATTCCAATGTTTCAAACTTCTGGTGGCTTTTAAAAATCTGTTAAGGTAATGGCTTTAATTAATTACTATGTTTTCCTTCTTTGGCCTCTAAGTCTAGTATCTAACTCCTAAAACTTCAACTTTATGAAAAAGTGTTTATTTTTAAAATTGGGGAACACAGTGATTTTCCTCCCTGGGGAACCTCACAATGCAAGTCTTGGCGCTGGTTGTCATCGGGGGCCAGAGCCCTCACTGCCACTGTGATCTTCCAGCTGCTTAGCTCTTTCCCAGGTCTCTGGACTATTCCTAAATCTCATTAATCTGGTCAGAGCACATTTATTACCCAGTGACACAGAAACTGCTGGCGCACAACTGTCCTCACATTCTCGGTTGCATACAACCTAACGTACATCTTCCCAGAACTCTGTTCCAATTATAGTGCCCCCTCTAAAAAGTTCAACTGCTTTTCTGGCTACCTCTGCAGTTTTTTTTCAACCCACTAAGATGAAAAGTTTCAACCAGCTGCCTTGAAAGAGGAGCAAATAAAGTCAAAATCATCAGATTCCTACAGCTCCCTGGAATCATTTAAATTATGTAACTTTAGCTCCTCGCTATCTATAGATATGGTCATAGCATAAGAAATTGACCAAATGCCTTGATGAGTTTATAATCAAATTTCTTGTTCCAAGTCACAAAGCATTTAGCAAAGTAACTACAAGCCCATACGCTATTTCCTTACTAATGACTTCTGGGTGTCACTACCATGGATATTACTTTTATATAAATGATGTCTTTTCATTGTATTCTCCAAAAAAATTTAGACGTGTATTTCTTTCAAGTAAAAGAAACCCACAGCTCACACAAGCCACACAGGGAACAAGAAACACTTCTTTAGAAATGTGTATTAAGCTAGAAATCTGAAGACCAAAGATAAGAGATATAATGGGAGTAGCTGAGAGTACATACAAGATTGATCAAACAATATGGTGAATGTTTAAATTAAAAAAAAATTATTGTTACAGTAAAAGACACATTGTCATTAATCCCCCTCAAAATACTCCCCCTCGCTTCAAACACACTCATCGCATCATTCTTGCCACTTTCTGAAGCAGTTCTGGAAGCCTCTTTCGTGAGTGTCTTTAGTTACTCTGTCGTGACTGCTTTGATGTCCTGAATCATTTTGACTTTGGGGAAGAGCCAGAAGTCCCATGGTGCCAGATCCGGTGAGTAAGGTAGATGAGGACACACTATAATGTTTTTATTTGACAGAAATTGCTGTATACCAGAAGCGATGTATGACACGGGGTGTTGTCATGATGGAGGATGATTTACGGCACACTTTAAAACACACCTTCTCTCAACTGTAGCTCACACCTGACTGACTGCACCGAACAGATTGAAACTTGTCACACACTGTTACTAAGGTTCGATGAGCCACTTTCCATATTGAAGATCCCTGCCTTTCTGTTGGATGGCACTTGGCAGCAGCACTCACTGTATTTTGTGATCACAACGGAAAGGCTCGTGTCACACATCGCTTCTTGTAGGGCTATTACTGTCAAATAAAAACATTACGGTGTCTCCTCATCCACCTTATTCACCGGATCTGGCACTCTGCAACTTCTGACTCTTCCCCAAAGTCAAAATGACCATGAAAGAAAAACATTTTGAATCGATTCAGGACATCGAGGCAGCCGTGACAGCACAACTAAAGACGCTCACGAAAGAGAACTTCCAGAACTGCTTCAGAAAGTAGCAAGAACGATGGTATGGATATTTGGGTTCAAAGCGAGAGGGAGTATTTTGAGGCGGATAAACAGCAATGTGTCGTTTACTGTAATGATTTTTTTTTTTTTAATTTAAACATTCACCATACCTTTTGATCACACCTCATACTTTTCAAATTAACCAAAGATTCTTCCCAGGAAACCTAAGGAGGTTCTGTTTAGAAGAATCAACAACATACCTACAATATTCACTGATGCTAATCTTGGGAAACATCTATTACTATCAAAAAGCAACAGAAACCAAACCTTAAAGGCCCCAAGAAAGGGAAAATTGCACTAGAATTGTTTAAAATCAATGTTTGCCACACAAAAATTTTTGTGAGTTTGGTCTTAGACTTCAATCAAGGTAGCTCAATTATCAGAGCATCAAAAGGAAATAATTTTAAGATGGTTTCACACTGAAAGGAAATCACACTATAACCCCCACTGAGAAAAAGTGAATACTAAGAAAAATGAAAGAGGTTCATACAGTAAACAACTCAGAGGGAGATCCTAAAAGACAAGGAACTATACCATTCAGATTTCTTGGCCTCATCTGAGGCCTCAGACAACATATAATTCCAAAAACACTATGTAATTCTCAAGTACTATACAAATTTCTTGAACGTGATTTGTGAACTTTTTAAGAGTGGGTCCATACTGAACACCGAGTTCCTCTGCCCTACCTGGCTTTGTAAGACGTATCAGAGAAATGTACACATCATGGCAGTCTCTCTCCTGCGGTATGATGAGTTGTAACAGCTGGAAGTTCTTGCAACGAATAAGCAGAGGGCATCCAGTAGCCGTTGTTGCCTGCTTTTCAATGGTGGAAATCTGACTGTGAAGAATCTACAACCAAAGGTTAATGTAGATAAGCTAAGCACAAATAGCTGATAAATATGAAAAGGACTAACACAGCCCTCGGAGACACACAGATAGATAAGAAACACTCCCCGACCTTCAGCTAGCTCAACACTGCACTCAGATGACAAGAACTGGGATGTTTTGGGAAAGAACCAACTGTCTAAATTTATCATTTTATTTGTCAACGCCAAGCTTTCTGATAACAAGGCTAATTATTTGAAGCCAACCATTCCACACACAATTTTGTGCAAGTGCAGGTAAGGGAAAAATATTTTGGTAGTCAAATGTTGATTGCAGTGAATAGCTAAAGTTAACTAAGGTCACGAGAAGTTAGTAAAATAAATCTCGCGATCAACAAAAGTTAGAGACGACTCAGCTTGGGAGGAGCCGCCGTGCTCCTGAATCCACATGGAATGCGGAGTTCAATAGCAAGCTGAGCTTGTTGTTTTCTAAGCTGTTGGTGATCAGTCAGGCTGCAGAAGACATTTATTTTAAAGGAAATCATACTGAAGGGCATTTCTGGTGTTTCAGGAGGGTCTCTGCTCCGTCCTCAATGGCAGCATTTCTTTCTTTAAATTCCTCTCCAAGTCGTCCCTGCTACCTTCTGCTAAAAACATAACCATGTCTATAGAATACAGGAAAGGCGAAATCCATAATTCAGGAACTCTGGCTTTGGTCCTACTCTCCTAGTTGGGTGGCTATCTAAAATAAAAAATATCTAATGGTCTCCATATTAAGTAGCAGACATACCTTACAATGGGGCTCTTCCATAGCTTTCCTTTTCTTTTTTTTATTTTTAAATTATCAGAAAAATGGAGACAATACAGTAAAACGACTGTATCTGGAATACTGACATTATTGAATCACTGCTTGTCAGCTTTGATGTGAAGCACTGGCTATTTCTATCTTTGAAGATGGTCAAATAATTGGTGTTTAAAATGAATAAGCAGATCAAGGAGATTTGACTCTGTACAGAAAAAGGCAGAGGTCACATTCCAGAAGCAGTCCTCTGAACATGCAAACACCAAACACCCACTCCCTGCACCCTGAGGGCAAACAGAAGAATGGAGGCTCAAACTTTTTATTTCAAACAATAGAAAACGTGCAAAGTTCAAAAGAAGGAATGCATACCCATGTTTCTTTTCTTGTGTCAGTTGCATTTTCCACGAATATGACATGAGTAGCCGTCAAATACAAAGTACCTAGGGCTGCTTTTTTAGAAGATATTCGATCTACCAAGCGGACATTTTCAACCTAGAGAAATCAGTTTGACAGTTACACTAATGCACAATAGGTAGGCACAAAAGTAAATAATAAGCAGGTAATCTTGTACTTAATCCAAAATATAATTTTGAGAATTTCCCCAATAACAAACAAAATTTGCCCCTTACTGAGATCTTAGAATATGATTCTGTATATCAAAAGATAAAAATTCACCCATTACTTAAATATACCATTAAATGTACCACAAAAGATTTATAAACCCTATTCGTTAAGGATACCCTTTCTGTATTTTAAATAGGTCGGCATTTTTATTTCACTGTAATTACATAATTCTAATTTAAGGCAGGAAGCGTGTGGGCATTGAAGTTCTGAGTTTACATAATAACCAAGTATGAAGTTCTCAATTAAAAAGAAAGCATATATTTGTCTACGTGTATGTGTCTCTCAGTTGTAAAAATGGTCTCAAGGTTGTCTGCTTCCACATAAACAAGCATGAAATGTATTAATAAATACACATCTGGGAGCAAAAAGTGTCAGAGAAATGTCCTGCATGTTTACAAGGAAAACCTCCCAAATTAAGATGCTCACATTCATTTATAATTAAATCCCTCTAATAAATGGAAGCCTCACCACAGAGCGAATTTGAACTGTTAGGAGAGATTTCTGGAAACAATTTTTATCAAGCACACAACTTTTGTATGCAAAGCAGTTGCAAGGTTATGTGCACTGGGATGGAAATGTAATAGGAATGACAAGACAATCTCAACTGGGCAAGTGAAAACTGAAGCAATGCTGACTAATACGGCAGAGCTAGATGAACATGAGCGTAATGATGGAATGCTCAGCAATGCTTCTTGCTACTACTGCCAAGGAGCAACCACCTACAGACACTGGCTCAACCCTCATCCCTCAAGTCAGGATGCTTTCTTGCTTCCATGAGGCAGCTGAGTAATTAGTGAATTGTATTTGTTCCATTCTTTAGCCTAATGTAGAAGCTGTGGCCCTGGTGTAACTGGAGAGCCCGCAGCTTCTCAACGGCTCCAGGGAAGACCTAGGTGGGTAGCGGACCTGATGAGCACTCCTCAGGACAACTCCAAGGGCAAACAGCACTCAAGACACCCAAAGCCTCAGTCTCCTCCCAGGCCTTTGAACCAAACCAGCCTTCGGAAAAGAGCACATAAGGATGCCATCCCATTTCTTCCCCATTTCCAGGGATATAACGAGGTAAATAAAAGATTAGGTATTTAAAATATTTTCCTTAGTCATACCATTCACTCTGGCGTGGTTGTATAATTCCTGAGGACTTGTATGTTATGAATGGCTATGTAAGTTTAAGATGTCCATTCAAGAACAGTGTCCTTAACCTATCAGCTTACGGTTTGAAAAAAGTATTTCGTTTGTTACTGATGTGCTCCACATTCTTTCATAAGGTTGTTCACTGTCTCTTTTTGAAATCATCTTCATATCATTGGTTTACTTTCCTACTAGGCAATCATCACTTCTTATATATTCATAAGAACTGTTTATATAGTAAGGATAGTAGCCTATGGCCTAATTTTTGTGTGTGTTTTATAACTCCCTCTTTACCAAACTGATTCTAATAATTTTTTCAAACAAATCTCATGGATGTTCTGAGAGGAATATTTTCTGTAATAATTTGTCTCTTCCTTTCTAGTTTTTATACCTCTTTTTTCCCTTTGGTCAATGACACCGTGTTTCCCCGAATATAAGACCTAGCCGGACAATCAGCTCTAATGAGTCTTTTGGAGCAAAAATTAATGTAAGACCCGGTCTTATTTTACTATAATATAAGACCCGGTCTTATATCATCAGATATAAGACCGGGACTTATATTAATTTTTGCTCCAAAAGACACATTAGAGCTGATTGTCCGGCTAGGTCTTATTTTTGGAGAAACAGGGCATTCAGAGTAACAGTAAGCAACAGTGCTAACAGCAGTCAGTCACTCATGTTGTTTTTGTTTATTTTTTCCAATAACAGTTTTATTGAGCTATAATTCATATACCATACAATTCACCCATTTAAAGTGTACTATTCAATGGTTTTAAGTACCATTAAGCTCTGTGCATATCATCGCTGTGCAACCATTATCAGGATCAATTTTAAAACATTTTTTATCACCGCAAAAAGAAACACTGTATCCATTAGCAGTCACCCCTCATTTCTCCTCCAACCACCTCAGCACTAGGCAACCAACAATCTACTTTTTGTCTCTGTGGATTTGACTATTCTGGACATTTCATATAAACAGAATCATATAATATATTGCACTTTGTGACTGGTTTCTTTCAATTAGTAGCATGTTTTCAATCTATGTTTCAAGTTAATCCATTGGAGATTTTATCAGTACTCCATTTCTTTTTATTGCCAAATAATATTCCATTATATGTATACACCACATTTTATTTATCCATCTGTTAGTTGATGGACATTTGGGTTACGTCTACTTTTTTGCTACAGTCAACAATGCTGCTATGAACATTCTTGTACAAGTGTTTGTGATGACATGGGTATTCATTTCTCTTGGATATACAACGTCTGACAATGAAGTTCGTGAACTTACTGCAACGATGTTGCTAATTGTCTTTTATGAATTTGTACCAACTGGATAAACAGTTAACCAAGTTTACTATTTGGAAGTGCTGAAAAGGCTGTGTGAAACAGTTAGACGATCTGAACTTTTCACCAACAATTCATGGCTCTTGCATCACAACAATGCATCAGCTCCTACAGCACTGTCTGTAAGGGAGTTTTTAGCCAGTAAACAAGTAGCTGTATTGGAACACCCTCTCTACTCACCTGATCTGGCCCCCAATGACTTCTTTCTTTACCTGAAGATAAAGGAAGTATTGAAAGGAAGACATTTTGATGATATTCAGGACATCAAGTGTAATACGATGGCAGCTCTGATGGCCATTTCAGAAAAAGAATTCCAAAATTGCTTTGAAGGGTGGACTAGGCACTGGCGTCAGTGAATAGATTCCCAAGGGGAGTACTTCGAAGGTGACCATAATGATATTCAACAATGAGGTATGTAGCATTTTTTCTAGGATGAGTTCACGAATTTAATTGTGTGACCTGGTGCATACATATACACCAAGGAATGGAATTGCTGGGTCAGATGGTAACTCTTTGTTAAACCTTTTTAGACACTCCCAGACTATTTTCCAAAGTGGCTATACCACTTTATATTCCCATCACCATTGTATGAGGGTTCCAGTTTTTCCATATCTTTGCGAATACTTGTGATAATCTCCTTTTACAACCATCCTACTAGATGTGAGATGTTATTTCATTGTGACTTTGATTTGCATTTCCCTGATGGCTAATGATGTTGAGCATCTTTTCATATGCACCTGCTTCCAATATTTACCACTGGGCTTGATGCTGACAATTTTTTAAAATCACATTATGGAAGTGACTTATTAGTTTACTAAGAGTTTTGACTTTTGAAAATCAGGAACAAACGTTATGTCTTTTTAATATGTATTTGGATAAATATTTGCTTTTTTACATTAGTCCTATGTTATCAATAATTATAATAGATTTCTTAACCTTTAAAGAAGTCTTTAAAATATTTACTATGGATAATTCTCCCTATAGAAGTGAAGGAAGCCCTACCACTTCGATTGTTTTTAGAAAACCTCAGTGGAACTGAACAAGGTTCACAGATGGTGGTAGATTAGAGTAATAATGAGATTTTTCCAGGTCTTCTTGTTAACTTTGGATGCTGTTGCAGTTCATGCTAAGATAGCCAGAACATTCTTGACGGTGACTCTAGTCATCAAATCTAGATAAAATGAAATAAATCTCAAGAGTTTTGGCACCATCTTAAAGACCCACTGGTTTAATAATTCTGCCTCATTGTTTGGCTAGATTAATTCCACCTCATTAACACATATGATAAACCATATGGTAGTAAGGTTTCTTTCATACTTGGAGAGATACGAGTCTTAGGAAACTACCAGTTTCTCTAGACAGAGTTATTTCAACTCATTTGCACGTTCCTAGGAACACCATACTTAAGACAAAGCAGGTATTCACGCTCTGCAAAAGGCAGCTCATCTATGCAAAACACATTATAGTATATTATTAATTTGGGGGAGTACATTTTTTATGTCCTGGGTGTACATTTTTTATTTCTGAAAATGGAATGCATCTTATGATTAATATGGTAAGACACCATTGTGTCATTTAATTGGCAGTGTTTTTGTCTTTCTTTGTGGTACATAAAATCTTGGTGCATCTTACAATCACTAATGTTTTAGATTTGCTGCAATACAGTTAAGTTTGTAGTCATTGGCATATAAATGAAATCTGAAACAATGAGACCTAAAGAGGTTAGTTACCTGGGGAGAGCATGCAGAGTGAGAAGAGAAGAGATCTGAGGAAATCCAACATTTAAAGGTTGGATGGAAGAAAAGGCATCAGCAAAGCAAACTAGGAAGGAATGGTCAATTAAGAGGAACATCAGGAGAGTGTACTGTTAAGGGAAGGTGTGCAGACTCATTAGGGAAGGTGTGCAGACTCAGTGGTTTAAGAGAGAAAGGGTGCTTGTGTCATACACTGCTGAGACATCAAGTAAGAGAAGAACTTTAAAATGCCCATTGAATTCAGGAGTGTGAAAGATGCTGGTGGCTTTAGCAGGAGTGGTCCTGGGAGCACGGGCATCAGAAGCCATAACACAGAAGCTGGAGACGTGCGCTCATGAGAGCTGAGAAAGTAGAGGTTCTACTGCTGCAGAAGGAAGGGTGGGATTGGGCCGAAGCCAGAGGGGGACAGCCTGGCCACTCAAACTCCATCCCAGAGCAGCAAAGAGCCAAAGCATACAAAGAGCTTTCCAGAAGCAACTGACATGTCAAGATATTTTCAAGAAAGAAGCCTATTAGTCTTGCCAATGAGGGGGCATCTCAAATTGTGATTCACACAGGAAAAAAAAAATAACTCCCATTAGGAGGAATTTGTGAGAAACAACGTTTTAAAGGATTAGAAAAAAGAGATGAGGACCACTGGGAAAGGACTTATCCTGCTTATGTTGGTCTCTCCGATCTTATGGAGCTTTGTACCCTAGCTTTAAAAACCGGTCTTTTTAAAAATTATGAAACATATACTTCTTTATGTAAGGTTTTAAGATTCAGAAATATAAAAGGAAAAAAAGAAAATCACTCCTAGTCCCATAATCCAAAACAAGCACTGTTCATTTTTTGGTGTATTTTAGAAAAATTTACACCTCATTTTAAGCGTTGTTGGATTTGGTAGTGAAGTGCCAGGTGCAATAACCCCAGGGAAGGGGAGAAAGAACCTAATCTCAGTCTTCTGCTTTATGAACCTTCCCTTTGCCCCAAATCTTCAGGGGAATTGGCTCTGTACCATAATGCCTTGATGCGCTAGAGAGGGCTGTGTAATTAAGTAAGAGGAGGGTTCTAAATCTGCACAGCTGTGTCATGGAACAGAGATGCAGAAACATATGCTGAAACAATCTGTAACCGGAACGAATTCAGGCATATTATGTCAGAGGTGACTATGGAAATGCAAACCAACAAAGGAGTTGGCAGAAATTCTGATTGGGGAGAACGAGCTTTGGACTTCTGAAGGGAGTAGAATGAAGGTGTTCAAAATAACTTTATCCATATCTCATGGAACGGGCCAGTCGCAGCTGTCACTTGGTTTATGCAAAAACTACCAAAATAAAAATAAAAACAATTACAAATATTTTTTAGACTACATACTCTATGCCATGCACGATGCTATCTATCACTTTGCATATTGGACCTCAGTGAATCCCTGTAATACCCCAGGGGTGAAGTCCTTAAACACTCCCCATTTCACAGTTATGTTTAGAGACCTGACACGTTTCTCCAACCTGGAGCTAAGGTCTGCAGAACCCCAAAGCCCAAGCTCATTGCTTACCCAGGCAGTGAGCACTGGTGAATGCCTGTGAGGTCACGTTAGTCCTGTCATTCAAAATTAATATGTTTAGGATAATCAACTCACAATTATTTTAAACAACTTTATGCATGAAATTAGTATTTGAAAATAGAATGCTTTGAGGCAAAATCATACCGTAAAACTAAATTCACAAACCCCTTTCAGAATATACTTTGAGATAAACTCAAAGACAGAAAGCCCGGGAACGGGGTGCAAGGGCCTACACTCTGGCCGAGGTGACATCCCGGACTCTCAGGACTCATCAAAGTGAGAACACCGAACATCCAATGCCATTCAACAACACGTCTATGTGTGACACTATGTGAGGACAAAGGTTTTGTCTTCCTCGAGAATCATACAGATTCAATGGAAAACACTGTGCCCCAGTTTAATAGCCTTTTCATTCCCATCCCTGCTTAGTTGGGGTTAGATTGAGGAAAAAGAAAAAAAGGTTTTGTCAGCTTTTTTAGGCCAAGGCTGAAAAGCTTCAGAGAAAATACCGGGCCCCACCATAGCAGTGCCAGGCCTGAAATGGGATACCCCGCTGAGGAACACGAGTCCAACTTGATCCTTCCCTCGCTGCCTAGAATCAGGAGGGCCCTGTAAATCACCAAGAGATGGAGCCTCTCTTAGCAATTCCCCATCACGCCACCTTCTAATTGCAACCTTCATAGAATATGAGCCTTTACTTTCTCTCCTGCAGGCCGAATACTGGACTGTTGAACATTTGGGGTTCCAGAATCATCTCAGACTATCTATAAAAGTAAAGCTGTTCTGCAGGACAAGAAGCCCAAAGTTGAATGTAGGGTTACCTTTTCTTGAAAAGGACAGAAAAAACGAATGGCCCTGGCCACCAGCTTTGCTTGGGCCAAAGACATTCAATATCATACAAATTAGGCTGTAGGTCACTGCCATTTGGGGGAAAGAGATCCAGAGGTTGTTGAACAGGGAGAAATCAAAATGTCTACAGCAGCCAAAACCGAAGACAAGTTTATGTTCTAATCTAAGAAAAGCAGCTAAGAAAATAGTTTGTCATGCTAAATCTGGTATCATGACATTTCCTAATTCTACCAACATGAAAAGTAAAGTATTTGTGAGTCAGAAGGCCTGAGCCCCGGTTCTGATTCTGATTTTGAAACTGAACTATGAGGGGCCGGCAGCTGAGTTACTATCTCTGGGTGTTGACTTCTCTGAAGGCCCTACTGGGGATTGAATGTCTTTCTCTATCCTGGCAGGCTGATGTTCTAACTCAGTGGTACCATATAGAAAAGTTTCTAAGCACACAAAACAGCAACGGTGGAAATATACACAATAATGCCTCAATATTAAATTGTCCAGAAATTCAGCCACTCAGTAATGTGGTTGACCAACAAAACTCTTGCGATTTCCTGAGGAAAGGAAGCACCAGACCCAGCAAAAACAGATGCTGCAACAGTCTCTACAATTAGCTCAGAGGCTGCAGTGATACCCAGTGTTAGAGGCCCAGTGGAGAAAGATGAACACGCCACGCCCATGCTATACCACCCACCAGCCTGGAGAGAAGCTGCCTGGGCCACACTGGCTTGTTTTCAGTCTCCAGGTTCCCTTCTCTCACTGAAGTTATCCTCCTCTTCCCTTCTTTTGGAGTATTAGGAAATCACTGCCTAGAAATCCTAGACTACTTATTAAGACTTCCTGAGTTATTCACCTCTGATAATTATCACTTGGTTTCAAGTCTGCATGAATCTTCATTACTGTAGTATTTAAAAGATAGTATTTTCGTTGCCTTTCTTTAACAAATGACATCAGATTGCATCTTTTTAAAAGCATTATATTTCATCTTAATGCTCATCATATTCTTTAAGATAAACTGAAAGAAAACATGATGTGAAATAAATGTTTACTTCAGAATACCAACCTGGTTTCTGAAAACATATGTTCAAATCTATCTATCTAGCCATCCATCTATTTTTTATATATATAATTTTTAATGGTGATGTTCAGGCTACATGACATAGAGACCAATTTGGCTCCTTAGTGCCCACCCATCAAAATTCCACACCACTCATCAGAAAGTGGCTAAGTGACAAGGAGAACTTATTCAGAAACCAACCTTGAGACAATCACAATAATGAGAAGTTAAAAGTAAAGACAGAGTCCATTTTTCCTAAAGTGTTCTTCCGTTATAAGCAGAACACATCACATGAGCCACAAAATGTGAAGACGTACAACACAGAAATGTGCATGAATATGGCAGTTTGAAATGCACACTATTAATGTAGGCCCATTACATTGTGCAGTGGTTAGCACGGTGATGAGGAGACAGTGGTGGGGGTTCCACTGGTGAAGCTCCCAGAGAGGGGAGCCATCCTTCGGTATCCAGTCTTGGGTGTGGAGGCTGTTCTGGCTTTAAGCAGTGCCCACTCCCTCACGCCCTCACTACTAATCAGGCCCACCCAGGACGAGCTTTCCAGAAAAGCTGATGGTAAAGAAGGAAGCACAATAGCGGCAGATTCCTTTCAACTTCTCCCTTGAGCAGATGGGGCAAAAGAAGGAAGGGTAATAATAGTAACAATACTCACAACCTTTTCCTGAGCAACTCCTGAGTGTCAGGTATTGTCCATATACTATTTCTAACCCAAGCTGGAAGGAAGACATAGTTATTCAATTTTACAAATAAAAAAATAGAAGTGCATGAAGAATAAATCAATGGAGCAAGTTCTCACAGCTAGAAAGTGGCAGAGCCAGAAGTGTCTGCCTCCCACATCTGCTTCCCTGGACCTCCCTGAGGTTTACCTCTTCCTTTCAGGCTTAATATTGGAGTTTTAAGGAAAGGCACCATGACTCAAGGCCTGTCCTCCATTTTTCCTAAATTTCAGTTAGACAGTAATTACGGTTGACAAGGAAAAATATCTATCTAAAACGAAAAGTATTGATAATTCGATATAGAGAAGCTTAGTGGGGCATTTTAACTCCCTGCCTATTCATTTCATCTTGTCTGGAGGACCAGACCCCTCTGGTATGGAAGTCAGCCTTGAAGAGTCTGGTTTCCCAGGACTAGCTGGCCAGAGTCTTCCAATGTGCACCATTTTGTTTTAGGTCAGAAGGTGCAAGGCCCTGCAGCACGGGGAGAACCACTTCAGGAATCACGTGGTTCTCCCATGCATTAATTATAGAAACATCCACCCCATTAGAAATTCCGAGTGGTCTTATTTATGGTAGGTGTCCCTGTGTTGCTAAGTAAGATATTTTAAGTTTCTACCCATAGCTCCTGGACAATGAATGAATGATTCCACCTACGAGTAACTAACTGCACGTGCAAGAAAAAAAGAGAAAAGGTGTACATCTCAGTAATTGCTGATAAACGGTAATTATTGATAAACAAATCTACAAAAAGACTTCAGAGATTTAACTATTGCTGCCACTGAATGATCACCTCATGTCTGTGATTTCATTTCCCCTGTTAAAGTAGTGGGAATGACAGAGTATGCTAGAAAGATGGACTGCCCAATTATAGTTGCAAAGTACCTTGGCAGAGAAGAAGAAGAAGTAAAGCAATCAAAAATTCGTCAGACAATTAGAATTGTTATAATCTCTTAGAATAGCAGGGGGGGAAAAGCGTTTGATTTTTCCAATTTAAAAAGAAGCAGTTTCAATATTGTATTATATATCTGAAAGCTATTAAGAAAGTACATCTTCAAAGTTCTCATCAGAAGAGAAAAAATAATTTGCTATGTGAGATGATGGATATTAGCTAAACTTATTGTGGTGATAATTTTGCAATACTCATATATACATATATCAAATCATTACATTGTACACACGTTGAACTAATACAGCTCAATAAAACTGGGAAAATAAAATCATATTATAAAATGTTACATAATAAACTTGTTTGCAAAAATAATTAAAAGGAAAAAATTTTAAAAAGCACTTTTTTTCTACTTAAATAAAATTGCTTAAACAAGTAAAACGGGGTAGTCATGAAGCTTCTGGAGGTTTCTATCCCAGCTATTGGTAGAAAAATCAGGCAACCAACAATCCTTCTCCCAAAAGGCGGATTTAATCTGTTTAAAACTATAAAACCAATGAAAGTATTTTCCCAGGACCATTTTATTCAGAGGTCAGATATTGGAGTAGAACTGAGGAAAGGGTAAGAATCACAAAGCATAATCCAAGAAAATATATGATATGCAACCAGAAGAAATACTGACAAGATTCTGCCCTTCATAAAACCCACATTGTTAATATAACAGAGACAAATACTCATGGGATACATACACTGAAACTGCACGCAAATAATCCTATTTTCAAGCTGCCTGAAAAAAATAACTCTTTTAAAAATTTATCCTTCTATGAAGCTAAATTTGTGTAAAACATACTTAATACAGTCAGATGTAATACAAAGCAAGGTACCTGCAAAAGAACCATATGAATATTAGACAGCTGCCACCCCTCAGTTCAAGTCCTTTTCTCTGGACAGAGCCAGCTTCAGCCTGGGTAACTGAAGTAGGAGGGTTCAGATTTAGAAAGATTAAAACCCAGTTTGAAACAGACTCATAATCCGTTCAGACAGACCCAGGAGTAAATATTGATATAAAAATTCATCCTAGAAATCTTGATCTCATTTTTACAAGTAAGGCTTTTGAAAAAGGAAGGATGGGTTCATCCAGACCATTTTGTTATGCGCTTGCACAAAAGAACACTGAAAATGAATAAAGATCCTGGGATTGTATGCATGTTAGAAGGATATTTAGTGTGTTAGCCTCCAAAGTAAAGAATGTATGTATTTCCCAATTTGCTGGAAAATTTAAGTCCTTTCTCCACATTGGAAATAGAGTACTTAATACACATATTTCTATAGTTTTTGAGCCATCTGCAAATTTTGAACTAATTCTAATAAGGTTACACTCTTTGAAAACTGTAAGCTTTGCAAAATTTGCTTTTAAAAGAAGAATCAAATCACTCAAATTTCCTATACAGATAAGGATATTTTTATCAAGGTGAAGAAAATAAATATCTTGATGATCTCAGATCACCTTGAATGCCTATAAACAAGCAGGTTGTTGAGTTCCATCTACCTATACAATTGTTAAAACAGTAGATTTGACTGACATTCAACTAAACTTAAAAAATGCCCTGAGAGGGATAATAAAGCTAAAATAATGACACAGAGCCATAGCTACTTAAGTAACGAGAGTGCTAGGAACACTTAGAAAAGGCAGAGAAAAGGGAGCCCATGTTTGCTCAGAGGAAACTATAAACATTATGCCAGCAGCCAACTGTCGTAAATAAAAAGAGTCAGGCGCTTGAGAGCTTTGCACGGGGCCCATACAGTTTATTTTGGTAGGATGATCCTGGATGTGTAGGCTTCAAAGAACATGTGCTGTTGAACGAGAGGACAGTCCCAGGACTTATTTCAACACCACCTTAAAATAACCTCAACCAAAAATACCATTTCCAACAAGCACAAATAAGAGAAAAAGAAGAAGAAAGATGTTAAGAGGAAAATAAATGAAGAACAGATACGGGGCCCATTGTTACTCAAAGAATAAATGTATGGAGTGACCTTTTCAAGATAGCTGGTTAAAAAAAAGTAGTCACTTAAAAAAACAAAATAGTAATGGAGAATAAGACCTGCTATGAAGCAATATGGAAAGTCAAAGCCTTGCTTTATTACAATAATGGTTTTCCTATAAAAATATATTTCTAAAATTCTAAAATGCTTCTGAAGTTGACATATTTTTGACAAAGGCACTAACAGCAAAGTGTAAATTGCCTACTTCTATAGCTATTTGGGAACTATGGGAAAGTATTTTTCCAAGGGCAGGTTGTGCCAAATGGAACTTACTACTGGTCCAAAGAGAGGAGACAGCCTGGGCACAAAGAGAACCAAGCTGTACACACACCCCCACCCCCACCACCATCTTCTGGCAAGCACCAGTGCCAGAGGACAAAGGGGTACGGCCCATCCACCCAGGGCAAGGCCAGGTTCCAGCTCATTTACACAATCCCATGCCTCACCTCTGGGCTCCAAGCCCCCAAGGACAGACTCCATAATTGGCACTACATTTTTCTCCTTCTTCTCTTACAGTGCAGCCTCTGGTTCCCCTCAGTCCCATTCTGGGAAAAGAGTATAAAGAAGAATGTCTTGCAGACACAACGACCGGAGGAGGCCTCTTCTGAGGCCCAATAAGAAAGGCTGCACTAGTGCCCTGTCACTAATCCGCTCACCCAGGACAATTGTTCCCTCCAGCCTAATTCTCAGGAACTGCCTCCTTAATGCCACCTCTCCTCGACCACTCCAGTCCCTGGCGATTATTCTCTACCCTTTGAATTTCTGTGACACCTCCAGTCATGACTATTTACTTCCCGTTTTTCCTACATTGCCTATTACATGTTCTTTTTACTTTACCACTCTAATTGTTTCCAAGAACATCTATTCTCAAGGAAGGCACCAGATCTTCTTTTCTTTCCAATATTCCCTGCAGAACCATGAGCGATGCGAGGCCCACACTTGCATTAGAACTTACATCAGAAGAAGGAAATAGGAGACACAGTCCTTTGCTTTGCGGCTTCCTGAAACAACAACCATTGCAATGACTTCGGAGCAACATAACAACCTTCAACTGTGGGATCCTTAAGGAGAGGTACTACATTTTTCTTCCATCTTTGTATCCTAACGCCTGGCACATGTATATGCTAAAATATCTGTTCAGTGAATGCAAACGAACAACAAACACTATGACACAAATAAACAACACGAGGGCTTGTAGACAGAATCAGGTATGATTAACCAGGAATGCTTTACTACTGAATTTGAATTCTCAGACAAGAAGGTTAGTAAAATTCAACTGTGGAAGATGGAGCAAGTACAAGAAACACAGATAAAAATAATAATAATAATAATTTCATCTGCAGAAGTGAAAACTAAATGCCATGTACCTAAAATGGAACTGAGACCTTTACTTTTTTTCCATAACTGGAATACAGTATGTCATGGTAGTTGAACTAGCAGTCTTTAAAAGCTGCTGTGAACACAAGCCAGCAAGTAAAAATAAAAGCTGTACCATTAAACAAGATTTGAGGTTTTAAAATAAAATTCAATTAGTCTGCACACTGGGGAGAGGTTGCCCAGTTGGTGTAGAATCTGAGAAGTTTCCAGAAGGTTAGTTTGTCTTTGCTCTAGGTCATCAGTTCCTTGTGTGCTAGCTGTATATGAATACCTAGCTCTTCATAACATTCTTTATTTGGAAATTTGAGACTCCAAGATACCAATGTCCTGCCAGTGAAAGAGAATAGCATAGAGCTGAACTTCAAGCTACTGTGTGAGATTGTGTTTTCGTGCCGTCAGTTGTCATATGCTTTGTGGGAATCCTTAAGGATTAAAGTTTTAGTGACAATGTTTTTAATTTGAAAGTCCGGTTTCCCTTGCAAAACTAAAATCTGTGAGCTTGGACCAAATGCAGGTATAACATTCTTATTGGAAGCCATACTTATATTTTCTTATAAAGTCTTTTGAATTAATAAAATATTAGCATCCTTACATTAAAAAATAAGAGGCAAAAGAAGAATAAGACACAAGGCTGTTGAAAGATACTGTAGCTTGGACACAACGTCACATTAAACCAGGTCCTTGATTCATTCAGTCAAGTAATAGTCACTGTGCACATCTACTCTGCACCAGGCCCAGAACGTTCTGGGTGTTGGGGATCCACCTGTGGCCAAGACAAAGTCACTGCTCACAGGGAGCTTGCACTCTGAGGATGGATGGACAGGAGAATGGGAAACAAACAGACAGGCACGTTACAAACAAAATGCATATACACATGCAAAAAGGTGCTAGGAAGGAAATGAAAGCAGGACAGGTAGTTGGGTGTGCAGGTCCGGCCCTCAGCATGCCCAGGGAACGTCTTTTCTAATACAACGACTGCCTCTTTCAGTCGAGAACCAAAGTAAGTGGGAGAGCCAACCACGAGGAACTTTGGAAAAGGAGCCTTCCAGGCAAAGGGATCAACACATGAGAGGACCTGAGCAGGAACTGCTTCTGCATGTTCAAGGGTCTACAAGAGCAGAGTCTGTGAGGGGAGGCAGAGGAGATGAGGTGCTACAGCAGGCCAGGGCGAGCGGTGAGCCTTTCCAGCGCAATGTTAGGACGTGGCTTTCTCTCTGTGGAGCATGGGAGCATCTGGAAGGTTCATGGGGGAAGGGTAGCAGGATCTAGCAAATGGATCTTCTAAAAATGGAAGATTTTTCTAAGGTCTTGGCTTCCAGGGAAAAAAAACATATATAGAGTATTTTAAAACACTGCAATGTTATTTTTTATTGTTTCATTCTTACCTACAATGTAAGTTCCATAAAACTAGGGACACTGTCTGTTTTGTCACCACTGGATCTCCAGGCCTAAAAGAGTTCATGGCATACAGGAAGCATTCAAGGAATATTTGTTTAAGGTACACGTAAATGAATAAATGCATGGCTAGTGTCTCTGAATCTACCCACTTAGCTCAAGCAGGCAGAATCTCTTTCTATACTCCACTACTCAAATTCGTTGAACAGCTCACGTCAATGTGGAAGTCAACTGCACCTGCAATTTCTGCATGGCTTGCACTTTGCTATGTGCCCTAAGGAAGGAAACTTTTTGTCATAGCTTGGCAATAAAATTTATGTCTCCGGGAATCTCTGATACATCGTGTTTCTCCTCTTGAAAAAGATGAGAAAAGTAAACATACAATTTTCATAAAGTTGTCAAAGCCTGCCACAAAATGTTAAGTAGGGGTTATTTTTAAACTATTTTAAGTGGCTGTGGGAGGAAGGGTTGGGTTTATGTCCTGGGAAGTACTTTTACTCCCAAAGGCTTCAACTAGCTGTCCACCAGGGGAAAGGGCACTAGAAAAAAAAAAAAAGTTTAGACTGTTCCTGGCCTAAGAAATACAAAATGAGCTTCTTGGACTCCCTCTGAGTACAATATAAGAATACAAACATGAACCATCACATGGGGCAAAGTCACGGAATCCTGGGTGTTTGGTCAAGAGGTTTAATTTCATGCATAGTTCACAGCTTGTCCTGTTCAGAATGGAAACACCGATAAAAATAAGCTTTAAATATGGATGAGAAAATATATGTCCATCTGTTCTGTGAAAACAAGCATTCCAGACACTGTTTTGTTTGCGGAGATGTTGACAGAAGTGACAATCCAACCCACTCAGTTACTAATATAAGTTCAATGGGAAATGTTGAAATTTGCTAATAAGTAAATACGTGGACAAACATAGGAGGTTACAGTTTCATGCCTTTATCATTCCTCACCAATGTTTCAAGGCGATAATATAATCCCTTAATTGTATCCCTTTCAAAAGCTTAACTGGTGGCACAGATGTTACCATGTTACTCTTATCCACTAAAAAAATAAAATCAAATCAAAGTGTATTTCTCAGTTTCTTCACACGTGCACTCCAAAAGACTGTCCCTCAGGAGTTCAGGGTGATGTCACTCAGATGCTGTCTGTAAGGAATATAAGCCACTGCAGGCTTTCTGAGCAAAACTTGACACCTTTCCTAAAATCCAGTCTTTGCAGAGTGCCTTCAGAGAAAAAAAATAATAAATCTACTGTATAGTGGGGAAGTAAGTCAAATGAAATGTTTGGATTAAGCAAATTCTTTTTATTCTCAAACTTCACAGTTCTATCAGCATACAAACATGTGACCACCTCCTTTTGCAAAGATTATAAAAAAGAAAAACAGTTTTAAAATGTACTAAATGCAATGTTAAGTACTTTAAAGGTATTCTCTCACTGAACCTCCTAATAAGAGATAGTTGAGGAAATCAATGCATTGAGAGACCTCAAGTGACTCAATCAAGATCATATACCTGGCTATATAATCGAGACAGTGGGGTACACATCTGTGACAATATGGATGGACCTGGCAGGTATTATGCTAAGTGAAATAAGTCAGACAGAGAAGGACAAATACCATATGATGTCACTTACAAGTATATGTGGACTCTATAGAACAAAATAAATGAACAAACAAAACAGAAACAGACTCACAGATGCAGGGAACAAGCTGATGGTTGCCAGATGGGAGGGAGGTTGGGGGACAGGGTAAAAAAGGTGAAGAGGTTAAGAAGTACAAATTGGGGGCCGGCCCAGTGGCTCAGGCGGTTAGAGCTCCATGCTCCTAACTCCGAAGGATGCCGGTTCGATTCCCACATGGGCCAGTGGGCTCTCAACCACAAGGTTGCTAGTTCAATTCCTCGAGTCCCACAAGGGATGGTGGGCTCTGCCCCCTGCAACTAAGATTGAACACGGCACCTTGAGCTGAGCTGCTGCTTAGCTCCCGGATGGCTCAGTTGGTTGGAGTGCGTCCTCTCAACCACAAGGTTGCTGGTTTGACTCCTGCAAGGGATGGTGGGCGCACGTGCCCCCTGCAACTAGAAAAGGCAACTGGATCTGGAGCTGAGCTGCGCCCTCCACAACTAAGATGGAAAGGACAACAACTTGACTTGGAAAAAAGGCCTGGAAGTGCACACTGTTCCCCCAATAAAAGTCCTGTTCCCCTTCCCCAATAAAATCTTTAAAAAAAAAGTACAAATTGGTAGTTACAAAATAGTCATGGGGATGTAAAGTAAAGCATAGGGAATATAATAACATGGTAATAACTATATATAGTGCCAGGGGGGTACCAGACTAATCAGGGGGATCACTGTATTAATTATATAAATGTCTAACCACTATGCTGTACACCTAAAATTAATATAAAATAATATTTAATATCAACTGTGATTGAGGTGTTTTTTTTTAAAAAAAAGACTGTGTGGTACACATTAAAAATAGACATGGAGATCAAAAAAATAGAACCAGTGTCTAGTAAGAAACCCATGCATCTATGGTCCATGTAACTATAGTGAACTGATTTTGCACAAGGGTTCCAAGAAAACTAAATGGAATAAGTCTTTTTGATAAATAGTGCCTGGAAAAATGGAATTCCATGTGCAAATGAATGAATTTGGACCTCTACCACATATAAAAGTTAACTCAAAATGGATCAAAGACCTAAACAGTGTAAATCTTTGTGACCTGGATTAGGCAATTTTTTTTTTGTTTTATGCAGACACACACGTGCGCGCACGCGCGCGCACGGCACCTAAAGCACAAGCAATCAAAGAAAAAATAGGTCAAGTGTAGGTCAATTGTACTTCATCAGAATTAAAAATCTTTTTGTTTCAAAGGACAAGAAAGCGAAAGAAAGAAAAAGAACCCACAGAATGGAATAAAATATTTGCAAGTCATATATGTGATAAGGATCTATTATCCAAAATATATAAAGATGTACAATTCAACAATAAAAAGAGAGATAGCCTAAATGAAAATGAACAAATGCCTAGACTATAACATAAAAAAAAAAAAAAAAAAAAAAAAATCTTGACTATCTTGAGTTTGACAATGACTTTTTAAATAAAACACCAAAGACACCATCTATGGAAGAAAGAATTGATAAACTAGACAATTAAAATTCAAAACTTCTGCAGTGTGAAAGATACTGTAAAAAAAAAAAATGAAAAGACAAGCCACAGATTGGAAGAAAATGTTTGCAAAAGACATTTCTGGTAAAACCAACCCAATTTAAAAAATGGGCCAAAGATTTCAACAGACACCTCACCAAAGAAGACATACAGACAGCAAATAAGCATATGAAAAAACACTCTTCCTGTCATCAGGGAAATACAAATTAAAATAACAATGAGATACTACCACACACCTATTAGAAGGGCCAAAATCCAAAATACTGACAACACCACATGCTGGTAAGGATGGGAAGTGACAGGAATGCTCATACATCACTGGTGGCAATGCAAAATGATTCAGCCACTTTGGAAGACAGTTTGGCAGTTTCTTACAAAACTAAACATACTATCACCATATGATCCAGGAATTGTATTCTGTGGTATTTACCCAACGAAGCCGAAAACTTACATCCACACAAAACCTGCACATGGATGTTTAAAGCAGCTTTATTCACAATTGCCAATACCTGGGGGCAACCAAGACATCCATCAGTAGGTGAATGGATAAGTAAACAGTAGTACATCCAGATGATGTAATAGTATTCAGCAATAAAACAGAAATGAGCTATCAAGCCATGAAAAGACATGGGGGGAACTTAACTGCATTTCACTAAGTGAAAGAAGCCAATATGAAAATGCTATGTGGTGTATGATTCCAACCATATGACATTCTGGGAAAGGCAAAACTATGGAGACACTAAAAAGGTCAGTGGTTGCCGGGCGTTAGGGGGCAGAGAGGGTTGAATAAGCAGAACACAGGATTTTGGGGGCAGTAAAACTACTCTGTAGGATACTATAATTGTGGATACATGCCATTATGAATTTGTCCAACCCCATAGACTGTACTACACTAAGCGTGAACCCTAAGAGTCCATTCTAATGTAAAGAATGGTCTTTGGATGTTAATGATGTGTCAGTGTAGGTTCATTAATTGTCACAAATGGCCTCCTCTGCTGGGGCATGTCCATCATGGGGGGAAGCTATGTCTGCCTGGGGACGGGGGATGTATGGGGATGTACCTTCTGCTCAATATTTCTGTGAACCCAAAACTGCACTGAAAACGTCTATTAAAAAGCAAAAGATTAGAATAAATAATTTCTACGAAGAAGATACACAAACAGCTAATAAGCACATAAAAAGATGCTCAACATCATTAGTCACCAAGGAAATGTAAATCACACCACCATGAGCTATCACTTCATGCCTATTACGATAGTTATTAGAAAGAAAGCTGACAATAACAAGTACTGGCAATAATATGGAGAAATTAGAATCCTCACACATTGCTGTTGGGACTATAAAACAGTACAGTCTCTTTGGAAAACAGTTTGTCAGTTTCTCAAAAGATTAAACACAAGCTTCCATATGACTGAATAATTCTAATCCTGGATACCCGCGAGAATTGGAAACATATGTTCACACAAAAGAACTTGTACATCGGTGTTCACAGAAGCATTATTCATAATAAACAAAAAGTGGAAACAACTCAAGTATCTATCAAATGATAAATGGATAAACAAATGTGGGTATATTCATACAATGGAATATTATTCAGCAATAAAAGGCACGAAGTTCTCACCCATGCTACAAATATGGATGAATCTTGAAAATGATATGCTAAGTGAAAGAAGCCAGTCATAATGGACCACGTGTTGTATGGCTCTGTTTATATAAAATGTGCAGAACAGGAAAATCTGTAGAGATAGAAAGTAGATGAGTGATTTCCAGGAGAGCGGGAGAGAGAAACGCAGACTGAATACTAACAGGTATGAAGTTTCTCTTGGGGGTGATGAAATTGTTGTGAAATTAGATAGATAGTAATGATGGTTAGAAAACATGTAACAAAACCCACTGAATTGTATACTTTAAAAGAGTGAATTTTATGGTATCTGAACTATTTCTCATTTTTAAAAATTATGTCAACAGTAAAAGAAAAAAACATATATCTGATAAGCAAGTGATGGAGTAAGAATTTAAACTCTGGGCACTGACTTCAGAGCCACACTGCTTCCCAATATCGTGCTAATAGGTGATGTACATTTGCCAAATTAAACATAGTTGGAATTCATTCATTCATTCATTCATTCAACAAATTCACTCACTCAATAAGTATTTATTGAGCACTGGTTACATACCAGGAAGTATATTAGTTTGCTTTTTGCTTTTTATTGTGGCAAAATACGCATAACATAAAATTTACCACTTTAACCATCTTGAAGCGTATAATTGAGTGGCACTAAGTGCATTCATATTGTTGTACAACGATCACTACATTTCCAAACTTTTTCATCACCTGAAACAGAAATTCTGCAACTATTAAGCAATAACTCTCATTTTCCTTAACTTCTCCTCCAGTAAACATTATTCTACTTCTGTCTGTAAGAATTTGCTCATTCTAGATACGTCAGATAAGTGGAATCATATATTTGTCCTATTCTGTCTGGCTTGTTTTACTCAGCAAAATGTCCTAAGGTTTCATCTATTTTGTAGCATGTATCAGAACTTCATTCCTTTCTATGGCTGAATAATATTCTATTGTGTGTATATACCACATTTTATCCATTTATCTGTTACTGGATACCTGGATTGTTTCTATCCTTTGGCCATTGTGAATAATGCAGCTATGAGCATAGGCATACAAGCCAAGTATCTGTTGGTGTATATTTTTAATGTTTTGGGGTATACACCTAGGAGTGGAATTGCTGGGTCATATGGTAATTCTATGTTTAACTTTCTGAGGAACTGCCAAACTGTTTTCTACAGCAGCTGCACCATTTTACAGCAATTTCCGAGAGTTCAACTTCTCCACATTCTTGCCAACACTTATTTTCATGTGTTGTTTTTTTTTTTTTTTACAATAGCCATCCTAATGGGTATGAAATGGTATCTCATTGTGGTTTTTATTTGCATTTCTCTAATAGCTAGTGATATTGGGCATCTTTTCATGAGCTAATTGTTGATTTATATATCTTGTTTTGAGAAATGTCTACTCAAGACCTTTTCTGTTTTTGAACTGATCTGCTTGTTTTTTGTTGCTATTGTTGAGTTGTATGTATTTTTTTGTTTGCTTTTTGAAAACAGATGCAAATAACTGAACCAGAGAAAGCAAAGCAAAGCAGGATGTTTCCCTATTGCAAAGGAACCGTCCAGCATGTCTTTAAATATTACACTCCTCTCAAACTGGAAAACATGTTTGTTTATAGTCCATCTTGATGGATGATGGACTGTAAAGAACAAAGAGTAAACCACTGGAAATAAATATATTATTTATATATATACGAGGCTTGACAATTAAGTTCACAAGCTTGTTGCAACAATATTGCTAACTTTTTTTGATATCAGAAGGATTATTCATTATGAATTTGTACTAACTGGACAAACAGTTAACCAAGTTGACTATTTGGAAGTGCTGAAAAGGCTGCGTGAAAAAGTTAGATGACCTGAACTTTTCACCAACAATTCATGACTCTTGTATTACAACAATGCACCAGCTCACACGGAACAGTCTGTGAGGGAGTTTTTAGCCAGTTTTTAACAAATAACTGTATTGGAACACTCTTCCTACTCATCTGATCTGGCCCCCAATGTCTTCTTTCTTTATCCAAAGATAAACGAAATATTGAAAGGAAGACATTTTGATGACTTCAGTACATCAAGGGTAATACGACGACAGCTCTGATGGCCATTCCAGAAAAAGAGTTCCAAAATTGTTTTGAAGGGTGGACTAGGCGCTAGCATTGGTGCATAGCTTCCCAAGGGGAATACTTCAAAGGTGACTATTGTGATATTCAGCAATGAGGTATGTAGCTCTTTTTCTAGGATGAGCTTGCGAACTTAATTGTCGGACCTCATGATATATAATAAAATATTCAGTATTATTAAATAGTTCTTAAAAACAATGAAATATATAGGAAACTATAACCTCCCATACAAACATGGTTTATGAGAACGTTTTTCAAAATTTGTGTTTATTGACTGAATTTATTTACATCAGACGCTTTTCTAAAGAATTTGAGACCTTTATAAAATATATATTAAAAAAATAGCCCTCTAAAAAAAAAAAAAAAAGGATGCCACTCCTGTATTGTCATTCTTTAGTTCCTTAAAGAAATACCCAGATCTTATAAAGGACATCACCTGTGTGTCTAATAGGTGTATCTAATAGGACAAATTCTTGTGCCCCAAATTGAGCTCCAGATTCCCTTTCACCTCACTCCTTACAATCCTCTCCTCCCCTAATTGTCCCAACCTCAGAATCCATACTTCCAGTACAGGGGCATAACCCTGGCATCATGCTTGCCTCCTCATTTGCTCTCCTCTCATATCTACTCCATCAGTGAATCCTCACCGCTCTACTTTGAAAACATATCCAGTTTTTTCCTATCTCTATTGCTACTGCCCCTTGGTCCCTCCTTTCCATTTCTGCCTACTCTCCCACCTCCACCCAGTTTATTTTTGCCCAAGATCCTGTTCAATTTAAGTCAGAGCTCTGATCCCTTCCATGGCTCTCTTCACACCCAGAGTGAAAGTCTCACATAACCTTCCCTGCTCCCTCTGAACCCTCATGTTCCACAACTACTCCACCCTGCTTTGCAGCCACACCGTCTCTCTGCTATTCCTTGGGGACTGCAAGCACACTCCTACTTTCGGGCCTTTGCACTAGATGTTCCTGCTGTTTTCCTTAGATATACAGATAGCGTGTTCCCTAGCTTTTTCAGGTCTCTGCTCAATTGTCATTTTTCAGGAAGACCATATTACCATCATAAGTTAAGTTTAACAATCCTCACTCCAACCAATATCCCTCCCCTGCCCTTGTATTTCATTATTTTTCTTCATGGCATTTTCTCCATCACACACACCCAACACATATACAGTCTATACCCCCCTAATTTGAAAGGTACTTGACAGCTACCTGCATTTATATGTAAAGCATGCTGGAGTGAATGAATATGGCTTCTTAAGTTCTATGACACACAACGTGTTCTGTATACTCAAGCCACACTCCAGACAGACTTTGTCACAGTTATTTATTATAGCGACACATTGAGACAAATGAAATATCAAATACTAGGGGATTAACTGTCAAGAACTGTTAAATATCTGAGATTTTAATCTGTTTGCAACATAACAAGTTAGCCTCCCTCAGTTTCTCCATGCTGAGCGAAGACACAAGATGCCTGGGGCAGAAATCAAAGACTTTATTACTCACTGCACATGAGGAAGCATGAGCTTTATGTTCACATCAGCTCCCTACACCTTCTGAGTCTAAGAGGCAATATAGAGCAGCCCAGATGGGTGCAGCACACAGAGTTTATCTCTGTCCCAGATATGGAAACTTAGAGCTTACAGTTTAAGAAAAGTCAGTCTTACAAGAGGTCTGCTAAGCAACCCTGACCAACCTTTGCCCCCGAGGAAAACATTATCTTTATCATCCTGGACAGAAAACAAACCTGCTCTCTGCTCCTGATAGAGAAACTATTTCTGTCTTTCAAGGTTGTTCTCTAAATCATCCTTGAAAATACAGGTCAGAACAAAAGTGAAGAAATATTTAAGACCCACAGAGAACTGTCTCCCAACACTAAATAACTTATTATGCATCCACACAGTGTGAGACCATGTAGTTATGACAAACTGCTTTTCAGAAGAACATTTAATAAAGTCAGAAAAAAATTTATGGTATGACATATAAAAGTCAGGCTATCACAGCCCAAAATTACAGAGAGAGAGAGAGAGAGAGAGAGAGAGAGAGAGAGAGAGAGACCTAATTTTGTTTTATATTGCTTTTCTATTTATATGTAAAGAAAAAGGCTGGCAATATATACAAAATCAACAGTAATTTTTCATGAGTGTTGAAATTGTGCATGTCTTATTTTCTTTCTGTTCTTTTGAATTGCATTTTCTGTAACGTATTACTTTTATAATCAGAAAAATGTCTTTTTAAAACTATACATAAATTTGATGCCAAAATCACAGTGACAAAAGAAAAAATGGGTAAGTTGGACTATATCAAAATTAAAAACTTTTATGCTTCAGTGGACACCATCAAAACAGTGCAAAAAAACCTGACAGGAAGGGATAAAACATTTCCAAGTTATATATGAGGTCGGACAATTAAGTTTGCGAACTCATCCTAGAAAAAGTGCTACATACCTCATTGTTGAATATCACTATGGCCACCTTTGAAGTACCCCCCTTGGGAAGCTATGCAGAGATGCCAGTGCCTATACCACCCTTCAAAGCAATTTTGGAACTCTTTCTGGAATGGCCATCAGAGCTGTTGTTGTATTAGGCTTTATGTCCTGAATGTCATCAAAATGTCTTCCTTTCACTATTTCATTTATCTTCGGGTAAAGAAAGAAGGCATTAAGGGCCAGATCAGGTGAGCAGGGAGGGTGTTCCAATACAGTTATTTGTTTACTGGTTAAAAACTCCCTCACAGACAGTGCCGTGTGAGCTGGTGCATTGTCGTGATGCAAGAGCTATGAATTGCTGGCAAGAAGTTTAGCTTTTCCCACAGCCTTTCAGCACTTCCAAATAATAAACTTGGTTACCTCTGTCCAGTTGGTACAAATTCATAATAAATAATCCCTCTGATATCAAGAAAGGTTAGCAACATGGTTGCCACGAGTTTGCAAACTTAATTGTCAGAACTTGTATATGATTAGGAATTTACATCCAGAATATATAAAGAACTTTTGCAACTCAATAACTAAAAAGATAAATAATCCAATTAAAAAATGAACACAGGGGCCGGCCTGGTGGCTCAGGCGGTTAGAACTCCATGCTCCTATCTCCGAAGGCTGCCGGTTTGATTCCCACATGGGCCAGTGGGCTCTCAACCACAAGGTCACTGGTTCAATTCCTTGAGTCCCACAAGGGGTGGTGGGCTCCGCCCCCTGCAACTAAGATTGAACACGGCACCTTGAGCTGAGCTGCCGCTGAGCTCCCAGATGGCTCAGTTGGTTGGAGCATGTCCTCTCAACCACAAGGTTGCCGGTTCAACTCCCACAAGGGATGGTGGTCTCCACCCCTGCAACTAGCAACGGCAACTGGACCTGGAGCTGAGCTGCGCCCTCCACAACTAAGACTGAAAGGACAACAACTTGACTTGGAAAAAAGTTCTGGAAGTACACACTGTTTCCCAATAAAGTCCTGTACCCCTTCCCCAATAAAATCTTTAAAACAAAAAAAAGAACATAAAAAATCAAATAGACACTTCTCCGAAGAAAATATAAAAATGGTCATTAAGCACATGAAAAGATACTAAAAATAATTAGTCATTAGGGAAATGCAAATCAAAACCACAATGAATACCACTTCACACCAACGAAGATGAACAAAATAAAAGATAGACAATAACAAGCGTTGGCAAGAATATGGAAAAATTGGAACCTTCGTACACTGTTGAGGGGATTTTAAAATCATGCAGCTACTTTGGAAAACAATTTGGCAGTTCCTCAAAATGTTAAACATTGGGTTGCCATATGATTGAACAATTCCACTCATAGCCAACTGAAATTCCACTTAAAAGAAATAAAAGCATATGCCCACACAAAAACTTGTACACACAAGTTCGTAGCAGCATTATTCATAATAGTCAAAGAAACAGGAACAACACAATGTCCATCAACTGATGAATGGATAAATAAAATGTGGCATATCCATAGAATGGATAAAAAGAAACAAAGTGCTGATACCTTCTACAACTTGGATGAACCTTGAGAACACTATATTATAATACTAAGTAGAAAAAGCAAGCCACAAAAGACCATATATTATGATTCAAATTATACAAAATGTCCAGGAAAGGTAAACACATAAAGACAGAAAGTACATTAGTAGTTGCTGGGGGTGACAGGAGGAGGAAACGGGGAGTGACAGGTAATAGGTATAGGGTTTCTTTTGAGTGATGACATATTCTGGAATTAAGTAATCGAGATGGTTGTGTAACTCTATGAATATTTTAAAAAGCACAGAATTGTATATTATAAAAGAGTTAATTTTATAGTATGTGAATTCTATCTTTGTATATATATATCCAAATATATATATACTATACACACACACACACAAATACCAATTATTAAAATGGAAAAACATATATATAGATAATTCATAAAAGTAAAATAGTCAATAAATATATTTTTGAAACCACATCAACCTTACTAGCAATAAAAAAGTACAATAAAATAACAAGATGCTATTACACCCTTTAAATTAGCAAATATTTTTTAAATAATAAAGCAATGATGATACAGTGAGAAAGACTGATTCTGAAAATTGACATAACATTTTTGGAAAGTCATTTGGCAACATATATCAACCATAAAAATCTTCATCTTCTATGACACAGTAATTCCATTTTAGGCTCTATCCTAAGGGAGTAATCACATAAGCATATAATAACTACAAAACAAGATGTTCACCATAACATTATTGTAATAGCCTCATAGGGAGATGGTTCACAGTGATAATGACATTTCCATAAGATTAAATCAATCATATAGTCTTCTAAAAGCACATTTTTAAAGACCACAATATGGTAAGTTAAAAAGCACATCTCACAAAATTGAACTGGGTGATTCTAAATTTCTAAACAAACAAATAAAAGTTTGAATATTCATACGAAGAAAAAAAGCCAGATGGAAATATACTCAAATATTAGCAGTGGTTAATTTCTATACTGATTCTAATGTAGAATCAAAAGTAATCTACTTTTATAACCTGAAATTATTTGTTAAACGAAGATAAAGAAGACAGACCATTTATTGCCGATGGTATGAAGGTGGTGAATGACACAGAGAAGTCAATCTTCTCATGCTCTATTGAGCTCTCTCTACCACAGAGAGAACTTGCAAATGAGATCACTATTTTCAAAAGGGGGAATATGAAATTTTGTAATTATAAGCTGGTGAGTTTGACATTAATTCTAGGCAAGATTCTAAAATGGCTCCTTTAATGGAATTTTGTATGAACCTAGAAAAGGAAACCACCAATCTGCAGGGAAGGATTCACTCAGTCATCATCGCAGACGACTCCATTTCTTTCTTTGAATGAGCTACTTGGAAAGGTGATGGAGGACGAGTTCATCAAATGGGAGATAGATGGCACCAACCTGAGAGAACTAGTCAATCTGTAACCAAAATCAAGATCCTGGGAAATGGGAGCAAGTGGCTTAAGTCCCTCAGAAGTCATATCCACCTGTCTAGCTTCTTTCTTGGATAAGATCATTGATGAGGTAACAGATGACAAGCTCACTAGTGAATGGTCCCATACTGAGAGGAATAGCAGATGTGTATCAGGGCCCAAAATCAGAATAAGGGATTAAGCAATAAGCTAAATCCAATGAGATAATATTCAGCAAAGATAAGTGCAAGATATTATCATTCAAGGAAATAACAAGAGAAACTGAGCTTCACAGCACAATGGGTGGAGACAGCTGAGGGTTCTCTTCCACAGTAAGCACACCAGAAGTCCACTGACGTAGAATGTGATAATAGATACGATTTAAAAAATAGTTATCAAAATTTGCTCTTTCCCAACTCAACCAAACTTAAAATAATCATGTTTTTGTAACTCATTGAGTAAAGTAAGCACCAATATAAAGGGACTTAAAACCAAGCCACTGGTTGGTTGACAGAAGAGGTGGTGCGAAGTAATGACTTAGGTAGGAAGAAAGGGTTCGGAAGATGGCAGCATCAAATGGAATACTTGAAGGGCCATTTCCTGGAATGAGGGTTGACATATTCGGCAATATCCTAAGGAAGAGAGCTAGACCCAATTACTAAAAAGTACAGTGAGACAGATTTTGATTACATATAAGGAAAACTTCTTAGTGAAGTTTCTTCTTAATGAAACTCTTTAATGAAGAGTTGTCCATGGTCATTATGAACTGCCAAGGGACACAGCAAGTTCTCTGCATCAGAAGCATGAATCTTGGGGTAGCAGGACACTTGGCTCAGAGGAAACTCACACATGAGTCTAATCCAGTCTCGCTTGCCTGAAACGTCTCCATGTCTTCTCTGATGTGTCCAGACTCTGCTTAGACACCTTTATTCATTAAAGAGATAAACTAATTCCTCTTATACATACATGCTGAATTGTGGGAAAGAACTTCTCTATATCGAGCCAAGATCTTCTTCTCTGAAATCTATACCCTTTACTTCTGCTCTCTGAAACAATTACAAATTTGCTTAAACCCTGGGACATATGCGAGGCTTTCAAATACTGAAAGACATCATGTAATAAGAACCTTTATAAAACTGTAGCTACTCTCAGTCATTCCACCCTGGACAATAGACATTAAGAAAACTGTAGGAGGGACTTTAGGGGCACAAAATCCAGACCCCTAATAGTGGAGAAAGGTTAAGCAAACTATAGTCAAATGAACAACATGCAATTATTAAAACAATGAATAGGTGGATGACTTCTGAATATAAAATATATATACAAAATAATGGTAGACAAAAGTGCAATAGGATAAAAAACACTCTATTTACGAGTATATAAAAAGAGCATATTATCACACATTAGAAGTGAATTTGGAGTGATACAAGTATAACTTCATACTCATTGGGTTGTTTTTCTGAGAAATTTTATAACAATAAAAGTCTATATTCCCTTTTGATGTGTAAGCCTGTCTATTCACACTACTTAAACAATTATTTCCAAAGTACTTACATCCTAGATACTATATAAATCATGCTATATTGCTGGGTACATATGAAAAAGAAAGATTTAGTTGCATGATATGCAAGACATAATCACAATTTCCTCAAAAAATTAAACGTAGACCCCAGTAATTCCACTTCTAGAATATACCCAAGAGAACTGAAAACTAATGTTCACAAAAAAAGCAAATATGTGACTGTTCTAACAGCACTGCTCATAACAACCGAAAATTGTAAACAAGTTAAATGCCCTTCAATTGATAAACAGAACGTGATATAGTATCTACTGAATGGAATATTAGTCTGCAGTGAAAAAGAGTGAAGTACAGATACATGCTACAACTTGGATGAACCTAGAAAACATTATGCTAAATGAAAGAAACAAGTCACAAAAGGCTACATATTACATTATTCCATTTATATGAAATGTGCAGAATAGGCAAATCTCATAGAGAATGAAAGTAGACTAGTAGTTGCCATGGGCTGGAGGAGGAAATGAGGACTGACTACAAATAGGTCCTGGGTTTCTTTTGGGGGTGATTAAATGTTCTGAATTATACACAGTGGTGATAGCTCCACAAAATGGTAAATGCACGAAAAACACTGAATTGTATACTTTAAAACGACTGAAATCGTGAAATGTTATTTGAATTCTATTTCACTAAAATTATATAGCATCACAAAATACATATCATATATGTGCTATGTATTTTACATAACATATTGACATTCACACGTACTTAACACTAGTACTATTAAAAGATTCACAATATTGTAACTAGTCATTGGCACAGTGCACATGATGCCTGGATTACTAAAGCAAATACTAAAAACGGAAGTGCTGAAATCAAGAATTATTCATTCCTTCTATTATTCGATTATCAGTTGATTTACTGTGTGTTTATTTGGTGCCAGGGACTGTGTTAGGTGCTACAGACACAGGGACGAACAAGATGTGATCCTCACCTTCATACACACGGCTCCTGGTTTAGCAGGGGAGCTTGACACTAAACAAACAACCACACAAATAAATATAAAACTTGCAACCAGGGCATGAGGTGAAATACTGGGTGCTGTGATAGAATATAACAGGCAGATGTGTTTTAGATGAGGAATTGGGCAAGAGCCTCTCTGAGGAAAATGTATTTAATTTGAGAGATGAGAGATTTAGCCAGGTAAAGAGTGAGGAGAAAAGTACCCCAGGATGAAAGGGCAGTGCAGAAGTCCTGAGGCCAGAGAGCACCTGTCACCTTTGAGAAACCCACGAGGCCAGTGATGATCAATGGATAGTTAATAACGAGAAGACTGTCACCGAATGACGCTGGGGAAGTGAACAGGAGTCTGTCCAGTCCACGCAGGGCCTAACAGCCACTCTGGGGAGACTCACTTTATATCCTGGGTATGAAGGGAAGGCACCCAAGAATCTGAGCAGGGAAGAAACATGATCCTTTTGGGTCATAAAAGCATCATCCAGGCTCCCTCTGTGGAAAACGGATTACAGAAGGGCAAAGAGGAAACTAGAGACCAGTTAGGAGCCTATTAGAGTAGTGGCTCAGATGAGGGAACAAGGGTAGAAAGGAAGAAAAGACATTTTCAAGGTCTGTTTTGGAGTTTTGAAGGTCATCACATATTCTGTTTTACAACTCAGATTTACACGTGGGGGGAAAAAATGTCTTCCAGAAAGACCGAAGCACAAAACGATTACATAGCCAGGATCCTTAGACACATTAGCCTAAATCCAGTACCAAACCAGATGCTACAAGTGGGTCAGGCTGCTTTTAGGAGCCCTGAAGCCTTTTCGTACAATTAAGTAGTACTTGAACCCAAATTATCCCTATTCTTCCTGCAGGGTATTTTCTTACAGGCAGGTTTTCAGAGCGGAAAAGCAAGCCAGTGTAGTAGAAACCCAAAAGTTTACTGTGATGCATCCAGGTAGTTCCTGCTGTCCTCACGTCAACCCTACTGCAAACTAGCTTGTCCTTGCAACACTTCTCTATGGAGGCACCACTCTGGCAGACAAATACCCTGCTTAGTATATGCTCTGTTAAAAGCTTCAGTTAAACACACACATACACACACACACACACACACACACACACGAAGAAATATGTGCAAAGCATTCCTGATTATTCATGTGCATCTGTCTCCTTAAACTGCACTCCCGGGACTGAAGCTGAATGCAGAGGCTGTGATAGATTTCACACTGTTTACAAAGAATAAATGAATGATTTGCACTGTAGTAGGAAAGCAACTGTACATTATACATGCACGCATTTCATTTCCTCTTAAAATAAAACCTTCCTAGCCACATAATAAATATAACTTTAAACCCACAATGGGTCAGGTAAACAAGTTTGTGTATATTCCTTATAAGCCACCCAAGACATGATAAAGATAAATCTGACCATCAATAATTACATATGTTGTAATACATGCTCTATAAGTTGTCTTGCTCTCTTTTCCATCTATGCTGTGAAAATTAGCACTTAAAAATGTAAAATGAAAAGACATGTTGTTTAACCTTGAGGAATCATTTAATCCTTTCTATCTTTATCAGTGTTAATGTTTTCAGCTTCTTTGAGGTTGTAATTGATTGATTACATCCTATTTACACAACTGCATGATAGCTGTCTCCAATGCTCCTGTTCCTCCTTGACTCCTCGCATGTTAAGATTCAGTTCTTCTAAGGTTTCCCTCACCGTTTATGGTAGGGCTCATCTTCCATCATTCTCCACAACCACCCCCCACCTGCTGTCCCTTGTATACATCTCTACCCATATTTACAACTGCTTCTCTTCCAGCCTGGGAGCTCCCTGATGCTTTGTGCTCCCAGGACCTAACAAGAGCCTGGCATGTTAAAACCTTTCAAATGCTTGTGGCATGAAATGAATGAATGAATAAATTGGATTCACCTAACCTATGTAGTTTTATTTCCCCCCACCTGCATTACCCTAAATGTTAATTACCCTCAAGTCAATGACATGTCAGACAATTCTCCATTTCCCCACATTCCTTTCCATTTCCTGATAGAAGGGGGTTTCTTATTTGAAATACTACACTGCTTAGAGGTGTTTATGAAAAACAGTTTTAAGAATAAGTGATAATATTGCTTGCCGCTCAGGTTTACACATATGGCTTTGTACAGAGTGCGTTTGAATATGGACTAGAAAAGGCCTTTACTCCTCAAATTCATATTCGATAGGAAGATGGCATCCTATCACTCTTGCTATTGACATTCGCATCAGATAGCATTCTTACAAAGGTCCCTCTTTGTCATGACAAAGGAAGGACACCCTTGTCAAGGGCAGAGAGAATCCATGAGTTAAATTCATCATTCCGGAATAAATTATTTAGCACCACTTAAACCCTGAAAGCTTTGAGCCACCTACCTTGTGGTTTCTGGCACTCTCTTCTACGTTTACAATTTCCTGATTGTGAAGCAACAATTTAATTTCACCATGCAAAAGCAATACCATTTAAATTTACTGTTGGAACTGACAGGCTCTCGTAAACGAGAAGATTTATTGTTCCACTGACAAAATTATAAAGCTGCTTTTACCAAAAAAAAGTACTTAGGAACCATTCCAGTATTTAAAAATGAATTCTTCTTATTGGACTTAATGTATCTCCTCCTGCCAGGAGATGAATGCGATCCCTGGGGCTAAGTTCTGACTGCTCAGACTCAGCTTTGACTTAACTCTGTCAAGGGCTTAGATTTTTAATATGAGATCATCCTGGAAACACAAGGATTGTGGTAGTAGTAACAAGAGATAGTCAATAGGCTTTTAAAATATATTCTTTCACTAGTTTAGAGTTTTTATTAGACAGGCATGTTGATCACCTTTTTTCACTCTAAATTATATCATTGATACAACTATGAGTAGTAAGGTTTGGTACAACAGTAAACGTTCCCACTGTTATTTAACTGGAATGATCAGGGACCAGTCACTTTTGAGTGGCAAAAGCTGGTGTTTGAAGTACACCAGGGAATGAATCTTCTCCCCAAAGAACGAAACAGGCTGGAAAAGGCAAGAAGACTGAAGGATTGATAATATCATTCAACCTACAGCAAATATTGATCATGTGCCCTGTGTAAGGTCTACTGTGGCTGATAGCCTGATGATGGAAAAGCGGAAGAGGGACTTGGGCTGGTCTGAACCCTTAGATTTAACAAGCTTCCTGAATGCATTCAATTCACCTGCACATAACTCAATTCCTTGCACCTGTCATTAGGAAGGCTTGTTTCTTTCAACTGCTCAGAGCAGCCAAAAGAAAACAAAAAAAAGATGATAAATAAATAAATTAATTAATTAATTAATTAATTAATAAAAGAAGACAGCGGCAACCTGGTGCGGGACCAGAAGGGAGCGTTTATCAGCCGATCAGCAGCCCCACTGCTCAACAGACAATTGGGGTTTCCTCCCATCCACCCCTACGTCCACTGCGCACCCCCAAGGACAAGAGGTTAGATGCAGTAGAAGCCAAGGCTAGGCCTGTGAGGCAACAAGAGAAAGATGCGGAGGTTCCCAGCGAACCGGGAGATGCTCGGGCGCCGCCTCCTCCAGCCTTGCACCCGGTGCTGACCCGGCCAGCGCCCAGCAGAGAAACCGGGCCTCCCAGAAGCTCAGCATCCCTCTTCCTGCTCCCTCCTCCGCCCGCGCCCGTGCCACCAACCTTGGGGGTGCGGATGTGCTCCATGATCCGACCAAGTCTACACGGTCTTGGGCGGACGCTGCCCCACGCACCTGCGCGCATCCACAGCGGGAGGGGGCTTCGCGCTCAGGGGCCGGTGGCGATCGGGCCTGGCTCCGCCTCCAGGTGCAGCGGCGCGCGCGCACTGCGGGCATGTGGGCACGAGGCGCCCGCGCGGCCCTAGAGCGGGCGTCTTTGCGCGTCTGCCACCTGCCCTGCCTGCCGCCTCTGTCTCTGCCTGAAGTCACCAGAGCGAGAGCCGCTTGCTTCGTTTTACGAGAGGCAGGCAACGTAATACTGTGGAGCCACTGTTCCCCAAGACACAATGGGGGCCTTGTGTTGGGTGTGGCCTTTTGGAGGAGAGGTAAGGAATACGCTCTGCCCCACCAGCCCATCGCCTTCCTTCCAGAGCGTCCCAGGAGAGGTGCGACTTCAGGGTAGGGCCGGAAAAAAGGCTGCCACAGGCATGTCCTAGAGGGCTCTGTCTGCATATTTCAGCACGTGAGCAGCAGGCGTAGATAGCTTTAGGAATGAGGGTGGAAATAGCAGCAACACTGTTAACGCCGTGGGAGGGGCTCTATTAAGTCAGGCATCTCTCATCAACCTGCCGACAGCACGGTTGCACGGTTGGAAGAGAAGCTTTTCCTTGACACCGTGTTGGCTGCTCATTGGCCATCTTCACTTAGCTCTAACTGAACTGGAAGATATAGAGACAAGGCACCCATTCCAAGGTAGCACTTTTTCATTTACGGTATGTTATTAACAATAGTTGTTGCCAATTGTTAGTATTATGCCATTGGAAAAAAACAAAGAGAATGAATGCCCTCCCCCCGACACACACTTTTTCTTGCAACCCCAGTTGTAGAATGCTCCACCATAACTAAAATTTCATAAAACTGTGCTATAGTTCTTAGAATAATACCGACTCAGTTTTTTCCCAGCTCTTACTCACCGCCTTCTGACTAGATAGTAAATTCTTTGACTGTAGCAACTGTTCTTTATCTCTTTTTGTCCAGTGCCTCATAGGCACATTGCAGCCTTCCAAATATATGTTTATTTAATCAATACAGTGTTACATTTTTAAATTCTCAGATCTCCGTCACATATTTTCTGTCATTTCATCCTCCTACTGTTCAGCAAGTCAGTTGGGACAAGTCCTGTCAACTGATGTTTGCATACGACAAAGTTGACCCAGGGCCATAATTTATTCATTACTAAAGAACACCAGGAATAGAGAGTCAGGGGCACTGTGGTCCCAACTCAACACCAGCTTCTGTCTCCTCATTGATAATGAGGATGATTTCAAGGTAGCTTCTGTCCCCAAATTCCATCAGTACTAGAAATCCTATCTCCATTTGGGGGGATGCATTTTGAGTGGTTTAATGATCTAGGAATTATGTGCTTTCAGGACTCTTCTATTCCTGTACTGGTGGACTAATCATGAGTTTACCTGGTGAGTAATTTTTGCATATATATATTTCTAACTTGTTGCATATTAACATATGTTTTTTTAAAGCACACAAAAGCACTAATTGGTAGGTGAAAAGATATAAATCCTAAAAAACTGAAATAACCTAATGATAAGAAAAAATTTCCAGGACTAGTTAAAATATGCATCTTCCATTAACCATAGCTATAAAATCAACATTAGGTTAAAATAAGTCAAGAATTATATTCCAATTTTAGGATCAATTAACATACAACAAACTGAAATAAAAGAACAATAGGGAAAGAAATCTCTATAAGTAAACACTTTAGCTTGAGCTAACAGTTTTCTGAGGAATCCTCCTTGACTTGTCCCTCAGCCCTGGTCACTATCCAGGTTGTTAGACCACAAACTATGTTGACTTTAGACAACCATTCTGCACTTTCTGGTACTAACACTGCCTCATATCCCCAAGTTTCACTTTCTCTCCGAACCACCACCCAGTGAGGCAGAAGAGAGTGAAGGAAGTAGCAAGAGTTGGAAAGCAGTAAGGTGAAGGGACCTAGGGTACATTGAAATGGCTACTACGTTGATCTTAAGTAGTGCAAAAAGTGGAACTAGTCATTTATTTATTTAAGAAACATTGATATTAATTGACTGATGGTCATGCCCAAGGTATGATAGCAGACACTGGGAGATTGAAGAGAGACCCAGTGAAGAGTTCCATGATTGTGATATAACACCTCAGTATAACACCAAGGAAATGAAAAGTAAACTAAGATGGTACAGGGCATATGGAAATGCCAAAAAAAAAACACCTCAAAGAAATTGTCTACTTTCTACCTTTTCCATATTACACAGAAAATAATGGATAGACTCAGGTTCATACACTTAGTTCTTAAAGGTTGATATCTAGTGTGCCTGGAATGAACCATAGGATATTTAGATGGATGCTGCATCTCTGAGTCTTTCCAAAGCAGAAATCTCTCTATCTGGCCTCAGAACCAAGAAATGAGAAGGGAGAAAAAACTTATTCTTCTAATACTACATAATTTGCTTATGGATTTACACCCAGATTTTCTACCCAGAAACTGGCTATTTTTCTTCAGCATGTGTTAAACCTGGGTAGAAAATAAGTATATTTCAACAAAACTATTTTCACCATCAATCAAAATATCAGACAATAGGGTTAGGACTTAGTTACCTGCATATTCATCAGATGACTTCCCATGCCAAGGAACATCATGGCTGTCCTCTTTTTATCATTAGTGTAGCAGGTTTCATTGATTTTGACCTTTGTGAAAATGGTAGATATGACTGTACACATCATTATTTAATCCTTCTGTCTTTCATGGGCACACAGAAGACTACACTTTTCAACCCTGTTACTCTTGGGTGGGTACGTGTGACCAGTTCTGGCCAATAGACTGTGAGAAGTGACATGTTACTTTTTGCCAAAGCTCGGCAAAACCTGTGTGTGGCCATTCAGCTTTCGTTTTCCCAGTCTTGATATTTGGAGGACAACTATTGAGATTATAGAGAAAATAATGATGATAAATAAATTCATCCAAAATATATGACATGACTGTGGCCCAAAACTATTCAGCATTAGATTGAAATAAATGAAGAGAGAAATAGACTATTTCCCTGAGTCATTCCTTGGAAGGGAGCTACTCTGAAGAGTCATAGCAGATTCCTTTGAATGAAAAGAATACCTTTTTTTGTGGTGGTTGTTGCATGAAAGCCACTGAGACTTAATGGTTAATTAAGTTTTGTACCTCGCCTAGCCTAGCCTATGCTAACTTTATAGAGAAAGGAATCTGAAACAGTTAAAATAATATACTATCTCTGTTTCTGTGTTTCTGATCTTTTTGAAGGGGGGTTGATAATGTTGTTTAAAAGCTCTAAACATGTCACATGCCAAAGCCTAATCTACTTTATTGTATATTACCAAACTTCTTCTGGAAAACATCTTCTTCAGAAATCTTTGTCACATAGATAGTCTAGTTGTAAATAAGATTGCTATAGGAATTTTTAAATAAAAAGTTGATGTTAACTGGGAACTTACCCCAAATCCTGTGATCATCAGAGCCTGAGGAGATTTGGATACTTATCAAAAACTTGCAAGACTTTTTCCAAAATACTTACATTTCTCCTGAGGCAACTAAAACTTCTGATCTGGCAGTGAAGCCAAGAAATGTTTCCTCAGGGGGTAGTATTGCTAATGATTACAAACTCAATAAAATCGTATTCAGCACTATTAAACCTCAGTGGTCCATATTCTGTGTGGAGGGGGGCACACATCTCTGAACAAGCCCAGTCTTAGCTAGAAACATATTAGATATTCAATATGATAGGGATTCTGCCTGGGGGACAAAAAATAGCATGCTCACCTTCAGGATTTTTATAAACTTGATGATGCAAAGTATCGATGTCTTCTTTGGCCTATCCCTATGCCAGATATGCCAAACAAGCACTCTATGGACTGCCGGCAGCTCTGGCCTTCTTCTAGGAACCAAAAGAGAAACTCCAGGCCAGCATAAAAAGAGCACTGACTCTGAACAGGCAATGTTTTGAAGTCGTCTCTTATATTTTGTTCTCCCTTCAGAAGGTGTATCGTGCAAGTCCAAGTCTCTGTCCTCAAATCACTTAGTATTGTTGATTGCCTTTTGACAGCCATCCCGTCAAGCATCAATTTTATGCCCATCGTTCCCAAATTAATACTTCTAGTCCTCAATTCTCTCTCTGTCTCACATATTGTATTTCCATCTACCTGCTGAGTACCTCCACTCAGATGTCCCATCAGTGTAACCACCTTGGTGGGGTTAAGAAAGTGGGTTCTGGAAGCAGACAGGTCTATATTTGAATCACAGCTCTGGTGTGTGTTAGCTATGTAACCTAGAGCACATTTTTTAACTGTCAGCCTCAGGTTTTTCATCTGTAAATTGGAGCTAATGATAATATCCGTATTGCTTTGTTTCTCAAGCTGAGGAGTAAGTATCTCTATATATATGAGAATGAATGTTTATTATATTATTCCCTATGTTTTCGTATATGCCTGAGGTATTCAAAATAAAAAAACAGAATTGATGGCAAAAAAATGGGGGATAATTAAACCTTCTTAGGGTAGATGTGACAATTCAGTCAGATTGAGCATTTAACATGTTTTGTGACAGATGTTTATTGAGCACTCACCTTGTGCCAAGCACTGGGCATAAATGCGTGAACCAAAGCAATCACAGTCCCTGCTCTCAGCGTGTTTCAGTCTAATAATATCTGCCATTATTATTATTATTATTATTATTACCTTCCACCTAATATCAAATCCTCCTCATGACTTCATTACTTCTTTGCTTCTTTTGTTGATCTCAATCACTCAAGCTCAAAACCTTTGAATTTTGTCTCTTACTCCTCCCCATTTTGTCCACTGGTCCTTCCCCTTCCTTCTTCACCATCATTACTCTAGTTCAGATCCTCAGTGCTTCTTTCTGGATTGAATATTGGCCTCTGCTGCCAGATTCATCTTTTAAAAGGCAACTCTAATCACATAATTCTCCAGCTTAAAACCTTCAAGTGGTTTACAATTGCCTTCAGAATGAAGTACCATTTCCTTCTTCTATCCTTTAAGGTCCAGCCACCTCCTACTACTCTCTTTTATAAATGCATGTGAGTAAGTCACTGGCACTTGGTAGGTGCTTAAAAAATATCTTTTGAATGTATCCATTAGTCAACCAATCACTTTCTATAATCCTGCATTTGCTTATCTCTATGCCTTTGCTCACACTTTCCCATCTATCAAGTCCTTTGAGGTTCATTTCAACATTCACTTCAACACTCCCTCCAGATGGAATTCTTCCAAAATAACTCTTGTCTGTTCATTCCAATAAGCAGAGATCATCACAGAGAGTTTATTTTCATCTGGAAGTATAATTTTATGCATCTCTGTCACAACTTGTCCATGGAGGCCTTGATCAGTCTACTACTATTCCAAGAATACCCTGCTGGCCTACTACACTGATAACATCATGCCAATTAGATCTGATGAGCAGAAAGTAGCAGGTGCCCAAGATGCCTAAGTAAGGCACACACGTGCCCCAGGGTGGGAGATGTATTCTGGGAAAATTCAGGGTTCTGCCTTCTCAGTGAAGTTTCTAGGGCTCTGCGGTAGTCTAGGACTACCAGAAATAGCTTCTCTATCATGAAAAACAAGTTGCTTCACTTTACACCACTACCACTTTGTGCTGTAACCTATTACTCAGCTGGCCATATGGGCTACTAGCTCTGAGTGAGACCTAAAGCATGAAAAGACTCTCTATCTGACTTGAATTGTAGTGGAAACATATCAGCTACATGGCCCTTTGACACCAGCAGAGACAAATATGCTCAGATATCTGCAGCACATAGGGATGTAGTATGGAGCCTCTGGCAAGCGACAATCAAAGAAACACAAGTCGTTACTGGCATGGCCCACTACTAGCCAACCAGTGACTTTGTACTAATTTTTTAAAGTTGTTTTTTTCTTTAATTTTTAATTGTAGTAAAATACGTACAACAAATTTTGCCATCTTAATCATTTTTAGGTGTATAGTTCAGTAGTGATTACAACAAAAGCAAAAATAAATGAATGAGACTACATCGAACTAAAAATAACTCTGCACAGTGAAAGAAACAATAAATAAATCAAAGAGTCCACCAGCCACATGGGAGAAGATATTTGCGAACAACACCTCCTATAAGGGGCTCATACAACTCAACAACAAAAAGCAAACAATCCAATTAAAAAATGGGCAGAGGATCTGAACAGACACTGCTCCCAAGAAGACATACAAATAGCAAACAGATATATGACAAAATGCTCAATCTCACTAGCTACTACCTCACACCTACTGGAATGGCTATTGTCAACAAGAGAAGTAGTAACAAGTGTTGGAGAGGCTGTGGAGAAAAAGGAACCCTCATACACTGTTGGTGGAAATGCAGATTGGTGTAGCCATTATGAAAGGCAGTGTGGAGGTTCCTCAAAAAAGTTAAGAATAGAATTACCATAGAACCCAGAAATTCCTCTTCTGGGTATCTACCCCCCAAAAATCTGAAAACATTTATCTGTAAAGATATATGTACACCTATGCTCATTGCAGCAGAGTGTCCTTCGATAGAATATTGGGTAGAGAAGATGTGGTTCATATATACAATAGACTATTACTTAGCCATAAGAAAAGATAAATACTGCCATTTGTGATAACATGGATGGATCTTGAGATTATCATGCTAAGTGAAATAAGTCAGACAAAAAAAGTCGAGAACCATATGACTCATATGTGGGATATAAAACTGAAAGCAACAAATAAAAAAAGAAACAAAAACTCATAGATGTAGATAACAGTTTAGTGGTTACCAGTGGGCAAGGGACGAATAGGTGGTAGAACAGGGTAAAGGGGATCAAATATATGGTGATGGAGGGAGAACTGACTCTGGGTGGTGAACACACAATGCAATATATAGATGATGTAGTATAGAATTGTACCTGTTAAGCCCATATTATTTTCCTAACCTGTGTTACCCCCAATAAATTTAATTAAAAAAAATTTTTAAGCCAAAAACCAGATACAAAACTATATACAATATGACCTGAATTGTGTTTCAAAATGAGTATAAACGTGTGTGTGTGTGTGTGTGTGTGTTTGTGTGTGTAAAGAGACAGAAAATAGGAGAAAGAAATTTACAGATATAACAATTACATCTTGGTGGTGGGTTTGTAGGTGATTTTCATTTTCCGTAAGTTTTTTTTTTACATTTTACAAATATTCACATTGCATATTTTAACAATTATAAAGAACATGTATTTAAAAATGTCTTTTCAATAAAAACAAGTCATAGTCTATAATTATGACATAGTGTCATGAGTCAAAGTCAACACATTTGTAGAGGATACATTTTATTTTGGTTTTTTTAAAGCAAGACATAAATTGGATACCGAATAGTTGTGAGACCTTCAAAGTGTATGCTTCCTAAAATTTCAATCTAAAAATAATCTGTATGAGAAGCAATCCTTTTTCAAGGATAAAATCAGGCTTACTTTCCATGAGGAAACCATAAAAGCAGATATCCCAAATGTATAACAATAGCTGGAAAAAGATCTAAGTTGTCAGAATCTTGGCAATGTTGTTTTTACAGCCAAGTGAAAAAAAAGATTTTTCTGTGAAGTTCAGTTAGATTTGGAGGAATATGCCCTGGTGCTTTAAAGCCAATGTTTTGTAAAAATTATTTAGTTGATCTTTAACTTTTAATCTGGAGTGTATCTTTGGTGTTTGCTTAATAGAATGAGAAAATAGAATTTACATAATTAGTAAAATCTTACCTTGCTTTTTTTTATTTAGATACAGATGGTAAATATTGGCAAAATGTACATAATCATGAATCTTGTAGCAAGGACAATTTGAGCAAGGACAACTTCTAATAAACAGATGTAAGAGTTGTACTTGGGCTACATTAGGGTTTCTTATGGAGATAATGAGTAATTTTGAATGCTGGCTCTGCAAGAACATTCTCCCTTTATTTCTTTGGCAGAGAGAATATTTGCAAACAATAGCAATGAACAAGATTTATTCAAAATGGTGAACTAACAAGGATTTGATCTGGATCTAACTTGTCAAGAACCACCTGTGTTTGCATTTGGATTTGGCAGTCACTCTTGACTGTCTTGCCATTGCAAAGATGTACTTGAAAAGCCTGAACACAGCACACATTCAGAGCCCCATTATTTGCTGGTAGAACAAGTCAAGTTTACTTTCAGTGTTTTGTTCCTGATTATCCTACCATTTTGCAGGGAGTCTCCCTGGATAATCACCAATTTATGAATGAGTTATAAACAATTCATGTTGCAAACAGGCTGTTTGTTGCTCAGATTTCATAAATAATGACTACATTTTTGGGCCATTCTTCAGAAGCGTATGCAAGTTGGTACTAATCGTACTACTACTTACACTGTATCGAACTCCCATTTATAAAATTATGTCTGCATCAGAATGTTTGGGGTCTGGCTTGACCTTACATTTGTAGGAACAGACCTCCTACCTCCACCGTAGAAGCAGAAGGCAGCAGTGGCCTGTGCAGCCTTAAGAGATAGGGGTGCCAACAGAGGCGACTTTTCTTGAAGACCAATATCTTAACTCTTTCTTTTTTAGGTTGTTAGGTTAAAGAACACCTGGAAGTCATAAAGCTTCTTAGACTCCATGGTTCCTGCAGACTATTAAACGATATTCTACTAGAATGTAGAATTACATGCATGTAACTATATATGTAACTATTTTTGCAGTCATATAGAGAAATATAATATCTCAACCACAATAATGTGTCAATAAAAGAGCCTTTTCATAGGTTGTTCCTAAATTTTGTGGTAATATTTGTTAGCAATTTGTTCATTCATGTTGGTCTTGGTAACAGCTGACACAAAAGATTTTAAGAAAATTTATAGGAAAAAAAGTTAAATCGAGATAATTCTATTAACTTTCTGAAAATTGAGAAAAACTCATCTTATTCTATTTGTTTTAATTAAAATTTATTGGGGTGGCAATGGTGAGTAAAAGTACATAGGTTTCAAGTATACAATTCTGTAATACATCATCTATGTATCACATTGTGTGATCTTGTTCTATTTTAACTGATGGCATCCTGGTACAACTTTTGAAAGCAATCTTTAAACTCTAAAAGTTTTGAATTAAAGAACTAAGGAGAAGAGGAAGGGATGGGATTGACTCAACAGTGACTCCCATGACTTTATATTTAGGACCCACCTTTGTGTGTCCAGTACCCCTGAAAACCAAAGTAGGACAATTGACTCACAATAGACTAGACAATAGAGCTTCCATGACTAGAAAGTTTTAAAATATGACAAAATACCTAATAGTGGTATAAATCAATATTATTTGTCCTTTTCAGGATACATAATGCATACACTGAACACCAAAAAGTAGGGCAAATACATAGAGACAAAAAGTAATTTGCTAAAGTAATTTCTGCTCTCAATTCTACTTCGCTCAGCTTACTTGAAGTAACATTGATATGAAACAAAATCAATTAGCTTTAACATTTTGAGAAGACGCTTGCTGGAAAAGCAAAATAATTTGCCTAGGATTGAGCAGGAGAATGTGATGATGCTCATTGACTGTACTGAAATATTTATTGAGTGAAAACTGGACACCTGACTCCTTTGTGCTTTGAAAGCAGAAGCTGCTGCAAAGTCATATTGTTGGCAGTGGTTCTGGGAACTTCCCTGAGCCTTCAGATGTCTGGAGTGTTTGCAGTGAGAATTCTCAATCCTTAATTTAAAGATTTTTCCATTTCCACGATTAGTGAACTTTATCAGTCATGAGCTTTGACAATCTAATTCTAGCATTTTTTATTTTCCCTCATAATTCAATACATACTTGACAGACTTAAGTTCAAAAGTACACGGTTGCAACTAAAGCTAAACACCTGATTGTGACTAATTATTTGCATATGCTATAATTGTAGCACCAGTATCACTTTTCTATTACTAATTATTTAAAATAATGGCAAAATACAATAAAATATTCAATCAATATTCAAGTAATTGTACAAACATTTCTGGACAAACCAAGAAAGCATGGTTTAAAATAATGTGTTGACTGACCAGCAAGGTCATTGTGAAACTCCTTTAAATGTGTGTTTATCAGTTGATAAGTAAAAGTTGAAAGTCCAAAAACTGGGGTCATCATTATGGAATATATAAAAGTGCAGGTTGTTTAAAGTCATGTAGTTTATTTGTAAGTCAAGGTATTACCTTTATTTCTTCACTGTCCTTTAAGCAACAAAACATACTTTTTTCTTGGAAAAAAAATAAATGTCAAACTTTTCATTAAAATACTATGGAGAGTGAGTAATCCTTTAATACAAATTTATCTCTATAAATAGAAGATATAAAATACATGTATACACACACACACACACACACACACACACACACACACACACACAGAGTTCCCTGCACTGGGAGGGGTTATTTCCTACAAACTTAATTGAGAAGTGCATATAGTGAGGCTGAGATTAATACTTTTCTCAAACTTTTTTTTCTTGTGACACAATGTAAGCACTTTCCAGGAAAATAACTTTATTTTATTTATTTTATTTTTGTGAGATTTTTATTAAAATATAGCTAACATTCAATATTATATTAGTTTCAGATATACAGAATAGTTATTCACCATTTATATACCTAAAGAAGTGATCACCAGGTTGTTCAGCAACAACCTGACACCGTACCATGCTGTCACAACATTATTGACTATATTCCCTATGCTGTACATTACATCCCCATGACTTATTTGTTTTATTTTATACCTGGAAATTTGGACCTCTTACTCCTCTTCTTGTTTCCCCTTTTTAAATTTTTCAGTGACAGTTGACATTCAATATTGTTTTATGTTAATTTCAGGTGTACAGCATAGTGGTTAGACATTTATATAATTTAAGAAGTAATCCCCCGACTAGTCTAGTACTCACTTGGCACTATACAGAAAATCACTTTATTTTAATCTTTTGGAGCTTAAAAAAAAAGAATTTTCACTTATCATTGGAAGCTGTAAAACCAATTATACTCACAATGAGTGTTTTGTGTTGTTTAATTATTTTTGCTTAATTTAGTTTTACTTTATTTCACCCTAGTGGGAGGCATGATAATGGAATATTTAAGAGCATGGGACTCAGGAGCCAGGCTACCTGGGCTTGAATTCAGGCTCTCCCACTTCCCAACAGTATAAGCCTGGGAAGTGCTCAACTTCCTTGTGCCTCAGTTTCCTCACTTGTAAAATGGGAATTAATAACTGGATTGTTGTGAGGAATCAAGGAGTAGTGAATGCAAAGCAATTAGTATAGGGCCTGTCATACACCCTTCTCCTGGGCCCAGCTCCTCCTCCATCTCAGTTCTCTTTTCTAGCTCAAAATAGGCAGAAATGAAAACACACTTCTTAATGGGCACCAGAGGTATTTTGGATGGGACAATTCATAGTGCAAGACTAACCAACAAATTGCAGAGTATTTATTGTCCTTGATGTCTGGGAACTAAATGCCAGTCGAATCCTCCTGTCATTGTGACACCCAAAAATAGTACCCCCACCCCCGCCAACCACAACATTCACAATTGCCCATCCAGGTTAAGAACCACAGTAGATATGCAACACTTACTTTCATTGATGTCAGCTAAAGATTATGGGGTGGGGGGGGAATGGAAATAGTGGTAGATAAAGTAGACAATAATAACATTAACAACTACTATTGGTTGAGTCGTACTATATGCTGGAGCTTGTAACAGACCTGTAAGGAGAGAAAGAAACTAAGACTTAAACATTAAATAACTAATCCAAGTTACAAAGGTATCCAGGTGGTACCGGAACTTGAATTCATGTTTATCTTACGGCATATCATGTGCTCTTGCTCATCAAACTAGATCGTTTGCTGTTTCAAGTTAATTAAACTAAGTCAGCTCAACTTCAGACACCTCCATCAGTTTGACTGAAGACCAGATTGGGTGCACAGTTAACACACTTACCTATACGTCTATTAAAGCATAGCTTGAACAGATCTGATTTTGCTCACCCTGAGCCTTGGATTCTTGACTTTAATAATTAGGTCATGTTCAAGCAGTTTGTAGATAGGTATGCATAACAATATCTACAGTGTGTAAAGTGACAAGAACATAACCTGGAAGTCTCTGGGTCTTTTTAGCCTGTAGATATGGCTTCCATTGGTCCATTGTCTTGACTTGCTCAGACAGAAATTCCTGCCTCCAGAAATGCTCCCCTCTAGTACGCCTCGGCGTTCCTAGAAGCTTGCTCAGATATGCCCAGGGTCACCTGTTTTCCTCAAGCTCCACTCCAGTCTCTGTCTTATGAAACCCCCTCCTGGGGGATACCTCCTCATCAACATCACTAATGGAGCCTTCGATGAGATGATTAATAGCTGTGCCAAAGGAGTGTTTCCTGGCACTTCCAGGCTGACCATTTTGAAGGGCCAGAGCCATGCTGGGTTTCCCACAGAAGTGGGGAGGGTGCCTGTCTTCCCAACTCTGGGTCGCATTGTTCTGAGCCATCTGCAAAGAACGTCTGCTTGAGCCCTGAGTCCACAGAATTTCTCAGGAAGCTCCTTTAGTTTGGGGCTCACCCATCTTTCCACTGGTGCTCAAACCTGTCTGATGAACCAGACAGGGAGCAAACAGTATGGCGGTCATGCTTTCCACTCTCCTTGTCTCTAAGAAAATGAAAGCAAAACCACTTTTTTGGTGGTTAACTTTATGTGTCAGCTTTACTAGGCTAAGGTGCCCCAGTTGTACAGTATAACATCAGTCTGGATGTTGTGTGAAAGTTATTTTTTAAGATACAATTAACATTTAAATCAGTAGACTTAGAATAAAGCAGATTCCCTCCATAATGTGGGTGAGCCCCATCCAATCAATTGAAGGCCTTTAGATTAAAGGCTAAGGTCCCTGAAGGAAAGAATTCGGCCCCGAGACTATCGTAGGACTCATGACTGCAACATCAACTGCTGGACGTTACAGCCCGCCAGTCTGTCCTGCACATTCGGGACTTGTCCCCCCTATAATTGTGTGAGCCAATTCCTTAAATCAATCTAAATAGAGATATTAGATAGATATATAGATATAGGACAGATATATAGAAAATATATACTATAATGGGATATCCTAATAGGATTTAGGATAATAGCATATAGGATCATAGAATATATAAAGGATAATAAGATTATATTGAAATACATATCATAATATTCCCTATATCTCATATATATATATACTATATCTATTTACATCTATATCTATATCTAATATCCTATTGGTTCTGTTTCTCTGGAGAACACTGACTGATACACTTATCCTATCCTCTTTCAGAGCACCCAAAAGTATACAATTATAGTAACTCAAACAGATGCCCACAGACATCACCTGCTTGTAAGGTCAGCAACCAGACATTGATCAATTACCATTTTGAGGTCCTCTGAAGTGCCATTTTATGCTGTAGATTAATGATTTATAGGAGATACATGGTGGGTTAGGATATCAGTCTCAGTTTCTCTCACCTAGGCCTCTAAACAAGTGTTGCTAAGAGGATACCTCCTGTGCTGTTCCTGTCTCATGTTGTTCTTTCCCCAGCCAGTTGGCACTGGAATATATGCTTCTTCAAGAACATTCCTGCTGCCACAATTTCTATTTCTACTACTACTATAATTAGCCAACATTTATTGACCATTTCCTCTTTAACCCAAATGTCAGCTGGGATATACTCACTCTCTGAGATAAAATTAGCTTGAATCCACAGCCCCATGAAAGTCCAAATTTCTGCAGATTTTTAAATGAGAAGTAAAGTCAACACAGGCTCTAGTGTCCTGTTGCATCTCTTCCATGGTATGTCATCTTAGACTTACACTCAGCTTTTTTTCTCTAATTCTATCTACAAGCTATTCAAACCAAATATTTGAGAATATATATGCAATACTGTGGATTTTTTAGGACTTTTAGGCTTGCTTATGTCCCAGTACCCAACACAGTATCACCAATCTAAAAATACATATTAGTGTAGTGAATAATATTTGAAATATTAATTGATGTTTCCTTTCTTTACATTTCCTTTTACCATTATCTTTCCTCTTACTACTGAAGCAGCTGTAATGTCTTTTGTGTACTCTTAAAAAGAGGTCAGATATAAGCCTTTGAGTAGCAGAGTTGAGCTGAGAGCCACAACACCTGAAAAAAATGTTTCCTGGCTTCCAGAAACTTAGCTAGAGCCAAAGCCTGAAGGAAGAAGATATAAAGTTTACTCTCAAACAATAAATGGGGAAGAGAAAGATGAAGAGCCCATTTTCGGCCACACAAAGAGGGGATAAAAGACTTTTTTTGGTTCCCAGCCAAAGAGAGTCAAAGGAGAGAAGACAGCAAGAGAGAGTTTATGAGTGTTTCCAGAACCTGCCCCCACTCTTGGCCTAAGCCAAGTCCAGGTATGGAAGGCAACTGGAAATCCAAGATGGGTTTAGGGAACCCAAGCCAGGGAAGGATTGGGCCTTCCTTCTCAGAACATAGCCTGGGCAGACTTCGAATCTTTTAGAGGAACTCTGCATACATTCTGGCACCAGCAAAATCTGAGAGAGATGCCCAGACATTTGGCCCAAGCACAGCCTCATGTGCTCCCTGGGTGATGTGGGGACAGCAGCAGCAGATTACCTTGGCCCTGAGAGGGGAACGAGGATGACACCCAGGCCGGTGGATGTGAAGGATGCTAGGATCTATGCCCCAGTGAGCAGGACTCAGAGTGGGCTGCACTGAGCAGATAATCTGGATGCCTTTTAGGAGGACAGTGGTCATTTCAGCAGGACATGCATTCAGAGGCTGGTGGGATAAATTGCAGTTCAGTGGCTGCCAGAGATGGACAGGGATTAATGGAAGACTAGGCATCCTTTTCCCCTGATCTGGATGATCATTAAATTCTTTTCATTTTGGAACACATATCACCTCCTGGGCAGAGAGGAGGAAAACTTGAGGGAGAATAGGAAATGATTGAGAAAATAGCCATAATCTACAGAGTTTCAAACCCTAAGTATCTGAGTTCACCTTGAATGGGAAGATTACTTTTGTCACTGCCTATTAAAAGGGGGAATTCAAATTTTAGTTCAATTCTAGATAAAAGAAGAAAGTTCCAGTTCTGTATACCTGTGTAGTATTGGGATAAGTCTATAAAAGTTTCATTCAAAACATCTGTCATTCCTGCCTTTAAAGTGCTATTGCACTCACCCGCCATGTTTCTTACTGGCCTTTCACCCAGCCTTTCTTTTTCTCTCTGACTCTCTACTCACAGGCATTTCTCTGCTCCTTTTCCACCAAAATTTCCTTGGGAACTCCAAATTCTCTTTTTGTAATGAGCAAGGCAAGTCAACACTCCCCAGCTCTTACTCTCATCGCATACCAACCAATTAAGTCTTTGGCAGCTTAAAGCGCTTTTCCATTGAACAGAATCTGTCCTTAAAAGTCACTTAGGGATATGAATGGCAACTTTCTCCTTTCACAGCTATGTACCAGTAATGTGCCAGTTGCCCTATGTATTTCACATCACAATAACACAAAAAAGGAAAACTGATAGGATCTCAAAAGAAAATGGAGGGAGATATGGTCAGAAAATGTGTGGGCAGTGCTCAGATCCTGGTCTCTGTGTCCCCATTTCCTACACTAGTAGCCACTGTATTGCAAAAACTTCTAGTCTTTGCCTATGTGCTTGCTTAACGTCCTTGAGGATTAAGTTTTGATTCCATTTCTTCTGAAGGCTTGGATTTCTTCTAGTCTGCTTTGCCTGATTTACTGGTTAATGAAACGGCTGATGGCTGGTTGACTCTATCTCTCCAACTCAAGAGCTCATTATCTGCCTTTTTATTTTGGCAACTTTCTCAGTAGTGCAATCAGCCTTGCTGCCTTCTGAGGCCTGAGGGAATCTTTTAATTCCTCTTTGATGAGAATAGTCATTTCCTGCTCTGAGTTTCAACTGAAATTTAATCATGAACATTTCCTGCACATCTCTCTAGGAGCAGTAGCTAATGGGTGATATTATTGTTGAAGTTTTTTATGTTCCCCTCTGTGGACTACTAGGGTCACCCAAAGCAGTGTTCCTGCAACCTCCTTTGCCAAAAATTCCTCCAAAAGGGAGTTGACTTACAATAAATTCCAACCAATGTTCTCACAAGTAAATGGAGGAAAAGAGAGTTCTGTAAATAGGTGGGATCACCCAAACTACTTTGCCCTAGATTTGAAAATTATGTATTTGGCAATACCTAGTAGCTCATGAAAAGTAGACATTTCATATATTTTCTCATTTCTATAAAGACTGAAGAAAAAGCACATTGCATTTAACCTTGGCAAACCAATTATCATTATGAATTTTATCTATTTTAAGATTATTTCACTCTTAAAAATTAATAATTTAAGACTTATTGAAAACAATCATAGCTAAAAAAAATAATCTTTCATAAATTGATAAACTGTGCTACAGGAACTAAGCAGTCAAGTAAATCAAACTCAAATTTAACTTAACAAATTTCTCTGTTTTAAAAATCTATCCTAGGTTGGCAGATTGCTTTAACAATTAAAAATCAATATCAGATTAAAACAAAGTCCATGTTATCATCTTAATAGATGCAGAAAAATAATTCCACAAAAATCCAACATCCATTCTTAATTTGTTTTAAACGACACTCTCAGCAAACTAGAAATAGAAGGGAACTTAACCTGATAAAGAGTATCTGCAAAAATTACAGCAAATATCATATTCAATGATTAAAGTCTGAAGACTTTTTCTGTAAGAAGCAAGTCAAGGATGTCCACTCTCACCACTGTTATTCACCATTATGCCAAATGTTCTAGCCAGTGCAATAAGGCAGGGCCAAGAATGCAGAGATATCCAGATTGAAAAATAAGTAAACCTCTCTTTATTTGCAACTGACATGATTCTATACACAGAAAATCCTACAGAAATTACATGCAACAAAAGCTATTAGAACTAGCAAAGAAGGTTAGCAAGGATACAGGCTACAAGATCAACACAAAAACCAATTTTATTACTCTATACTAGCAACTAATAATTAGAAATTAAAAATAATACCATTTACTATACTATTAAAAATGTAAAGTGGGGATAAATCCAACAAAAAAAATCTAACAAATCCTTATACTGCAAACTACAAACATTACTGAGAGAAATTTAAAAAAGACTTAAATGAATGGAAAGTTATACCATCTTCATGGATTAGAGAACTCAATATATAATGTTACTCCCCAAATTTATTTGTACATTTAGTTCAATCCCAGTCAACATTGTAGCAAGTGTTTGTATGATTGAAAAACTGATTTTATAAACCATGTAGAAATGCAAAGAACCTAGAATATTGAAAACAATTTTGAAAAATAAGAACCAGTTTGGAAGACTTACAGTAACTAACTTCAAAATTGTTAAACTACAGTAATCAAATCGAATTTGCTTAAGAATAGACATACATGGTCATATATGGTCAATTGAGCCACACATATATGGTCAATTGATTTTCAACTAAAGTACAAAAGCAACTCAGTGTAGAAAGGATAGTCTTCAATAAATGGTGCTAGAAAAATTGGATATCCAGATGCAAAACTGATCCATGCTTTATACCATTCAGCTCAAAATGGATCATAAATCTAAATGTAAAACCTAAAACTATAAAACTTCTAGGAGAAAATTTTTGTGACTATGAGCAAAGTTTTCTTACCTATAACACAAGAACACAATCCACTAAAAAACATCATAAATTGGGCTTTATCTATCAAAATCAAGAAATGTTTTCTCTTTGAAAGACATTTTAAGAGAGTAAGACAAGCCACTGCCTGGAAAAAAATATTTGCAAATCACATATTTGATAAAGGATTTGCATCCAGGATTTGTATATAAAGTACTCTCAAAACTTGGTAATATGAAACTACACAATTTTTAAAAATGAGTGAACCACACATGGAAACAACCTAAATATCCATTGATCGATAAATGGATAAAGAAAATGTGGTGTATATATACACAGTGGAATATTATTCAGCTATAAAAAATGAAAACGTGCCATTTACAACAACATGGGTGGAACTTGAGAGCATACTAAGCGAAGTATGTCAGACAGAGAAAGACAAATACTGTATGATTTCACTTATATGTGTGATCAAAAACATCAGACGCATAGAAATAGAGTTGTCAGGAGTTAAGGAGTAGAAAAAATAGGGAGATGCTGTTCAAAGGGTACAAACTTCTACTTATAAGATGAATAAGTTCCAGGGTCTAAAGTATAGTATGGTGACTAAAGTTAACAATACTGTATTTTATACTCAAAAGTTGCTATGAGAATAGAGTTTTAATGTTGTCACCAAAACAACGACAAAATGGTAATTATGTGAGGTGAAGAATGTGTTAACTAACCTTATTGTAGTAAACATTTAGAAATATACATGTGTATCAAATCATCACACTGAACACCTTAAACTTACACAATGTTATATGTCAGTTATATTTCAATGTTATATGTCAGTTATATATCAATAAAGCAGGAAAATTGTTTTAAATGAAAAAATGGGCAAAAAATTTGAGCAAGCACATCACCAAAGAAGATATATGAATGGCTAACAAGCACATGAAAATATGATCAACATGATTAGTCCAACAGGGAAATACAAATTACAAATGGATAAAATTAAAAAGATTAACCATACCATGTGTTAACAAAGATGTTGAGCAATTGAAAGTCTCATACACTGCCGATGGCATTGTACAATGGTACAAACACTTGGGAAAATAGTTTGGCAATTTCTTAAATAGTAACACATATAACTTCTATTTGACTCACCTATTCCACTCCTAGGTATTTACCCAAAAGAAACAAAAGCATATGTGCATACAAAGACTTACGAGTGTTTTCTGCTGTTGTTTGAAATCAATTATAAGGAACCAAATATGTAAGTTCTCTTGTGTATTAAACCTGCCACATATCTACCCGAAGTGGTCTGCCTCCTTCCTTTTCTCCTTGCCCTTCGTGGATAGGGGCCAGTTTTACATTTCACGGGGGGACTCTGGAGTTTGTGGACCAACGCTAAGCAATGCAGCTACATTCAAAATCGGTTACCTAATTCAAATTGCCGTGCTCTGTCCTCTCTACTAGGTTATTGACAAGGTCATCATGTTAATGGGGATACTGACATAGTGCCATCAAATAGATCACTGGGCTTTTTCAGACAGAGGCTCACATCTGGTTCAAGAGCGCCATGGAAGGTACCTGAGTCTTGAGTTCAGAGCAATAACATAAATAACATATCTCCCTTTGGCCATCACACCATTGGCTATAAATCTATGACATAAATAGGAATGCTGTTGGAGAAATGAAAAAGAATATACATTTAGGTTTTTTAAAGCCCTACAAATATTTCAATCCTTCTTTTCTTTCTTTGAGCCAAATAAAAATTCTCAAATTATTACCTTATGGAAATAATCAACTCCTCAATAAGGGTTAAAAACTTTTACGTTTAATTGACTTTGGGTTTACTGTCAGCCTTCATGACAAACTTGGAAAAAGACACCGGGTCTATGTTAGTTCATTTCACAGGGTAGCTGCTTCGCAAATGTTTGTTGAATTGACCAATTATTCAGATCACCAGATATTTACTGAACTAAACTCTGTAGAGGCTCCAAGAAGAAAAGGTCTCTGTCCTCAAGGAGTAATGACCTTGTTGGGGAGACTGGGTACAAACACTTGCTCCTACTGAGAATCAATAATACAACAGTTCAGAATAATAAAAAGCTAGTATGTAATTAATTGCTGGTAAAGTGATGAGAAACATAGTGAAAAATTACTGAGCAGAAAGCAATTATTCAAGCATAGATATTCAAGTGTACATTTCACATGAGAAGATGGTTTGAATTTGATCTTAAAGGGTGGCTAAACTTTGGGTAGATGAAAGTGTTAGGAAGGGCTGCTATGAAAGACATGAGAACAGGGAAATGCAAAGATTTCCTTCCTGAGAGCCTGTTTTTCCACGGAAAATGGAGTGCAAAGTTATTGGGGTGAAGTTGTTTATGTCAGAGCAATCGGTGGTCTTTATTGATCTCAAAAAAGCAAAATGTCCCAAGTACTCTTTAGGATTTTGGATACTGAATAAAGTAGCTGAGATTCGAGTTTTGAAAAATCAGATAATCACTTTGTACTGATTTCTTTAGCTACTTTTTAAACTACACACGGAAGAAATATCATTTGGAAAAGTAATTAACTTTTCCTAGAGTTTAAAGTTTAGCTGCCATCTTAGTGTCCATGAGTTAAAGTTCAATTAATTAAATAATCAACAGATTCGTTTATTCCCCATGAATATGAGTGTTCATTGTAATTTTCAATACGCTGTATTTAAAAAAAAAAAATCCCAAGTGTTTTTGTCTTTTATAAGCTACTTTGTTCTCTATTTTTTCAACTTCTATATTTTTAATTGAGATTATGTTCTATGTGGAGAATAGTTTTCTGTTTATTTCTCTTTAATTCATGGCAGCATATCAGCCTTAAAGGTCATTTTCTCTTCCCAATAACTTGAGGTTCAGTTTGGTTTTGGAAGAACCTTGTCATGAGACAGTTTTACACAGAACTTGTATCCTAAGTTTCCTGCATATGTGCCCATCTGGAAATGACAACAAATTGGTGCTTAGATGTAGATTGCCTGGTTTTGAAATACACACTTCCTATACAAGAATGAGACTAGAACAAAAACTTCATTTGCTGAGGGAATCTAATAAAAGAAAATGAAAGGGAACATATCTATTATTGGAGCAAAAATTGTCATCTTCTTTCTAAATAGCACCAGAGGCACATGTGAAACATACTAAGAATAGGGGAAAAAATCTTATTTATTTATTTTTTATTTTATTGTTAATTTAGCTTGTGTGAGGCAGCTGCAAATCTTCACTTTCATGGAAACAATCCCACACCCTTGTTCACCCCAAAAAGTTATTTTCTTCCAACTAAGAACAATTTTTTTTCCTTTCATAAGATCATGGAATTTTGAAAGTTAGAGATCATTCAGTCTAATTTTATTAACTAAATGGACATGATAATGAAGGAAAATAATGGGAGCATCTACCCACATATCGCATCTCCCAACCTTGTGCTCATCTCCAAGCTGACTACACTCCAGAAGATCTGAAAGATCTGGTGATTTTAGGACTCCATATCTTGGCACAGGCAGTTCCCCTTGCCTGGAATGACCAGGTCCTTCCTCATCAGGAACATGCCTGCTCATCCTCCAAGGCCCAATTCAAAAGTCATCTCAGCTATGGAGTCTTTCCCAGTTCTCTGAGGCAAGCGCTGTCTTCTGACCCTTGTGTTTTCCTGGAGTACCTGGTTGATACCTCCATCATGGCACTTGTCACTGTGTATTATGATAATCTGTCATTTCACACACTAACTGGACCATGCGTGACTCTTCTTCAATCCTTCATTTTTATATATCCATTGCTTAGCGTAGTACTTGCCACATAAAAAGATAGTTAATAGCTGATAATTGAATGATTGCCGGAACTTGTATGCAGCTCTCCTTGCCTCCAAATAGATTGCTTATACATTCTCAGATCTGTTTCTTAGCTAAATTGAAATCATTACTTGAATCATGATTCCAAGCACCACACTTTTTGGATAATAAACTAAATTAGCATAGTTGCTTATTTTTAAGCTTCTTCGATATGTTTGTTGGATAAATTACTAACCACAACTAACTATTCATTAAATTGAAGGAGTATAGGGTCATTCAGACTTCACCCTAGGAAAATTTAATCACTGGACTCAGCAAATTTAAAGTAAAATTAGAGTTTGATTATTTTTGCCTTTTGGTAAGAAATTTCTTTGTCCTAACTAAATATGATTAGGCTTCATAATCGAGTTTTTGTAATTTCTTATCCTCATGCTTATGCCTGGGGAGTTTTCCTTCACTTGAAAAGTCTCCTGTCAAGTATTTTAGGGACTAGGAAGGACAGAGAAAAATACACATATATCTTTCTAAAATATTGCCAAGTACAAGATATCAAAATTTTTAAATTTAATTTTTTGAAGTCAGCTCTTATCTTCCAATCCAGTGGTAAAATGGAAATTATTTATTCTGGGAACTCTGACTGCCTTACTGAGTAATCATTCCTGCTGTGACATGAGGCCCCAGTTCTGGGTTCCTGTGTGTTCTCTCCATTGCGATATCATTGGTTTTATATGTTTATTTAAAACGAGCCAAACTGGTATACACATTTCAGCTCCGAAGGAAAGGCCGCTAACCTGTCTGGAAGGGGAACTCATTAGGAGTGTTGGACAAAACTTTTGGATAAAAATCAAAGGCTACATAAAGCCTGGTAAAAGCAAACTCTGTAAGCAGACATGGAGCCAAAAATAAATGTTGTGTATTGGCAACGGCTCAGGGCTCAGAAGTTAGGCTTTGAAACTTCTGGTATAAGTTTCAAACTTTCCCTGTAAACTGAAAATATTAGTATTTTCAGTTCGTTACAGTACTAAGTAGTTGTTCCCTGGAGAAAAATACAGAAATTCTCAATGTTATTTTTATCTACTTTTTTCTTCCATCAAGCCAGTTGGTGTATTTGTTTTTTAGATATAGAAACTATAGTCTTTAAATTTTGCGTTATGATTTCCTACAGAGAGTTTTACCACAGGTAAAATAATGTCTCCTCATATATCATGCTACCACATTTTTTTCCCCTGAAATACAAAGTGACTGACTGTAGTGCTTGTATATCCTGTGTCTGGACACCAGAATGTTTTGCCCTCTTCTTTATTCTTCATAGATAAATAGGCAAATATGTGTATGTTGTATATATGTATATATATATTTGTGTGTATACAAACATGTATATAAGTACAAATACATATGTAGAGAGAGAATTCTGTTATAATACATTTTTAAACAAATTACCAGATAGACCTTATTGACTATTAAAGGCCTATGATAGACGCTATGGAAATAATCATCTAATAATAACATGTGAAGTATATTTTCTCATTCTGCATCCCGGTTGTAACTACACATCCCATTTCACCTGGAAACAAAAGTAGAGACATATTGGGAAAAGATGTTTATACATATATATCCTGGGGGGCTGGCCCGGTGGCTCAGACGGTTAGAGCTCCATGCTCCTAACTCAGAAGGCTGCCGGTTCTATTCCCACATGGGCCAGTGGGCTCTCAACCACAAGGTTGCCAGTTCAATTCCTCCAGTCCCGCAAGAGATGATGGGCAGCGCCCCCTGCAACTAGGGCAACTGGACCTGGAGCTGAGCTGTGCCCTCCACAACTATGACTGAAAGGACAACAACTTGACTTGGAAAAAAGTCCTGGAAGTATACACTATAAAAAAAATAATAATAATAAAAAAATTTATACATATACATCCTGGAAAGAGCAGGAAGTAACTGAAAAATCTCATGAGAGCCTTTCTTGAGACCAAGCCAGGCCAGTTTGGTAGATTCCAGATGTTTGTGAGCTTATTATAAACTTGGAATTGTTATCTGAACCCTGACACTCACCATTATTCCATCCCTTCCCCGCCCCCACCTGAAAATTTGAGGCAGTATGTCTTTATACCTTGGACTTAAAGAGGGAAAACCCAAACCACCCGTGACCCTGGCAAAACCCTTCACCAAAACCTTCCTATCTATCTCCTTGCCTTCTCTTGAAACCAAGAAAGGCACCAGATTGCTTTCTAAAGTTTTCAAAGTCTGAATTCTAGTTTTCAAATATTGTTGCTATGAATCTAGCTCTTTCAGGAATTGTTTTGACTATTAGAACACTGAAGTACTTTCTCTCCTGATTGAAAACACCAGGAGCCAGGCTCTACAGAACAGACATCAGATCCCTAACCTTCTGCTGCTCCCTCTCCTTTAAGCCAAACTGCCACAGTGTGGAAGAGAAATTGCATATTTTCCAAATTATTTGAAAAAAAGAACTGTGTGTGTGTGTGTGTGTGTGTGTGTGTGTGTGTACATATATATATATATATATATATATATATATATATATATATATATATATATATATATGTTTTGCAAATAAAAAAGGAAGTCTCTTTCAATTGGAAGTGTTCTCTGTATAGCTTTAAATACAATGAAAGGCAAGCAGATAGGAGAACAATGCCTGGAGATAGAATAGCATCTGGAAATTTGCATGAGTTGTCCCCTTACCTTGATGACAGTAACACCATGACTGGATGTGGCCTAAGCTTCCTCCTCCTCTGTGAAGTGACCACCTGAGCTGGTGTGTCTTTCCCATCACAGTAAGTCACTTAACCATGTGTAGAACCTTCTCTACTGTCAGGTGGTTCTGTTCCAAGAGGAGATTCACTTTAAATCTAAGAGTGTATTTTCACTCATTGATTTCCACACCCAAGTCCACTGACAGTGCATCAGTCAGCAAAGCCTTTCAGCATGTGTATGTCACAAGATGTTTGACATTGTTAAGTAGAGTCAGCAATGATGACTCAAGCCCAGTTAAGTTACAGGGAAAATCAGCAGTCACCCATCCATAACCCAGTTTTCTAGAGGCAAATTCTAGGGTAAAAAGAGCTGCCTTATAAGACTAAAACCTCAGTTTGTATTATTGAAGAAAAATGTGTGTCTTATTAATAACATTTAATAATTAAAATGTGTATCTTTTTTATTTTCGAAAATGGGTCATTTTCTAATGATCACAGACTAATAACAATCCAATCTTTGTGACAAGATCGCTTTTAGGAAGAATCAGTTGATTGCAGCTATAGATTTTGTTTTTGTTTTTGTTTTGGTGGGGGTCCCCCAACCAATGATTTTCCAAAAATCGAGTTTCTTTTACCCCTTGGAAAGCTACTTTCAAGTATTGCAGATTATTTTTGATCTTCTACTGTGTTTTTATGACTCTTGTTATGTGAGGTTGAGATGACTTTGTGACATGTATTGTACTCAAATAAGTGCAACAATAGCCAAGACACAGAACTAAACAAAAACATAAATAAAAACCATTTCCATAATATCTGTTCCCAGATCCCTGAGCCTGAGTAGCCTCTGTGCAGCTCAATCAGTTGCCGGTACCCAAAGGAGCTGTTTGTTCTGTGGCACTGGAAGGAAACCAGCATGTGCTGAGGTCGCGTCTTCGGTGCTGAGGTCACATGAGGCTGAGCACTGCGGGTGGATAACAGCCAACCAGGTGAGGAGAAGAAAGGGCTGCAGAGAGAATCGATGAATATGCATATGTAGGCATAAGATGAAATGTCAGAGGCGGTTTGGTTCAAGGGCCATGCGAAATGTACAGAGAATAAAAACAAACTTTGAAAAGAGTTGTAGTACGATTGCAACATGAGGAATAGAATCCAATGAAGTGTGGAAACTCAGAAGAAAATGAGGGAGACGGGGAGCGGGGTTAACATAGCAATGCAGGTCAGGTGGTGGTGGTGGTTGAGCTCCAGTAGTGAGAGTCACAATTTGGGTGTGTAGTGTTTATTATAAGTAGGCTCCACATCCAAAGGTGGTGGGAATTGGTGGAGCACCTTTGGGCCAGGATCTAAGGACCTGTGAACTTTGTTTTGTTCAGGTTGTACTATTAGAGCACTAGAGTCCCAGATCCCTTTCTAATTTCTGTTCAGTGCCACCTGCAACTTCTAATATTAGTCCTCAGTGATGAGGGATGAAAAGAATACAGAGCCACCTCTATTGATGAGATTGCTATTTGAAGGGTTTGGATAAGAGGCTCTCTAAATTTTATACGTATTAGTCACAGTGATGGGGAGTGAGGAAACTTGTTTAAAATATTAACAACCCAGAGATCCATTTTCAATAGATCTGGTGTCAGAATCCAGAAATCTGTATATATAACCAGCATTCTAGACCATTTTGATCAGGGCCAGTGGCTGGCATGTACGCAATGTGGTACCAATTAGAAAAAGTCATCTCCGCTTGGTGGGCCAATTTAAAAAGCTCTCCTTCCTCCAGTCCCACACACTCCTGCCAGACAGCACTCCCCAGCCAGCAGCACTGGTGGAATTTCAGCCCTGTCTCCTGCCCACTTGGCTTGGGCAGAGTACAACCTTTACAACCTCCTTCAGTTTAAATGTTGGCCTTGAAATGCAATGTGCGAAAACCTACTTTAATTCAACGTTTCCCATACAGCCCCGATGATAACAACATTCAAGTAACTTACTAAAATGAGGGATCCCTGTCTCCCACCCCAAGCCTATTGACTTAGGCTCTTCAGAGGCACAGTTTGGAAATGAGTATTTCTAACAAGAGGCTCGGTCATGCTGATGCTCAGAGAAGTTTGGGGAGCACTGATTTGAGAGAACATAAAACACTGGTTCAAACTTTGTCCTTGATGTGTTCTCTCACCTGAGGAAATCAGAGGCACCTTTCTACACCAGATCGTATTGCTTCTCAGAATGGAACAGAAAAGCATAATAATGTGAACAGAGAGCAGACTTGAAAAGTGTACAGGAAGTTCCAATGCAGGGAACAATGACAACCTGAAACAGGCTACCCATTTTCGCGGAAGAAGTTAGGAATATTTCCTTGCATGTGTAGGTTTAAGAAGCTGTAAATATGGGGTTTGCATCCACAGTGCCTCTTCCAGTTGCCACACTCTGCAAGATTATGGATGAAGTGAATTCAACATTTTCATGTCATCGACCCTACACATTTTGAACACTTTAAGTTGTAAGCTTATTTGATAATAAAATTTATCCATAAAATTAAAGGATATGTCTCACTGTTTTCACTTTAATTTTATAAAACAGTACAGAAATAGTATGTCCAGGAAAGAACAAAAGATTCAATGAAACTGTTAGAAGTAGATCTGATTTATATAATCTTATTTCTTAAATGTCTTTAAAAAAAACCAGCAGAAATGTGAATATAACACATGCTTTAAGAGTCCAATAATTTTCATGTGATGACCAAATCCCTATAGCATGCAACTTTATAGGACCAAAATCCTACAATGTGTGTAATTTGGAGTTACTACTCATCAGTGTCTTATTCTAAAACAAAACAAAACAAAAATCTCCATTATGGTGACCTGTGAAAATTAGATTCTATTCTTGAAGGTATTCTGGCCAAGAACAGGATTAGCAATGGATAGATGGTTGTAATATGAGTCAGAATAACTGTTTGATGTTCCTGGCGGGTATTTGTGACAAGCAGGGTCCTTGATTATTTGATGGTCTAATGACCACTCATAACCATGCCTGGAGATTTGGTTAACATTTTCAGGTTTTGTGTTCTTCTGCAGAATTCACAAAATTGGTTCCTCATGAATGTAAATGTTCACATCTATTTCTGGAGGAGGGTACCCATGCTGTGAATATTTGTTAAGTGACAAACATGAAAACCCAACATGAAAAGACTATTCTAAGTCAGGACTGCTTTTAGAAAAGACAGAATTCTTTGTGAGCAGCCAATGGAAACCTTGCCAACTATCTGATTGAAACACCAAAGGTTTGAATGACTCAACTCTGTTTATGGAGTAAGGGTGCCACAGAGGCTGAAGATATTGGAAAAGTCTGCAGCCATGCTTCCTTCCAAGGGCGTGGTGCTAAGAAATGCTTGGCCATGCTGCTCTGATGCTGCTGAAAGACGGAAATGGAATGGGGACTTTCTCCTCCCAATAATCAACCAGAGTTTCATTAACATTTAGATTAGTTTCTCTGAGAAATAAATTTTAGCCTTTTAAACTTGTTTTTGTAATCTATATTTACAAGTTAAAAATAAGAAGCATATTTTTTTAGAGTTAATTTTTAAGGCATTTATTTCTTTTGATGGCATTTTGTGTTGTTCCACTTTAGCTCATCGTGTGGCAGGTTTTTGGGTATTCTGTCACTGTCCAGTGTCTGTGTATGACTGAGTTTACCTATAGCCTGGAGTGGGTACTGCCACAAAACTGGCGATGAGCCTGTGTCACTACACATTATAGTATAAAAATAGATACTGACTTCTGAACTACACATATAGACTAATAGCTACTGCCACAGTTACCTACTCTAAACTAATCAGATGTGCTGTTAAAGGAAAGAAGCAAGCAAGAAATCTTAAAAATGGTTCCTTTAGAAAGTCCGAGAGTTTGGAAGCTCTGTTAGTGAGAAAAGTAACAAGTGGTATCTATTAGGGAATCGTTAGCTTGGGGCTGACTTCCAAGTATAGTTTGCCTACCACTATGGTAATATTGCCTTTACCTAAATACTTTGTCCCTCCCCTAGTTTCTGCACTTCACAAACTACCAAAACTCGGACAAGGTGAAATAGATAACAAGAAAGAACTATCCAGGCCCAGATAGTTTCACTGGAAAATTTTACCAAGCATTCAAATAACACCAATTTTGTATAAATGCAATCGCTTTCATAAAGAGGTAGTACTTCCCAATTCCTTTTACAAGGCCATTATTACCCTGATATCAAAACCAGACAAAGACAACACACACACAAATTATAGACCAATAGTTCTCCCAAACTTAGATGCAAAAATTCTCAACAAAATTTTAGTAACCCAGTAACACATAAAAAAATAATACACTATGACTAAGTAGAATTAATTCTGGGTATACAAAGTTGGTTCAATATTTGAAAATCAACCAGTGTAACCCACCATATCAACAGGCTAAAGAAGAGAAGTCATATTATCATATCAGTGTCTCTATCTGCAGACAACGGGATTGTCTACATAGAAAATACCTAGGGAGCTACAACAAAACCCTAGAACTCAAAAGTCCATTCAGTAAGTTACCATGATACAAATCAGCACACAGAAATTAATTAAATTTCTATGTACTTACAATGAACAAGTGAACCCAAAATAAAAATGCAACACCATTTGCAATTGCTCTAAAGAAAATGAAACACTTAGACATAAATCTAACCAACTATGCACTAGGTATATATAATGAAAATTATAAAATGCTGATTAAAGAAATCAAATACAATTTCTATACTTGGAGAGACATACTGTGCTCATACATTGGACAACTCAATATAAAAAAGATGTCAATTCTCTCTAAATTGATCTATATGTTTAACACAATTCCTGTCACAATCTCAGCAAGGTTTTTTGTAGACATAGATAAGCTTATTCTAAAATTTATATAGAAATGGAAAAGCCCTAGAATAACCAAAACAATTTTGAGAAAGAAGAATACATTGGGAGGAATCCCTCTTCCCAAGGGTAAGCCTTCCTACATAGTTACCGTAACCAAGACTGTGGTACTGGCCTAGGAATAGACACATAGATCAGTGGACTAGAGACCCAGAAATAAATCCACACAAATATGGATTCAATTTATTTTTGACAAAGGAACAAAAGCAATTCAATGGAGGAGATATAGCCTTTTAAATAAATGATGCTGGAGCAATAAATGGACATCCATAGGCAAAAACAAAACTGTAACCTAAACCTCACACCTTATACCAAATTTAACCTAATATGGATCATGGAATTAAATGTCTGACATAAAACTATAAAACTTCTAGAAAAAAAATAGGGTACAGTGTTTGGGTGTAAGGACTAGACAAAAATTTCTAGACTTGATAATAAATGAATAATTGATAAAAGGAAAATTAACAAGTTGTACCTTCCCCCAAATTTAAAACTTTTTCTCTGCGAAAGACCTGTTAAAAAGATGGAAAATAAAAATTGTGACTGGGAGAAAATATTTGTAAATCACATGTTCAACAAAAGACTTGTGTCTACAATATATAAAGAGATACAGTCTTTTTGGAAAATAACTTGGCACACATATTCCCAAGGCTTTTACCTAAAGGTCTCCCTTTTGGGACCTCTAAGGAGATCATCCAAAATAAGAAAAAAATGATGTGCAAGAAGAAATTTTTCATGATGTTATTTGAAATAATAAAAAATTTTGGATGCAATCTAATTTTCCAGCATAAGCAAAAGGGTTAATGACATCAAGATATGCATCTATCCAGTGAAATTCCAGCTGTCATTGAATGTGATGGTTAAAAATACAAAGTAGCAAAAGGAAAAATGCATATAAGTTAATAAAAAGGACAAAATCAGGGTGCCAAATAGTATGCATTACATTTATGACAAAACAGAGGGTATGGACATGTGTAAGAATGATATGTATGTTAGTAGGATAAAAATTTGGGACTTTTTGCTTTTCTGTATTTTCTATGCTTTGTAAATATAATTTTATTTTTTTAACTCAAAATAAACAAATAAAATTCCCAACCCTTCCCAATGTTTACAACATTTATCACTTGGAGCAGGTTCAAATACATAGCTTTTGTATAACATCATGGCTGTGGGTGCTTGGTAGGAGGGGTGGAGGGGCTAAGCTGCACTGGTCACGTTTGCCTGTTTTTACACTTGGTCTGAGGTCAGTGTGTTACCAGGGAAAAGATATTTTTTGCCTTCTACTTTCTATTTCACGTGGCCCAGCACTCAGTTTAGTACTATGAACAATCATGATTCAGCCATGCTGTGGGTAGTATGTGCCATGTGAGCCATCCAGGCCCCTAATCATCACTTATTACATTGTTTCTGAATTCTAAATCACTGTCAACAGAATTGAAAAAGACCCTTGTACACTGTTGGTGGGAATGTAAAATGGTGCAGCCACTGTGGAAACAGAACAGTGTCCTCAAAAAATTAAAAATAGAACTACCATATTATCCAGCAATCCCACTTGTGTATATATATCCTAAGGAGGTAAAATCACCGTCTCGAAGAGATATCTGCATCCTCGTTATTTACAAGACCCAGAATATGAAAATCTAAATATCCACTGACGAATGAATGGGTAAAGAAAATGTGGTATATACATACGATGGAATATTATTCAGCCTTTACAAAGGAAATCCTACCATTTTGACAACATGGAGGACATTAAGCAAAGTGAAATATGTCAATCATAGGACAAATACTGCATAATGCCTCTTATATGAGATATCAAAATAAAACTCAGAAGCAGAGGATAGAATGGTAGTTGCCATGGAATGAGGCAAGGGGAAAATGCTCAATGGGTATAAAGTTTCAGTTGTATAAGATGAGTAAATTCTAGAGATCTGCTGTACAACATAGTGCCCATAGCTAACAGTACTGTGTTGTGCACTTAAAAATTTAAGAGGGTAGATCTCATGCTAAGGGTTTTCACCACCACCATCATAAAATAAAAAGCAAGGGGACACAAGAAGTCTTTTGGAGGCGATGGCTATGTTTAGTATGTTGGTATCACAATTGTATACATATTTCCAAACTCATTAAAATGTATACATTAAATATGTGTAATTTTTAATATATAAAGTGTATCTTAATAAAACTGAAAAAAAGAGCACTGCCTTTCCTGGGCAACAGAATATGGCTGCTCTCTGTTCTATGTTGGCAATAAAAATATTACCTATAACATATCCCTAGTGCTAGCAGATGCAGTACAGTCTTCCAGATATAAATCTATTAATAATTTGGCAGTTTACAATAAATAACCAGTAATGATAATGTCAGTATCTCTTTATATTTTAATGCTTTAATATGGATCCCTCTGCATGTGTTTTTATAGGTCTGATGAACACAAGTGTTGATCCCTCCCCATTTCATAAAAATCAAATATGATTTGAAAGCATAACATGTGAGGGCAGTTAAGACCATGGAAATTCATTAGGTATTATGAATCCAGATATTTCCCTGGAATGAGCAAATTTACCAGGAGATAGGTGTCTGACCGTAAGAGTGCTCACAATATTGTACATTTTCTTCAGGTATGTTGTAATTCATCAATACATATTCATTTATATAATTGTTTAATGTCTCTCTTCCACTCAATTTGAAAACCAAAACTCATAGCCTAGCTCATAGTTGGTACCTGTTGAGTATGCACAGAAATAATAAATGTGAGATTATAGGTACATAAGATATTCTTCAGACTGTTGAAAAGAGAGGATAAAACTAATATTTATGAGAATCAATTATGTGTTAGGAACTGTGTATGTTTTCTTATTTAATTCTTGTTACAATCCTTAAGCCAGCTACATAATTGCAGTTGAAATAACCAAACTGACTATATTCAATATGGTTGCTGTCCTTATCATGGTGATCACTTCTTTAGGTATATAAATGTTGAATAACTGTTATGTATACCTGAAACTAATATAATATTGTATGTTAGCTATATTTTAATAAAAATATTTTTAAAATAAAATAAAGCATAGGCACAGACAACAGTTTAGTGGTTACCAGAGGTTGCCAGAGGTTAAGGGGTAGAAGAGGGTAAAGTGTGTCAAATATATGGTAATGGAAGGAGAACTGACTCTGGGTCGTGAGCACACAATGCAATATATAGACGATATATTATAGAAATGTACACTTGAAACCTATATAATCTTTCTAACCAATGTCACTCCAATAAATTTCATAAAATTTTTTTTAAAAAGAAAAGAAATAACTAAATTGAAGTTCAGAGAGGTTGAACCATTTACTAAAAGTAACACAGTTCGTTTGGAACCCAGGTCTATGTGACCTTAAATTGTTTTTTCCTACATCTCACTGCCACCTTAAGCCCTGCTGAGAGGGAAGGATTTAATAACCAAATCTCCTTTAGAAGGGACTGGAAAATAATTGTGGGGTCATCTGTGGAATAAGCTTAATGGAGAAAAGAGACCAACTAGCAAATATGTATTTTATGCAGTCCTTCCCTGAAAAGTCCACATAATGCTGGCTGGGTTGGGGCTGAACTCCGGCCACCGTCAGGTTGGAGAAAAAATGACATTGTCTTTGAGGGAGACACTACTCTCAGGGGTTACGATGGAACGTGATTGATGCCACCATAAAGATGTCCAGTGGATTTTTCTTGGTAACTCTCCTTAATCCCACTTTGGTTGTCACACAACAACTTTGAAAGGTGCCTGAAGAACTTTCGATGCTATAATGACCTGAGCAGTTAAATTAGTTTAAGTGCCCTGCAAAACCTAATACCGTTATATCTCTGTTATTCTCCAAGCATATCTGCTTAAAATAAATTGATTATGGGGCCACGTGTACACTATTAAGGAACAAGAAACAAAGGGCAGTGTGCCAGTCACCTCGACAAGACCAGCCATATTAATTCCTTCAGCTAAAAGTCTTTTGTGCCTGGTTGTGTGCCCGCTGTGGGAATGCAAGACCAAAGAACAGAATCCTCCCTCATGAGGCTAACACTTTAAGCAATTATTAACAATAATCAAAGTCTGACCAAAATCCCCTGAGTAAAAGCCTAACAGACAATTAGGAATGAGAGTTACTTAACTCCATAGCTGACAAGCATTGTTTACATGAAGAGTTAGAGAGAAAAGTAATCGAATACATTATGTTCCTTTAGGAGAGAACAGATTTCTCTTTTTCAGGCCAAATTCCTTCTGTGTCCCTTGAAAAACAATGGAAGCAAAAAGGCAATGGGCAAAAGGAGTAGTGAGGATTTATTTGGCTAAGCATTTTGTAACGATTGCCCATTTCCAAGAGATAGGTTAATGATGTATGTTAAGCCACACGAGTTTAGTGAAATTCTTCAGATAGTTTAAAACTAATTATATACGTAAGTACAATTCTGTCTTAGAGTTCCATTTCATAAGGATAAAGTCTGGTTTAGAAACTGCTCCAACTTCAAGAAGCTCGTGCAAATACATTTTGATGAGTTGAGTGTAAGTGAATCAGAAACATATGGATTTCATTTGCTTTGTAATACACATGAGCTTAAAAATCAAGTGTAACAGTGGTTGTCAAACTGTGTTCTGGGAAAAGCTTAGAACAGTTTTTCTCTCAATCAGACCCAATGAAATCCTTTTCATTTGTATCCTTAATGAATTCTAGTAAAAACTTGGCACAGTTCTGAATTTTACTTTTTCTATTTTAATGTCTCATTTGGGGATATACCTCATTAATAACCTCAGGCTTTAGGGATGACCTTTGCATTGCTTATGATTCTCTACTGAATACATAAAACTAAAAAAAAAAAAAAAAAAAAAAAAAAATCCTGTGTTCAGACTTATTAATTTAAGTGGAAGTGAAGTTGACTATACCTGTTTCCTTTAGTGGTTAGTGGATGGATAGGAGAATACAATTTTATTTATCGAAAACCAATATTGCATTTGAAAGGAGGTTCAGGAATGTGGATCTTGCTATATTATCCCTCAGTTTGCTGTAGAATTTTATAGCTGAATTTTTCTATACATTAATCTGATCGATTGTTTTCAATTGAAAACTCTTGGGAAGTTGACTGTGTAAGTTTTATCTGCTTTTATGGTGTTTAAAAAGTCCCATATTTCTCTAGGACTTGATTGAGGATCAATGCAGTTGCATCAAGAGAATTTTCAAAGCATCATAAGACCTCACAGTTTATTTAAAAAAAACAAACCTCAAAACCCAAATAACTCATTATTCCTTTATTACAAAATTTAATTTTTAAGTGCCAGACATAAAATCAGCTGTGCGTTAGAATTGCATAGTATTACTTTTCTTTCTTATTAAGTAAAATTTTATTTGTACTCAAAAAGAAAAAAGTTTGCCTGTGTGTGTATCCTTCATTCTTTTTAGAGAGGTTTACTTTTCTCCAGAGAAGTATAAAAACACACGTTCTTGAAATGATTTTTATAGCTAACTCTATGGTCATAGGAGATCAACCATAATTTTTACATTCAAACACCTGTAGAGGTGCCATGGCAGTCCCTTTTGCATACACAAAGTCAGGTTACCACTATTAATATTTAATTTAAGGAAAGTTGTTAGCCCTTTATACATTTTCCTAACAAAATTATTTAATATTAGCCTAATATTTATTTTCATCAAGCTGTAGTTAACAGTATAAATGAGAGCTTGTCGAAATGGTGGATCTCTGAATAAGAAAGCTTATATCACCCTGCCCCACCCTATCCTGACCATCTTCTTGGATAAAGTGTATGCAGTACAAGGAGTAAAACCTCGTCAGTCTCTGGGCATTGCAGCTAGTGGACACTTACAGTCTGTTTTTCACTTAGGTATTTGCCTAATGCGGTTATCACAAGAATTACCCAACATATCAAGCTTGTCAACTGGTTTTTGACACCTATGTCAACACCAGATAGAAAGCAATGATTGCAGCTCTGCAGCTACACCCCTCCACACACCCCCTGACATCGCTAATCACAGGGCTGCCAGCTGGGACATATGATCAAACAGTTTAGCCTTACTTTCTTTTCCCATAAGTTTTGTGTAAAGTTGTGCCTTTTGTATTATATTCTCTTTTAACCTCCCCCAACCATAGAGACATAACGCAAGCTTTCCTAAGCATTAAAAAAGACATCTTTTACATCTCTTAGGAAAAAAAAAATCAAGCAATATAGTAGGATGCCTAAAGCAATGTTAGAAAATTTGTCTTTTCTAGTAATGTACCCCGTGTACTTTTGAACTTGTGCAGGCTTGGGACACATTTCATCTTGTTGACAAATGGTTTTGACAACTGACAGGTCACTGTCTTGCTGCCTCTCTAGCTACATTTCTACTCATGTCTGTGAAATCACAAGGTCAAAGGACAAGTTGTCCTAAGTACTGAACTCCTATATTTGTCCAGTGGTGAAGCATGTTTGAGGCAGATACTACTCTCCTGCCAACTGCTTCAACCTTGACCCACTGGACACCTGCCACCTTCATTACACAAGCAGTCATGCATTAGTGATGTATCTCTCCTAAGGTTTACATTCTTCTCAAGACATCCAGTTGGCTGGGGGAACTTCCAGAGAATTTCCATTACATATAAGCAATGTCATGGGACTTGCTTTGAGAAACAAAATAATAATGGAAAAATCATGATATCTAGTCTGGGTTTTTTCCCTAGCTCTACCACTAACTACCGTGATGGTCTTTTTGGAAGACATTTAAATTGTCTAGGTCTCAGTGGCAATGTCATGGCTGTATGCGAAGTCAGAGGGGTAGTAGATGGGGGGAAGGAGGTTATCACTGTGTGAGGGATATAAATGATAAGTGTCTATTACATTGTTTTGTACACCTGAAACTAATAAATAAAATAAATAAAAATAAATTATCTAGGTCTCTATATACTTCTGTGTGGCATGAAATAGCTGTATTGGGTCATGCCAGAAACCCTGCTTTCACTGTTTCAATGCACCTGCATGGTTTACCAATAAATAGGGAGACCACAACAACAAGAACACAAATCCTAGGTTCTCTGCTGTCCTGTGACATGTTGGATTACCACTTGCCTCATTTTCTTGGAGATAATAGTAGAACCATAGAATAAAAATAATCTTAGGAAGTTATCTAATCCAAGCCACTTACCTGATCACATAGGTACATTGTGGGGACAGAGTCCCAGAGAGCAGTTTCCAGGCTCTTGGCCTCACATGGAAGGGTGCTGGCTCGGTTATAAGATGGCCATCAGCTGTAATCGGATGGCCACCACTGTGGCTGGGTGGCCGTCAGCTGTTACCGCTTAGCCATTGGCCACTAATATTACTGCCGTGGCTACGCTAGGGGTTGGGTTGGTTGGCAGAGAAGTGGGCTGCGGATTGCCCATAGGGTGGAGCCTGCTTCCTGTGTCTCCAACCCAGCTGCCAGCAAGAATATAGTGATATGAACCCCTTATCCATGGCTCCATTGATGTTCCTTTTTGGCCTCGCCATACCCTGTGTTCTTGTGCAGGGAGCGAGACCAGAGACCCTGAATGACATACATACTTGTAAGAGTGTTGAATATGTTGCAGGTTTTATTTGTTTTATCACCAGTGAATTTCAATGGGAGAGTACAGGCCAGACAAATGTGTGTAGAGTTTTTCTTCTTTGATGATTATATTTCCTTTTTATAATTAATCATAAAAATGAATTGACTGCCCAAGCATGATTTACTAAAGAACAAAATGATATGTAAACATCAAATTCCAAGTATATCATAAGTGCAAATAGAGAACACAACACAACCAGCATGAATGCAGAGTATCAACTAGTGTGTGCTGGGACAAAGGAACTGAAAGATGCTTTTACACAACCAGCTGCAAAACAGAAGTAAATAAGAAAGATCAATATCTGTAAACTTTTATTAGACTAGCGATCCTGTCACCTCTAGTCCTCAGGACACTCTTTATTATACAATGTTGTCAAAGACTGTCAGGAAGCCATGGGAGCTCTCATATCTTTAAAAGAAAAAGTACAGTAGCACATTTGGTAAGTCTATTTCCGTGACAAGCACAAAATAATACGTTCTGGTATAAAATTGATTAGTTTTGTTGCTAAACATAGAGACGAGAACAAAATACAAAGATATTCAAAATTGTACTCCTTAGAGAGAGAAAAAACAAACAGGTAGACCTCACAGATACGTCAACAAGCTTGACAAACCAACTACAAACAAAGTTGAAGGCAAATATTATGCTCAGAGAGAAAACGGAATTAGCTCCTCCCAAACTCCTTTTACTAAATGACACGGTCAATGATAAATATTACAAAGGCATCCAGGGGTTGGGTTAGATGGGTAGCATAGAAAGCAAAGGAAAAGCATTCCCCTTGAAAATCTCTTAGGATGGTGGTGTTGGGATGTCAATGGTTACCACTTCAAAGACAAACGATCTCTTACTGAATACAATAAAATCAGTTTTCCTGCCACATTGGCACAGATCCCTGCTACTTTGGTTGACATTGGATGAATTAGATGGATTTCATTAGATAGATTTCTTGATGTGCCAAATTAACCACTTAGTGCAGTGGAATGAGAGACACATAGGATCGTAGAACAGCTTAGGAATGAAGAACAGACTCTCAGCCCCTATTTCATGCTTAATTTGAGGCATAAACACATGGAGTAGAAGAGTAGGTGGAACTGTACTATTCTTTCTGTTTCTCTCTCAATCTCTCTCACTTCCTCTCGGTGCATAGAGTTGAATACTCCTAAATTAAATGTGCAAATTGTGCAATACTTTTGCATCAATCCGTTTTGAAATGATAGAACAACTCTATGCATGTCTTCATATCTATCATATTTCACTTTGCACTTAAATAACTGATGTGGAGTTCTTGACATGTATGTGAGGGAAATGTGCTTGACAACTTTGCTATAGGAGAAGATACATTGCAGTTAAAGACTATTTTGTGAACTAGATATCAACTGAAAAAACTGCACTGAGATTAGTGTTAATATTAGGAATGGGTGCAGCAAATTAAAAAAAAGGATTAGCACCTGGATGCTATCCACTGACTTATTTACAGAGGACAGTTTGTAATTCAAAACTATGCTTCCTAATGTTGATCACCTTGAAGCTTGTAATGATAATGAACTTCTAAATTACAAACATTTTCTCAAGTAGCTTATTCCAGTGACATATTTAGTACCTAAACAGAACCTCCCTCTCCCTCTGCACCTGCTTCTTCATGTGAATCTCCTATAATTATTTTTGCCTTGGGGTTGGGGAGGGGTGAGGAGAGAGGCAAGGAGGAAATGCAGCTGTCCAAGTGTTGGTAGGATAAGTTCAATTCGTAAGGGAAGGTTAGGACCTTAGTTCCAAGCTATATTCACCAATTCCGTTATCATAAATCAAAGCTAATATTTGACCCCAACTTCTGTGTCTGTATCTTGATTATCTCAGAACTCAGAGAGAAAATAAATTAAATTAATTCAGAAGCCCAAGCTCATGATGCATCAGTCAAGAGACTTTGTAAATGCACTAGCAGAACTAACAATGGGTTGTCAAGATATCATAGGATGATGAGGTTTTTGGGTTGGCTGAAGCATTTGGTGACTGCAAGTGAACGGCAGGTTTTATAACTAATATATTGCAAAGTCTCAACTCACTAGAATATATAGAATAACAATCCCCCCCCAACTGTGTTTGTTATGCTACCCCATTTCTGCCTGAGTAATTCAATTTTCTCTCAGTCCAATTCTATAACTTTTTAAGAACCTTATTAGAGCAGTCTCAGTTCAGTTCAGTCTCAATAAAGTCCAATTCTTTATTTCTCTATCAGCTTTATTGAGATATTCTTGGAATACAATGAACTGTACGTGTTTGAAGTGTATAATTGGATAAGTTCTGATACATATAAACATCTGGTTCATTGACCTACAGAGTAAGTTATATGTTATGAAAGACCAAATGAAAGTCTTCTGAAAATGCCTCCACCATCCATGAAAATAAATCAAGAGGAGTATCACATCTTGAGCAGAATGGTAAAATACAGGGGCTGTGGTCCTGTCATACCCCATTTAAATTTAATTTAAAATACACAGGTCAGGTAATGACTTGGGGACTTTGTGCTTCCCAGTTCTGCAACCTTTGCCTCTGCTGGGCCAAAGGTCCTCATTCCTGGGAAGGAGAGGCATCATTCTACGAGGGAACAGAGTAAGGGCTCCGCTGAATCTTGAGTTACTTCTTTTCCTTGTTGTTTTCAGCTTCTTATTCCAGAAAACAAATAAGCAAAGCAAAGAAGGAAGCCCTGGTTAACATAGAGATACAGGGTTACTACTATGTAATAAGGACAAGGAAAGCTATGTCTTGCATCCTTTTGTAGGAGCTTTCTCTGGTCATGAATGCACTTTTATCCATGTTCTGGGGTAGTTAACAGCCCCCGGGAGAAGTCCTGGACCAAATTTGATGGAAATTATCCCATTTCTCTCTCCCTCAGTGAGATAATTCTGAGTTAGATCATCTACACTGTTTCTCAAAGGATTAAGCACCACTTGTCAATGTAATAATTTTCTAGATAACACATCTTTTATTAGCTTCCTTCCTTTGCTGTCTTAATCCCCTATTCCCTTATTCCTCCCAAATATATTTCTGGCAGTAAAATCCTTGTCTCAGTGTTTGTTTCTGGGAAAACCCAAATGAAGTGTTCTAGCTAGTTGTCCTTCCTTTAAAGACATGTCAAGAACATTTTTAATACACCGTCGAGGTGGTCGTTAGCCACGCACACTTCAGTAGCCATTGTGGTAACGTATACATAGTACAAAACAGTGTTCTGATCACTTGCGTGCTCATCCTCACGACCCAACGGTACAAGACAATGTCTTCTGCATAGTCTCCTTAAGAGTCCAGGAAATTGCATGCTAGTTTTAAAAATCCATTTGAAATACTTATTTATAAATACATACATACACACAGGCATTTTAAATGTGGGTACTTAAAAGGACAAATTCCAGTTCTTTAAGAATTGTACCGATGTGGGACAGCTTGTTTCACCCTTGACTCCTCAATGAAGCGGCTTTGAAGGCTGTGTCAATTACACTCTGCCTAAACCCTTTCACACTGTCGTCCACATGAATGGCACTTCCTGGGGTTATGCAGGGCAAAGCTAGCCAGACCTTATGGGTCTACAACATACAGTTGAAAAACAAATGTTTACCCCCTTACATATTCCTGCCAACCCTTTTTTAATATAAAATGATGTGAAACATTCTATCAAACTGCACTTCCCCAACCAAATAAAAAAGGAAATGTTAAATTTTGACTGTTGAAGCTTTTATTCAACATCGGTTTTATTGTCCCAAGCTGCTTTATCTAATGCTGGAATGTACTCATTGAATCCTATTTTAAACCAGTATTCTCTGTGATTCTATATGCGCCGTACAGTCTAATCGCATTGGAACTAAATAAAGGGGCACTGTCAAGTTCAATTTAGCCAAGATGGCCTCTTCAATAGTACTTCAAAGATTTTATTCACATACTTTATACAGGAGGATTAGAATATGCACTCAGTTAAAAAAAAAAGATTACTTTGCTAGTCTGATGATCATGCAGAATCTTATTGCTAATAAACTCCTTTGTATAATTTCCCACACAAACAAGTGGAGTTTCCCATGGGAAATATGCTTATGTAACTTTTTTGAAAGAAATTTATATTAACTTTATATTTTTTAAAAAAACAACAAATAAAACAGTACCTTAAAGGGAATATCATACTAGAATAGTACAGAAAATGAATAGCCACTAAGCCTGTAGCGAATGGGTTCAAAAAATAATTTTAATAAATGATTTCAATTGACTGCATGATTATATGAGTAACCTTTAGAACAGATGTTGAAAATTTGCAGCCCTGAGGCCTAATTCAGCCTGTATTTGTGTATTGCCTGTCTGGCTCAGTGTTTTTAAATTTTTGTATTTGAATGCTTTCTCAGTTCCATAGCTTCTCTCTCTCCGTCTTACTATTATCAGATGCCCAACTAGATTCAAAGTTTGGTGTTATCTGCCTGGCCTTGGGGGAGGCAGAAATTGCAGCGTTGGAACTGGGGGCCCAGTAGATTTTCCTGAGACCCATACTTAGATGTATTTCATAACAAATGCAAACATATTTTTCCATACTTTCAATAATTATCACATACCTACATAGACTGCAACATGATTGAGAATTTAAAATTAAAATATTGTAATTTCAAGATTTTTCTCTCCTCTCCTATTTTACTTCTGCTAGTTGTTGTTTGCACTAAGGATCCCCGAACCGTAAGAATGCTAGAAAGAAGGTCGACACAGGGCCAGCAGAAGGGGAAGGAGCATGACCAGTGTGCTGAAGTCCTTTTAGTCAATTAGTGGATCATGGGTCACATTCTGGCCATCGCTGCTGCTGACCCGTGGCGGTGGCACCAATCATGAACCACTGGTGAAGGGCTGCTTGGCAAATCAATCCGGTTTAAAAGAGTCACTTTTTGCCTAACGCAATATACATATTCAACGCAATTCCTATCAAACTACCAACGACGTTTTTCACAGAAATAGAACATATAATCCTAAAATTTATAGGACACCATAAAAGACCCCGGATAGCCTCAGCAATCTTGAGAAATAAGAACAAAGTGGGAGGTATAACAATACCCAACACCAAATTATACTACAAGGCTACAGTAATCAAAACAGCATGGTACTGGCATAAAAACAGACACAGATCAATGGAACAGAATAGAGAGTCCAGAAATAAATCCATGTCTATATGGCCATTTAATCTACGACAATGGAAACAAGAATGTACAGTGGGGTAAAGACAGTCTATTCAATAAATGGTGCTGGGAAACCTGGACAGACACATGCAAAAAAATGAAGCTGGACCACCTCCTTATACAAAAATAAATTCAAAGTGGCTTAAAGACTTAAATGTAAGATCTGAAACCATAAAATTCCTTGAAGAAAATATAGAAAGAAACTTCACAGACATTACCCGGGGTAAGATTTTTACTGATATATCCCCTCGCGCAAGGGAAGTAAGAGAAAAAATAAACATGTGGGATTACATCAACCTAAAAAGTTTTTTCACAGCAAAGAAAACCATGAATAAAACAAAAAGGGATCCTACTGACTGGGAAAAGATATTTGCCAATGATATATCTGATAAGGGGTTAATATCACAAATTTATAAAAAACTCACTCAACTCAACTCCAAAAAATCAAACAACCGAATTAAAAAATGGGCAGAAGACATGAAGAGACATTTTTCTAAAAAGGACATACAGATGGCAAACAGACATATGAAGAAATGCTCAACCTCACTAACCATCAGAGAAATGCAAATAAAAACCACAGTGAGATACCACCTCACACCAGTCAAAATGGCTATCATCAATAAATCAACAAACAACAAGTGCTGGCGCAGATGTGGAGGAAAGGGAATGCTTGTGCACTGTTGGTGGGATTGCAGATTGGTGCAGCCACTATGGAAAACAGTATGGAGGTATCTCAAAAATCTGAAAATGGAACTAGCTTATGATCCAGCAATTCCACTCCTAGGTATCTATCTGGAGAAATCCAAAACTCTAATTCAAAAATCTTTATGCACTCCTATGTTTATTGCAGCACTATACACAATAGCCAAGACATGGAAACAACCGAAATGCCCATCGGTAGATGACTGGATTAAGAAACTGTGGTACATTTATACAATGGAGTATTACGCAGCCATAAAGAAGAAAGAAATCTTACCATTTGCAACAACATGGATGGACCTAGAGAACATTATGTTAAGTGAAATAAGTCAGACAGAGAAAGACAAATACCATATGATCTCACTTATATGTGGAATCTAAAGAAAAGAATAAGTGAATGAACTAATCAGAAACAGTTTTGGAGACATAGAGGAAAAACTGAGGGTTGCTAGATGGGCGGGGGGTGGGGATAAGGGAAAAGGTGAGGGGATTAGAAAACAGTCAGTAACCACAAGATGGCCACGGGGTTTTGAAAATTAATTTGGGGAATGTAATCAATAATTGTAAAGATTTTGTAGGGTATCCGATGGACACTTGTCCCATTAGGGAGACCACCTCAGGAATGATGTAGATGCCTGATCACTGCACTGTACACCTGAAGCTGAACAATAATGAATGTCAACTACAATTTTATATATATATATATATATATATATATGTATATATATATGTGTGTGTGTGTGTGTGTATGTATGTATGTATATGGTTACAGGAAGCGGAGTACAGCATTAGGAATAGAGACAGTGGAAATGTAATGGCTCTGTGCGATGTCAGAGGGATAGTGGATGGAGGGAGGGGGGTTCACACAGTGTGAGGGATATAAATGATAAACATCGAAGTATTAGTTTGTCTTGTGCACCTGAAACTAATAAAAAAAACATTCTCAAAAAAAAAAGTCACTTATTTTAAAACCTTGGTTTATTTGTTTCAGTGTAATGTTAAAGATACTACTATATTACATGATTTATGTCCATAACCTGAGAATTAAGAGTTAGATTTTAAACTTTAAATGGTATCTGGAACTAAATTTCAGATTGATGGGGGTGTGAATTGATGCAAAACCTTAGTAACTTAAGTTGTTCCCTGTGGTTTCGCTTACTTATGTCTCTCCTCACAATCTTTTGGAGAAGTTAAAGTAATATTATCTCCCCCATTTCACAGGGGAAAATACAGTTGACAAGTTTTTTCTCATATTATATATTTGGTGTAGTTAGCAACCAGTAGGATTAATTTGTGCTCTTTGCCGCATGTGCTGGTAACATGCATGTGCCTTTTTATTTCACGATCTCTTGCAATTAGGCCAGGATCTTACTCAGGTGCAGCCTGGCTGTACAAACTGTCTGTCCAGTTCCATGTACAAGCACAAAAGGGCAAGTTTCCTCTCAAACTTCTGGAGAAGATGCACAGTTGCCCTGCAGACTGTGGTCTAATTTGATAGTCGAGACTAGGACAGAAGCCACATGAGAGCCGGCAGATTCAACTCATCTATATAACTCCAGGTGTTCTCGTGACTAAGCAAGCCAACATTGACTTGTATGAAGAAGCAAGGTGGACCAGACTGCTCACCATTAACACAGACTCTGCCTTTCTGTCTAGGGCAAGAAAATTAAGTCTCCTTAATTTCCTGGGAGGCATCAATCTGTGCCCATCCAAATATAAAAGTAAACAGGTGAGAACTTTTAAGATATATTCTCTGAAGCACTTCTCCCCGGAGGTCTTTAGGACTCATTACCAACTCAGAGAGCTTTCTAAGGGATGGATCTTGTGAGCCTAAGCCAGACAGTTTAAGACATCAAAGTCATGATGAGCAAGAACCTAACTTTCCCTCTCCCTTCCCCCCACCACCAGAGTTAATTTACTTTTCATTGTTTGATCTCAAAGAATTTAAATTTTGATGAGGCTTGAGAGAATCTCTGAAAGGTGCTAGACAGGAACATTTTCCACATGAGTATTTTGAGACCCAAGTTTTGCAACTTGGAATTCACAGCATTGTGCAAGAAGTTGTTGCTAAGTGGAAATTAGAATTTAGATATTCTTTAGACTTGTGCAAGAACTTTTGGGTGGGTGATTCTATTATAGCTAGCTTTACGAATACATGGCATCGATGGTATAACCTGAAAGGTTTCAGTTCAGTATCTTAAAAGTTTGAATCTACTGCCTATCCTTCCACCATTGTGCCGTCATTCCTTTGGGATTTGGAGACTTCGTAATCATGCAACCCTTTTAGTGCCAGAACTTGGAATTGAACCAGCTTCTCTGAATTTCACATCTTGGGGTTTTCACTTCATTTTGATGCTGCCTTTTAGCTAACAGCTCTTGAGAACAAGAATGGGACTTATAGGAGAAGCATGGATTCAAAGGTGTGAGGGAAAGGTCTCAGGAGGAAGTGACAGGGAACTGCCAGAGATAATTAGGTTCCAATAAAGAGATAAATCTACTCGCAGGTAGGACTTCTATTCTCTTTTTGGAATTGAAATATCCCTCCTTTATTTGAATGAGTGTATGACACACTTCCTCTTGACAGTATCCCAGTGAAATATTTTGTAAATGGAAGATGAATTAATTTAATATGAATAATTGTAACACACACACACACACACACACACACACACACACACACACACACCCCTGCCTTGGACATCTCAAAACCAAAGCTAAGAATAAGTATTGTCAAATCAGTACTGCGGTGGCCAGAGAAAGCAACCACACTCTTTTTAAACATAATTACACTGTCTCTGATACTTTGTCATAGAAATGAAATTAGCAGGAGGCTAATTTCTAGCAGTGACTAGAAATGAAAAACAAAGTCAGAGCTTGGAACAAGAGTAAGTAAAGGGGACCAAACATCCCAGTTTCCCTACGACTAAAGGGTTTTCTGGAACATGGAACTTTCTGTGCTAAAACTGGGATGGTCCTGGGAAAATCAGAATGATTGGTCAACCTTGGTAGGTGGCAAGTTAAATAAACACTGAGTTCTGTTCTTTACATGGGTTGGCCTCTCCATTCAAAGGTATCCTCAGTGAAAACACCATGTAGGGTCATTGTCCAGGAACATACATTTAAAGCATGCTTTCTGGAAGCTTACTCAGAAGCAGTGCAAAAATATGGCTGGCAACATGCACGGGCCTTTATTTTCTAGCTTCAGGTTCTGAGTATGGCCAAGTCTGGAAGAAAGCAATGAGATAGAGATGGATGAAAAGCAAGCAAGACATCATTCTGGAGGTGGTTGAGTGCACAGAGACAGGATATGTATAGACCCAAGTCCCTGTCAGGGCATGGCACTCACCCCAGATAAATTGGTCTACACATTGTACCCCAAGCATACTCAGTGCTTTCCCACCTCCTCTGACCCAGAATGCCTTTCTCTTTCTTATATAGCTGCAAAAAGGAAATACTCCCTGTCTTTCTAGGATCTTTTGAAATTCCACTTCTTCAGGAAAGGCATCTGTGACCTTTAAGGATCGCTCTCCTTTAAGCACCCACAGGATGCTCAGTCATTTGGTATTTACCCTCTGTTGTGTCAATAACTGACTTTCCAATCTTATCTCCCCAGCTTGTCTGAAAAGGGTAGGCGAAGTCTGGATCATTCTTTCCTTGTAAAAAAGGCCTCTGGTCTGTTGCACTGAGCCTAGCTCAGAATAGGCTTATCCAATATCTAAAGCAGCATTGTCCAATAGAAAGAGAAGGTGAGCCACATGTGTAATTTAAAAATGTCTAGCAGTTTCTCTGAAAAGAAGTCAAAAGAAATTAGTGCAAATAATTCTAATGATATATATTACTTAGCTCAATAAATATATCCCAAACATTATTTCCACATGTAATCCATATGCAAAAAAATTATTAATGAAACATTTTTACATGATTTTAATTGTACTGAGTCTTTGAAATTCAGTGTATATTTTACTCCAGCACATCTCAATTTGGATTAGCCACAAATCAACTGCTCAAGAGTCACATATGGCTAATGGCTACTATATACAGCACAGGTCTAAAAGATAAGTTGAGAAAACGTACTGAGGTAGTTGATGGAGACTTTTTATGATAGAAGAGTTTAGTTTCATTCTATAATCAATGAGAAGATACCATGAGTTTTTCAGAAGACTGCAATAACTTGTCTTAAGATGATGAGAATAGAGATTAGGGTAGTGAATTCATACAAATCAAGAGAAAGGATTGTACCTGTGATGAAGTATAAATGGAGGAATAGTAGCAGAACTTTGTGACTGATGGAACATAAAAAAGTAAAGGAGAGAAAGTAGTAAACAATAACCTAAGGCACCTGGAGTACCAGGAAAATATTAAGAAAAACAATAGAGAAATACCAGTCTAAGAAAGAGTTAGGCTTGTTTTCAACCATATAATTTCAGGTTCTGGAAAGTTCATCTTACCAGAGACACAATTTAGAGCAAGGATGAAAGATGAGGCTGGCAAAGTAGCTTTTGGAACCAATGCTGAGCCTTAGGAATGGATAACAACTAAGATTGCAAAGGTGGATGGAGATAAGAATGATTCAAGAATTTAATCTTAACAGTTCCATAGTTAGTAGGCAGGACAAAAAGTTATCAGGATGGTAGAAAGAAAACAAAGAGATCATGGGAGCCAAGGCAGAAGACAATTTCTAAACAAAAATGGGGAGGAAGTAGAGAATTTGAGGCAGATATGAACTGAGAAAAGTCCATTGGACATGGTTAGGAAGCAATTTCTAGAGCAATTAGAATCTTTGTCAAGGTTGAGGGAAGAAAGAGAAGGATTTATGTCAATTGAGCTCTCTTCTAAACCCCCAGTTTCCAATGCTTAGAGCAACAGACTGACTAAAGGTGTTTGGACTGAGAAAGCTGACTTTTTTGAGGAGATACAGACCCAGCAGGAATCCTGGCAGAAGGAAACAGAGACCAGCACAGAGTCCATGGAGCTCTAAGCGATTCTTGATTAATGGCCAAGGAAAAGAAAACCCAGAAATAAGTTAAGTGAAGGGTACAGGGAAATTCGCAGGGAGAGCAGTGCAGGATGGAAAACCATGGCGAAACCATTATTTGGTTTTAGATAAAAGACGAGCAAAAAAAATAATTTAAAAGATAATTTGTCATTATAAGGACTTATTGTATTTTTTCAACCACTTTTTCAATATTTTATTGTTTACCTTAAAGGATGGGTAAATGTGGAATGTGTCCAGTGGAAAGTTGTCTTTAATTTTTTACACATTTTTGAAAGGGGGGTAGGAGTGGAAAACAACAGTGGCCTGAAAACCCTTGAAACTCTAGTGGCCTGGAACTCCGATAGAATCCTGTTTCTCTTTCAAGCCTACTCAATTATAACACAAGCATCAGTATCTAGTATCCATCCATATGAAAAAAACAAAAACAACAACAACAGCAAAACAAACATACAAACAAAAAAACGGGATTTTTTTTGTCTTTGCTGAAATAGCGCTGAGATAATGGAGTCAAAATTAGAACTAATGAGAATCAATTCATTCAGTCTTGAAAGTTAAAGGAAATCCCTTACTCATGGACATGAGCTTTACTTTGGGTTGTATTTGGCAGGTGTAGGAGTACAGGATGTGAAATTTATTCAGCTACAAAAGTCCCTTGAAAATCCCTTCAATTTCCCTAGGAGTTCAGATATGCATAAATGCTTCTGAAATCTTTGGAAGATGATGATCTAGGTTACTGCTGCTGAAAATGACTAAATTGGATTTTCTGTTTCCATTCCTAAGGATACCAGAAGCTTGACAGATGACAGGAAAGTGATTGAGGTATTTCTGAGAGGGGGAGGGGGAAAACGGGGACAGGGAGGGGTGAAAGCATTACTTAGCTAAGAAGATACTAATTCCATTCCAAGTAGCAGGAATAGAGTAATGCAAAAGGAAATGCAAATGAAGATGAAGTCAAAATAGCTTAATTCATTTCAAATATTTTGTTTCTATATAGTCTATTCTATTTTCCCTCATCTGTCATAGTCCATTTTAGAGACTCATACTAGATCTGAGAACATTCTCTTCTTTCTACATCAAAACACATTTTAAAAGTTGAGAAATAACCAAAGATCAGATACAGGATTCACAGTTAATCAATAATTTCAAACAGGAAAAGCAATATGTAAGTCAAAGACTCTAGTGTGTTGAGATATTCATCAAACATCTTGTTAGAAAGGACTTACTGATTTTTGCTTAGAGATGAAATCATTTTTTTATTCACACACAGGAACACAGTGTGTTTTTGTTTCAGGAAGTACCCACATCAGATGGGCAGATTACTAGATAAACTCAGATTGGTATTTTGACTAAATTGCTGGTTTCTAAATGTCAAATAGTTTACTCCAAATCATTGTGCTGCAGCCTAATCACAAACTGTCCCTTCAGGGTGTTCAAATAAAAACATGTGAGGGAATAGTTTCTTAAATTTAAAAATAACCTCTACTAAAAAAAAAAAAAAGGTGAAAAATTTTAGATCAGATCCCTCATCCTTAGAAATTAGAAAAAAGTTTATTGAGTCGTGACTCTTGTGTAATGCCTCCAGGCCCTTATAGGGTTGAGTGAAATTGGTGTCAGAGTCAATAGTATCATTTCCCTTGATGTCACTAATGATTATTTGCCTATGGCATCTGCTATTTACTGTAAAAATAAGTTTATATTGACAGAGTCTCTATTACTTAGGATACTTACTAAAACAGATGACACCTTTGAAGCCATGGTGCTATTTAGACGTCCACTTGTTTAATGTGGTCCATTGATGGCTCCATGATGTACGTGAACTTCAAAAATGATCACTGAGATTTTCTACATGTGACATTTTCTGGAGGGAAGCCCCAAACATTTAATCAGATTCTCTTGGGAATACATGTCTTAAAGAAATTAAGAATGATTTAGAACATGACATTAAAATTTTATGTGTAATGCATCAATAGGACTCGGGCACTTTACCAAAGTTAATAGTATTACTTACTAATAAATGAATAAAGAGATATTTACCACAGTTATAAACAAAATAGACTTTTCTATCAAACAAAAGTAATACACACTCACTGTGTATTATTGAAATTCAGTGTCTGCATTGCCTCCTTTTGGATTAAAATGAACAGTTTCACATCATGGCTTTCATTTCGTCAGAGACTCCTAAACAGTAGCACAACATGAGGAACCTTGATTGTGCAATTTACTCTCTTGGAAATAGCAAATGTCATTTCCTTGTAGCCCACCTCCAAGTAACCATTACTACCTATTCACATTACTGGAGTTTTCAAAATATCAACTGCACGTTTTTAAAAGCCTTTGTGATTTTTATTGGTGAAATAGCACGATTTGAGAAAGTACACTCCTCCGGAAGTCTGTTTGTCATTATCATAACTGTATTTTATTATAACTGTTTTCTTATTTACAAATTCTTCTCAATGAAAAGTAAACACGGGACAGACTCCCCTTAGATGAACTCTGCTAGGAGCAGCTTCAGACCCTGAGGTTGGGTCTGCCAGGGAAAGCAGGAATTGAGGGCTCGCCCGGTTTTCCGCCCCGCTCAGCCAGGCTCCCCAAGCCCGCAGTCCCTGGAGCCGCCCACCCGCGGAGCCCCAGGCGAAACCAAGCTCACGAGTGTCCGCGGTGCACAGACCCGGCGCCGCGGCGGCCGGACACCGCCTTCCTCGAGGATTGGCCCGCGCCGTCCTGGCAGGAGGCGGGCTCACGTGGGGGCGAGCGAGCGTGGGGGAGGGAAGGGGGTGGTGCCGCCCGCCCCCCGCCCCCCGTCCCCCGCCCCCCGCGCGGCTACACAGAAGGGCGCCCACGTGCCCAGCCCGCTTTCTGCCGCGCGGCGATTCAGGCGCTCCTCTCCGCGCAGACCTACGAGGCGGCGATCACTGCTCAGCCTTTGCGAGCCGCGGGTCCCCGACGCGCTCCAGCCACTCGCCCACCACCGCCCCCTCCGCGCGTCCCTGCGCTGCCCCAGTAAGTTGCCAAGTCTCCGGCCACACGGAGGGGCCTCAGGCGAGGGGCAGCCTGGGCGCCCCGGCCGGAGCGGAAGGGCTGGGGTGGGGGCTCCGAGAGCCGCGTCCAGCTGCGCACAGCTGCCCGGAGGACTCGCTCTAGCTACGCTGAGTCCCCGGGATGCGGGAGGGGGCTGCTGCCGCGGACACTCGTCTTTAGAGCTGCGCTCCGGGCTGTGCTGGTCCCCGTCGGGTCCCCGAGACATCGGGGTCCCCAGTGGCCACACGGATCGCGCGAGCTGGGAGACGGCCTGGCACGGCGACTCCGCGGGGGCCCTTTAGCCACTTTTGTCCAGAGGGGCCCTGTGCATCCCTCTCCGGAAGGGCAGACCGAGTCTCCCAGCTTTCCGCACACTAAGGGGTCCCTGAAGTCGCCTTCCCCTCCCTTGAGGTTCTTGGTTTAAACATAGAATGCCCCTTGGAGTTCTGGAAACCTAAGTGACCCGTCGTAGTGTTTGGGTATTTTAAAGCGAATGGGTGCAGTTTTAAACCTTTTGGGACGGGCTGTACTTTTTAAAGCCTAATTCATTCAGTGTTCATCCTTGAACTCGAAATGCTATTCTTGACGCTTAGGCAATCACGAGACTCTTCACTCCAGAATACCGCTCCTCCAGAGAACTTTATAACTTCTCTTGAGGCGTACATGCAATCCAGGGAGTAACGTTTTCAGAGATTGTATCTTAGAGATATTTTTTAAAAATACGCTGACAGGGTCATCTAAGTGGAACCAATACCTAAATCTCAGGAGCAAAAATGTTCAAACTTTCAAATTTTCATGCAGAACTGCCTAAAACGGCGATTAGGAGATGTGACGCTTTCAGGACTGGCAATAAGATTTGTCTAGTCTTTTATACAGAAACACTCAGCCTTTTAATGAGGGGATATAGTTAGATGTTATTCAAATAAAGCTATCTGAATCTTGGGGGCGTGGGGGCTGGCATGAAGTTAGAGTGTGAGTCCCCTGACTTGACACTTTCTCATTCTTGCCCCAGCCGGTCTTTAAAACTTAAGTCCCCTCTCTTCCCCCTCAGAATTAATAATAATTACCTCCTCAGCAAATTGCAAACATTTATGTTTGTGGTCTTTTTCTAGGGGATGTACAGGGTAAGAATATTCTAATTATATACTTATGGTTGTTACGGTTTTTCCCTTTTGTAATATTAAATTCTTTTTTTTCTTTTAATTGCACTAAAGGTTAATATGAAATGATTTCTCAGTGCAGAAGAACATAAGCATTTATTTCTCCCTTTACTAAAACGTTGCTCGTTGGTGACTCTGGGAGGTCACATTATTTATTAGGGTTTTTCATGTTTCCTCCCTTGCCCCATACTTGGTTTATACTTGATTAGGGGATATCATTTACCTTAAGGCATTTTAATCTTTTAGGGTTTGCCTCAGCCTTGAAGACCAGAGTAAAACTCTGGCTGTTTCCTGCAAAGATTCACTTTGCAGACTCTTTGGCCTCTTGAGCACATCAGCAAAGCCTTTTGTTTCCAAAGTCTCTAATCATTATCACTGGACTTAGAGTCAGGACTGAACTGGAGAATATAGTCTAGGGGAAGAGGGGAGACATGGGAGCTATTGGAGTTTAAAAAGTCTAGAATACTCAGGAGTTTTGCATATCCTGTTCTCATATATTTTTTGTCATTTGAACGTATGTGCCTGAAGAATTGTAAAGCTCGTGTTTCTTGCTTTCCACTACAGACCTGCTCACCTTTGCAGAGTGGGAGTGCCTGGTCTCCTTTCTAGACGGCCCGGCTTTTGTTCTCTTCTCATGCTTCCTTATTTAAGTTGTCACTGTTTCTCCTGGCTCTTCTGGCCAGACCTGGAGCCCTCATCTGTGGCCATTTCATCTCTTGCCAGCCCACTTTTTCAAATGGGCTTTCCCTTCTAGTTTTCCTCTGGTGACCTCTATTTCCCTAGTTTATGCCTGCCCTTCTGTTTTGTTATCTTTGCTTATTGTTTCATATATCCATATCTATCTAGAAAGGTATGTATTTTTTTAAGTGTTCAGAGCCATCTGCTGGTTTTACTTTGGTGCCTTTTAGTAACCAACTTTCCAAATAGAATCTTGAAAATACCTTTCTGTTGCTGTTTGATTCTTCCTCAAACATGCTATGAGTGTTTCCCCAAACATTGATTTTTAAGGACTGGCTTCTTATAGACTACTTACTGCATGTCAGACATTAAAAGCAACATTTACAGTTGGATATATTTCTAAATATTCTAAACATGTTTAGTACTTTGTGTCTCATTTGAATGTTTTGTCACCCAGCTGAATGCAGGTATACCTCATCTTATTGTGCTTCGCTTTATCGTGTTTCACAGATGTGTTTTTTTATGAACTGAATGTAAGACCCTCCACCAGTAAAAAGATTACAACTCTATTGCAGTACTTCTGCTATCTTTATTTCTGTGGTCTGGACCTGAACTTGAAATCTTTCTGAGGCAGGCCTGTACTAAAAAACTCAGTTAACTTTCAAATTTCAATTACATGATACCACTTGTCTAACTGGTTTTGAAAATCTAAGTGGTTAACTCATTTCTATACCTTTAATCTGAATATTCAAAACCACATACATCTAGCCTTGATTTTAAAAAAAAAAGATAATGATATTGTTCTTTTCATTGTCTTCTGTTTTAACAAATTTTCATGCTACTGTGTAAAACAGTGTCTGGCACATAACACATGCCCCATATATCTTTGTTGTTGAATGAATGCTACTGATTTCAATAATCTGATAAAGGCTGTTATGTCTGTCTTCAAATGTATACTCCTTCATTGAAAATTGCTGAGTCCCTGCTCTGTACCAGGCACCAGACAACCAAAAGTAATGCATAGATCCAATTGTAGAGGGATTCTGCCATTATTTTTGCATTCGATAGAGCCTCCATTGAGGAATTTTAGGAGTAGTTTTTTGTTTTGTTGTAATTTTATGGAAAGTAACAACACCTATAAACAGATGACTTCAGTACTGTCTACACGAGAAAGCAAGTAAGGAACACACTCTAATGTAGTCTTACGCCACTTAACAACAACAGGGATGCGTTCTGAGGAATGCCATGTTAGGCGATTTCATCATGTGGGAACATCATAGAGTGCACGTACACAAACCAGGATGGTCTATGCTTCATGATCCTAGGCCTGTACAGTGTGTTACTGTCTAAAACAACATACGAGTAAATCAATCTCAGGAGAAAATGATACAAGAAATGCAGTACACACAAGATGTGTGAAGCTGCTGCTGGTGTAACACGGCATACTGTGTTACAGCAACCTTTTTTTATAAGTAGAAAGAGTACACTCTGAATGATGCAGTGTAGTAAAGACATTAACGTAGTCAATTACCAACTATTATGTACTGGACATAATTGTATGTGCTATACTTTTATACGACGGGCAGAGCAGTGGGTTTGTTTACACCAGCATCTCCACAAACACGTGAGTAATGTGTTGTGCTAAGACCTTATGACAGCTGTGACATGTCACTTAGGCAATAGGAATCTTTCAGCTCCACTATAACTTTATGCGACCACCGTCGTATACACGGCCCGTCTGTGACCGTGCAGTCATTAAGTGAAGATGATGCTCCTTTACGATTTCATCATCCAAAGCACATGTGCTTGGTGTTTTTGTTTTAATGGTAGTAATAAATTTGTCCTGACTCTTCTTATGTTTTCCTTGAAATGCCTTTCTGGCTGTTATTTCAGAAGTGTTGGTTGAGGCTGCAGAAATGTGGTAGATGCCACTGACAAAACCAAACCAACAACTGAGGGTTCATTTCTACCAGGCGCTAACTAGTGGATCAGGCTCTCCCTAGCTGAGTTAAGATAATCAGACCACGATTTACCTATTAAGTTTTCTTGTCCAACTTAGTAAACGTAACTGTTATACAATAATCTGTGGAATCGAGCAGTATACTATTGTTTTACATGTGATTATGGGACTTCTTAACTTTAAATGTTTCTGAGGATGGCCTCTGCTGCCATTAGTTAGCCTTCTCGTTGGTAAGTACTGTCAGTGTTGACTTTAAGATTTCAGTTAATGCAGTTTGTGTTTAAAAGTCTGAGTTTGAATATGTGGGTCACATCTCTTCTGTTCTTATACAGACTTTTACATTGGATCTCTCTCCTCCGGGAAATCTGTGGTTCTGTTTTTCTGGGTGTGCATGGACATGATACGGTGTTGAAAATCTTGGGGTTTCTTGCATCCGAGATTGAATCATCAAGTTATAGTATCCTGTGTGATGACTTAGTGCTGCAGATGTCATGTGTTTAATTTTATGCCTTCTCCCTATCCCGCTGCAAAAAATAAATAAATAAAATAAAGAGAGCGCACACCCACCCTACTGCTGCAAACTAGCACCGCTCTTCAGAATTGGAGCCTAACCTGGTATTGAGCAATAAGGCGGATGATGGAAGAACATTTCGTAACCTTTCTTCCAGGAGTTAGAAGAAAAGAGAGCTCTATCTTGTATTCATTTTTGGAATATTTTGTGAACAATACACAACAAAGAATTGTTATGGCCCTTGTTGATTCTTGCTAGTTTTTCCCACAGTTGTGGGGAAAATTCTTTTCTTTCCTTAACCCACTCTGGCTTCATCAAGACTCCCTACATTATACAATTATACCTAATGCTATGCTGTGTATGCCGTCAAAGCACTTCCAGTGAAGACCTAGTGATCACACTGCATGGAGCCTGATGTCACCAGGGTGCTGTAGGACACTGTAATTATGATGCTCTCATTTTATTCTTCTCCGTTTGCCCATCCTTTTTGTGGGGGGGAGAGGGTCAGATTTTAAGATAATTGGATCGCTTCCACTTAAAAAATGCTTATTCGTTCAAAAAGGCAAGTAATAAAATCAAACTTAAGGGTCACTTTTTATTTATTCTACTCCTGTGTCGGCAGAAAGATCATATGTGAGTTGGTAACTTGATCATAATTAGGAGATAAAAGTTGTTAGGTTAGGGTCTTTTCCTGCCTTGGCTCTGGTATCTGTCATCTTGGTAAGTGACGACAATGATATAGCACTAGTGGAATTAACAGTTATTGTATGTTGAACCATAAAGGGAAAAAATGGGGCCTCTTTGCATGTTCCACCTTATTTGTTTACTCTCTTAATCTGAACTCTGGGCAGATTTTCAAAATGCAATTAAATTTCTTCTTTTAAATACCACCATAATCTCTAGACCTTGAAATATATTTGAGTACCGGGGGGTGGCACATAATCTCTGTATCACATGCAAGATGTATTTTCCCAAAGCCTGTGGGTTATATTCCCTCTGTCCCTCATTCGGGCTATCTGGTTTCTAAAAGAAGGTATCCATGTGATGGAAACAACTGGATTCGATTTTTGTGCAACATTTATAGTATTTAGCAATTGTATGTGCAACCAAATTACTTAAGACTGTTTTGATACATTGGGATTCCCTTGGAATAGGAAATACGACTTTGTAACTTTGATTCTAAGAATATCCTATGAGGTATTCTATTTAGAGTCTTCCACGATCAGCATTTAGTTAATCCATGGGTGAATATATGTTGTATATATCTGTGGCCCAAATCTAGAGTCTGTAGAGAAACAAAGAATAAATAATCTAGTTTCTGTTCTTCAGAAGTTGACCACTCAGTGAAGGAGTTAACAAGTACACACACAATGGGAAGAGAATGATAAAGCTGCCATTTGAGTGATACAAAAAGCAGGAGGAGAAAACAACCTTTTCTAAACTCTTTAATACAGAGGGTGCCAAAAAAAAGTGTATACCATTTTAAGAAAGGAAAAAGCTGTATTAAAATTGTAATACTCAATATACCAATAACAAAAGACGAATACAAGCCATGTGTATATATATTTTTTGGCACTCCCAGTGTATGCACTGTGTTCCCGACATAAACCACATGGCCAATCAGTTTAGGTATTGTCATCCCCATTACAGTTCCTGTCACTACTGTGAAAACTATTAGGTTGGTGCAAAAGTAATAGCAGTTTAAAAGGTTAAAACAATTGCAAACGCCACAGTTACTTTTGCACCACCCTAATACTACACTTCCTCCTCCTCCAGTTGCTTGCTGGTAAAACTTGGGTCACTTGGACTTCAGTGCAAGCTGAGCAGTTGTTCACTAAAATTTGCATTTTGGAGGGCAATAATGCTTATTCATAACTTGACAGAATTGCCCATCATTTATTACCCGGGGCATCTAGGAAATTGTGATGTTTAACTGAAAATTCAAATGATTCCGAAAGGTCTTAGAGGAAAGTTAAAATACATTAGGAGATTATATTTTAGATGCCAGTATTGAAGAACAAAGCCATTCCAAAAGTGCAAGCAAATTAAGGAGTTGAGTGCTGCACACCTGAAATGCCTATGATGTTGTATGTCAACTATACTTTAACAAAAAAATATTAAGAACGTGAGATTATCTTAATTTCTCACTCTGACAGTTGAGTTGTTACCTTAGGCAAGCTTGGGCCTTTATATGAATTGAATGAGTTTAAAAAACCCACCAAGGGCCTTGTCAAGAAGGGAAAGATGGTAAGAGGCCTTCAGCCATCCCATTATTGCTTCTCCCACAGAACACCCTCAGGACCAGGAAAGCAGTCCCCATGTACAGCTTCGTATTGGTTCCAATGTTGGCTTTCATCTTGGAATGGACGAGGGACTGATAAAAATTCTGATAGCTGAAGAGATACTTGTCTATTCCTTGTTAGAGAGGGAAGAGTTCTTTTGTTAGAAGGAATCATGTTCAGTTTAGTGTCCTACCATTGACTCAGTAGAAGAAAATAGGCTTTTTAAAATAATTATATAACCCAAAACTATATTTACTGTAGTCTTCAGTTGTTGTCAGACATAGCTTTTTTATTGTACAAAGGTTTCCATGAAGACATGGAGCTGGGTACCACAGCTTTACCTTCCAGGTTTCAGATTCTTGTGAATATACCTTTTTAAAAATAATCTGATAATTGTTCCTGAGAGGTGGTTGGTATATGTGTTGGGGGTGGGGGGGGGGAGGCAGGAAATTGATTTATATCTTCCATCTACTAGGCAAATCTTTATTTAAAGGAATCCTGGGGTGAGTTCATTTCTACTAGTAAAAAATTACTTCACAAAGTTTTTGTTTAATGGACCTTATGTGCTCAGAATTCCATTAATCATAGCTCTTCCTTTGCAACACACTGTTGTTATGCCATTATTGGTTCATGTATGACCAATAAATATTCATTTTAGCTGCTTGGGTTGTTTGGTGGGTGGATATTCATTGTATTATTATTTTATAATAATACATGAATAAATGAAATTTTAAATCAATTTCTCCTAAATAAATTAATAAAAATTTTTACAAGTGTCTTCTTTGTGTTTGTCCTTCAAGTAGAGAACATCTGTATTGAATGAAGTTTTCCTTTTTCCTTTGGAAGAGCATCTTGCTTGAGATAGTGATTTTTTTCTTGCTGAAATTCACGTTATGCAGGCATACCTTGGAGACACTGCCAGTTTGATTCCAGACCACCACAGTAAAGCAAGTAGTGCAATAAAGCGAGTCATAATCCTTTTGCTGGTACAGGGTCTTGCTTTCAGTTTGTAAGGTACGTAACATCTGGGAAGTGTAATAAAGCAAAGCACAACAAAATGAGGTATGCCTGTACTCACTACTATGATGTTTCCGCTCTCTGGAAGAAAAGAGTACCCATTACTTTTGCATGGGCTCATGGTCCACATCCACAGGATGTTTGCAACTTGTTTAGGTGCGTGTCCTCATAAAATGGAGATGAAAGCTTCCTGATTTCCTGTTTGCATCAACTTAGGTATGAATTCCTCTGGGAAAATCCTATGTCTAAAAAGTTCAGGCTACTTTGTATAGTCTTTTTATCTGCTTTAATGATATGAAACAACACAATTTTATATCTGTGGGTGAATCCAACAGCAAGTGTTAAGTGGTTTCTTTAATTCTGTTGTAGCTTAGGAGACATTTTTGTGAGACCTCGAAGAAGGCTGAGGTGAGTTTTTGACATTCTATCCTGAGGGCTCGATAACATTCTAGAGAGTTTGGGCCACTTGAGGAATTTACCTTTGTTCCAAGACAGCCAGTGCAAGAAAATGAAGTCAAATTGGCTATGGTTAATCAAGCCAAGTGAGATTGCTGTTTCAATGTTTAGGTTTGACATTTTGCATTGATCCGGATTTTTACGAAAGAGTTGGCAGAAGGAATGACAAACTTCACCGGAGTCCAAAACCTGCTGAGAGTTCAGTTTGTTCATCACCTCAAAACAAAATAGCACTGCTGAGTTTTTTAGTGAGTCTCAGTTTGGAGTAAATATTGAGCACCAGCTCTGTGCAATGTGAGGAGTGGGCCATGTGACAAATGAGGTGCCCCTGTGGACCACAATCTAGTCTCCATGGAGCTTCATGGTGGTTCAGTTACTTTCCTACAGAATCCTCTTTTCTCTTTGGCATTTTAATCTGTATTATGAATTTACATTAACATATTTGGAGGAGAAGTGAAGATCATGTTCTTTGTAGTAAAATCATGTTAATATGAGGTCCATGCTGTTTGAGCAATCTCTGAAATTTCACTGTTCAACTCATAAAAGATTGGACAAGTGAATCAAGTGGGAGAACTAAAGAAATTCAGGTTGGAAAAGAAAAGATTACATTGACTTACTGTCTTTTCTAATGAAAAGCTTCATGGTAAGTTTCATACAATTGTGATGAACTGAACTAATGGTAATTGCAGTTCTTTGACATACAGAGATCGAGCTCCTCCGCCTCTAGCCTAGTGTTCTCTCCATTCTGATTATGTTTATACTTCATTGGAAAGAAGAAGAACCACACATTTGCACATAAGATGCCCCTGCCCCAATAACTTTGTGTAAGATTTCAAGATTCCCTGAATTCCAACCAGTGGACCCTTAGGGTTTCAGGAACCCAGGATGAGAGCCCCACAATTCAGAAGCCATTTCAGCTCCTAGGAAAAATATCTTAGGACAGAACCCTTTGGGGCAGGGTGGGGCCTTCTTGGTCATAACCTGCTGACATAAGACGGCTCATGGGCTCCAAGGAGGAGCTGAGAACTGGCTCAGAAGTAGGTGTAGCTGTGGGGGGCTCTGAGTTAAAAATCTATGACGATGACACAATGATGCCCATTCTCATTTATGTCACGGGGGGAGCACTTTGGACTTCAGTTGTCTCCCATATTGCCACCTTTCCACCAAAGTTTCAGATTCGCAGATTTCTATGTCTGCCTATGGACCTAGAGGTAATAAGTTTAGCTGAGATCATTTTAATTGAGTAATTATAAACATATGCAAATTGGGAAGAAAAAGGTAGATAAAAATAGTGCCCTCTTGTCTAAAATTGTTGCACCTTCGGAATGACATTGGAAATCCAACCTTAGAGCTCAATGTCAGTCTGATGTGCATCTTCTTGTAGAAATCTCTGGAATTTAATAAACTTAGGACAGTTTAATAGAACTAAAGAGGTCATACTAAAGAGCAATGTAAGCATCACTTCAGAGCCTGGTCAGTTTGTAAGACCTAAAGCTTTTCCTTTTACTTGTTTAATCATGTGCCAAATGAATAACAGTCAGGCAAAGTAAGCAATTTTAAAGTTGACTTCTGTACTGGAATTCTTATCTTTCACAAAACTTGACTTATAAGTGGTTAAGATTTGTAATGTTTGTTGCAAGAAGCCTTCTGTAAATGCATTACATTTGTGACATAGTGATTGTGTAGGTGGAGTAGGACTTGTGTATGCTGTATTCATCAAGAAAACAGCACAAAGCACATTTACATGGCATTGAGAAATAACCGTGGGTGGTAATAAAATTCGTAGTACTAGAGAGCTTTGAAAGCATATCCTGGGCTGGTCCTGTTTTAAACACTCCTGAAACTTAGAATTTCACCTTTAAAACAAAATCACTTTTTTCATTAGATGGTAATACATGAATAAGTCTCAGTATCCTGGAAATTTGGTTATACTACTGTAAAAAAATGGTGAGACACTGTTGTGCTTGCTAGTTTTGGATTCCTTACTCTAAACTGAACAATGCATCGAAACTTTTGGACAATTTCTGATGCTTTGGAAGTGTTCATCTCCAGCCCCTCTGGCCAGGGACAGTGCCTGAGTTCCTGGCCCTATGTAGATGCCAAGCACAGTGCAAGAGAGATTCGGAAGGGAAGCAAGCTTCTGAGAATGACATTTTATAACTTTTTTTGGATTAAGAAACAGATCGTATGAAGTGTAACTCATCGTAACTCTGCTAGGGGCAGAGTGAACACTTAATTTCAAGCATTTTGACTTAGCCAAAGCTCTGATTCATATCTGGCCATTCTGCTTTTTTGAAAGCATGTTGTAATCACTATAATATACTACTTAAGTGGCAGGAATTTTATAAATGGGGATCAAAATACAATTTTAACTTTAAAATTTTTAGATTTTAAAATTCCTTGGAAATTAACATTTGAATAAGACATTTTAGTATACTGGCATTCTTACGATGCTAATTTTTTTAATGGCATGCTTTTACCAAAAAAAAAAAAAAAAAAAAAAAAAAAAACTGGGAAAATGTAATCTTAGCCTAAAAAATGATGACTGTACATATGGGTTCTGAGCCATCTCAAGCCATTAGGATTTAAACCTTGTAAGTGGTGCTTTTAAACAAGTTAAGTTCTGTTTGGAGTGCTATTGTGCTGTCTTAAAGAATACAACGCTGTTTGAATTTTTATTTTTTTCTTATTATCATGGGTGACAGATGGTTTGCACTTTGTTCAGTGAACCAAACAAAAAAAGAGCAAACTTTGCATAAAATTTCTGTTGATACTGCATTTTGTCTCACTGAGATAGATCATATGATCTTTCTGAATAATGAATAGCATATTTACATTATCCTGATCTTTTTTGCAACAGAGTACAAAAGATTGTGAAGAACAAACAACCATTTTTTTTGTCACTTCAAATGTTATTCTTGTAAATTAAAGTATTTTTCTATTCTTACTGCATTGCTAACTCTAGGGATGTTGCATCCTTTGACTACTTCTAGTACTGATAAATTGTTCCTGTGACTTTGAAAACTGAAGGCACCATTTATTTCACTAAACTACTGGAAATAGTAGTAAACTAATTTTTATATGGATTTTAAACATTAAACAAAGCCTTGAGAACCCACATCATTAATCCCAATTTTGAAAGTATTTAGTACAGTTGCTATCTACTACCTGACTTTCTGCTGATTGACCATCACCAACTTATTCATAGTTGTCGGTTAACTGTTGTGTGTGGTGTTGAAAGGTGGTGGTGATGGTAGCGTAAGGCAAGCAGGATGTTATCACTGAAGGGGAGATAACTTGACTAGTGATGAGTGCAGACACCAGCTGTGGTTGTTGGTACCAATGGTAATTTAAAATTCAGTTGAAAGTTTCTTCTGTTTTAAGAATGAGCCTTTTCTCATCACATCTAATTTTAATGCATTACATATTAGACCAGGGGCATCAGTAAAGTTGAACTACATAATTTCACTTCTAACTTTGTTATTTATGAACCAGAATTCAGGCCATTTCAAGAACTGGAAGAAAAGTGGTCAGTTTATTTGAGCAAAGTTTAATTTCTATTGAGTGAATTAAAAAGGGAAAAAAGAATACAAGGAAATCTTTATTCCTTTTTTCTTTTCTTTTTTTGCCCCCCCCCCCAACAAAATGATGTGTGTAGAATAATGTTCAAGGAGGAAAAAGTAATTTTTCTCTAGTGTTTACATCAACAGAACTTCAACTGAAATTATTTTCTGAATTCAGTTTTCTGCATCTTTTAAGGCATAGCATACTGGATTCATAGTTTTACCAAATCATGAGACTCTAGGCTCAGAAGCCTAAATATTTTATTTCAAATAGAACCATGCCTAACCATTCCTCATAGGTGTGTGTATTATGTAAGAGTGAGCTGGAGATTATACATGTGCAGACATAACCGCAGAAAAGTCAAAATTTCCTAACTGGTAACATAAATGGAAATATTTTCATATTGAAAAACAATAAAATGTTGAGAATATTTATAACTGTAGCAAACAACCAGCATTTTCTCCTTAACTTCTTAATTCTCAATGATAAATGTTGATATTTTTTTCCAACTCCATTTCAGTCTTTAGGAAAAGAGGGGCTTAGGGTATCAGAAGATCCCTTAAGCTTCTTTGCTGCTCTAGAAGAAAAATAGCAAGCAGCCCGTTCTCATTTATTAGTCCCTAGGGTTTCCCGTCAAGAGTTTCTTGACATCTCTTTTGACCATGCCCGGTATGTTGCCACTCGTGTCTGTTAGAGACCCTGATATGTAGCTGGGATGGTCGTGGGGTGGTTGCAGCTGGTGGATATTTAAGATAATTCAATTTATAATCGACACAGCATTTACAGCTGGCTCCAGGTTTTCTTCTCCTCCTCTTCCTCTTGTCTCCTCCCCACTCCTTCTCTTCCTCCTTTTTCCTTCTCTTTCTTCTTCCTCCCTCCTTTTTCTCCTCCTCCTCCTCCTCCCCTCTCATTTTTCTTCTAGTTGGAAGTGTGAATGGGCAAACTATGTAGTTAAACCTAGGCCTAGCACTAGAGACCCAGCTGTCAAGGCTGAACTCTTTTGCAGACCATTCTCGGGATATCTCTTTTAACTATCTGCTGTCCTTGGCATGTAGGTTGTATTTTCTCCTTTCGATAAGGTCAGCCTTGGAGAACATTGCTACATGCATTTGGAAGATGCTTTGAGGAGCACTCCAGTGTGAGGGAAAACCGCACATCTGTTCATACGTCATGGCACGAGAGCGGTAGCACCCTCGCTTTCCCTCTCTCTCTTATTCTCTTCCTAAACTCCCTCTCTCCATCCTGACTCTAAATGCGAACTTTAGGATAATTGACCACTTTTTCTGAGTACAAACACAAACCAAACCGTGATGATAGGGAGTGTTAATTCTGTTTCATTATAGAAAACTCTGCTTCCCCATCCATTTATAGCATCACATTAACTTTGCGTGGAAGAGCCCTTTGTATTTACTCTAAAAAAGGGCCAGTGTTGTGTTTTCTGGAGATACCAACTTCTCTATTTGTTATCACTTTTAGTCATTGCTTTTCTGAGTAACTTTTAAATGGAGCTAGGAAGTGCTCAGTTCATGATTTGAGTGAGAATAATATAGTTACTGCTTTAAGAAATTCTGTTGTCATTTATTACGTTTGTTATGGTAAAGATTATTCACAGGACAGATTCAGTGAATTAGGTTTGTATTCCAGTAATATCTGTCTAAAGCATTAATCATTATGTATGTATATATTAAAAGAACTATCAAACTTAAAAACATCTGGCAGAACATTTTATAGTTTGGCTTTTTTAAGGATAATAACCATTTTATAAGGACTTGCTGTCAGGCACTAACTCTGGGGGATAAACATTGAAATGACTTCCCATTTATAACTGCGACTCTGAAAGTTAGAATTTAGAGAGTTGGAACCCATAACAACGCCACCAAAGTTCCTTCACAAGCCACCTCTTCACAAACTGTGACATACAGAACCAATGACTTCATAGCACTATTTGCCATTTTTGAAGCAAATGAAATCTTTGGCTCATTGGTCCAAAGATAAATATTAAACTTTATAATTCAATTTTTCTTTTAAAACCAGAGAGATGTCAATTTAAAAAATACTGTGCCCCAAAATATACATTGGGAGTTGGGAGGAGTGACCTAGAAAACATTTATAAAGAACCCAGAAGAGTCCCTGACATTGTGAAAAGAGTAGATGTGGAGTAAGACTGCAGCCCAGAAAACCTCAATTTTTATTCTAGATCTCTTTAAATAGGTCAGAACACACTGGTGTATAAGTAATTTCAAATATACTTTCCCTTCTTGAGAGTACACAGAGAAAGGAAGAAACTGGGCAATATGTAGCGGCTGTTGACGGGAGTTGACTCCTTGCAGCAATTAGGTGGGTGCAAAAGTACTTGCGGTTTAAAAGGTTAAAAATTATTGCAAAAACCACTATTACTTTTGCACCAACCTAATATCTAATTTTGGGTTAACTTAAAATGTTAATTTAATTTTAATTTTTAGAATAACTTAAGGTTTCCCTCTTAAAGCTATTCTGGGAACAAATTTCAATTTTTGCTCTAGAACAGGGGTGTCCAAACTTTTTTCAACGTTTTTCACCAAGGGCCATATGCGGTAAAATACACAAACAGCTGGGCCACTCACTCGAGGTGAAGTATGTATTGCCTCACCTGGTTTATTTAAGTAAATATATTTTTGGAATTTGCTGTGGACCAATTAACAATGGATTGCGGACCAACTGGGCCGCAGTTTTGACACCCCTGCTCTAGAAGGTCCTTTTCTTGCTTCTTAGATCCCATATTCATCTCTTAAGCTAGCTTCACTATCCTTCATTCAGCCAAAAATGTTGTCTTGTAAAAGTGATCAAAAAAGCTTCATCTTCAAGCAGATTCTAGTTTTTCAAATTATGAACCACAACTACCGTAAATCCTGGAAGTATAACAGCAATTAGGATAAAGTCAGTGGAGACTGATGAATTTTACTGAAATGAGAAAGATAAAATCTGTTCACGTGTGGTCTGAATATTCCCAGTATTTAGTATTTTCTAAGCTAGAGCTTTTCTTTTCTGGTCTTGCAGAACAGCGTTTTGTGTATGATGGCCAGGTGCATTGGTAGAGCTGTTATGAAAGGTATTACCTGCTATTCAGAATTAAATATTCCATCTAGGTGTATAGGGAAAAGGAAAGAGAAAGAGGAATGACAGTTCTTAACACAAAAAAAGACTGTTGCATCAGGTGAACCTTTAAACTTAAGACCCATTTACCAAATCAATATGTTTTTTGATCTGAATGGTGGATGTGTAATGGTGTAATGCCCTTTGACACTTTTCAAAAGTCATCACTATTATGAGGACGTACCTGGTGGGGTTTTATTCTTTTTTTTCCTGGTCATTGTGAACTTATGTGTCTGCTACTTTTTTGGAAAGTGAGGATGTTGAATGGGGTGGGAGGTTTTGGCAATATGGACTTCAGTGTAAACTACCTATTATCTGACCATTGGTTTGTGCATATGCAGAGAATCATGAAAAACTTCGTTTTTCAGCCACAAAGAAAGAAATTGTACCTTTAACTCAGAATCTGAGTTGGCAGATACCCTAGCTAATACCCTTCTAACGAAACCTTGTTCTGCAAATTTCTTAATCATTTTGAATCATCTATTCTCTTTAAAATAATGACAGAAATCTGACACCTTTATGGGTGGGCAGCTTCTTAGGAGAATACTCTTCAGTCGTAGCAAGGTCTACCTTTTATTTGGTTACTAAGATACTCTTTTTATATTTATTTCCTTTATTTGAAGTTTTTATCTTCTCGTTTAATGTGGATAGAGTCCCGGTCTTCTTACACATCACCACTCACATATTCGAATGAAGTTTTATCATCTCTTCTCTAAAGTCTTATTTTCCCCCAAGACTGAAAAGAAGTGAAATGTAGAAATAATACCAACTTATGTTTCTAAAGCGATTTCCTATTTGCCAGATGCTTTTCCTGTTCATTTATGTCTTAGAGCAGTTCTGTTTCAAAGATGAGAGACTGAGACTCCAGTGACCTGCCCAGACCCATGGCTGCTGACTCCCAGTGCTTGTTGGCTAGACGCTGAGCAGGGTTCCCTCTTGGGGTCCTGCTATATCCCTGCTTAGTGTGTCTGAACCCCTGTTTCTTTAATTGCTCTTCAAGTCATGACGTGGTTTCCAGACCCCTCACCTTCTTCAGGTCACTCTTTAGTGGATATACTTCTGGTCAGCCTTTAAGAAAAAAGATGGTGGCTACAGCCAAGTATCCAAACATTCAGAAATATTTGAGTCGCGACTGTGTGTCAGGTGCTCTGTAGGTTTTTGGCCTATACAAGTGAACAAAGCAGTCAAACAAAATCACTGCCCTTATGAAGCTTATATTCTGAGGGTTTTCACTGGTGCAGAGACCACTGCCCCTAATCAATATCCTACAGGAGTTTGGAACAAGGGCCTAATGAGTTGGACTAGCAGACTCGGTGCTGTTAAGGAGTTAAGGTGGGGATTCTATACAAAAACTTCAAATGATGTATCAAATATATATCTAATAGCTCTGCTGGTTTTCATTCCTTCAAATAGATGTCTTCTGTGACTTGAGATGTCTTCTGTGAATTGAGATAATAATGTTGACTTCAACTGAATTAGACCAGTTCATTTGTAGGCACAAAACGAGGCTATAGAAAAAAATTTGGTAATGGAAAGGAAAGGCCTCTGATATTACCAGAGGCCATTTGCAATAAAATCTAAGCAAAATGAAAACACAAAAGATGTGATTTTCAGGGCCAAACGTCTTTATTTGTTCTGAAATACATTTTAAATTCAGAAAAATGGGGAGAATTGAGAATGTTAGATACATGAAAATGCAAGAGATGGGTAAGGAATGAACTAGTTAAATTGTAAAATGAATACTATGTTTCCGAAAATCTTACATGTTGTAGTAAAAGTCTTCAGCATTTATATTAAAACTTTCTTATATTAAATCTTTGGAGGTTTTTGTATCTAGAAGAAGTGAGTTTTACTACATGTTAGAATTTTAATACAGACTAAATTATAATGCTTATTTAGTTCTTTTTCTTGGTCGTTAAAATGTTTTTCTCCATTGCTCCCACCCTCTTCCTTTTTTCCTTCCATTTTGCTGCCATAACATCCAAACTAAAGGAGCAGTATCCTGCAACTCTTGAGCATACTATATTGAACTAGATGATGTAATCATTAGCTAACATTGGCTTTTAACCAAGCCGTGGCGACAAGTTGCTTTCCTTAAGGCATGCTCTGGATAGTATTTCATCTCAGTTTAGAATGTGTATGTCATAACTGGGCTATTTATTGGCGAGAACAGCAGCCTGTGCTTCACTTCTGGGATGTGGTAGTTAACACTTTGCTCAGCAGGGCACACTCTGTTTCTTCAGCCTGGTGCTCATCGTGGGAAACTTTTAGCTCTGAGAGAAGTGTAAACTCCATGCTTGTCTCTACAGATGGCACAAACCAATCAAAAACTGCAGTGGCTGTAAAAAACTAGAACCATTAGGGAAAAAAAGTTGTGTTTTTAAAAAAAAATTGTGAAACTTCATGACGTTGCTTCCAAAGGTAATCTTATTACCATGTTTCCCCAAAAATAAGACCTAACCGGAAAATAAGCCCTAGCATGATTTTTCAGGATGACATCCCTTGAACATAAGTCCTAATGTGTCCTTTGGAGCAAAAATTAACGTAAGACCAGGTCTTATTTTCGGGGAAACAGTGTGGAGAGTCAGACAGACTTGATTTTGTATTCTGACTTTGATATACACTAACTAGTATTTAATCTCTCTAAGCTTTGGTTTTCTGATCTGTAAACTAGAGACAGTGATACTACCTGTCTCATAGGGTTATTGGGTAATTTAGTTGGGTGAATATATGCAATGCCCTTGATTAATGTTAGCTCTCAGGAATGGCAGGGGAAGTAAAAGTCATAGTGGTAATAGCATATTTGTGTGCATTTTATGAAGTTGTCTCATTCCAGGAACTTGCCAGAACTCTTCTTAAATTTTAAATTGATGGTTGAATTCGCTTTAAGCAATATCAACGAGAGTCTCTCTTTTCTTTTATATTCCTGCTGCCATGTTCTTTTTTTTATTACTAATTTCAGGTGTACAAAACAACATAATGATTAGACATTTACACCCCTCACAAAATGATAACCCCATCAAGTCTACCCACCTGACACTGTAGATAGCTATTATAGCACCATTAATTATATTCCCTATACTGTACTTCACATCCAGTGACTATATATATATTTTTAATTATAGTTGACATTCAATACTATTTCATATTAGTTTCAGGTATACAGTGCAGTGGCCAGGCATCCATACAACTTATGAAGTGATTTCCCCTGTCAAGTCCAGCACCCATCTGATACCACAAACAGTTTTCCCACATTTTTTACTACATTCCCCATACTGCACTTCACATCCCTGTGACTATTTTGTAACTACCGATTTGTGCTTCCTAATCCCTTCACCATTCTCACTCATCCCCTCAACCCCCCCTCCCATCTAGCAACCATCAGTTTGTTCTCTGTGTCTGAGTCTATTTCTGACTTGTTTATTTATTCTCTTCTTTATATTTCACATATAAGTGAGATCATATGGTATTTGTCTTTCTCAGTCTGACTTATTTCTAGGCCCATCCATGTTGTTACAAATGGTTAAGATTTTATTCTTTTGTATGGCAGAGTAATACTCCATTGTATAAATGTACTGCAATTTCTTTGTCCATTCATCTATTGAAGAGTGTTTTGGTTATTTACATATCTTGGCTATTGTGAATATCATTGCAGTACACATGGGGTGCACATATTTTTTTGAATTCGTGTTTTGGATTTCTTTGGATAAATATCTGCAGTAGAATTGCTGGATCATAAGGTAGTTCTATTTTTAATTTTTTGAGAAACTTCCATACTTTTTTGCATAGCGGCTGCACCAATCTGCAATCCCACCAACAGTGCACAAGGGTTCCCTTTTCTCCACATCCTCGCCAACACTTGTTGTCTATTGATTTATTGATGATAGCCATTCTGACAGGGGTGGTATTTCATTGTGGTTTTTATTTGCACTTTTCTGATGATTAGTGACGTTGAACATCTTTTCATATGTCTATTGGCCACCTGTTGCCATTTTCTTTTCCCAGGATAACTACAAGTTGCCTGTCTCTGAATCCTGTTCTTGCAGATCTGTCCCTCCAGGTCAGCCTGCACTGAGGATGTGGAGTTTGGGGACTCATCTTTTGCCTCTCACCCTGCTTTCTACATAGCTGTTTGTATCCAATTGCCTTGTGCTTCCCTAATCTTTGCTTCAAACCCTTCAGACTGGTGCTCTTACTTTTTCCCCTGCTATTGTACCTCATTCACTTCAAGGTCACTTTTATAAAGAAGGTGCAAGTTTCTCCAGGTCTTCTGAATAAGAGTGGCCAGATTCCTAAAACAAATGTACGCATACAGTTTGCCAAGCTGACTCTGATGGCTCAAAATATTCTCTGCTGTCTTTTCTCCATAAAGCCGTCCAGACTGATCCAGTAAGAACACCCTGCTTCTTCTCCTAGGAGCCCTGGTGAGGGATCTAGCAATCCCGGTCTACCAGTAGGACAGTTGATAGGTTGAAATAACTTATACCTCAACAATGAATTTAGGAAAAGAAGAGTTTTCTGTAGAAGGAATTATTAGTTATTATCGTAGTGAAACATATGTTAAAGCTATATTATATTTAGTTTTGAATGCTATTTGGCACTTATTTTAGAATTTGGAACATTTTGAGACTTTAATAAGTGACAAATGCATTTAAAACCCTAAAACATACTTGTAGGTTATGTGTAACAAATAGCAAACGTGTTTTAGGAAAGAATCATCGAAGGTAGAACGTTTCTTATTATGGCATATGTTCCATTAAAATATATTTCAAGGCACACTTATATCAAGCTTAGAGATTCATGAAAGTGTATTTTTGGCTCTAATAAACAATATGGATGTATGTTTATCCACACACACAAATAACTCATAAATCTCAACAACAACAAAATCCAATTAAAAATGGGCAGAAGGCCTGAATAGACATTATTCTAAGGAAGACATACAAATGGCTATCCTGTTTCTCTGAAAATAAGACCTAGCCAGACAATCAGCTTGAATGCATCTTTTGGAGCAAAAATTAATATAAGACCCAATATTATATTATATTATATTATATTATATTATATTATATTATATTATATTATATTATACCTGGTCTTATAGTTAAATAAGACTGGGTCTTATATTAATTTTTTACTACAAAAGATGCATTAGAGCTGATTGTCCGGCTAGGTCTTATTTTCAGGGAAACACAGTAACAGATAAATGAAAAGTTGCTTAACATAACTAGTTATAAGGGAAACGTAAATCAAAACCACAATGAGATACCACCTCACACCTGTTAGAATGGCTATGAGCAATAAGACAAGAAATAACAAATGTTGGAGAGGCTGTGGAGAAAAGGGAACCCCTGTACACTGCTGATGGGAATGTGAGTTGATGCAGTCACTATGGAAAACAGTATGGAGGTTCCTCAAAAAATTAAGAATAGAGCTACCATATGACCCACCAATGCCTCTTCTGGATGTCTACCTGAAAACTTTAAAAACATTTATTCTCAAAAATGTATATACCCATTCAATGCAGCATTATTTACAATAGTCAAGACGTGGAAACAACCTGTGTCCTTCGACAAATGATTGGATAAAGAAGATGTGGCACATATATACAACGGAATACCACTTTGCCATGAAAAATGAAACATTGCCATTTGGATCTTGAAAGTATTATCCTAGTAAGTCAGAGAGGAAAGGACAAGAACTATATTATGTCACTTACATGTGGGATATAAAACAAAAAACAACAAATGAATGAACAAAACCCCCCAAAACAAACTCATACATACAGACAACAGAACGGTGGTTACCAGAGGTGAAGAGGGGTGGGGGGGGGTAATGAAGAGGGTAAAGGGGGCCGAGTATATGGTGATGGGAGGAGACTAGACTTCAGGTGGTGAGCACACGCTAGAGTATACAGATGTATTATAAAGTTGTACATGTGAAATTTATATAATGTTAACTAATATTACCTCAGTAAATTCAATTTTAAAAAACAGTGCTGTAAAAAAGTCAATACTTTTTCAACACAGAAATTGTTGAAAAAATTGTTTAAACATTTAAAATATTTTAGTATTTTTTACAATTCAAGGGTTATGTGGTAAGTTCCAAAGGGGTTATATGAAGACACATAGGACACAGCTTCTGCCTTCCAGGTTTATCAAATCCGTGTGTTGGAAATGAGGTGATAAGCCAAATACATACGGTGCTCCCGTCCAGGGCACAGTTGATACATGTCATCCAGAGAGGTGTCAACAGGACATCATGGGCTCTCCAAAGAGGGGTCACTTCCACTTGAGGGGATTAAGAGGAAGTTTCATGGAGAAGTCAGGATTTGAAAAGGACCTAGAGAGAGGAATAAATATGTTTGGGCATAAGGGTATTTACAAGGAGAGAGGAGGTTAAGAAGACATTCTTGGTAGGGAAACAGCATGAGCAAAGGACTCTGAAAAGTATGGGAACTGTTGGCAAAATAACACACAATTCTCTTTGACCAAAATAAGGTAGAATGTAAGGGAGTTGGGGGGAGAGGGAGGGGAAAAGAAGAGGAATAATAGTAACAGCTCACATTTATTGAAGACCTACTATGTGCCAAGCACTGTTTTAAGCATTTGTATTAACTGATTTAATCCTAAGAAAGATAAGGCTAGAAATACAGATTGAGTCATAGTTTGGACTTTGAATGATGAGGTATGGAGTTTGTATTCTGGTTGGCAGTGACGTGTCTGAAGTGCAACAAGGAATAATTGCTCCTGTGAAGTGAGGACCAGGGGATGAACTAAGGTTATAGCAGTTAGGATGGTGTTCACAGAAATTTTAAGTTGAGGTAGTTGGGCATATTAGAAATCCCCATGAGCAGCAGTGTTAGTATTTTCAACATTTGCAACTTTCCAAGAAAGACGATGTCTTTTAAAATAGAGTAGCGTGAGTTATTTCAATATTGATTTGTGGCCATACATCTGCTATACTATATACATTTTTTAAGTATCTTTTAAAAATCATAGTTACCTGCTTTAAACTTACTTAACTTTTTAACCTGGAGCTAAATATATGTGTTACTGAAAGGACGTCTGTAAAGCTATTTCAAGCTTAGAATTTTTTTGGATGTGATTTGTTTTGGAAAGATTACGTAGTACCATAATGATATTTATTCTCACTGATTTGTTGATATTATTCATTAGGCTAATATATGCAAGACAACTACAAACTACATTATTTTCCCTTATTAGTCTTTTTTGTAGTCCTTGAGACTTTTTACTTGCCTTCTAGGAAAAATATATTTAAAATATGAAATTGTATATTTTGGATGCCAAAGAATGTTTGTCTTTTAGGAAAGTGCAGGGAAATCCTTATAGGATTTAGGGAAAAATTTGGAAAAGCTGTGCTTTCCCCCCACACACAAAAGCTTATAAATGGTTTGTGTTTGTTCTTTGTGGTCGATGGCAGGGTACAGTGTAGGACTGGAAGAATTCACATCAGATTAATTTGGCAGGATTCTGATAGTTCCTTGATATTCTAGGCACACTGTTTCTGTCCTGTTAGTTTGTGTAAGCTTCTTGATTAAGGAATTGCACTAAGGGAGCTCTCCTGTCTTACCCACACTGAATTCTGCCTGCCATCCATCTAGTGCCTCTGGAATTCTGCTCCTGGGCCAGACCTCTCTGTGAAGACAGCCATGGTGGGACCCAGCCCAAAGGTGGTGCCAGTAGCCCCAGCATGGGGCTCTTCCCTGGAAGAAGCCTCACTGGGCTGTGGCATCTTTTCAGCTTTCTGGCAGCAAGTCTCTCATTAGCATGGGGTGCTGGGATACGCTTAGCTAAGGAAAAAAACCCAAGGCAAAGCCTTGAAGAAAGCCCTAGTCTTTACTTGTGTCCATGCCCAGAATGATGCATTGCTAGCATGCAGCCAGTTGTAAAGGGAAGAAATCAAACCCAAATGTGAAGGCAAGTTTCTTAACGCTTTCATTTAAAGTTTTCTGTCATGCAGCTTCCTTAGGGAGAGAACACCCAGTGGCCAGGCTCAGGAAATTGTATTTGGAAGTTCTTTTAACCAAGATTACAGAATATCATTGAGACTGTACACAAATGACTCTAATGGCTGCAGCCACACAACCTCTTAGGCAAGAGGAGGAAAGTGATCCAGGCTATATGGAGCCTTCGAGACTATAAACGTTACCAAACGTTACCAGCCACAGCAAAGCAGTGCTGAGCGTGTATCCTTGGACCTGAACATGCTGTGCCACCCTAGTAAGTGGCCGCAAGGAGGGACTAGGCAGGATTCTTACTATGTTTCATCACATTTTCTCAGATGATATAACAAAAAGAACTGCTTGTCATCAACATCTACTTTTGTTTTTACCTGGGCATATACATAAACACTGAAATCAAGAGTAGGTTCTCAGCCTCCCCTGAAGACTCCATCAAATATGCTGTTTAACTCATTCTGTTTAACAGGGTTTTACATTTCTAGGATTACATTTTTTAATTTCTACAAGTTATATTTAGTTCTTTAAAAAAAATCTGCCTGGTTATTTTGGTAGTATCTTGTTTTGATTCATTTTTTAAATTTAATCTTTTTTCTTTAAACTTTTTGTACATAGTTATTCCATATGCTTGTCTGGTATTTCTAGTATATGACGTGGTAGGGAGTTTAAATCTGTTGATTGTTTCCATGGACTCTTAAACATAGTAGTTTATTTTGCGTGTGTTTAGGAATTTTTTATTGTGAGCTCATATTACATTGACTTTAATCAGTGGGAATCCTGAAGGCCTCATAGGGTGGGCTTTCCTCTGGAGAGGATTTGCATTTGTATATACAGATAATCTAAGAGACTGTTTTATTAGATGCATAACCTGCTACTGACCTAGACTACTTATGCCTTTTTGTCCTGCCCTAGCATATAGTCTTGTTATGAAGGTCAAATGACTCTCATATCTTGAGGAGAGCTTGTGGCTTTGTACTTACATAGGCATTTATTCCCTTCACATTAACTTAGCATCCACTGTTCTGCTTTTATCTCACTCATTCACGTTTATTCTGTCTATGTCTGTCTGTCTGTCTGTCTCTTTCAGTATGTGTCTATCTGTGTGTCTCTTTGCCTTGTGAAATTTCCATTATTTTCTGGTGAGCTCTATAATATTATGTTGTCATTTATCCAGGATTAGTTGTATTTTTGTAATAAAACTCTTCAGAGTATGCAGCCCACTATACTTCTGGAAATGGAAATCCTCATGTACTTGCTAAGAATTAGTAGTGTAAGTATATTTTTAGAGTTTTCAATACGTAATTCTGATATGGGAAAGATATCCTTGTACCTGTAAGATTTAACAATTACATATATTTGCAAGATTAAGCCTCTGATTTCTCAGGTCTCCTGACATTTAAAGGACTGTATTGTAGAGTCTTCAGAGACTCGAATGTCAGTGTGCTGATGTTTGGGCATAAGGGAATTTTATGTCAAGAAACAGAACTTTTTGTTTCTCAAATACAAGGGATTTCTTTTTTCTCTCCTTTAAATGCCTCTACTTCTAAAATTTGGATTAAGAGGAAAAGACTTGTTCAGACAAAATCTCTTGGAAGAGAGGGGTGGGATGGGGGCAAGGAAGGAAGGGGAGCCTGCCCCTTTGGTCTCACAGGGTGGGCTTCCCCTGAAATGCTTTTGGGGAGTGAGTTGGAGAACCACTGAGAAGTACAGCATTGGTCACCTAGTTTGTAAATAAATCTCCTTTCAGAGCACGCTACCACATATGGTCATGATTAGTGGAGATAGAATTCAGCATGGTAAGCCACATGGTGTCATCTACTGAGCACTAAGTGGAATGGTGAAACCTGGATTCTGAGCTGATCTCATTAGCTATCGATGCACCTGGAAAAAGTCCCTGGGCCTCAGTTTTCTCCTTTAAACTTAGAGTACGGGACTGGTAGTCTTTTCATTCTAAATCTTAAGTTCTGTATATCTACAAATCTTTTTAAGTAAAAAGTAAGTGGCTTTTATAAATGGATTATTTTTGGTGTTCCAAGACATAAATGCCAAACACATCTTTATATTACAATAAATGAATAGCAACTGCCATACATTGAATGCCTACTCTGTAGTGGGCACTTCACGTATATTTTCTCATTTGACCTTCATAACAACCTTATGAAAATATCATTTTACAAGTGAGAAAATGAGAACTGAAAGGTAAACTCTGCCTGCCTCTAAAACCCCAAGCTCTTTTCCATACTAGATTGCTTTTATGAGTCTGTTTTTATTACTAGCTATAGGATCAGGTGAGTGTGGATGTTAATATTATAATTACACCTGATTCTCATTAGAATTTTTAAAGTGTTTAATTTTGAGGGCTGCTTAAATTTCTTTTTGATGCCTGGGAGGATGGGAATTTTGCTGTTTTGTTGTTGTTACCATTGTAAAGGGGCAAATGAAAAGCAATTTGCCTCCTCTTCCCCGTTTAATTCCCACCCCAGAAATGAATAAAAAATTGGCTGAAGTGTTTATGCATTTATGTATATAGTTGTGATTTTCCCATCTAGCCCTGATTTTTTGTTCTAGTTTGTTTGTATTAGGGAAAAACAGAGCCACAATATGTCATTTGGAACAAGTTCTTAGCATATGTGATTTGTTTCCTGGGGCTTACTTGCTATGTATACTGATAGCACTTTAACTTTTGGATGTGGAGAAATTACCAAAAATGATTGATGGGGCGAGAGTGAAGGATGACTCAGAACTAGACTGTGTCCCTACATCTAGATAAAGTTGTAACCTAACATGGAACCATTTTCCCCCCATATTTTCCCTGTATTTTCATTACATTTGTGTTGCTATCCTTTCAGCCCATGAGAGAAGTTTGCCTTGACTTTTAAGTTGAATAACATCCATCACTGGGTGTCTTAAATGTCTGAGGCTCTAGGACTGCCCCATCAGAAAGGAAATTTTGGTTATGAGTATTTCTCCAATTTGAAGGACAAAAAGTTGTTTAGAAGTCTTTAAAAAAGAAAAAAAACAACAACAACTCTACAATATGAAACAAGAAAGTGACCAAAATGCATTGTATAATTAGTATTAGTATTTATTGCATTTTCTTCTGATTGATCAATAAATTGTCTTTACACTCACAGAAAGATGTCCTAGAAAAAGGACCTTACACAGATATGGGTTTGGATGTTTGAACTATAGGAGTGGCAAGTCCAGAGGGAAACACAGGTGATAATCCAGAAGGGTCTGTTTGCTGGGGTTTTAATTCAGCAATGAGCTGTCTACCTTCCAATTTTCATGGTAGAATTCTGAGTGCTTCCTTAGTGATTGGGTGCGTGTGAGCTCATGCTCAGAGTTCATGAAGCAACTCGATGGTGCTATAGCCCTAGATGATGAAATGCTGTTTTGCTGCTTGCAAACAAGGACATTCCCGCAAGGAGGATTGTTGAAACCTTCCTGGGAGAGATTGTTAAACAAACTTGGTCTTTGTGGACATAAGATAAATGAAACACAGAGGCTGAGTAGTGAGATTTTAGGAGTTTCAAAGATTTTGCACAAGCTGTACTTTTTGGTAGTATTCAAAAATATTTGTCTCTTGATGACAAGGAAAACATTTGCTTATACCTTAGAATGTTCCATAATGAACAGCTAGCAGATGCAGTCTGTGTACCCTAGATCTTTAGAAAGCAGATTTCTAAATAGTCAGAGAAAATATTAATATAACTATATGGACTGTATGCAACCTTAAAAGGTAATACTATTTGGAAAGAAGTAAAGAGAAATAACTGTACAATCAAAATCCTAATCAAATGGCCAGTGTGAGGAACAAGAAGGGCAGATACCAGAAAGATTCGTTGTGGTTGCCACGGAAATTCATTTGAGGGGCTCAGAGTTAAAAGGGGATAAAGTGAATGGTATGAATCTGTTAAAAATAGCAAAGGAATGTTTGAGTTGAATCTTTATGAAACATTTAGTCAAGAAGGAGAAAAAAAGGCGGGGAACCTGGTGTTGTACCAACAGGTGACTGAGGGAAGGCCGAGCTGCTAAATGTTGTCTTTACAAGAAGGGTGGCTATCTGATTAGAGGATAGAACACATAACTGAAAGGGAACTGGAAGCCCAGATTGGTGAGAGAGAACCTTGCTTCTTTAAACTAGTTTACAATTTCAGGCCTGGATGAATTTGTATCTCGTAATATTAAAATAACTTGTAGATATGAGAGTGGAAAACCCATCTGCAATCTTGGAGATACCGTGAAGTACAAGGAAGGGAGCAGAAGAAAGGAAAGAAGCAGTTAACCTTTATTCTCAAAATGGAGGCCAGTGTAGATTCTAGAAACATCTGGTCAGGAAGCTGAACTCTGTTCACCAGCAAAATTCTAGCAGTTTTAGCTATGTAGTTGGAAGAGAAGTGACTGATTCCCAAAAGTCATTAGTTTACTAAGAATAAGCTATGCCTCGCAAATTCCATATCCTCTTTTTACGTGGTTATTAGATTGGTGGATTTGGGAAGTGTAAACATAATGAATTAGGATTTCGGGAAAGCATTTAAGATACTGCATTATGATAATCTTGGGATAAGTTGGAGAGAAATGTGTATTTTTAGTTGTTTGCATGATATACTAGCCAGGATGTTGATTAATGGGTCAACGCTATTTTGGAAGGACAGTGTTGGTGGTGTGCCATGGTACTCTGCCCTTGGCCCTGTCAGGTATGTTTTTGTCACTTATTTGGATTAAGATAAAAGACATGCTTATTGAATTTTCAGTGAGATAAAGAAAAGTAGGATGCTTAATATATCAATTTATGGACTTGTAGTACACATAATACCAAGTAATATTAAACTTAAAATTATGAATTTAGATTATAAAATAACCTCTGAAACAAAATGGAATCAAGAAGAGCAGTCTGTACAGATATCTTTTGGAAAAAGACCTCAGGGTTTTAGTGGACTACAAACCAAATATGAGTCATTCATTCACTGAACAAATGTTTACTTCACTCCTGTCTATGTTTCAATCACTGTTAGTACACTGGGAATGCAACAAATGAATAAAATACAGACTTTGCTTTTAAGAAGCTTTTAGTCTAAAGGAGTGTATTTATTTCCTAGGGTTGCCATAAGAAAGTAGCACGACCTGGGTGACTTAAAACAAAACATGTGATTGTCTCGCAGCTCTGGAAACTAGAGGTCTCAAATCAAGGTGGCAGCAAGGCTACGCTCCCTCTGAAACATGCAGCAGAGAATCCCTCCCAGCCTCTTCTAGCTTCTGGTGGTGGCCGTCAAACTGTAGTGTTTCTTGGCTTTGCAGCTACATCACTGCAGTTTCTGCCTCTGACATCACATGCCCTCTCCCTGTGTGTCTCTGTCTTCCCACACCACTTTCCTCTTAAGAGAACGCCAGTCATATTGGATTAGAGCTCACCCAAATGACCTCATCTTAATTTGATAACCGACAACGATCCTGTTTTCAAGTAAGGTGCCAGGGTTTAGGACTTCAACATATCTTTTGGAGGAGCACAGTTCAACCCATAAGAAGGAGGAAAATTTGTTCATCCAAGTAGTTGACTATAATTATGATAAAGAAAAGGTGCCACAAAAATACAGAGTGCTGTGAGAACAAGCAATAGGGTGACCTACTTTAGCTTGGGGGAAGGTGTCAAGGATGATTGGGGGTTATCTATGCAAAGAGGAAAAGGAGCAACTTTCCAGGAAGAAGAAACAACTCTGCAGAAAGCCTGGAGGCAGTAAGAGACTTAGAGTTCTGAGCAAGTTAAAAGGAAACTCAGTGTAGCTAGAAGATGTGAGTAAGAGGAAGAAGATGGGCTAAGGAGATAGCAAGGCAGACCCAGCAGAGCTTTACACATTGTGTTTAAGTGGTTTGTGGTGGCTATTCAAAATAAGACATAAAGAATTAATGTAAATATATAGAATGGAGTAAGATAATAAGCAAATTAGATTCTGTATTTGCTTGACCATATCTGGAATGCTTTACCTTGTTGGGAGCGTCATTTTAAGTTAGTGTTTTTCAAAGTGTGATTGTTGTATTTTGACTTAATGTAATTCTCTGAGAGGAAAGAAGTCCTAGGATGGTAGCCATTGAGGTTCTTTGAGTGAGAAACGTTTTCTGTATTCTTAGGGCAGAATTAGGCCAATGGGTTGGGGTTGTAGGAGGGCTCCATGAAAGAAAAGTAGAGAAGAGGATGCCTTAAGAAGTAGGCCTCTCCTTGCCCAAGGAGGGTGGCCACCTGTCGGAGATGAAAGAGATTCTGCAGTAAAGGTGAAGTGAAGGACGATTCGCTCTAAGGTCCCCTATAAGAAGTATCCTCTAGGGTTTCAAGTGTGATATTAAAATTTCTAACATACATTTACACATACTTTCTAATTAAAAATTAAGAGCATTAAAGAGGCTTTAAAATTAAATGTCACTGGGGGATTACTAAAAACTATATTTAAAAACCTTTGTAATGCAATGCTATATGTCAATTATATCTCAATTGAAAAAGGCTTTGCAGAATTATTCAGACACATTCGTAGTTGCAGTGTCATTTGCCTCATGTCTTTGGTACAACTATCTCTTTCCTTGCCCTGATGTTCTCTCAGCTGCCCTTGCTCGCCTTGTTCTATCCAACTTGTTTCTAAGGAGCAATTGCCAGTCACTTATGTTAAGCCAAACAAATCCCATGTGGAAGTGATGGTATGTAAATGTATACTTTCCTTTTACACCAAAAAAGCAGTTCTACCTTTACTGGGGGAGGAGGGAGGGGACAGGAATGGTGCAAACTACTAGCAAATGTTAATCCTACCCAGGTATCTTGGGACCCAGTCTATCAGGGTATTGTCAAAGTAACACCGACCCACTGCCAAAAGTATATTTACAAGGAATTTCAACTTCCCCTCGTATCTCTTGGAGGAGATCCAATTCATATCCCACATCAGCACTTCTCAAAATCCCCCTTTCCACACCACCCTGCTTCTCTCTGCCAAGTGGATAGTCTCTAGGCTTCTGGCTTTTCTTCTGTCCCTGGCCCCTTATTATATACATCAGCATGTCTTACTTAGAAAAATTAAGTTTGTGGTGTATGTTTTTTTTTTCCTTTTCTTTGAGTCAAAAGAAAGTTCAGGAGTTGAGAGAGAAGGCAAGACAGAACCTCCCTCCTGTCTCTGCAATAGCTCAGAAGGCCTAGGAACCAGAACCCACCGTAGAGGACTAGGGGGCGACCAGAAACACACAGGTCAATACATCTTGTCACCTACGTGTGGACAAGAATGCAGACGTTCTAGGGGTAGGTGGACAAATTGGACTGTAGTATTCATGTGGAGAATAACAAAACATAAGGCTAGGAAGGTAGGCTGAGGACAGAGAATGGAGGGTTGGTTTTAAAACCAAGGCTGAGATGTTCTTTCTAGTTGCTGGAGAAGTTGGCAGGAGGCGAATTAGACATAAGTATAAGTAAATAGATTCAAAGCATTAAAATTCAGCCCATTCTGTATATTTCAGAATTTGGTTACTTAGGAGTATGCTGATATTTGTAAACATTTACAAGCATGTTTTAAAATTAGGGACACTCAATTCTGTTTGACCAAGATAATTCATTTACACATCTCTGCACAGCATGGTTTCAAATAGTTTCTTCCTATCCCAGGCATCATTTAAAGTCAGGCGTGGGAAATAACAGTGCTGGTTTCCTGGACAGCTAGAATCAGAGCCCAGGATAGGATATTTCTCTCTCTGCATCTTAGTGCTGAATATTCTGAAGGTCTGATGAAACAGCTCTTTGCAAAGCAGCAGCAGAAGTGTAAAGATGAAGTGAGTTTATTTATCTTCTTGTTTGATTCTTATTTTAATATTACAGGTGTACCATGGCCATGTTGTAATACAGAGCCATTATACAGGTTTTAGAGGTGAGAAGGCCAAGTTATAGTTTTATTTTTGGGTAACAAAAAGATTAAAAATTAGTGTTTTTAAAAAGAAGTTTGAGCAACTCTTTGAGTAGTAGATATATGTGTACACATATATTTTAGATTTCTGCTTAAATGGCAGGTCTTATAATGCCCTATACTTTTCGTTTTTATGAATTATATTCCTTGTAGAGCCCATGCTTCACACATTATTTATTTGTTTAGAAAACTCTTATTGATCAATGATTACCAAGTAGAGCTTTTAGAAGATTATGAGGTAATTTGAATTTTAAATTGTATAAGAGCTTAAGCTATTGCTGTTCAAAATTAAAAATCAACATAGATGTTTCCAGGAACTTCTAAATAAGATTTTGCAGATAAATATTATTATTTTAATGATGTGTTGCTATTTATTAGGGAAATAACTTCAGTTGTTATTAAGTATTTATATAATATTCATTATCTATTTCCAAGAAAGGAATTTTCTTTTAAATAAAGTAAGGAAGAGGAAAAGTTGAACTTTTAAGTAATTGATTTTAGGAAGTGGTTGATTATATAAATTTCAAAACGAGTTTTAAAGATTATGGATATTGCTTAGTTATTAGAAAAATTCAGTTGGTTTTCTTGTTTATACCTTTGTTCTAAGGGCTAATTAAGTAGTATTCAGCTTCATTTATTTTTTTCTAAATGAATTCTGGAATGCAAGAATGGATAACAAATCAGATCAATTATGGCTCCCCCCAGGGAGACCCCACCCCCAGCCCAAATCTAAACAGGGTGCCCCCAGTGTGGGTCCCAGTAGTATCCTGGGCCCTTACCCACAAAGCTATGATATGGAGGTGGCCACTCTTTTGCTCCCTCTGCCTATACCCACTGCTCCCTGGAATTTTGGTCAGAAACTGCATTTAGAACATTTCCGTTTTTCTTTTTGAAATTTCTAAGGCTTGATCTTTTAGAGAAATTGACAGTGCATTAAGTAATTGATAGGTTGAATTCAGTCTATGAAATAAGTAATATACAAATTAAGAAAAAGTCTGGTGAAGACCTAAGCTGGAGAAATTGTTTGTAGCTATGACATATTAATAAGTAGAATATACATGTGGCAAGACTGTCAGACCTCAGTTTTCAGGACCTCATTTCAAGTTGTTTTGATTTTTAAAATCCTTAGTTTGCATATTCTAAACTTACATTTTAGAGGCTCTGAGTCATGGTGATGAAGAACTGGCACAGTTTTAATTGCTTTCTCTGAGCACACAATAGAAATGCTTTATTCAGATTTATTTGAAGCCAACATGAACTTCCAAATCTCTCTCAGCCAATAGCAGTGTTTCAACAATCTGCCAAGATGCTAATGATAAAAATCTGTGATGATACATTGTGTCTGTATTTTAAGAAGTAACAAATCAAAACATGCTTTTCAAAATTGAAAATACAGTTTCAAAAATGGCCGTTTTTTCAAGAAATGATTTTCCAGCAAAACTATAAACCATAAGTACACTCGGTATATTATCTATCTAAATTTATTGAATTTGGACTAAAAATGATGTGAATTCTTGTTGAATTCCTTTTCTGCCACAGTTTGATGGAAGCAATTTTACCTAGCATTGAAATGAAAGTGGCTTCATTAATTAAATTAGGTAGCTTTTTGGGAGGGGTGTAGGAGGGTTAATTGAAAGGGGTACTTTGGCTGTATTTGGAAAGAGAATGATTAGAGGAAAGTAGCATTCTAAAGTATTTCTCAGTTCTTTACTCTCAGACAAAAAGAGCTTTCTGGTACTTTAACGCGTCTCCTAGTCCAAGAACATACTTCTAGCATCTTTAATCTGAAATTCAGCTACTAATACAGAAATAGTGGGGGGAAAAATACACAAAGAAACTTCCTTAGCAATGATTATTAGTCAACAGGAGCCTAAGGTCTTCCAGGTTACCTGGATTTTGTTGGTATCTTTGAGTTGGTGCTAATTTGTGTGATAGTGGATTAAAATGAAGGTAGTAGTGAATATTTGGTGTTTTTTTTTTTTTTTTGCTTGTTTTTAAAATAGTTATGTTCATCTTTTTAGGCAGTTTTTTGAGAAATAATACAGAATGAATTATTTTCATGTAAAGATGAGCTGTTTGTACTCCTATTTCCACAGTAGATACCTACCGTAAGTTCTGTAGCACTTAGCAGGATCACTGAGTTGTGGCAAGATTTGATCAATAGGCAAAGATTGAGAGATTTAAACTTCAGTAATCTAGGAAGCTCACTCATCTAGAATACATTGTTCCGTGAAAACATCCTGCCAAATGTTACTGTGCTTTCTGACAGTTCAAAGAGCTTGACATGGAAATTTTAATGATATTCTAGGAGCCGTGTTTCCCCCTACTTACCTCTAGCTTTTCCCCAGCCCCTAAACTCTCAGCATATGGAACTACTCTCTCTCCCTTTGCACTCTCCATTCCCTGTGCTTAGAACACTCATAGTTTCTACCAGTCCCCTCCTGGCCTCCTTCCCACTGTCCATTCAGATGGCTACATCCAGCTCATCCTTTAGGTCTCAGATTAGACATAGCTTTCTCCAGGAAAGCTTCTCTGACTACCTGAGTCCCAATCAGAGTCTGAGTTAAGAGCGCTACTGTGCCCCCCACTCCCCGCCCCGGCCCTTATGCACAAGCATTCCTTTACAATATTGCTCTGGCTCTTGTCTGTGCCACCGACCAGACTATAAGTGCCACAAGGGGAGGAGACGTGGCAGCCTTGTTCATGGGGGTTTCAGTGCCTAGCAGTGAGCACTGAAGTATTTGTGGAACTAATAAAATAGTAGGAGTCCTTTTAAGTAATTTGCATTTGTAACAAAAAATAGCTCGCTAATATTAAAGTCTTAAGGCGAGGCTATTGGGAGACTTCTCTAACTCAGGAAGCTCTTAAAACTCTTTTCCAGTATGATAAAATATTTCCAGTGCTTCCTTCACTAACCCTCCCTTCATTGGGTGAATAATTGCTCTACTAGTTTACTACTATAATTCATTGGTGAAAAAAAAAAAAGTGATTTAAACATCATTAGTAAGTACTGTAGAGCCCTTGTTTGCTATATCTGGGCTTGACTAGGTGCGGGATGCGCCTTGGCCAGCAGTGGGCATTGAGAAATAGGGTTACAAGAGCCCAGGTTGGTTGTATATACATCTAAGAAGAAACTATTTCTTCTGCCTACCTCTTTCAGGTGGAAGATTTATGAATCTGTGGGTGGATGTAAAGGTAAGTTTAATGCATGTTCAACTCTATGAGTTCTTTATAAGAAGAATACCTAAGCAAATTCAAATCATTGCATCAGGAAGTCTGCTCTTGGAAAGGAGCGGTTATCAGGAAACCCACTGGAAATGGCAGGAGATAGCGGAAGTTGTGAAGGGGTGAAATCAGATGGAGTCAGGCAGAGCAGACCTTCTCGATACCACCTTGACCTTCATCAGTGGCTTCCAGTTTCAAGGAACAGAGACCACTCAAAATAACTTAAGTGAACAGGAGGTTTGTTGAAAGGACACCAGGGAATCTCACACACCCAACATCAGGAAGGACAGCAGGGTCTCGGGGAAAGACAAAAGTTGACCCCTCTGAGTCTCGCTGCTGGGATTGCAGCGTCTCCCATCTCTACTCTCCTGAATGGCTGTGGTCTGGCTTCTGTTGCCAGCCTCTTGGTTTCCGCACGCTGTCCAGCTGGCCCCCAGCCTGCATGCCTTCAGCCTGCGTACTGGATCATCTGACCAATTCAGATTTCCAAGAATATCAAGTGAGCATACCCAGCCTTCGGAGATTTAACCCTGAGTCAGGTGTCTGTCTCTGGTCCAGTTACCTGTGGCGAGGGGGTGGGAGGACCATGCTGTGGGGAGAGCAGATTATCTTCAAAGAAGGTGTGGGCAGTGGCAGTGACTGGGCTCTCTGGCAGTACAGCCTAGTGGCTGTGAATAAAGCCTCCAGAGTCACATCTGCAGGGTTCATCCCTGGTTCCAAATGCAAACTGTGACATTGGCTAGCCTTTCTATGCCTCAGTTTCCTCATTTGTATTATGAGATTCACAATAGTCCTGATCTTACAGGGATATTTTGAAGATTCATGAAAGAATAAATGAAAAGGGTTGAGATTATACCTGGCACATGGTAAGTGATCAACAAACACCAGCCATTTTATTAGTATAGCACTCGAGTAGTGATGGGTAAAAAATAACTTTAGAAAGGGTATCTCTTGATTTTTGAAATGGCATGTATAGGATGACTGTTCCTAGCAGAGGACGCTTCCTTGGGTAAGCTGATTGGGGAGAGGGAACAGGAGGTACTCTCTGGCATTTGCAGTGATATGTTAGCCAAAGATTGCTAAGACCTAATGGAAACGGGCGTCTGCCTGGTGCCGAAGCGTTCTACCGTGGAAGTGCAGTGCTGACCGGGCTGATACTCCAGTTGCACAGGTGCTGAGGGCTCTGCCCTCTTTTCTTCACATTTTTTTATTTTACTTCCTCCCTTTTTCAACCTTAAAAACAAAAGTTGGACACGTAATTTTTTTTATTGTTCTGCATCTGTTTGAATGAGGCAGGTAGGTACACTTTATTCCTTTGTTTTTGCCTTTACTAAGCTAACTGGATTCACACATCTGCCTTTACAAACTTTCCAGAATTCTCTATCAGCTGTTGGGTTGCTGGTTGTCCTTAGGAAAGATGCTTGTCTCTATCTGGATTCTGTATCAGATATTTTGAAATAGGTTAACTTCCTGGTATACCAATTTGATATAAAAATAGAGAAAATAATGTATTTGCTATTGCTACAATAATTGCAACTTTGTAATGGCCTCAATTGTGTGTTTAATTTTTACTTATTTCTACATTTGCATTCACCTGTCTGGAGAAAACTTTGGCAATATTGTTCAGAAAATTTGATTTGGAGAAAAGATAAGTTTGGACCAAATATAAATAAAATGTATACAAAAACATATTTTTGTTTTCCAGAAAAATAAATATTTTAGGTTTGAATGCAAAGGTTTATTGTTGTTCTTTTGTTTTTTTCTAACCAAAGTGAACAGTTGCCATTTCTGATTATCTTTTATCCTGCATTATATTTTTGATATACAAGTATTTTTGGAGAAACTAATATCTTAAAAGTAAGTAAAAAGAATGAGAAAGTCAATAAATCCATTGTATCATGTCCATATCCTTCCCTCCTTTTACTAAATTGTTTACCCTACAGCATAATTTGAAAATTGTTTTTGAACTTTAAAGTTGTAGAAATGTAATTGACGTAGTTTGCAGATTGCAAAACCAAAAGGTCCAGTTTAGAGAACACACACACACACACACACACACACACACACAGAATGGGACAGAGACCCCAGTTACATATGGCTTAATTCCTTTTTCCCTGTTATTCCAAAAACAGGAAGTGCAGGTGTCTCACTATGATTCTAGCAACTCGAATAAGAAAGGAAAATTTGGTTCTAATTCGGATGAGCTGATTTGTTGAGGGTTTATTGGAATGCCTGCCCCACGGGCTTGCCACAACTCCTTTCTCCTGTAAGATTTATCATCAGGGCCTGTGATACTGAGACAGAGTGTGAAATTTCAGCCTTGACTTAGGGGAGGAGGGTAAAGATTCATTTCTATGCGACTAAATGATACATCAAACTTCTGAACCAAAGTGAAAATCCAGGACCAACTTTTGACTCTAATTTTCAGATTTTGAAAGATTTCTATGGTTAGTTGAAAGGAAGTCTGCTCTATGGTATCATATCATCTGGGCTAGGTATTTACTTGACCTAAAATTCTGTACTGTCAAGTTTACAACCTGTATTGAAGATATTTGAGAAGGAGGTGCTTCCAAGTTGCTGAGGAAGAAATTTAATTTTTCAGCAAGAATTAATAGTGGCTCCATCAAAGAGCTAGGTGTCTTGAAACTATTATCCTTAAGGTTGGGGCTAAGGAACATCCAACTGTATCATCAGGCTCATTAAAATCATTCAGATATTTTTCTGCTGCAGAGTTTATTGCAGATCCCTTCCAGGCTTCCTTTGGATAATTACATTTTCATATCTAAGCTGAACGTGTGCATATTTTTGTCCTCAATAAAGAGGGCATTGTCTTAGTAATTAGTCAAATAATTTTTTATCGAAGAAAGATACATATCTGTTTCTGGTATCACCAGAATCACTTGTGACCTTGTAGGAATGTTGATCAGAGCTTTTATATTCTAAGGCTAAGGCCACGAGTATGAGTGTTACATAGGCCTCTTCCCAAAGTCAAGATCATTGTCATTATTCCACATATGTAAGCTTCATATTAAATATCAATCCTTGGTCACAGTAGCAGTGGCTGGCAGTGGTTATGATGGTGTGACTCCTTTCTCTGCTCTTGGGAAAACAAAGTCTTGCTCTCCAGAGTAACAGAATCACCTTCAAATTCCTTGCGTATTCTCCCTGCATAGTTGTTTGTTGATGAGACAGTACACCAGAGCCTTGGAAAGGGCAGTGGATGCAGACCTGAGTCCAAGGATAGGTATGAGTGGATTTTTCTTCAACAATGAAAGAACCTTGTAGAAATGAGAATAAGGTTGTCATAAGCATTGCACATAAGAAGCATACTTTGGTAAAATGTTTTAAAGGAAGAGATATACAACTTTTAAAATATGTAAATATCAAATTATATCCCTTATATTAAACACAAATATCTTATGTTTTTCTCATTCCCCTGTCGCCACTCTATTTTCATGTATCGATCTGTTTCAAAAAAAAACATACTTTACAAAAGCACAGGATTCTTTTTTCTTTCTTCACTAAACATTGTCTGATACACCTGCTAGGACTTAATAAATGTTTGTTGAACAGTGATTCATTAAATTGACTCAGTATGTTTTACATTGCTTTTCTCCCATCCCATTATATTTCTACAAAATTGGTTTTCTGTCACAGCTTTTGCAATCAGTATTTTATCAGCTGTGCATAGTTGAGAATATACGCAAAGAACATTGCGTAACCTGTTCTGAGAAGAGTCCCTGACGTTTGCTTTTCTGTTACTCAAAAGCAAATGAATGCTTGGCAAATGTCAGTTTTATCTTATTTCTTTGGGGAAACATGGAAAAACCTAGCGTTACTACTTTCCAGTAGCAGTCTGATCTTAGCCGATTTAAGCTATACATCTCTGTAAAGAACAGTTCTGCTTCCTATGTAATCTAGAGTGAATTAAACTCACTTTTATATCGAGATCATGGTCACTCTTTTACTCATTTTGGGTAACTGTTAACAATAAGAGTTTTCACTGTTTTTAACATTTTCAGAGGTTTAGTTATTGGTTGACTTGCTTATTCCCTTTCATTGTGTGTGTGTGTGTGTGCATGCATGTGTGTATGTGTGTTTAAAAAGAATTTTCACAAACAACATTATGACTATATTACCAGAAAAAAAGGATTAAAAATAAATAAAAGCTTACTCACAATCTTTTCACTCTCCAAAATGTATTCTTAGTTGTCCTTGCTTTATTCCAGATCCTTTCTCTTAAATGTGCAGTAGTTACAGAATTTGTGTCTTTTTTCGTAAATATTGAGGTAAATCAAGTACTTTATCAAGACAGTGTTTTATTTAGCCAAATGACAAACAGGTATGCCTAATTTTGTATCTTAGTTTCCTAAAGTTGTGTATGTTGGGTCCCATTTTCACATGATCTTAAATCATTATTAAATTCAATGGATCTAGATCATTTCTGAGCATTTTTTCATTGTTAGTCGTTCCTAAATCTTCATTGTTGCATGTCTCTGTTTGTATAAAACGAACTAAATGTTCAGGAAGGTTGGCATTTAATAAATACCCACAATTCCATCTCCCGCCTACATCAGTTGACCTCTGTATAACTTCAACTTTTCACATATTTATTTTTTTTTAAGCAGAACACTTTTCTACCTTATCTTCTAGATGTGTTATATGAGAAGTAGCAAGTTAAGGGATAGTTAGGGGAAGAAATTGATACACATTTGATTTATAGAAGTATTGAGAGTTTTGACTTTCAAAGCCAGAATATCGCAAAATTGGAGATGTCATCTGTATTTGCAAATTTTTCAACAAGTATTTGTGAAGTGCCATGCTTGGCATTCTGTCAGGTGGTGTGGAAGACACTGATGAGTCAAACTTTATTGTTATTGTCAGGGAACTTGTACCTCATTTTCATTTTTCTTTAGGAATTTTTTCTGTATTCTTTGAGTTGCTCTCAGTATCAGGGACTTGCATTTGTATTGATGTGTGAATAATGTTCAGTAAGTTAGCTTTATCTACTAGGTTTAGTGTGAAACTGGATTATTCATGCCCCAGAAAATATATTTCTTATGAGCAACAAGTCATTTAGATTTAGTAGAGAAAATTTATTTTATCTATTATTTTTAAATAAAATAATTTTTAATAATAGGGGTTTTTTTTTGCAGAGATAAAAGTTGAGAAATGTTTAAGGGTTTATTTTATAGGATATGAAACCTCTAAGTTCATCGAAGAAGATTTGTGATCTCACGAGTTAAGATTATTCATAATGAATATAATGAGATTGAAAGGGATAGCGCTATGTTCAACCTCTGTAGATCACAATGCAGTAGAAGTGGCAAACATGAATTTGAACTTCTAACAGTTAAATACATTTGATGATATTAACTGATAAGCTGCATATACCATTATACTCCCTGTTCCTTAGTTATTTCCTAATCTGCTGAATTATATCTCTGTAGACAAGGCCATTGAGGGCTTTTTAACTTTTATACTTCTTTTATACATAAATTGTACATACTCATCAGAGATAAATTAGAAATACATATAATATTAGCAATATAATACACATTGTATAAAATACATAGAAGTAAAAATTAGCCCACAACCCAAAGATCAGTATTGTTAATATTTTTATATATTTTACTTCAGACTTTTTGCTGTAATATGTGTATACTTTTTTCCTACTAAAATCCATACTTTGTTTTAAAACCTGATAATTTTTTTCAGTGTTAGGCTGTTTGGACCTGTCTGGGGTGGTAGAGGTGGAGACTTTTCTGTCTCACTTTATTCATGCCATTTAAAAAGAACACATAATACTTGGCATGGACTTTTGGGTTCATTTATTTATTTAGAGATCTCAAGTAACTATAAATAAGCACCTGTATTTTACTACAAATTCATACTTAAATTCATTCTCCTATTCCTTTATACCCAAATAAGCCATTGTCGCAGTCTCTTCTAAAAGGGCATGTACGGTATGAGTGAACTTGAAGAAATTCACACCTTTGGCTTATTAAGCGGTCCTTCTGATGGCTCCTGGCCACACCTCTAACAACAAGTGAAAAAAATAAAAATCTAGGGGCCATAATTGTGCTGAGAACCTGGGCAGTTGATTGGAGGGATGATGATTCTAGATCAGCTCCTAACCTCCTCCCTTCTTTCTCTTCCTCAGGTTGACCTCTTCAGAATGATTCCCTGCAGAGCAGCGCTGTCTTTTGCCCGATGTCTGATCCGGAGAAAAATTGTGGTTCTGGACAGTCTAGAAGATTCTAAATTAAGCCGTTGTTTATCCACCGTGGACCTCATTGCTCTGGGAGTTGGAAGCACTCTTGGTGCTGGGGTTTATGTCCTTGCTGGAGAGGTTGCCAAAGCTGATTCTGGCCCCAGTATCGTCCTTTCATTTCTCATTGCTGCCATTGCTTCAGTGATGGCAGGCCTTTGCTATGCTGAATTTGGGGCCCGAGTTCCCAAGACTGGGTCTGCGTACTTGTACACTTATGTTACTGTTGGAGAGCTGTGGGCCTTCATCACTGGCTGGAATCTCATTTTATCTTATGTGATAGGTAGGTTTCCAAAAATCAATCTCATGGTGTGGAATGGTAGAAACAGCACTCCTGAGTCAGAGTCTGTAGGGTTCCATTGTGGGTCTGCATTAGTTAACAACTACGCAATCTTGACTGAATCTCTTGATTCCATGGTGTCTCCATGATCTCATCTCTAAAATGTCTCCTCCTAACTGCAAAACTGGGTGATTCTGCTTCATCTGTGAATATGCCTTTTAGTGGATTTGAAAACCTGTTGTTTTTTAAAAAAAACTATAGTTCTTTACAGCAGGTAAAATTACCTGATTCCACACTTAATGAACTTTAGCATTTGATTACTGTTGTATAATTGTAAAATTATAATTTTATATGTGATTAAAATTTTCAGTTCTGTCTGAACTAGCCCATGTTTACCCTAAAATAGAGTGACAATTGATGTTATGTTAATTTTCTCCCAGTGACCTTGTATTCTCTGAATGTTCTGTGTTTTGGGAAGGTACCTCAAGTGTTGCAAGAGCGTGGAGTGGCACCTTTGATGAACTTCTTAACAAACAGATTGGTCAGTTTTTCAGGACATACTTCAAAATAAATTATACCGGCCTTGCAGAGTACCCTGACTTTTTTGCTGTGTGCCTTATACTACTTCTAGCAGGTAAGAAAACCAATTACACTTCTCCCTATGATGAGCCAGACTAATTGTCCCAGGAAAATAAGTTACCATGAAAATTGGGGCCTGAATTCCCAACACTAGGCAGCATCTGTGTACACTCAGGTTGTTATTGGAGATCTGCGGTCCGCTCCCCTGGCGAGGATCACAATTTATGTGATAGGTATGTTTCAAAAATAAATCTAAGTGTGTGGAGTGGTAGAAATAGCACTTCTGGGTTAATGACACCTGGAATGCACTAAATAATAGGATGAGGCACATCAATTTTATAATACTGATTGGAGATTTGCCAGAATGGCAGTCATGTTTCAATAGGGAAGAATATGTAATTTTTGGCATTATTTCGTTTTGTTGGAATAAGGAAGGATATTTGCAAGCATACTAATTCTAGAAGAAATTCTATTTGTGCCATCATCTATACAATGTAGGCACCAGGTTGAAAAGGAAGCATAGTCAAGCCACCTGTTGTATTTTAATGTAGACATTACGTAGACAAATGTGCTTGATAACTAGGATTTTTCCATTTTCATCAGTACTGTAGCATAGTGGTTTAGAAAGACACAGGAACTAGAGTCAGAGTACCCAGATTTTTAATCCCCCTCTGCTACTTACTATCTTTGGAACACGGAGTGAGTTAATTTTTCCATGACCCAGTCTGCTCATCCATAGATATCAGTGTGTATCTTGTACAGACTTGGTACCTAGTAAGCACTTAGATGGCAGGTAATTTTATTTTGTAGGCATAGTTAATACCCTACTGTCCATTTATATTTGTTTTTAAATATTTGAACATTTCCTGTGTTGATTGTCATTTCTACCTCCACTCCTGTTTGAATGTATCAAGGATTGCACTAAGAATAAAATCCATATTTGTTTCTACTTCCTACTTGATCTACCCCAGGTAATCTGCCCCTTGCTTTCCTTTCCAACCTTAGCACCAGCTACGTTCTCCCTTGGTTACAAAGACATGATTGAAAGATCTTTCTATAATGACTTGTAAAATTATATAATTTTTAAAATAGGTTTACCCTTAAAAACATTAGTTGTTAATTAGATGTTTCATATAGGGATAGAGTTAGAGACATGAACAAAATTTCTAGGTCTAAAATATTGGCATTTTGCTTCTAATATCAAGAAAAATCATATCAATTGTTTTTCAGCAGGTGATAGATTTTGTTTTGGTTTCTAAACAGCCCAGCTACCACTAAATTAGTTACATCTTATTTTATTCAGGGGTGGTTTCAATGAACTTAAAATATTTGGCTTTAATCTCTAAACAATGAGAAGCATGTGGCTGTGACACAGTTAGAATCATTAAATTCGATGGCAAGACTCAGGCCTTGGCCTCCATCATTGTCCTGTGTTCACTGACCATCATGTCTTTACTTTAAATATAGGCTAAGCTTACATAACTTTGTTATTAGAATCTTTGAAGATCAAAACTTCCTATTATACATTTTATTCATATATATGTTATACATGGGCAGACTGCACATATACAATCAACACTAATATTAAAAGCAAATAACAAACTGGGAAAAACACAGGCAATACATGATAGGCAGGGTGCTTATAGCATTATTATATAAATAAATCTTATAATCAGTATGAACAAGAATAGCCTAACAGAAAAAAGTGGATAATTTAAATCGGGCCAAACTGTATGGAGAATGTTTTGACTATATGAACCAAAAGCCTTGTATAAAAGTGCATATCCTTGATACAGTATTACCTTATAGAAAATTATTGTAAGATAATTAGCAAGTGTACAAAGATATGCAAAGGTGATTATGGTCAGTACTGTTTATAGTTTTAAGAAACTAAAAGTGACCTGATTGTCTATAAATAAGGGATTAAATTATAGTGTCTCCATATATGGAAGATATGTGGCTGTTAAAAATAAGATTATATATTTATTGACATGAAAAATGTGTGTGTGTGCATGTGTGTGTGCACGTATGTGCAAAATTCTAGAGAGGAAATTACCTTTGGTCTTTACTTCCTTCATATTTTTTTCTGTATCTCCAACTTACTTGAACAGGAAATTGATTACTTTTATAATCAGAATATAAAACTATTAAAATGAGAACCAATTTAACTAAATATCTGTTTGGCATGATAGTTGAGGAATTATTTTGTTGATGTATTTAGTTAATATAATGCAGACATATTCGATTGAGCTTTTACTTTCAAAATTTTGCAGCTACTAACCTTCATATGTCTTTAGAACAACATTTCATTAAAATTAAATTACTTTACCCCTACCTACCCATTGGTAATAATAGCCAAAGTTACTAGATTTATTTATTTCTTGGAGAGTGGTATCTCCTATCTATGAGCACAATCTGCCTTCTACAATCAAGTTGGTTATATTCAGAAGACATTATTTCACAGGCAATGAGTAAGACTTCATAATAGAAAGAGGAAATGTGAGTTAAATAGATGAATGCTGGTGAAATAATATCCTAAAGCCTCTGCCTCAAAATGCCATTATCTTTCCTACAGGTAAAACTTAATTATTTTTTCTTTTCCTATAGGTCTTTTATCTTTTGGAGTAAAAGAGTCTGCTTGGGTGAATAAAATCTTCACAGCTGTTAATATCCTGGTCCTCCTCTTTGTTATGGTTGCTGGCTTTGTGAAAGGAAATGTGGCAAACTGGAAGATTAGTGAAGAGTTTCTCAAAAATATATCAGCAAGTGCCAGGTAAAGCATTTTTTTTTCTCCCTCTTATTCTGAGTTTTTCCTTAATTTGCTTAATTTGTCTTATGTTACATTTTCCTCTACAACAATGGTTATGAAGTTTTTGGCTTCAGAGACCTTTCTGAGGGTCTATTCTATTCTAGGACTTTTCTTCCCAGGCTGCCCTCAAACATAAATAGCTATGTTCACTATTGCATAGCTATAAAACCATGCAGCTGTCGGTTCTCAACCTCAAGCTCTGCTCAAGGTTTAGGGGACAGAAAGGAGATTGTAACCATTGGAAAAATACTTTTTTTCTCCCAAAGGTTTGCCACTTCTAAATAACAATGAGTATTTTTGAGCCATGCATCCTTCAGATATTCCCTTGAGACCACCATTCAGTTTCATTGCGTTTTTTTCAGCCTTGTAGTAATTTTCAGGTCTCATTTTCTAGAGAATGTTACTACGTAGTTGCATAAACAGACTTATCCATGCATTTCATTTTAAACCTGGTAGTCTCAAAGATTAAATTAATAACAATTATATATGAAAGGTTTCATCATAGGATTTATTTAAGCATAATATTCCTATGTGTATATGAAATATGATTACAAAAATATCTATTACATGGAGTGAGGTATGTCTATATGTTTTTCTTTACATGAGCTGTCTGATGAGGCAAAAAATACTCTGGTTTTATACAATTTTTAACATGTAACAAAATATTCAACTTCAGTATTATTAATCAAGCCTAGAGAATTTTATCTCACCTTTTCAAATGTCTTCACAGTAAAAATGTGCAGTCTGCCCAGTTGTCCAAGAGATGGAAGTTTCTAGTCTTTATTTCAGATCATGGCCCGTAGATGGAGTCTGTGCTCTCAAAATCCTGCCCGGCTGTGCGTTCCAGCCAGAGTGGGTCTGGACCTTCTGCGTATGCAGTCAGCCTCTAACATCAGTGTCTGTAACCTGAGAGGGTGCCATTGTTGGGAATACCACCGTCTCTAGGACAGGGTCAGAGATTCAGGGTTTACTTTTAGGTTGGTATATGTCAACTTCAAAAAGCTGATGAACACAGCAGCCTTCTGAGGATGCAGTTTCAGACAAATCACCAGAAGAAGCAGTTTCATATGAAAATGACATGCGGACATTTGTTCTCCTTCTTAGAGAGCCGCCGTGTGAAAATGGAACAAGTATCTATGGGGCTGGTGGCTTCATGCCTTACGGCTTTGCAGGAACTTTGGCTGGTGCTGCAACTTGTTTTTATGCCTTTGTGGGATTTGACTGCATTGCAACAACTGGTAAGAGCAGAGTCCTGGCTCTAGGTAGAAGGAAAAGGTGCTCTTTGTACCACATGAGGACCCGTGGGTGGCAGCAGAGGGTCAAGGAAAGAGAATGAGATGTGGAGCTGATTGTAGCCCCAGCTGTGACACCTGGTGTATGTGATAAAAAGAACTTACTGAAACTCGCTGAGTCTTGGTTTCCGTTGGTAAAACTGGGAAAGCAGTACCCACCCCTCAAATGTTATGAAGGTTACCTAAGATATAGATACATATGAAAAAATACTGTGATGGAATTATGTATGAGAAATGCTTTGCAAGTGATCAAATACTTTATAAATGTTAGACATAATTAGTATCCTTAATTTTCTATCTGGAAGTGCTATCACAGTGAGTAACAAATGATGACCATGCTCTTAAATTGTCTTTTTTAGTGGGACAAAATATATTTCTCTTTATCCTATACAACAAAGTAATCATTCCAGAATCACACTCTGAAGTATCTGCTCTGTTCATATTTTTGCATTGCCTTGTAATTGACCATGTTTTAGGTGATTCAAATGCCAAATCTTATTGGAAGGATCCAAAATATACTATTTTATTTTAAAACTAGAGTTTAATATAAATAGATGAATCGGGTAGAAGTTTATCTGAAGCCTTCATATTTAAGGGCCTAAGAGTATCACGACAGTCATTTAATCTCTGTGGATTAATCGTTTCAAAATGGAGTCTATTGTTAAACATTTAATAGTACTGCTCTATCATGTTTTTTCTCTCTGGAATTGGATTTTTATGTCATAGCAAGTATCCTTAAGAAGAGAGAAAATTTCATGTAGAATAGATGGATCAAGTTAAGAAAACAGAAGGAACAAAAGCAGAGTAGAATTACTATGGAGGAGGAGCAGAATTAATGCTGTACCGATTAATGTTTTATTAAACATGCAAAACTTTTGTTTATGTTTCCTTAGGTGAAGAGGTCCGGAATCCTCAGAAAGCTATTCCTATTGGAATTGTGACCTCTTTGCTTGTTTGCTTTATGGCCTATTTTGGGGTCTCTGCAGCTTTGACACTTATGATGCCATACTACCTACTGGATGAAAAAAGCCCACTTCCAGTAGCATTTGAATATGTTGGTTGGGGACCTGCCAAATATGTCGTGGCAGCAGGCTCCCTCTGTGCTTTGTCAGCAAGGTACGTTTCATTACCTTTGGGCCGGGGCTGTTTGGGTTACTGCAAAGTTTAGACAGTGTCTAAAGAATTCCTTTTGTGTGTTTTAAAGATAATCCTAATACGAGGAACATATTATGTAACTGTGTGTTCTCTGAATAGTTTGCCCAGAATTGCTTGCCTTAATCTTAAGTGATAAAGTCCTTCACCCCCCATCAGTTAAGAGTAAATTTTTCAAGATAATGGTAGTCCACTCTTCAGTAGAAAGACATATGGCATTGGTACATGCACCCACGTACACACTTGTATATGTCATACGTGTTCATATATGTCTGCATTATAAAACTTTACGATGCTTATACTACTGGCTCTAGTATCACTCAGCTACAGACAGCTGAGACCTTAGGTACAGACTTGACATTTTTTTTCTGTTGCCTTTTAAAGCAATATGAAGTCTGTGTTCATGGAAGCTATATACTGCGTCATTGTTAAATATAATATGATTTTTATTGTGAAACACTGAGACTTTTTCTCTTAGCACTGATCAGAGTGACCTTGGTCAGAAATAGAAATTATTATTCTCAAATTAATGGTGGAAATTTATATAATATCTATGTGAAAAGAAAAAAGTAAGTCAATTTCAAGTGTTCGGATTTTCGGTAGCTGCTTGGATCAATACTTCAGAATTCATTTCTCAGGTTTCTTGAACTACTCACGTTTGAAAGTAGCATATGATCGTAAGATATTTCATTCTAGTTTTATACTGTACTATACAGTAGAGCACTCTTATGAAGAGAAAATTAATATCTGCCTAATTACTAATTTTTTAAGTGAAAATGATTTTCTAAAAGTCTGATATTGGAAAAAGAAATATTTTTCTGTAATTCATCAGCCTAGCTTTTCTTTTCTCAGAATCCTTTTCATTTTCTATTCAAGATCATGTGAACCAGCAATTAGAAATTTCCCCCATTGGTTTCTCAGCCATCTGTTAGTGAAAAGTTTTATTCTGAATTATTTCAAATAGTTTCAAAAATCTGAACTGTGACAACAAAAATCTAAACTTGCCATCATAGTCCTAGAAGAGACGAACACAGATTTATCTGTGGCCAACCTCAATCCAGCTTTATTAAAAGATGAAGAAGATATATGTTTTTAAATAAACTATTTTCTTTTCTTTTAAATGGTTATTGTTCACAACTAAGTCATGTATGGACTAATGCATCCAGTAAACAGTCAAATAATTTAAAACACCTACATTTCTTTAAACTTTTAATCCTGGCTACATCTATGTACTAATCTTATAGTGAGTTGATTTAAAAAAAAAAAAAACCTTTCTCTATCTTGATTATCTTATGATTCTGGGAATTATTGCTAATTTGAAGAAAGATCAGCCTATATGAGGAAAAATAATGGTAAAAGAAATGTTAAAAATACATAACTAAATAAATAAAGGGACTATTCTATGAAGTCAAATTACTTAATCTCTTCTTTAATTACATATCAGTTTAGGAGTTTTATTTTCTGAGTTTTTGCCATTAATAATGTCTTAATGATATGATTGGTTTGGGTTGATTGTTAAGTCTTAATTACTTAATGTTAATTCAGTAATAATCATGTGCATGCAAAAATCACTTGCATTGTTATTTTTAGTCTTATAATTGTGCTAGGCAAATATCTGCAACAGAATAATAAGTAGCACAGTAGTAAATATTGGCAGATATTTTTAAATAGCCCATCATAATACATTTTAAAAATAACAAGACTTTTTAATCACATATATGATGCTGAATTTTATAAAATTACTTAATTTCAATTCTGCAATGTAATCTTGCATGAATGTGTTTGCCATACTGCATGTGTTTGCTTTTTATTCAGTCTTCTTGGATGCATTTTCCCAATGCCTCGTGTAATCTATGCTATGGCAGAGGATGGGTTGCTTTTCAAATGTCTAGGTCAAATCAATTCCAAAACGAAGACACCAATAATTGCTACTTTATCATCGGGTGCTGTGGCAGGTGAGAGTTTACTTTTATTAAGAAAATTGGGGATCTTTTTTCATCAAGGATTCTGAAAAAATATGGACAGTTAGGTGGTTTTCTGTTTTGATATACATAAAGGTCAATGACTTTTTTTGTGACTGTTTCCTATTTTGAATTTTTGGGGGCATAGGTTCTGCACTTTAGTGTGTCTAGTCTGTACCTGTATGTACCTGTCTGGAATACTGCTTGTAATAACTCACACATGGATTATGAATTTTTCTGTTCTAGTCTTCTGGGCTCTATGTTTCCTTTACCCCGAATTCTGTTTGCCATGGCCCGGGATGGTTTACTGTTTAGATTTCTTGCCAGAGTGAGTAAGAGGCAGTCACCAGTTGCTGCCACATTGACAGCAGGGTTCATTTCTGGTAAGCTTTACAAAAATAGGCTTCTTCAACATTCGACTTGAACATTTTTTGCGCATGCATGACTTATACGGAGGGTCTGCTTGCTGTGCATGTAAGTTAAAAACAAAATCACTGATAAATTCGGGTCCGGGCATTGGGATTACTTACATTTGAAAATTGTGGTGGCAGTGGTTTACTGAAACTCATTCTTAACTGACCCTTTGGGATTTTTTGCTATTTTGTTAATTTAACCATTTGGGCTTCTAACAAATGTGTAAATGGCTCTAGTGGTTCTTCACTGTATGACAGATATGAAATGCTTTTCAGACAGATGAACTAGCACATATAATTGTATTGCTAACACATATAATTTTAATTAAAGAATGATTACTTAATTTTTGACTTATTCATTAAGAATAATGATTCCATGCTTTCTTTTTTGTTCAGGATTTAAATTGAATATTGCTAAAGGACCATAGCATTTTTGAAAAGCTAAAGTTTGCCCATTCTTAATTAAGCATCAGAAATGTCAGATAATTTATACTTGATTGTTGTAGTCACTGCTGTGGGTATGGTAGATGTCCCCACTTCCTGGGACATGGTTCTCTAAGAGTAAACCCCAGTAGGAATCTATTTTTCTTTCAACAGTTTTGGTATTTAAGTCATGGTCAAAAACTCCAGAGGCGACCTTTTGGATGTAAAATGCCTTTGGACAGACTCTTATTCCATGCACAAATTTTCAGATATTCTATAGATCAACAGAATGGCCTTAAATGACCTTTTATAGGAAGCAACAGAAAGACTCTAGCAAACTTTATAGATAAAATGATAAGCTATCTTAGTAGTAGAAGTTCAAACCAAAAATGATAATTTTGCTCAGGCTCTAAATTGTTGGGAAATTAGGTTAGAGAATGCTAGTATTTAGTTATGTATGAAATGGGATTTATTTTTCCAGAGTAAGAAAGAATTGTCTAAACAGCCTCACTTTGTAAATATTTTCTAATAAATTTGGCATTTTATTAGATATAAGATTGGAAAGTCAAGTCACTTATTTTCTCAGAGCTTAGATTTCTGCCTCCATAAGATGAAAGTTGCACTAGATGATCTAAAGCCCATTTTATTATTAAACAGTGCATTATTATATTAAAGATACTTTATAATAATGACAAAGGATTACATGTTTTATTAACTCCACACAAACTTTATGTTTTCCAACAAACCTTGCCCAATAATACTCTAGTATATATTCAGAATTTTTAAAAATATGTCCTTCTTCCTTCAGGAAGAATTTAATTTGGCAGCATAAAAAGATATTAAAGTTAATAATTAAATGAAGATAATGGTAACAAAGGGCTTTTTAATGCTATAAAATATTGTATTTTTGTTATTTTTTACTCCCGTACTTTACTTTGCTTATTTTTTAATTAGATGAGATTGTATGGGTAATTATTTTCTTCTGTCTTGGCAACATTATTTTGGCAATCTGTGATCCTTATAAAATATAGTGAAATTTTAATAATTTAATGTACAATATACTAGCAGTGGAGAGTTTTCAAAGTAAGTAAAGGAACAATTTAGTATTGTAGGAGGCAAATGTACTTTAGGTGGAACTCTGTTTCTACCTAGTAGTTGTAACCTTGCTAAGTTAACCTGTCCATAAAATGGGGGTAATAATCCTTAGGGCAAGCCATGCAAAATAACTGTTTTTCGTTTGTTTGTTTGTTGTCAAAAACAGTCAAATACTGGCGATTTTATATGGCTAAACCTAAATAATTTTCCCTATCTCACGGAATTATTGAATTGAAGATAAGATCATAGAGATATAAAGCTTGCAGAGAGGTCTAGAACACCATATAAATGGAATATGGTGTTATCTATTTACTAAGTTAGGGACAGCTGTGTGGTAAATTCAAGTTAATATTATCACTATTTTGATGTTTCAATGGAGAAAAAAAATTTTAAATGCAAGTTGACTATTCTAGTATGTAAAGTAGATTTTGCCTCTTAACATTGTTGGGATTCGGATACAGGACCATAAACTGAGCTCTCAAATCTAGTCAGTTTTACTGGCTTGTGTGGTTTTAATCAAAGTAGAATTTAACCTATATATAAGAAACATAATTTAATTGGAAGTTATTTTGTATATGATATAACTCGAAATGCAGATGTAAATCAAAATGATTATGTATCATTTATAATGAAAGCTCTTCTGTTTGAATTCTTTATGGTTTTAAAAAGGGAGCTAGCTAATATTTTTCAGCAATGTTTTTCTTCTGAAACATCAAAAGAGAGTATTCTGTTATATAATATTTTCACTCTTTGTCAGGCCAATATTTTTCAAGTAATCAAAATGGATGATTTTTATAAATCAAAGTAGTTACCTATCAGATAATGGGGTTTTTTGAAGTTTTATTAGCAATTTATATGACCTGAAGAACATCTTATTAATTGTGAGAAATGTATTTTCTGTACTTTCTTTGACTAACTTTGGTACTAAAACAACAACAAAAATGTCAGTCAGTTGTTCCTGACTTGAACATTATCAACCATATATAGAATTTTATCATTGGCCGTTCACCATTCTTTTCTTTTCCCATTAGCTGTGATGGCATTTCTTTTTGACCTGAAGGCACTCGTGGACATGATGTCCATTGGCACTCTTCTGGCCTACTCTCTGGTCGCAGCCTGTGTTCTCATTCTCAGGTGAGTTGTCCTCGTTGACAGATGGTTCTGAAGGATGTGTGTCATGTGGGGCCCAGGGGATAAAGAAAATTGGGACTCACCACCCTTACTTTTAAGGAGTTAGCAGTCTCACAGAGGCAAGAGGTCATGGACGTAGAAACATCAATATAAAGTATAATAATCATACTTGGTCCTTAACAAAGAATCAAATAGAGTTGATAATTAGTGAAAGGTTGTCGCAATCTATGTGAATGGCAGGTTCTCATACTGTATAAAGACACTTAAGAATATTATACTTTCTGTCCCAGTAATTTAACTGCTGAGATTTTATACTAAAGATTTAATCAAAGAGGCACACACAGATATACATATGTAAAGGATGTTCATGGAAAAGATAATTTACGTTAGTGAAAACTTGAACTAACCTGAATATCAATAAGAGAATGGTGAAATACATGAGGATACATTTATTCAGTGAACTCTTCTACAACAAATAAAGTGATATTTTATTATTTGGAGAAATATATCAGTTTCAGGATGTAAAGCTATATGTAGCATCTGAGTTTATTTAAATAATAACATAAATGTACATGAAGAAATCATTTTTTGTGTATATATATATATACACACACACACACATATATATATGCATTTATGACCTCCTGAAATTGTACTAAAATATTATCAGTGATGAACACTGTGCACTAGTTTTAATTTTCTACTGTGTACTTTTGTGTATTTTTTTCTCAGTGAGCATATTCCTTAGATGGAGGACAAATGTTACCTTTCAATTTAAGTAAAGGCTGCTCAGAGGGAAGAGACCACCCTGGGCAGGCTGGGGCAGATACTAGCAGGTGAAGTAGGCTGATATCTTGACACAGGCTATAGAGGGTGAGGATAAAATAATAAAGGGGAGCGGCACGCATGGGATTGGGAGGTGGCAGAATGGCGGGGCGAGCGAGTCAGGGTGAAGCTATAGGACTTGGGTAGGCGAGGTCAGAGGCAGATTGTGATGAGGCCTTTGGTTGCCAGACTGAAGACTACATGTTATTCTGTAGCTGATGCTTAATCAGTTTCTGTGCTGTTCCTGTGAACCACGTTTCCTTTGGATGTAGATACTTTCAGAATAATCATTACCACACTTGTCTCACTTTAAAGTGTAGCTCCCTCCTGCATCTAATATATAACTTTCTAAATAAATGGCTATCAAAGGAAAATCAGAGTTGGTGCATATGTTATATTGAGCAGGTTTGTGGTCGGACCCCCCCAACAAGTGTTGAGTTATTGCACAAGCTGTGACACTGTAAGATACCTCATTTAGAGTCTTCGGTGCTCGTTTCATTTGCGGCAAGGATCTCATTCAGAATAAAGACACAGACTTTTATTTGTGGGTAGGTACCAGCCCGGCTTACCTTACGAGCAGCCCAAATATTCTCCTGAGAAAGAAGCTCTGAGATCATTTACCAATGCAACCTCGGAAAGTGCATCCCAGGCCATCATGCTGCAAGGACAGGGTTTCAGCCTGCGATCCCTCTTCAGCCCCTCGGCTCTGCCTACACAACAGTCATCTTCTCTTGTGAGCTTTCTAGTCGGATTCCTTGGTAAGTGCTTTCACTGCATGCATTATGAAGACCCAACAGATGTGTGTGGCTAGAGCAGGTAGGATGTGAGAGAGGACAAAAGGCCTCACATTACCCGAGAATATGTTAGCAACTACCCGGAGCCCTGAAATTTCCACCTAACAGGTCACTAGACTGGAGATCATATTTATGTTAGTAAGATAAATGTATCACATTTGAGTAAATGAAGACGACAGGAAGAAATTCCCTTAGGTGAGAGCGGCAGAAGTGCCAAATCGGTACATTTCATTTGCTGTTAGGGAGCAACCTGGGTGAACGCGTCAGGCCAAGTACACCTGCCAATCACGGAACGGGGACCCCAGGAGGCGGGCAGGCAGTATAGAACATCCTTGTCTGCTCACCCACAGTTATGTAATCTCTCATATCTTCAGCAACATTTATTGAGCATTATCTATGTGCCAGGAACTCTGCTGGGATATCAACAGATAGCTCTTGATATCTTGAGATATCAAGAGAGATGGCCCTTGGACTGGGCTTTACAGACAGGATTATAGGTAGCAAGCTAGGGGCCTCTGAGAGCCCATAGGATGGACCCCTAATGCAGACTTGATGGTCAGAGATACAGTGGGTGGGTGGTGATGTCACTCTGTGAAATAGGGAGAAAAGATGCAGATCATATATTAGTTGTTTACATTAACAATCAGTATTTACAACAGCTAAAAATGGGTAGACTTGCCATTTCCCATTTTTACAAAAAGGGAATTATCCATCCCTAAGCTTCCCCTTAATCCATGTGATATAGTCTGGGACAGTAGCAGATGAGGACCCGGGTGGCACATGGGCAGAAAAAGCAAGAGGGTAGTGGCAGAGGGGAGGTTGACTTCTGAGGGGGAGAAACTCATGAGTCAGCAAGCAGTGTTTCTTAAATCAGTGAAATCAGCCATTCTGCTCATAAAGGAAATGAAGAATCTTAGTATTTGGCAAGAAAGAAGGAAATGATGTCCTACCAAAATGGACTGTTTGAACAGAAGCATCTGAGTGAAGTGTGTGTGCTGATTTTGTTTTGCATCCTTATCTCCTCTGCAGCGTTTCTTGTTTTGGGCCTGAGTATTTTGACCACATACGGAGTCCATACTATTGCCAGCCTGGAAGCATGGAGCCTGGCTCTTCTCGTGCTATTCATTGTTCTCTTCATTGTCATAGTTCTCATCATTTGGAGGCAGCCCCAGAATCAGCATAAAGTAGCCTTTATGGTATGTGTAATGAGGATTAGAGATGCTAAATACTGTGCACATTTTCTCTTATATGTTAGTTTTTGTGAGTTGTCTCTTTAAAAAAAAAATAGGACTTCAGATGAAGTTAACCAATGCCCAAGTGGGTCACAATTCTTTAAGATGTTCCTTTTTGTCATAGTATTCTCCCTACATTGGTTGTGTTACTTCCCTTTTCAAAAACTTGAATATTCTCCCATCAATATATTATTATATATACATAGTAGTAAACCAATTTCTTTTCAAATAATCTACAGTAGCAGAATAATAATTAGACTATTTTATTTTAAAAACTCAGGACCCTCTCAGGAAGCTTATTTTCACCAAAAGCCCTTCCACTTCAAGTGAAATTATCCTGTCCCATTCTAACTAAGGGCAGGTTTCAGCTTTAAGAGAGTTTTCTGGAAGTATCCCCTGAGATGCTGTGTGTATCCAGAGTCCCAGAAGCATGTCCTGTTGATGTCTGAACTGAATCAGTAGACCCTAAACTAAACTGAAGCCTAAAACCCATTGCATCTTGGTGATGATGCAGGCATTACAAGGCTGGATAAATTCCCTGTGGCTTTGGGCTGCAATAATTAGTGTAAAATGGCATGCTCTCCTTGGTATTCTCTAGAAGAATGAGATTTATTCAGGTTGTCCTTTTTGTAAGAATATAAACTTAGTGAAACAAAGTCAAAGTATATACAATGTCAAATTAGTTACCACCTGTGTCAGAATAATTTGGGGAATGTGTTTCTAAATTTGAGTATATTTAAGAAGATATTTTTCCCCCTTAGGTTCCGTGCCTACCGTTTTTGCCAGCATTCAGCATCCTGGTGAACATTTATTTGATGGTCCAGTTGAGTGCAGAGACTTGGATCAGATTTAGCATTTGGATGGCACTTGGTATGTCTTTTAATATTTTAGCTTCCTCAACTTAGGCTTTTTCCAATTCCATGCACTGTGATTAGAAAGATTTGTCCCTTCCCTCTTCCTGGAAATTAAGGCTTTTTCCAGTTTCCTCCTTGCCCAATTTTTAGAACATCTGAGGGCTTACTTTTCCAGATGTTTTCAGATGCCTTTTTAAAATTCATTTTCTCTCAGTATCCCTGTAGAACCCTATGGGTTCTGTTTTCTGCAGCTTAATGGATGAGAGAAATGAAGCCCCCAAATGTCAAAGGATCTAACTTATAAATGGCAGCCCAAGACTCTGATTGCAAAGCCAGTGCTTTCCAGTGTGCCAGGAAATTTCTGGAGACATTTTGAATGTGCTGTTAGCAATAAATCCCTTTTCTGATATCTAACTTTCTTATTATGAGAGCCTGGGGGGGAGGGAAATTTAGCATTAAATAATATGAGTGAGCTTATTTATTTCTATATTAAACTGTTTTTCATTTTAACCTCTTCACTTTTCTATGTGAAAATTGAGTTGGGAATTAAGAGTTAAAAAGATTGTTGTAACTCAAGCACTGAGTTTTGCTTGTATTTTGGGGGATCTTACACAGTGCCAAGGAATTGGGGTGGTGGTGCCTTGGGTCAAAAGTTATCCATCCATACAGGTTACACTAAATGGTTCTCTTTCTGTCAAGGTGACCATTTCTGGTAAGTGGCTCTGTTGCTTCAGGGACAAGATCCTGACAGGAATCAGCTACCAATTGGCTACACCCTCAGGGATGTCCCACACAGCCATTGCTTTGGGGTCCTGCCACCTCCCCAGGTGGCTCCAGGAAGCTGAGGCTAAATCCCAGGGCACAAATCTAGCGAATTCACTCCCCTACCCTGAGCCCAGAAGAATCTCTTTCTAATCTGGCAGTAAGCTTCTCCACACTTCCTGCCTTCCATTGCTTCTTTCTTCAAATTGTAACTCACTATGGTTTAATGTACTTGATCTTGGTTAAGAACATGAACTACAGAGCCAGTCTCTGTGTATTTGAATCCCCCTCTGCCATTTATTAGCTGGGTGACCTAGGCCAAGTTACCTCCCTGGTTTTGTGCCTCAGTTTCTTTGTAAAATGTTGACAATGGTCCCTTTATTTGAGGTCAGGGAGGGCCAGATCTTCAAATCTCTGAGGACAGGAGAGGAAATAGAATCATTCCTAATAACTGGACATGCCAAAACACTGGTTGGTAGTCTACTTCCCATTATTCTGAAAGGGGGAAATTATAACACATTTCATATCAACCCGAAACTCTCAACCAATTTTTAAAAATATTGCTAAAACCCAGCAATATGCCTATGTATAAGTAACAAACTATTTTGTGAGGATGCTTGAAACATTTCCTTCTAATCTCTGCTAGCATGGCTGTTAATAAACAGTTGCTTTGTACACAGTTCTGTGGCCTCGCCTGGTGGTAGTAACATGTGTAAGACACACCCACGTGCCCTTTGTTTACACAGGGCATGCTTCCCGACGTATCTGACAGTGATTCTGATAATCCACTGCTTGTATTTGGGATGTAATTTAAGATTATGCCCCATATATCCTTTTGTTTAAAGTGTAGTATTAAGTTTTGATAACACAAATATACTTTTTTTCTACATAAATATCTGAAAAACACTTATTGAGAGAAACACACGTTCTATAAATATTGGGTTTTGCAAATGAAGTGCATTCTACTGGGAAAATATTAATCAAGGACCTTCTGTGGGGTATCCTGTACTTGCGTTCTGTTCTTCTAAAATAGCACAGAAAGAGAAGGCAAAAAGCCCTGTTAAGTTCCGTATTAAATTTTCCATGTTCAGTCATTTTCTGACACATCTTAAATGTTGATATTTTGTTATCTAAAAGGTTTCCTGATTTACTTCACTTATGGCATCAGACACAGCCTGGAGGGCAATTCCAGGGATGAAGAAGATGATGAAGATGCTTATTCAGATGACATTAATACAGCAACGGAAGAAAAATCTGCCATTCAAGCAAATGACCATGACGAAAGAAACCTCAGTTTACCTTTCATATTCCATGAAAAGACAAGCGAATGCTAACGCTTGTAGGAGCAGAGCTGGTCCACAGTCTTAATGTATATCCTACATGGAGTAAACCCTGACGGATGGCATCATCAGGCTAGGTTGTCATGGGTTTGCTGAAGACATAGTTCACCCTCATTGATACTTTACCACCTGGACAGCACTTCCTCAGATGGTGAATTATGTACCTGGAGAAACCTGAGCTCTCTCCTCAGTGATGAATAGCCCCAAAAGTATGTGTGTGTATGTGTGTGTGTGTGTGTGTGTGTGTGTGTGTGTGTGTGGAGGAATACAAATGTTAAAAGTTGTTGGTGTTTCACTATTACATTTTCTCAGTGTTGTTGTTAATTGGTGGCACATACTGCACATACTGACATGGAGGTATTCACTGAATCCAAGCATGTTGTGTGTGTGCCTGGTATGGTTAGGGAAATAACTGTTGCTTTTCCTAGTTAGACTTCATTAATGGCAATTTAGAACATGCACAAATGCTCAAGTACCCATGTTGGTGTCTGTCCTTGGTCAGGAGAAGGAGGAGGGGATAAGAAATGAGCCTTTTGCTGTAACTTAAAAATGCCAGCAGTGGGATTCGTACAGATTTTTCTACTATGAGGTATGCCAGTTAGCTAAAACTTTAGCCAATAGGAATGTTTGCCTCTGCCATCCTACACAGGGCAGGAGTGGTATTCTGCATCACCAGATGACACCCCTTTGAACAGCTATCTTCTCTGAGAGCAGTGGTCAGTAACTCTGAGGCCTTTACAGCTGTGAATGATATGCCCCCTTCAGCCCAGTCAGGGGCTTGAGAAAGGTTGTGTGATCTACTTAAAACACTTTATGCTAGAAAGTGAAGGTGATTCCCGTGGCCAGAAGACTAGTATAACTGGCAATGATGAGGATATGTTTGAAAATCAGAGTTAGACAAGTGTTTGGATAAGTAGATCACAAACATTCTTGTTTTAAAAGTCACTTACTTTAAAAGTAAGCCATTAGACTCTCCCAGATCACACAATTGGTGGAATGACTCATACTTTTTTCATTATTTAATAACTAATCACAGTTCAGTTTTTTTAACCTGTCAGACACAGAATTCACTCCTTTGTTTCTATTTGCATTTTGTCTTGTCCTAGAGATTTCCTACAGTAGCAGATGTTTACTACATGCAAAAGAGGAAAAAATAAAGGGCTTCAAGAAGAGAAAATTTCTCTGTTCTGATTTTAAAGTGCCTATTCATATATTAGAGGGCATATGGCTCAATTTGAGGGGTTCAGGACAAATTTGCCTCTGATGTTTCTTTTGGAAACATTTAAGGATATTTTTCCTTCCCCATCCCATAGCAGTTTAGTGCTTTTTATTTCATTTATTTCTATAATGGCCACATTAAAGTTATTAATATAAGCTCCAGTATTCTCAATAACCCATCAGTGGTTGGGAAATAAAATAGTTTGGTTAAATACATGATTATTTAAAACTTTAAGCTAAAAAAATTAACCAAATTGAGTTAAAGCTATATATACACAGTAACCTTAATTGAGTAAATGATTTGTTTTTATATTTAAGATTCTCTAATTACTATATTTTACTTTATGGGATTGTCTAATAGTGGACTATTTATCTGCAGTGTTTTTTACTTCTCATGAATTATTTTTCTTACAAACTTTAAATGGTCCGCTAGATGAGGCTACAGTCTGAAACACACACACACACATTACATTCCCAGGATAAACGTTATCAAGCACATCAGTTGACCAGCTCAATCCAAAGGCAAGGAAAACATTTCTGACAGCTCTTCCAAAAGATCAGTTATTTTATTGATACCATTAAAAAGCAAGTTGTGATTGTTTATCTAATCAGGAATTTATTGTGATTAAATATCAAATAAACAGGTAGAAAGCCTAGGTTTTTGGCTGCTAGTGCCCTAGCATCCCTGGTATAGAACTCAGTACTGACATTCCACAATTTCCAGGGTATAAATGGTAAAATCTGATGCCAGAATTCTCTTTCAAGTTGCATGTTTCGTTGGAGAGGAAGAGTTGGATAGACAGGGGGTGAAGTATTTTTATAAGGACTGTAGGCATACTCATAAATCTTTGTTGTCATAGCCATATCCTGATAACCCCTTTTATTCCATAATCAACCTAGAATAGGCCCTTCACACAGGGAACATGAGGAATTTCATATATGAATATTTAAATCTTTTACTGTAACGCAATCAAGGAGTGTGTTTAGAATGTGATAGGCAGCTAAAACTATTACGCCCACTGTGTTCAATTAGAAGAATTTAGTTCAGAATTATTTTTCCACATTGAAACACTTTGCTAGCACAAATATCTATGAAAACATGCTTTGTCAGTGACTGCTTTTGTTCTGTGAAGACTCAAATGTGTGTCCATATGTATGTGTGAGTGTATATAAATTATATATATATATATGTGTATATGTATGTGTGTGTATTTCAGATGTCAATGTATAAGTCAGTTGGGTTTATTATGGGCTTTCAATACCATTGTGTGGATTAAAAAAAAAACAACTGATGTAGAGAAAGAATACTGTTTTATATTGATAGGTATGCTTTTACAAAATTCTTAGGTTTTAAAGTATTTTGAAATACACAGTGATTTTATATGTATAATATTTTCTACGGATAGATTCTTTTAAAAAGCTATATTTATAATGTTTCTAATATAAAATCACTAAACTCTAGTACATTATAACAGGTGCTTTATAATCTGAAATGGAGTGGGCGTAGGGGACATTAAGGTATTTCTGTTTACTTGTTTCTGTGGCACCTTTTCTGACAGCTCTGTCTTGGTTTGTGTTTATTAGGAAAAGCCAGTACTACCAGCTCTGTTACCACGTCCCTGTTCCTACATTTGAATTCATAACCTTTTGAATAAAATGTTGTTTTTACTTTCTTAGGATTATCAAAATGTTTTGTATAGATTTGACTAGAAATCAATCATGTTTATATAACGTCGTCTCTAGAAATTAAAAAGTACATATACATATACATAGTCTCTTTATTGTGTTTGTGTAAAAGCAGCTTAAATTACTTTTCTTTTTTATACTAGGAAATATGTCCTCTTAGTATTTTCAGTGAGAAACTTCTTATAATAGCACCTTTATTTTAAACTCTTAAAAAAAGAAGATAATTTGATAACCATATAAAGGCCATCCCTACCCTACATTTAACAAGGTAGCTATGCAAATTCAAGTGTAAAAACTATGAGAAAACTTATATTAGAGCTTTTGATATATACTGAAATACAGATTATTACATATTAATAATAACATTTTCCTGAGAGATGAACATCAAGAAAACTAAGATCGAAACATCATTTGGGATATACATGTTAAAAAAATTAATGTTGATATACATAAAACTTTACTCTTACCAACCATAGTTGATGGAAAATGCCCATTTCAGAATTAGCTTCCCTTAAGAGACAAGAGCTTCTCTTAATTTTTCTGAATAAAATTTTTTTAAAAAACTTTAATTTTAAATATTAGCCAAAATAGTTTCTAAGTCCTAGGAATTGTCAGGCAGTTGTTAAAATATTTTGAATTAGAATCTGCATTTACCAAATTATTTTCTAAACTTATTTGAATGCGTAGCAGGGAGAATAAGGAAAAGCAATCCCCCTCTTGTACTGAGCATGCCAGAGGGAACAGATCAGTCTTATATTATTTCCTCTTAAATCAGGGCATATTCCAAGATTACAAACCACATAATAAGGTTGTGCCAAGATTCCAACTCCCCTCCCTGTGATGCTGCTCACAATGTTCTCTGCCTGATTTCCCCTGATGTGCGTCAAGTGACTGTTAGTTAACACCAAAAATACAGTTTTCACAGAATTGTAAAGGATTGGGCTGTACATCATGGAGTATTAAAATTCACATGATTAGAGTGATTTTTTTTTTGGGGGGGGGTGGTCATGGTAACTTTTATTTGGCTAGTGCCAAAATAGTGACTTCTCCATGCATTTACTACTTACATTCTCTAACATGTCCTAAAATATCAAGGCAAAAAGTACCAAAGTTCATGTAGCAAATAATGCCAGCACAGTCATTTTTTAACATACATTTGAAAATAAGGTTGCTTGACTTTGTTGTTTAGCTGAGATTTTTTTTTTCCTTCTTGTATAATTATGTTTAAACATTTTTAAACGGCTTTCTGATTTCTGGACTTTGAGAAGCCTTCTCTGTTATTATTGTGGTGGTTAGTTTGGTTTTGGGTTTTTGTAACATTCATTATTGTTTATATGTACACAGTTTGGTCTTACTGATTTCAAATGCATTTTGGTATAGCTACAACACAGTTGTCAACCCTCTTTGCTGGGAACACTATACTTAGCTTTTCCCTTGATATTTGCCTGAAGCCAGTGCCACAATCGCTGGCCTTGAGCTGACCGATGGGACTCCATGAGGATCATAAAACAGGACCTTGGGCTGATTCCAGGGCCAGGCAGCCTACAAAGTGTGAGCATCTGTAGCTACCCTTGCTGGGTGAGGTCTTGGGATGACAGGGTAAACTAAAAGACTTCACACAAAAATAAGGTAGTTTGGGGCCCTTAATAGCAGTTCCAAATATCCCATAAGTACCCGTACATCAAGGTAAATGATAAAGACCAAGGAATCTCTAGGACTCATGGACAGGATGGCTGCTTCCCGGAACTGGCACCATAGGACCTGACTCACTGCAGCCCTGGGGTGGAAAGTTCATGGGTCACCTTCAGTTGGTAAAGAACCTTGAATTTCCAACAGGGCGACTTTCTCTGGCCCATGTCTGATTGAGAGGCCCCTCATCTTTGGTGTCCAGAAGGAGTTCCCAGTTGTTTTATTGCTTTATTTTGTTATCAGCGTACTTAATGGAAACTGTTGATAGGCCCCCAAACCCTAGAGAAATTCTATGTCTGTGAAAACCAACAGATAACATTGGCCTTCTGTGAAATGTAAAGATTTTTTGTTGAGTAGGTAATTGTGGGGGCAGAGCCCCAGAAAGTAGTTTCCAGGCTCTCGGCCTCACATAGAAAGGTGTTGGCTCAGGTAGTAAATGGCCAACTGTGATTGCATGGCCATCAGCTGTGGCTAGTTGGCCGTCAGCTGTAACCAGTGAGCCACTGGCCACTAATATAACTGCTGTGGCTACACTAGGAGGGAGAAGGAAGGAGAAGAGGAGGAAGGATGGGGGCTAGCAAGAAGATGGCGGCTGGGCTGGCAAGCGTGGATGGCAGTTTGCGGACAGTGTGGATCCAGCCTCCAGTGAGAGTATAGTGCCGCCGCCAGAGAGAATATAGTGGTATGACTCCCCTACCTATGGCTCCATGGGTGTTCCTTTTTGGCCTCACCATATCCTGCGTTATGTGAGGAGCGGGACCAGAGACCCCGCAGGCCTCCCCGCACAACAGTAATTTTAAATTTAAGTGCTTTTAATGATAGTCAGTGTTCCTTTTTCCTTATCAAGTTGGATTATTTTTTAGAATTTATAATAAATAAAAACAAATACTGCTTTACTACTGTAAAATATGCTTTCTAATGTGACCCTGTATTTTTAAATAAATTTTAATACAACTTATAATAATGTGTATGAATATATATCACATATACCAATAGTATACATATCACACTTATCTGATTTAAACTATTTTATTTGAGAAACTTTAAAGTTCAGAAATATAGTACAACCTAAATGGAAACAATTATATTGTTAAGAATACTCACCTGGAAGCTCAAGCCTGCTGTGTAAATAACCAAGTCCTACAAGATAAAAGAGATGTCTTCACATATCCTCAGTCCTCATGGCACTCCAACAAACATCAGTTGCTCCTGAAGCATGCCACCCCAGGACCACACGTATTAAATCCTACCACTTCAGCTGCCACTATTTTTTTAAATTAGTTTATTGGGGTGATAAGTTACATAGGTTTCAATGTACAATTCTGTAATACCTCATCTATATATCACATTGTGTGTTCACCACCCAGAGTCCCTTCTCCTTCCATCACCATATGTTGGATCCCATTTACCCTCGTCTACCACCCCCCTCCCCCTTTACCCTCTGGTAGCCACTAAACTATTGTCTGCCACTTAATGAACCAATCACTTTGATATTGCTTTTATCTGTAAGAAGCTCCTCAATGTCCTCCCAACCAAATCATGGCTTTTCATAATTGGTGACCAGCTGTATGTAACTAACAGAAATTTGTTATAGTATAGTGAGTAAATATTTACCAACTTCAACCCTCTTTGAAGTTGGAGGGAGGAATCAAAGAGCTTTCTGACATGGCTCAAATTATTTAAAATTGCAAATCTCTTGAATTTGTTTAATTTTGAAACGTCTTTGTGTATTTACTTAATTCCTATCGATTTTAGTAAATTGGAAGGATCACCACGTTGAATTAAAAAAACTTTCGCATCAATTTAGCCAGCATTGAAAACCCAGCTAAAACAGCAAAATATTTGCTAAATAGAAGCCTAAGACCTCCTTTATCTAATCGTTGGCTTGATTAGGATTGTTACTAGGCTTAGATACCCCACCTTTGCTCGGGTACCAGGGGAGCATATGAAGGAAGTGATCCCCAGGAGCTGTGTCTAGGCTGTGGGTCCAGGCAGGAACCCCTGGATAAAGGATACCCTCTCCTTGGTGTTCTTTAAAGAAGACCACAGATCGGTTTCCTTTTCAGGCTAAGGGCTCAAGGTCCATGGAGTGATGATGATTGTGTTCACAAGTCCCCATCTGTCTGTGTAGACAGAGTGGTTCATTTCACTCATCCCATTAAATCAAAAAAAATTTCAAAGACGTACAAAACTAACTCATTATCACACTATCTCAACTTGTCAAGTAGGTCAAAGTACAGGTGAAACTAGAAAGTCAGCTCAATACTGATTTACTTACTTGAACATTTTAAGTCACAGATTTGTAGCCAACTCTTAAATACTTTTAGGTACCAAAGAGTTCAGATGTCATAAACCCTGGGTAAAGAATCTCTGTTACTCTCTACTAAGACTAGAGCAGTCATCATGCAGAGGAAAACACAAGACAGACTGCACTACCCAGGAGTATTAGCAGCTTAGGGTGGACACATCTCTGCACAATGGGAAGCAAGCTCATTTCTGGGCTCTGGAGCCCTTAACACTCAAGTACTACAGTATCGTGATTCAGGTTTCTGCGGTTTCTTAATGGCTGAGTACCCAGGTCTCCAGAATGTTCCCCCACTTGCTTACTGAGGCCTGATATTTCTTCAAGCAAAGACAAAGGGGTTTCACTGCCCTGCTAGAAATCAGACTTAAAAGGCCAATGATCTTGGAATTGAAACATTGACTTAAATTGGCACCAAGTTATAGATAGAAGATGTTTTTCAAAAAGTGAGCATTTAGAACAAATAAGCAGGAGAAACAAATAGGCACGGGTCAGCTGAAGTAGGAAAGAGGGACACCATTAAGTAAAGCAAAAGCAAAGGAAGTCTCGAGAGGATGGATGTTTTAAGTCATTTACATTTAGCTTAGAGTTGTGCCTTTTCCCCAAGTCATTTAGAGGCTCTTGTAACCAACAGACAGATAATACATCTTTATAGTATGCTATATCCTGGAGCTAGGGAAGTAGTTTCGTTTGCCCCATCTATTTTAAGTAGATGAAGTTCCGGGGATCCTTGCCTTACCCTGTGGTGTCCCTTAGTGAGTGGCTCTGGCAGCATCAAACATGTCTGGCATTTCTATTAGAATGAAATTTTCAGTGATATATTTAAAACCACTATAGTTATCTCCTTCTAAAACCTTGAAACATTAACTTAAAAAATATCTTGGTTGTATTTCTATAGTTAATAAAGACTAGTTAGAGAGGTGAAATGTCCTAATTCGGGGGATGGGGAGGGGATGCCCAAAATCCTATTTATTTATTTATTTGTTTGTTTATTTATTGGCTCACCTAACAAATTCCTGATGCTATTCAACACTTTGAAGGAGTGGGGAGAAGGCAGAAGGAACAGAAGAGCAGAAAGATTTCTCAGGACAGAGTGGTCACAGAAAACTATCATTAATTACGATTTATAATGAAAATAATATATAACATAACTCAGAAACCAGGAAATCATAATGGAAGCACTGAGATTTCACTCTAGCCTTTGGTAACCTGAAAGGCTTGCTGATGCTGCTTCTTATCGTCTATCAGATACACATTATATACCAACTTGTGCTTCTAAAGAAAATTGAAAGAGATATGCTTTTTATAGACCTAAGTCTATGCATGCAGCCTGCTCCCACCCCTGGATCACACGCACTTCTCTCACTCTTTCATTTCCTGATTTTTGCTTCTCCCTTCTGCTACTCTCCTCTTGACCTCTTCATTTGCTAAGCCAAAGCTAGGGGCTGCTGGCCTTGCTATTCAGAGAAATGGCCAGATAATGCACAATTGCTCAGATAATGCTGTGCCCTCCCAAGTGTAACAGTGTTTTGGACACTGTTTTTAAAAGGCTGCTGTTTCTGTGCTTTCAGCCTCCTTTCTTCTATCATCAGGAAATAGCTGATGATTCAGGGGAGGCTTGGACCCTGATTTGTTCCATTTCTGGGCCACGCTGTGCTTCATGGATTACAAACACTAAACCTAATGTGAGAGTAAAGTGAAGTGAGCAGACAGAAAACAGCTAGTAAAGAAAAAGTGGGTGTTACAGGTAATATGATCATCTATTTAAAACCCAAGACATCAACTAAAAACTATGTGGACTAATGAGAGGGTCCATTAAGGTGACCAGATACAAACATAGCAAATTTAATCATACCTTAGGAAACCAGGATTCCAGTTGTATTTGTCTTCGAGCTGTAAGATAGTCCTTATTTTAATTGGCCAATATTATAGCAATTGTTGGATAAACAATGGAAAAGATCAATGCAAACAGAGATTCTAATAATAACATTCTTTCTCACCCTAGAGACGAAGCAAATGGGTTTTTTAGTGAAATAGAACCCATAAAAAATACAATTTTGGCAGTTTTGTTTTTCAAATTCAGAGTCGTTTTTAAGTTTTCTCATTCAAGGGTAATAAGCCTTGTGATTAAGCAGCTACAGGTTTTGGAAAGCCCCTGTATTTTTTGTAACTCTTGCTGTCATCCTAACAGACTATATTTGTTCCTTACGGCTGCCATAATGAAATATCTCTGACTGCATGCCCTAAACAACAGAAATGTTTTCTCACAGCTCTGGAAACTGCGAGTCCAAGAATAAGGTGTCAGCAGGGTTGGTGTCTTCTAAGGCCTCTCTCCTTGGCTTGTAAATGGTTGACTTCTCCTTGAATCTTCACATGATCTTCCCTCTGTGCCTGTGTCTGCGTCCAACTTTCTTCTTCTCACAAGGATACCAGTCAGACTGGATTAGGGCCCACTCCAATGCCTTCATGTTAACTTGATTTTCTCTGTAAAGTCCCTACCTTCAAATATGGTCACATTCTGAAGTAATTGAGGTTAGGACTCCATCATAAAAATGTTGTGGGTGGGTGGGTGGGGGGTAGATACAATTCAGTGCCTAACACAGACTTACCATAGGATAAGTTTAGGTTCATAAACTTAGCTACAGTGTATGCGATATGGAAGAGGATTAGGAAGTAAAATTCCAAAATTATTTTCTATGCATCACTTAACCAATTTGAAAATGTAATGGGGGAAATTTCATTCATAATAGCAAAACAAATTTAAGCAAACAAAAATAAGAAATAAGCCTAATAAGTAACTTGCAAGACTTTCGTGGAAAAAATATGTAACTGTAAAAATAACTATATATAACTATACACACATATGTATACATACATACACACACACACACACACACACACACTTATTTAGGGAGCCCAAATTTAGCTAAAGTGTATATGACAGAAAAGAGGCTTGGGAATGCAGAAGTCCAAAACTGTTGTCCTAATACCAGAATTAGCCAATTATAAAATATAATCGGGACATAAAAGTAGACTTGAGTAAGTGGAAAATATATAATATTATAACATGCTTGATTGGGAAGACTGAATATTGTAAATACATCAATTTTTCACCCAAACATAAATCCAATGCAATAATAACCAAAACACAATAAGTTTTCAGGGAAATTAACAAGCTGATTCCAAAATTCATCTGGAAGAGAAAATGTACAATGATGATTAACAGAAGAAGAATGATGGGGGCATCCTTGCCCAAACAAATAGCAAACATAGTACAAATCAGTACCCGTTAGTGCAGTGTGGTATTTCTATAGGTAGAGATAAAGAGCTCAACAGAATGAAATAGATCAGAAACAGATCCATGTACATATGCAACTGAATACACACTAAAAGTCAATTTAAAAAGATAGAAAAAGGATGAATCATTTAACAAGTGATAGTATAACACTAACCATCTATCTGGACACACAAAAAATTAGATTTATATATACATATATATCTGTATCTGTCTCTCTCTCTCCATATATATATATATATATATATATATATATATATATATATATATATATATATATATGTATATATGTATATATATATATAGAGAGAGAGAGAGAGAGTTTTAAAGACTAAACATGAACAACAAAATTATAGAAGTTTTAGGTGAAAATATAAAATTGCTTGATAATTTGAGGCAGAGAAGGCCTACCTAAGGAGATATAAAACCCAGAAGCCATGAAAGAAATTATTGAAAAATATAATTGCTTAAACATTTGTTGTAATTGCTTGAAGAAAATCACCATTAGCAAAACTAAAACAGGAGAAAAGGATCAGAGAAAATGTCAGCAATGTGTATAACACCCAAGTATTTACTAGCCAGAATATATTAAGATTCTACTATCATAAGACAGTAATAAAAGAAAAACTCAATTTTTAAAAATAGGCAAATAGAAATAGCTAATAAAAACATGATGAGAAGCTCATCCTCAGTAGTAACAAAAGGAATGGGAATTGAAAGAACATAATGAGATTCCCCCTAATGTTGTAAAGATTAAATAGAATAATCACATCCAGTACTGGTGGGGCTGTGAAGAAATGGGTAGGCCCAGCTGCTCCCAAAGAATAGAATTGGCTATAAATAGGAACAGCTTTGTTGAATTGGCTTCATTTACCAAAAACATTAAATAGCATGGCCTTTGGCTGAGTAATTTCACTTCTGGGTATTCATTTTATAGAAATACTCATGGGCATAAAGATATTTTGATAAGGATAGTTATTGCAGTATTATTTGTAAAAGAGTTTTTTAAACAACCAAAATATCTATAAACAGGAGAAAAAATAAACAATGGTGTATCTTTACTATGAAATACTTTATAAATAGTAGGAAGTAGCAAGAAGCATAAAAATATATTTTTATTATTTTTATCATTTCCTGTCCTGTATAATTCTGTAGGGGTTTAAAATATTTTAAAATGGATTAATCGAGTAATTTTTTTTAAGGTGGTTCTTTTTAAAATAAGAAAACACAGGTGGAGCAACTGAGTGCAGCAGCTCTTCATTAAAGTCAAATCTCTTCACAAGTGGTGTCATTTAGCTTCTCTATTTCTTGTAAACAACCAGCAGGGGCTTGCGGGGGAAGCGAGTTGCTAAATGATCCTGGGCTGTCCTTGTGTCGGAGGCTCTCAGAGATTCTAAACTTTGTGGCAGTCTGAAACTTTTAAGAATTCATGGAAACGGTAGCTGTTTTCTTCTAAGGGCTGCTTTTATAACAGCCGGATTCTTCTCCGGACTCCTGCAAAAGGTAGAAGAGATTGTGTGTTCCCACTCTCCATGGAATGGTGTGGCATGGAATTCCGTTTGTCTGCTTTGCTTGCCTCGGGATCTTAACACAAGCCCCCAGGTAAGTCACAAAGTACTCCTCGCCAGTCTTCGGGGTTTAAGGGCAACTTGGTGGCCTCACCAGCGTATGGGTCAGGGGGGTCCTGTTTCAGAGCTTTTGTTTGCAGTGATTTCAACAGCTCATGTTAACCAATAGAATGAGAGGTTAGACTCACACACTTGGGAGTCAGACAAAATCTGGATTATGATTTACTTTGAGTTTGCCTTTGGGCATCCTCATCCATAAAATGCGGGCGATACTAATAATACAGCCTACCACCTAGGTTTCTGGGTAGGATCAACAAGAAACACTCGTGAAGGGTCTCAAACTGCCTGGAACACAGCAAGTTCCTAATAATTATTATTTTCCAGAAAATGGTAGTGTGGGGGCAGAGCCCCAAAAAGTAGTTTCCAGGCTCTCGGCCTCACATAGACAGGTGCTGGCTCAGGTAGTAAATGGCCATCAACTGTGGCTAGTTGGCCGTCAGCTGTAACCAGTGAGCCATTGGCCACTAATATAACTGCTGTGGCTGCACTAGAAGAGAGAGAAGAGAGGAGAGAGAGAATGGGGGCTAGCAAGAAGATGGCGGCTGAGCTGGCAAGCGTGGATGGCGGTTTGCGGACAGTGTGGATCCAGCCTCCAGTGAGAGTATAGTGCCGCCAGAGAGAATATAGTGGTATGACTCCCCTACCTATGGCTCCGTGGGTGTTCCTTTTTGGCCTCACCATATCCTGCGTTCTTATGTGGGGAGCGGGAGCAGAGACCCCACAGGCCTCCCTGCATGACAAATGGCGCAGTGAGCAGGGTCTCCCGCATGACAGGTGGTAAACTACAAAATTTAATAAGACACACTTCCTGCCTGTGAATTCACAGGGTAGTGCAGGAGATAGAAGCATAACCAGATTCACAGCTAAATTCTGCATGTTGTAAGTGCTATGATAGAAATATTCACACCAGAGAAGTACTTAGCTCAGCTGGGAGGAGGTGAGGTCTAAGCTAAGTTTTGTAGGATGAGTTAGGTCAGGGATTGGGGTATGGCGAGAGGGCATGCACGTGGTAAAATGGAGGAGGGGACTTTTGGGGACAGAGGGAGCAGCAGGAACAGTGGCCCACAGGGTGGTTGGGTGGGTGGGTGATGGGAATGTACTGTTTGCGTGGAGGGTAGAAGAGGGAGTGGCTACCAACAGAGAAAGCTGAAGAAGCCAGCAGGGGCCATGAACTCTGGAGTCTGAGCCTTGCTGCAGAGACTTTGAAGGGTTTAAATTGTGTTAAATTTTTGTAGAGTTTTATTTCAAGACAGCTAATTGCTGAGGAAAGAGTGGATTGAGGTACAAGATGGAGGGGCAGAGAGACCAATTAGGTGGCTGTAGCCATATCCCCGTGAGAGAAGATAACAGCTTGAGCCCAGGCAGTGAGGTGAGGGATAATGAGAGAGGGATGATGCATAGTCAGCAGGTAGACCAGGCGGGACCTGGTGACTATATGGAGTGAGGGAGAGGCCGTGTAGACTGGACTCCAGGCTCCAACACAGCGTGAGTGTGAAGCTATAAACTTCATGGGGTCTGAATGAAAAGGGATCTCAGTAGGGACCAACCCAGGCCATTTAGTCACTCCTGTGTGCTCCCAGAGTTTTTGCACAGAATGCTCCCCAGAAGGTGATATTTCACATTGCAGTAGTTTAAATTCTTATCTCCAGGCCAGTGTCTACTCTTTAAAAGTAGGAATGATGTCTTAGCTTTCATATTTATGATAGCAAACACAGTAAACATCTGTTGAAAATCATCTAGTTCTCTCCCTTTACCAAGGGGAAACCCCAAATCTAGGGAACTTAAGTGAGTTGTGGAAAAGATTGAGACCTAGTGGCAGTGATGGGACCTGAACTTTGGTCTCTGGTACTCCCAGGCAGTTGTTCTCTCCACTGCAATGCAAGGGAAGGCAAAACTAAAGCCAGAGCTGGAGGTGGAAGGTAGAATCCTTGGTTCCTCTGGCATGAAGTGACTGGTAAGCACCAGTTTCTCATGAATTTCAGATCTTCTTCCCTTGGGTGTTGAGGGAGAAGTCCTCTTCCTATTATTTCAAATTACCCTAGCTTTAGTACTAGTAATGTTTGAATGAAATGGGCTGTGAGGGAGGCCCTGTTTGCCACTTAGGGGAATTCATTGGCATGTGCACACCTGTAGGTTGCTTTGATCTTATGAGTTTGCAATCTCAGAAACCTGTGATGGCCCTCTGCAGAGAGGCACATGGATACCCAAATTCTTGCTCTACCACAGCCCTACCTTCCACAGCCCCAGACTATTGGTTCAGTCTTATTTCCGACTTTCCTCCCCCGGTGAATCTGCCCTTCCAATCTGGCCAGCCAGAGTTACTAGGCCAGTTCTTACTTTGTGCCTTAGCCCATTCTCTCCTGACCAGTGGCCTGCCAACCAACCTAGAGGATGCATTCCTCCATTTTCCCTTCTCCCTCCTCTGCTTTCCAAATTCAAGCCCCACCCTTCTGTGATTTCCCATCTCTCCAAACCTGCACTCACCTCTGCACTTCTCTAGTATTAATAGCATATACTGCACAATTTAGCAGTATTTTTATATCTTGGGTTGCAATGCTTTTTCATTTTAATCACCTCAGCATGCTTCATGAACCGTCTATGGGAAGAATTTGCTAGAAATGGGGAGCATCCTGGGAGAAAATAGATGCTACATTTAGAAGAAGCCAAGAACATTGATTTTGACTTTGAAGTGTGTGTGTGTGTGTGTGTGTGTGTGTGTGTGTGTGTTTTGGGGGGCAGAACGGAGCAGGTACTGTTTACTTGGATCTGTTCTCAGGCACGGTCCACAGGAACACCCCAGGGTAATGGTTTTGTGAGTGAGTGCAAGTGATAGACCAGGGAATGAACAGAAATACTTAGGGGGGCAGGGAGTGCTGCTGACATTTGGACAACTATTGTTAATTGTGACCCCATCAGTACCCACAGAATTACGCTGGGCCTTCTTGAAGTTGGTAAATTTGGGGAAACGCCGAGTTGGAGAAATTGGAGGAGTGACTGTTGTAGTTCACATTTCACCCTTAGCCCTTCATCTCCGCTCAGGAAAAAGTGCTGTGCTTCACAGCTCCGCCAGGGGGCAGGAGAGATCACATTACACATACAGAGAATTAAAAAAAAAAAAAAAATCCCCAAACTTTTCCCCAAAACTGTGTTCCTCCTCATGAAACCGAATCCTCCAGCTGTGGCGTTCCAGGCGCCCGCCCCGACCCGCCGTGGCTCCCGCCCGGAGGCGGCGCCCGCCGCCCGCCGCCTCTCCACACGCCCCTGCCCTCGCCCTGTGCTGTCCGTGTGCCTTGGACACGCTGTCCCCAGCACCTCTGTCCCTAACCTTTGCCCTGAAGATGAAGCTTTGGCTGCTGCTTGGTCTTCTGCTCGTGCAGGAAGCGCTAGAGGATGGTGAGTGATTCAGACTGGGGCTATCGGGTTTGTGCCATAACTTGAGCCGGGATCCACCCAACCCACGCCGTTCGTCCCCCAGCCCTCCCTGTCCTCCAGCCAGTTTTTCCTCTATCTTCTGACCTTCCGAGGCTTGACCCTGGCGCCACTCCTTGCCACTTGCACCTGCCCCTTCCTAGTAGGGTCTCCTTGCCTCCCTCTTTCCACCTCCCCTGGGAGCTCCTGGGATGGTGGTAGCTACCTCAACCCTTAGGATCCCCAGCAGGATCGCTCCACTGCTCCCAGAAAGCCCTCGGCTGGCAAGCCGAGCATCCCCCAGCCAGCGCCTGGTCCAGCCCCCAGTGTCAACGTGTCGTTCTGGGAGGTGGTGCAGAACGGTGGATCCCTTCCACCTCCATTCAAGCCGCCGCGTTTGCCTCGGGATCTCTGCTTCTCAGGGCGGGTGCTACCTGAGCAAGGCAGTTGCTGATTCTTTTGCAAAATTCTAAGTGTCCTCCTCCTCCTGCCACCCACAATCCTGGATTTGTTTCCCCTTAACACCTTGGGCTTGAATCTCGCAAGATCTGCCTGAGTCTTACTCCAGATATTTCAATGCATTAAACCTCAAAACGAACCCCACCCCCACAGCTGTTCGTGACCGTCCTATCTGAGTGAATCGGAAAAGATGAAGAAAATGCATGTTTGTACAGCACCTGGGAGCCCTCGTGCCTCTGCACTATTTCCAATGTGTGCCGCTGGGCCCACCCTGTTTTGCAGACTCACAATCACATGGTCGGGCGTTTTTTATGTGTGTGAATGTGTTGTTTGTATCTATGTCTATATCCATATTACTGTTAGCATTTAATTGTTTTGCTGGCTCCACTATTTATTTGATTGGTGTTATTTGTACAGTATATTTGGCATCTAGGTGCATCCTGGCATCTTCAGCTCTCCCTTGGAATTCCTCAGCTACATCCACAATTTTGCTTAGTTTTGGTTGAAAAGCAGCTTTTGCTGTTATGCAACCTCATGCTGGAGCCAGCTTAACCTGGCTCACATTTTATCCACTACTCAGTCCTGACCAGTTCCTTTCTTTCCATGAAACTAGAAGCATTTGCCAAAATATAGCACATTTTATTTTGCAAAGTCACCGATGGTTGTGGGACTTGAAGCTGAACACGAGGGATCCTTAAGCCTGGAGCCTCGCCGGAGAAAGTGTAGGGAGCATTTCTATGGGGGGGCAGCAACAGGTGCTCTTTGCCCAGAGGGGAGTTGGCATAAGTTCATGTTGTAAAAAGTAATATTAAAATGCTCCTGGCAGGTCCTTGTATGTCACTTGCTAAAGTGATGGAAACGTGGTATTTGGTATCATTTTTTTGTCTGGCCAGGAGATAGCCAGACAAAATAATTTCAAGTAGTCTACTCACTTGGTTAGACAATCCACCCAGGATTCCTGCCTCAGAGGCTCAGGAAACAGTGTCAGCTTCTGCCTCCTGAATTTTTCTGGCCTGTGTATGCCCAGACCATAAGAATGATTACGAACTGCCTGAATCAGTTAGCATCTGTTTTAGTCCAATGTCATTCACACAATAAACATTTATGAGACAATCAGAGAAAGTTGAACACAGACTAAATATTTTATAAGAGATAATTGATAAATTTTAGGTGTGGTAATAGCACCATGGCTTTGTTTTTAAAGTATATACTTTAAAATATATAGAATAGACTATTTATGAATAAAATATTGAATACGTAATTATAAAAGTAAATCTGCTTTGTTAAATTATATAACAGTTTTCCTAAATCTATTAAGAATTTTTCTTTTTTTTGCTGTTTTGAGTTATCGAGTGGCTGGCTGGGGCCCAGGAACAGGCCAGTGAGAGTGGCTTATTATGGGAAGCTATGCCAGTTTCTGATTGGCAGGTTGAGATATGCTGCATTCTCAGCCAACTGAGGTTTAATACCTGGACACAAGGCCCATGACTCAAAACTGATCCCACGGCCTTTCCACTCTCTGATCATTTCTAGGAGAAGCTTTCTAACAGTAAAATACTTCCTGCAAATGCGTGTTGGGTGTATAGTGCTCTAACCCAGTGATATTTGCCTGGCCTGATTCTAAAATGCTTTACATTTTTAAAAGTAATGTTATTTCTCCTCGTATCAAGTGGGAGCTAGAAGGGCACATATTGGTCTTGTGGCATGAAAGTGAGTCATGAGAATAGTTAATAAACAGCCCAAGACCCCACTTTGAGTCAGCCTTAGCTCATAGCACCTGATTTTTCAGCATATGCATGGAATATGTACCACTGTGTTTGTTGACAGGATGCTGCTATTTTTTCCATTAAAAATTATAAAATCACAGGCACTTAACAACTTTTGATTAACCATGTATTTTATCCAATGATGAAGCATAAGGAATGATTTTTTACTGCCGTTTTGTTGATCTTCTGCCAGACCCTTGATCAATGCCAATTTGATCTTCAGTCTATCATTAGTTTATTTTGGATCCTGTGAAAAGTTATCTCTCTGGGAGGACTAAAGAGATTCATTATGATGTGAGGACAATACAGCCAGATCTCTGGAAGGAGAGCAATACTGATGATCCTCTCACCAAGGCTCTGTATCATTTTTGTGTCTCAATTTATTCCTTGGAAAAGAGAGTAAAGACATTCTTATAATGAAAAAAGAATGATGCAAGTTCTGACTGTTAACAAGTGCAAATGAATGCTTCAAAGCACTTAGGATTTTGGCCTGTATGTTTGACATACAGAATAATCTGTGATCCTTGGGGCCAAAAAAGTTTAAGGGCAAGAAAGAGACTGTGCCGGTCAGAGGCGTGAGAGAGGCTCTGTAAATCGATGGCTTTCCCTGCACCAGGTTGCAAAGCCCTTACTTTGTGGCACTCACAGTCTAATGGAGAGGACAGATAATAAATAAATGAGTAATGATAAAATTTCAGGAAATGATAAGCAGCACAAAGCATCAATAGTCAGGGCGTATGAATTTCTTAGGGCTGCTGACATACTGTACCACAAGCAGGATGGGTTAGGAAGTTTTATTCTTGCACAGTTCTGGAGGATAGAAGTTCAAGATCAAGCTGTCAGCAGGACTGTGTTCCCTCTGTGACTTTTGGGGTAGGATCCTTCCTTGCCTTTCTAGCTTTCTGCTCGTGGCTGGCAATCCTTGGCATTCCTTGGCTTGCAACTAGATAACCCCAATATCTGCCTCTGTTGGCACTTGGCCATCTTCTCCCTCTGTGTCACTGTCTTGACGTGACATTTTCCTGTGTGTGTGTGTGTGGGGGGGTGTCTTTTTCTAAGGATAGCAGCATATTGTATTAGAGTTTACCCTAATGATCACCTCTTACTTTGATAACATCTGCAAAGACCTTATTTCCAAATAAGGTCATATTCACCAGTACCAGGGGTTAGGACTTCAGTGTATCTTTCTAGGAATGCAATTCACCTCATACCACAGTAAGAGGACGGAGAAGGCTGCAGAGGGGGTGAGAGTATGGTTGATGGGAGTCAGAGGCCTGCCTGGAGGGAGGAAGCAAATGCTGCAGGTGTCTGAAAGAAGACAATCCAAATGCATGGGAAGCATGACAGCTTCCAGGTGTCCTCATGGCCAGCATGGCTGGAGATGTGACAGAGATGTGGCAAAGCTTTGTAGAGCATGGGAAGACACAGGGCTTTATTCGAAATTAGATGAACGCCATGGAGAGTCCTGAGCAGAGGCGTGCCCACGATCTGATTTATGTTTTCAAAGGTCAGTGCTAGGGTGGAAGCCGGGAGCCTACATGAGCTCAATTTTTAATCATCTAGGTGAAGAGTATCTTGGTCCAGGGTGGTTGCAGTGGCTGGAGGGAGAAGAGATTGAGCTCAGGGTCTATTTTGAAGGCAAAGCCAAGCAAATTTGCTGCTGGATTGGACATGGCTTAGGAGAGAAAGAAAAGAATCGTGTGACTCTGAGGGTTTTTGTCCTGAGCAACTGGGTGAATAGAATTGCCATTTACTGATAAAGGGACACTGGGGAAGGAGCCAGTCTGAAGGGCATCCAGAGTTCAGTGTGGACATGTTCAATTTGAGATGCCGGCTAGCTTTCCAAGTGGCAGTGCTGAGTAAGCGATAGGATATTCAGACTCCGAGTTTAGAGGCAAAGTCAGGACAAGAACAAGGCAGCTCTCAGCATATAAATGGTGCTAACACCCAGGGGTCCCTATGAGACCACTTAGAGATTGAGTGTCATTAGCAATTGCATTGCCAGGATGAAGCCCTTGGGACTCAGATCAGGCAGGAAAGGGAGATGAGGAAGGGCTGCCAAACAGCCTGAGGAGTTGTCAGTGATGCAGGAGAAAAACCAAGTCAGTGCTGTGTCCTGGGAGCCAAGCAAGTCAAGTGTTTCAACAGGAGAGTGATCATTTCACAATATGTGTCTACAAATATCAAATCATATTGTACACCTGAAACTAATGTTATACGTCAATTATACTTTCATATTTTAAAAGAGAGTGTGATCAACTCTGTTCTAATGGACGTCCTGAAAAATGTTTTAAAGTAAGGCCTTCATCCTGGAATATAAGTGTCTAATTCTTAGAAATTACTGTTTTAAGAAAATGATATTTTTATGCATCTGTACAAGTGCGAAGTAATTGGACCTTTTAACCAAATGACCCATCAGACCTAACTAGATAGTTGGTCAAGCTGGCTGACCATGGAATTGGTCAGCGGTTTATGATAATGACGCTAAATTAAAGGAGACAGATAACGGGTCCCACAGACACCCAGACAGTCCTAGGATTGAGTGACTCCCAAATCTCACGTCTAACTTTTTAAAGAACATTTCCAGAGGCCTCAAAAATATAAGAATTTGTGTTGTAGATAAATAAACGTGAAAGTCCATTACCATTTCATTGTTTGAAACTACTATATAGTATATTTTACGGAGAAATAAGTGGTAAAATTCACAAACCATTAAATATCTTTATTGACTTCAGGTCCTGGCTGCCACATTGCTAGCCGTGTGGCCTTGGGAAGTCACTTCGCCTCTCTCTGCCTCAGTTTGCTCATCTGCAAATTGAGGATTCTACGAGTATGATAATAATGATTATCTCCTGGATTGTGGTGGGGATTGAGTTAATATTTTAAAATGCTGAAAACAGGATCTCACCCACAGAAAGTGCATGCTAAGTGCTACCTCTTGTTTTGTGGTTGTCTCACAATAATGTCTCATGGTGAGCTCCATGATAAACTTGTGTTGGAGGCAAAGCAACTATTATTCTTCCTAATTTACAGGTGGAAAAAAAAATGAGATCACAAAGGCCAAGTAGCTCATCCCAGGTCACTAAGAAGGTAGTGAAAAACCAGACCCTTTGACTCCAGATCTAGAGTCTTATCGTGCCATTGCCTTTTGATATACATAGAGGTTAAGATACTGTAGAAGTTTCACATTATTTGCACAAATCTCACGCACAGCACCATTGTCTAAGTGGTTTCTTTGTTTGATATGCCCTGGGTTTTGTCAGTGAGTTCCAAGTCAAACAAAACTTGATGCCAGGGATGAGAGCATAACCTTCCTGAAGGGGCTGAAGATGCTTTTCCAAGGCATACATTAGAATCCCCAAGCGAGGAGATGCTGGGCAAACACCCATCTCCAGAATGAATGAATAAATGTTACAAAGCTGGACAAAGGGCTATAGTCTTCAACATCAACTGAGGGTTGTTATCAACCCTCTTTCAATAAAAGTGACCTGACTATTAATCTCTAATTCTATAGGGCCGTGTGGGAGGAGAAAATAAATTCAGTAGGAGAATCACTGCCTGCTACTTAGATGAGGATTACACGTGAACAGGCTTTAACATCAAAGACCTGTAGCTGTTTGGTTTTTCTCCCCATGGGCAGTTAAGGGGAAAGGTCGGCCCTGAGGGTAGTATCAAAACCACCACACTATAAATTTGCTGAGCAACTCAGGAGTTCCCCAACGAGTTATATAAACTGAGAGCCATGCCCCACTCTCATTTTTCCATTCTTCATGAAACACCCCTAGGAACACATACACTTTTCCAGTACAAAACTGAGAAGGTGGGAAAGTGATGATACTCGGGAGATGAAAATGGAGAAAGATGAGAGCCTTTCTCTCCCTACTCCTTTCGAGAACCCCACTCCAAAATACCCCCCCTACCATTTCTGAAAGTATCACTTTTATTTATCTATAATATAAATTCTTATAATTTTTAGTCCTCTGGAAAATAGGTTACATAGTTAGGCTGAAGAGCCATGTTCTTTAAAAAGTTACACCTGGGGAGTCACTCAATCTTAGCACTGTCTGGATGTCTCTGGGGCCATGTATCTGTCTCTTTTAACTTAGCGTCATTATCATAAACCGCTGCCCAATTCCATGGCCAGGTAGCTGGACCGACTATCCGGTTAGATGGACTGGTGGGCCTGTTTTGTCAAAAGGTCCAACTACTTTGCAGGGGTAATAGCACGTGTTTGGATGCATAATATACATAACTATGTAACCAAGCATTCCTGAGGAGGAGAACCACAAGGATCTCATAGCTTAGAAGTCAGACAAGTTGTACTGGCTGCCTAAATTCCAGAGTGTTTACAGAGAGCTCTTGTCATTTTTTTTTTTTTTTAATTTATTGGGGTGACGAGTGTTAGTAAAATTACATAGATTTCAGGTATACAATTCTGTATTACATCATCTGTAAATCCCATTGTGTGTTCACCACCCAGAGTCAGTTCTCCTTCCATCACCATATATTTGATCCCCCTTACCCTCATCTCCCACCCCCCACCCCCCTTACCCTCTGGTAACCACTAAACTATTATCTGTGTCTATGAGTTTCTGTTTCTCATTTGTTTGTCTTGTTCTTTTGTTGTTTTTGGTTTATATACCACATATCAGTGAAATCACATGGTTCTCTGCTTTTTCTGTCTGACTTATTTCGCTCACCATTATACTCTCAAGATCCATCTGTGTTGTCACAAATGTTCCTATATCATCTTTTCTTACCGCCGAATAGTATTCCATTGTGTATATATACCACAACTTCTTTATCCATTCATCTATCGAAGGACATTTTGGTTGTTTCCATGTCTTGGCCACCGTAAACAAAGCTGCAATGAACATTGGAGCACACGTGTCTTTATGTATAAATGTTTTCAGATTTTTTGGGTAGATACCCAGGAGAGGGATTGCTGGGTCATATGGTAATTCTATTCATAATTTTTTGAGGAACCTCCACACTGCCTTCCATAGCGGCTGCACCAGTCTGCATTCCCACCAACAGTGGATGAGGGTTCCTTTTTCTCCACAGCCTCTCCAACACTTGTTACTATTTGTCTTGTTGATGATAGCCATTCTGACTGGGGTGAGGTGATATCTCATTGTGGTTTTGATTTGCATTTCTCTGATGATTAGTGATGTTGAGCATTTTTTCATGTGTCTATTTGCCATTTGTATGTCCTCTTTGACTTGTCATTTTTGATAGCTTGAAGTCCTGTCATGGGATAAAGAAAACACACCATATCAGACATCCATCCAGAGGTTCATGAATCTCATAGGCATGGTGTGACTAAAACACTTGCAGTCACAGATGGCTTGACATAATAGTAGGCTTTTATTTTCTACCTTAAGAAAAATACTGTGACTTTTATTCAGTTGCAAAACAGAGGCTTATGCTTGACAATTGGTGTTGCTGGATTAGGGTACTTCTGTTAGTCTGACCTGTTTCCATGGTTACAGTGCTTCTCTTTCTGGGAGGCTGGGGCATGCCTGTGTGCCACTGCCCACCTCCTTCTGTCATTGGAATCCTGGGGATAAATAAACCAAATGTGCAGGGCAAGGGGAAGTCTTGGCAAAGGGCAGGTTCAACGGCAGGTACTGGGGACACTCGCCTTGGAGACTGGGGCTCAAGAACACAGCTCTGATGCCTGGAAAGACAGAGAAAGCTCAGTAGGGCCCATGACCCTGAGGAAAAAGAGGAAGAGACTCAGGCCTAGGGAAGGAAAGAGGTCAGTTGGACCTGCGGTCATGGAAAAGAGAGCATGGCTCAGGAAGCAAGGCGTTCAAGTCCAAAGGAGACAGTGTGCTGAGGAGTAGACATTGATACTGAGCTGGGAGTGGGATTGGGTCCAGAGCCTGGGCCAGGCTGAACCAAGAGTCAGGCGAAATGGCTCCTGTTTGGAAAGGCCAAGGGCTACACGCAAAGGAATACAAGTTCATCATTACACAGTTGAGTCCAGATCAGTTGAGTTCTTGGTACAAATCATAAGAGTAGGGCTTCATGAAATGCTCAGAAACTGCACACACCCCTGTAACCGGCCCAGATCAAGACGGATGTTCCTGGCAACCCCCCCAGTGTCTCCTCCTGGTCATCCCCACCCCTCCCAGGGGAAAAAAGACCACCTGACTTCTAACCTCAGAGATTCAAAGCTGACGTTTATAAAAAAGGTGAGTTTTGGATATTTGTCATTTAGGAAATCTGCATTTCTGCCATCCTTTGAGGAATCAGATCTGTGTCCTTTCATGGCAGCGGCCTATTGAAGCAGGAGCAGCTGTCCCTCGGGCACACCTGCCTGGCCCAGTGGCATAAGAGCTTATACCTTGTGCCTTTTTCCATCTCTTGATCCTAATTCCAATGTCTTTGCACCACTCCAAGCCTTATACGAAGGTAGTATGAGATAAATAAATACATATATCATAAAGGAAAAAGCAATTTTTTTTTATTTATCCCATGTCTCCATTTTATACAAATGCCCTGTCATTCCCTCAGTGGGCCAAGGTTTGTGTGGTTATCTCTTCAAAATATCTACAGGATGTTTATCTACACATAGCAAGTGAGCACTTGGAATGGGAGTCCAGAGACCTGACTTCTACTCACACATTCTGTCAGTGACCAGCTTTGTGCAATTTATGTAACTTTTCAGGGTCTCCTTTAGTTTTTTAATTTACAACATGAGAACTTTATCTAAAAGACCTCCCAGGAGCCTATAAGTTTGGACATTTTGTAATTCTGGGGCCAAATATCGAGGTTGTCTTTGAGCGAATGCAGACAGATGGGCAGACTATCACTGCACAGTCTCCTTCTCATCCATTGGAGACAAGCGCCTGGCTGCTGGGCTGGGTGGACAGTTGAGATTCCTGGAGCCCAGAAGCAAATCAAGGGCAGGGCAGTGGGAGCAGTCTTTTCTGTGTGCAGGCCATAAGGGGAGCATTGTTTGTGAAGAAGGGGAAAACCGTAATACAACAGACTTAAAGTAGGTCAGTTTTTATTCTCACCCTTCGTCAGCAATTCTCAACCATGTTGGTAATAAAATACTCCTCCCTGTAAAATATTTTGTTGGCTAAGTTCTCAACCACTGCTACAGTTACTGTTGAGTTCGAATGGCTTATATGTAAGCTTTAAATGAGCACAGGTTTAGTACTTGTTCCTTGTTAAACCTTGTATTCTATGTGGATGCTGTCAGCCTCTGACACACAATGACTCCACTGTCCCTGCATTTGGGAGAAAGTTTGTAATGGTTCGAAATCTTCCGAGTGTGCTTGCAGTGCCATTTGTGTCTCCACTCAGTGGAGACAACATTTTCTTGCATTTAAACAGTAGATTCAAACTGCACAATGATAGCACTGAGATTGCAAAGACAGGAAACGGACCGCCTTGAGTGGCTTCAGTTCTGCCATTCTGTGTGACCCCTTAGAGATCACTAGTATGAATTACAAGGAAAAATATTTTGTTTCCTAAGTGCAAATTTTAGTTCATACATGAAATGTATTGCTGAATATGAATAAAATCTTTGAAGCTGAAATGTATTCTCTTTCAGTTGTTAATTCTTTTAGAACTAAAGAATGAACCAAGAAAATGATTGTTATTGGGAATAATTTTGGTATATGAAAAGAGGGGTATTAAAAAGTCATCTATTTGAGGTGTTAAGTAGTCCATCCAGGTGTGTTACTACAACAGCTTATTGTTCTCTCCTCACATTTGTACTAGTTACTGGCCAACACCCTCCCAAGAACAAGCGTCCAAAGGAGCCAGGAGAGAACAGAATCAAGCCCACCAACAAAAAGGTGAAGCCCAAAATTCCTAAAACAAAGGACAGGGACTCAGCTGATTCCCAGCCCAAGACACAATCTATAATGATGCAGATGATGGATAAAGGTCGCTTTCAGAAACCTGCTGCTACCCTGAGTCTGACAGCAGGGCAAACTCTAGAGCTTCGATGTAAAGGGAATAAAATTGGATGGAGCTACCCCACATATCTTGACACCTTTAAGGACTCCCGCCTCAGGTAAACATTTATTTATTTGTTTTACTTGCTTTGGGTCAAGTGTTTGGTTTCATTACCTTGTTAAATGCTGTATTGTTTTAAACATCTACCATTTCACTCCAACAGCTTATAAAAATGAAAACTGGATGAGCAAATGCAATAGATTTTATTACTTCTTTGACCGGTTAAAAAAAATTATTGCAAATCTTATCAACGTTGCCTAAAAGAGTGAAATTTTATAGGTAGCCATGTGACAAGCAATTGAAACTTGGATGCATAGAGATAGATATTTAAGAATTCATATTGTAAAAAAGAATGGACCCATGCTTTGTTATTTTTTAAGTAATAATGATGAAAATTGAAATGACCTAACAGGAGATACCTAGGAATAACTTGACCAGAGACCAACTTAAGCGGTTTTGAACTTTTCAACGACTTCTGATTACTTTTCTGAGTATGTGACTTTTATATTCAGTGGCATTGGTTGGTAAGAAGGCCCAAAACTTCTCATGTTTGAATGAATACCTCCAGGAGGCTGGTTTCTTGTTCAGGAAAAGTGGTTAAGGTGATGATTATGAAAACTGAAAAGCAAGAAAACAGTGTGCTTCAGTGGATTCTGGGAGGAGGTTGTGGGGTTAGGGGATGTGAGTCCTGTGTGTCCTTGGCTACGTCTCTTAACCTCCCTGGGTCTCAGTTTCCTCATGCATAGAGTGAAGGGGATCATACTACATGATTTATAAGATTCTCTCCAATCCTTTCTTCATTTGATGTAAGGTAGAGAAAACCAGGATATTGTCTCTTTGGGGTGACTAGAATGGGAGAAAGAAAGAATGTGGGTCTCAGGCATCTCAACTCTGCATGTTCAAAGCAGATTCATATTTCCATGTAAATGTACCTCCAATCTTTATCTCCTTCCAGGACACCACCATCCACTCCGCTGTTCAGTCAGAAAACAGGAGTATCCTTGCCTGCTCCCTCTTCTGTCACTCCCCACCCACATCCAATCAATCACCAAATTCAGTCAATTCAGCCTTCTAACAGCCAGAAGGCTGTCCTCTTTCGATTTCTGGTGTTGCTGCCCCCAGTCTCAGTGTCATCCCTCCTCCCCAATACACAGTAACCACACCAAGGTGTATCCTCCCAACCTCCTCACTGCAGCTAACGTGATGTTTACAAATATCATCTGCTCATGTCACTCTCCTACTTAACACTTGGTGGGTTTCCACTGGGGGTAAAGTCCAACATCCTTACATAACTACTGAGACCCTCTCTGATCTCCACAGTCTCTGTGGAGTCGTGTATCTCTAGATTAGTGTCTCTGCTTTCTCTGGCTAGACTCTTGTGAGATCATCAAATACTCTAGGCCTTTGGGGCCTTAAAACTTGCCCGAACCATTCTTGGCACCATCTTCACCTGGCTAACTTCAGCCTAGTGGCACTTTCTCTGGGAAGCCCGTGTCAGGCCTCCCTAAGTTTCCATTCCCATGGCCCCTGGTACATTCTTTTTTGAGAATTCTTTATATTTGTAATTCCTTTTTAAAAAAGAAAAAAAATCTGTTTTTCACTGGAATTTAACTGAGTACTTGGCATTTAGCTTTATGTATTGAATGACTGAAGGGCAATCTCCTTCTTTCTTGCACACATACATCTTGGAGTATAAATTAATCAAAATATATTTGTAAGTAATACCTCTCTGTCTATCTTACTTCTGGCATTTAGACCTCTTCAGAGTTTTATTCTGAAGATACTCTTCTGGCTTCCTGGTATGTAATTGTACAGTCATTTTCTTATGGGATATTATGTTAGATGAGGAGTGAAGGGTGATAGAATACGACAGTTTTTCCCATTTTGATCTCCACACTTGAAATATGCACGTGTGTGTGTGTGTGTGTGTGTGTGTGTGTGTGTGTGTGTGTGTGTATCCCCTGCTTGGAACAAACCTGGAAAGACATATTACCATTTACGTTTTAAATGTCTTAATTTACCAAAGTCAGGTATACACACTTTTCTTTAAAACCAGAATTGAGCTATTTTAAATTATTCTGAACAGTTAGTCTTTAACTTACACAAAGTATCCTAAACCTGGATGATTTGGCCCTGAAAGATTTAGTATTTTTTAGGAGTACTTTTGAAGTTATATTAGCCAAAGTATGTTTGAAAATATCTTAAGGACTCAAAGTGAAGTGAACATGAATGGAAAAGAAATATCCAGGAGCTGAAAAACCCAATTTTGACTTAACATTAAGTCGTATTCATTCAAAGCACAGTTGGGGCTTTATAAGAAAGTAAAGACAGATGTGGGCCCCCAAGGACTTTTTGAAAAAATGTGAAAAATGTAAAAAAACATCTAGTCATAACTCTATATCAAACAACAACAACAAAAATCACGATTTATTTGACACCAGAGATTCAACAAATCGACTCTTGACATCTTTCCCGGAACATGGTACTTTTGGATAGAAGAGAAGTATTCATTCTGTGTTTTCTTTTTCCATGGAATGAGTTCTTTCCAGTGTTCTGACAGCTTTGGGGTTGGAAGCTCCCCAAGTGCGCTTCTAGCAAAACCTGGTTATTGTAAGCAATTTTGGTGGCTTTCTGAAACTGTGTTCACATACTACCACATTTATCCAAATTTAATCTTCTGACCAGAAGTGAGAGAATGTTATGGAACAGAGTGGTCAGGCTGAGGCACAGCTAGATTTGAACCCTGCCTTTACCACTAACCAGCAAAGTGATCTTTGATCAGTAATTTCCCTAGAACCCAATTTCCTCATCTGGAATATGGAGATAGTATTATCTATGATAAGCGCTGCCTGGTCCGTGGTAAATGTTCAATAAATTGTAACTAATTATTACTAGGCAATGCAGTAATCCAAGTTAGGGTTTCCAGGCAGGAATTCCTGCCCATTCTCAGGAATTTTTTTCGCTTTCCCATTCCTGAATCCCGAGACAGAAACTGTTTTCTGTTCTCCACAATGAATCATTTCCACAAAGTGACGGCCGATACTGGGTTCAAGGAGCCAATTTTCCCAATTTCCCGACCAACTTTTCTCGGGATTAGGGAATGGGGAAGCGAAACAAATTCCTGAGAATGGGCGGGAATTCCCACCTGGAAACCCTAATCCAAGTGATCTAATTGATCTTTTTGGACATTTAATTCTGACTAACACTCACATAAATCAGGGAATTGTGCATAGCTAACCTGGCTTCTAATATAGAGGATCCAGGAAAGTTTGTACACCTTTTTCCCACTTTTATTTAATTGATAAATTCTTTGTAATCTGGGGCCTGTGTCCATCTTCCCCCATGAAAGCATAAATACCTTGAGGGCAAATACCACGTCTGTTTGGCTCATCCTCAGATTCCTAATACCAAGAATAATGCCTGACTCATGCCAGAACTCAGGAAATATTTTTTGGTTTCCTTAGGGGTTTAGGGATCATATCAGAAGTCAATTCCTAGTCAGGCATTCTTCATTCAACATTTAAAGATAATTATACTGAGTGCTGATGTGTGCACTGTATACATTGGAAGGAGGGTAACAACAAAGTATGAACGTATTTTATTTATTTTACTTTTTTATTTGTATGTTTGTAAATAGTCTTTATCACATTAAGGAAGTTCCTTTCTTTTCCAGATTGGCTAACAATTCTTTTTTAACATTTTTTTTTTACATTAGTTTCAGGTGTACAAAACAATGTAATAGTTAGACATTTATCATTTATATCCCTCACACAATGATAACCTCCCCCCATCTACCCCTCTGACATCACATACAGCCATTTCCACCGTCTCTATTCCTAATGCTGTCCTCCACTTCTTATAAATAAATAAATAAATAAATAAATAAATATATATATATATATATATATGTATATGTATATGTATATATATATATATAGTAGTTGACATTCATTATTGTTCAGCTTCAGCTCCAGCTGTACAGCGCGGTGATTGGGCACCTACACCATCCCTGAGGTGGTCTCCCTAATGAGACAAGTGTCCATCGGATACCCAACAAAATCTTTACAACATTATTGATTACATTCCCCACATTGACTTTCATAACCCTGTGGCAATCTTGTGGTTACTGATTGTGCTTTCTAATCCCCTTGCCTTCCCCCTTTATCCCCTCCCGCCCCCCACCCCCCGCCCGTCTACCAAACCTCAGCTTTTCCTCTATGTCTCTGAGACTGTTTCTGATTAGTTCATTCATTTATTCTTTTCTTTAGATTCCACATATAAGTGAGATCATACTGTATTTGTCTTTCTCTGTCTGACTTATTTCACTTAGCATAATGTTCTCTAGGTCCGTCGTATTGTTGCAAATGGTAAGATTTCATTCTTCTTTATGGTTGCGTAATACTCCATTGTATAAATCTACCACAGTTTCTTAATCCAGTCGTCTACCGATGGGCATTTCGGTTGTTTCCATGTCTTGGCTATTGTGTATAGTGCTGCAATAAACATAGGAGTGCATAAAGATTTTTGAATTAGAGTTTTGGATTTCTCCGGATGGATACCTAGGAGTGGAATTGCTGGGTCGTAACGTAGTTCCATTTTCAGATTTTTGAGATACCTCCATACTGTTTTCCACAGTGGCTGCACCAATCTGCAGTCCCACCAACAATGCATGAGGGTTCCCTTTTCTCCACATCCTCGCCAGCACTTGTTTGTTAATTTATTGATGATAGCCATTTTAACTGGGGTGAGGTGGTATCTCATTGTGGTTTTTATTTGCATTTCTCTGATGGTTAGTGAGGTTGAGCATTTTTTCATGTCTGTTTGCCATCTGTATGTCCTCTTTAGAAAAATGTCTCTTCATGTCCTCTGCCCATTTTTTAATTGGGTTGTTTGTTTTTTTGGAGTTGAGTTGAGTGAGTGTTTTTATAAATTTTGGATATTAACCTCTTATCGTTTATATCATTGGCAAATATCTTCTCCCATTCAGTAGGATCCCTTTTTGTTTTATTGATGGTTTCCTTTGCTGGGAAAAAACTTTTTAGTTTGATGTAATCCCACAAGTTTATTTTTTCTCTTACCTTTGCGCAAGGGGATATATCAGTAAAAATCTTACTCCAGGTAATATCTGTAAACTTTCTTCCTATATTTTCTTCTAGGAGTTTTATGGTTTCAGATCTTACATTTAAGTCTTTAATCCATTTTGAATTTATTCTTGTTTATGATGTAAAGAGGTGTTCCAGCTTCATTTTTTTGCATGTGTCTGTCCCAGTTTCCCAGCACCAATTATTGAATAGTCTGTCTTTACCCCACCGTAAATTCTTGCTTCCATTGTCGTAGATTAAATGACCATATAGGCATGGATTTATTTCTGGGCTCTCTATTCTGTTCCATTGATCTATGTGTCTGTTTTTATGCCAGTGCCATGCTGTTTTGATTACTGTAGCCTTGTAGTATAATTTGATGTCAGGTATCGTTATACCTCCCACTTTGTTCTTATTTCTCAAGATTGCAGAGGCTATCCAGAGTTTTTTATGGTTCTGTATGAGATTTAGAATTACATGTTCTATTTCTGTGAAAAATATCCTTGGTAGATTGATAGGAATTGCGTTGAATCTATATATTGCCTTAGGCAGTATGGACATTTTAACGATATTAATTCTTCCTATCCATGAGCATGTTATGTGTTTCCATCTATTTGTATCTTCTTTAATTTCTCTCTTCAATGTCTTATAATTTTCTGAACACAGATTTTTTACTTCTTTTGTTAAAATTAGTCCCAGGTATTTTATAGTCTTTGAAGCAATTGTAAATGGAATTGTTTTCTTAATTTATCCTTCTGATATTTTATTACTGGTATGCACAAATGCAACTGATTTCTGAATGTTAATTTTGTATCTGCTACTTTACTAAATTCATTTATCAGTTCTAATAGTTTTTTGGTGGAGTGTTTAGGGTTCTCTATATATAGTATCATGTCCTCTGCATATAATGACAGTTTTACTTCCTCCTTACCAATTTGGATGCCTTTTATTGCTTTTTCTTGTCTGATTGCTGTGGCCAGAACTTCCAGCACTATGTTGAATAGAAGTGGAGAAAGTGGGCAACCTTGCCTTGTTCCTGATCTTAAGGGGAATGGTTTTAGCTTTTCCTCATTGAGTATGATGTTAGCTGTGGGTTTATCATATATGGCCTTTATTATGTTGAGATATGATCCCTCTATTCCCACTTTCTTAAGGGTTTTTATCATAAATGGCTGCTGGATTTTATCAAATGCTTTTTATGCATCTATTGATATGATCATGTGATTTTTATTTTTGATTTTGTTAATGTGGTGTATCACATTAATTGATTTGCAGATGTCGAACCACCGTTGCATACCAGGGATGAATCCCACTTGATCATGGTGTATGATCTTTTTAATGTACTGCTGAATTCTGTTCGCTAATATATTTTGAGGATTTTTGCATCTATGTTCATTAGTGATATCGGCCTGTAGTTTTCTTTTTCTGTAATGTCTTTGTCTGATTTTGGGATCCGGGTGATAGTGACTTCATAAAAAGTGTTTGGGAGCCTTCCCTCCTTCTGGATTTTTTGGAATAGTTTGAGGAGAATAGGTGATAGTTCTTTTTTGAATGTTTCATGAAATTCACCTGTAAAGCCGTCTGGTCCAGGGCTTTTGTTTGTTGGGAGCTTGTTGATTACTGATTCAATTTCCCTGGTGGTAACCAGTCTAGTCAGTTTTCTGTTTCTTCTTGAATTAGCCTTGGAAGGTTGTATGCTTCTAGAAAATTGCCCATTTCTTCCAGATTGTCTAATTTCTTGGCATATAGTTGCTCATAGTAATTTCTTAATTTTTTTTGTATTTCTGCGGTGTCTGTTGTCACGTCTCCTCTTTCATTTCTGATTTTATTAATTTGGGTCCTCTCTCTCTTTTTTGATGAGTCTGGCTAAAGGTTTGTCGATTTTGTTTATCTTCTCTAAAAACCAGCTCTTGGATTCATTAATCTTTTGTATTGTTTTTTTGGTCTCCATTTCATTTATTTCCGCTCTGATCTTTACTATCTCCTTCCTTGTATTCCCTTTGGGCATATTTTGCTGTTCTTTTTCCAGATCCCTCAAGTGTGAAGACAAATTGTTGATTAGTAATTTTTCTTGTTTCTTTAGGTAGGCCTACATTGCTATGAATTTCCCTTTTAGAACTGCTTTCACTGCATCCCATAGATTTTGGGTCATCGTGTTTTCATTTTCATTTGTCTCGAGATAGCTTTTGATTTCTTCCTTGATCTCATTGTTGACCCATTCATTATTTAGTAACATGATATTCAGTCTCCATATATTTGTGTGTCTTCCAGTTTTTTTTCCTGTAGTTGATTTCTAATTTCATAGCACTGTGGTCAGAGAAGACAACTGGTATGATTTCAATTTTCTTAAATTTATCAAGACTTGTTTTGTGGCCTAACATGTGGTCTCTCTTGGAAGATGTTCCATGTGCGCTTGAGAAGAACATGTATTCTGCACCTTTGGAGTGAAATGCTCTTAAAATGTTGATTAAATCCAACTGGCCCAATGTGTCATTTAAGGCCATTGTTTCCATGTTGATATTCTGTCTGGAAGACCTGTCCCTTGTTGTCAGGGTGTGTTGAAGTCCCGTACTATGATAGTGTTACTATTGATCTCTGTCTTTATGTCAGTCAATATCTGTTTATATATTTAGGTGCTCCTATGTTGGGTACATAGATGTTTACTCGGGTTATGTCCTCTTGTTGGATCGATCCCTTTATTATTATATAGTGCCCATCTTTGTCTTTTAATATGTTCTTCACTTTAAAGTCTGTTTTGTCAGACATAAATATTGCAACTCCAACTTTTTTCTCATTTCCATTTGCATGAAATATCTTACTCCAACCCTTCACTTTCAGCCTGTCTTTTTGATCTGAGGTGAATCTCTTGTATATGGTATATGCAAGGGGTCTTGCTTTGTTAACCACTGAGCCACCCTATGTCTTTTGATTGGAGCAGTTAATCCATTTACATTTAAAGTGATTATTGATAGGTACATAGTTATTACCATTTTTTTATTTGTAGTTAGATTGTTTTCATCTTTCTTCTGTTTACAGAAGCCCTTTTAATATTTCCTGCAATGCTGGCTTGGTGGTAATAAATTCCTTTAGCTTATTCTTTTCTGGGAAGCTCTTTATCTCTCCTTCAATTTTAAATGATAGCTCTGCTGGATAAAGCAATCTAGGTTGTAGGCCTTTGTTTTTCATCACTTTGAGTACCTCCTGCCACTCCCTCTTGGCCTGCAAAGTTTCTGTAGAAAAGTCATTTGATAGTCCTATAGGAGTTCCCTTGTATGTAACCCACTGTCTTTTTCTTGCTGCTTTTAGGATTCTCTCTTTGTCTTTCACCTTTGCCATTTTAACTATAATGTGTGTTGGTGTGAACCTGTTTGGGTTTATCCTGGTTGGAACTCTCTGTACTTCCTGGGCTTGTATGTCGGTTTCCTTCACCAAGTTAGGGAAGTTTTCAGTCATTATTACTTCACATATGTTCTCAATCCCTTGCTCCCTCTCTTCATCTTCTGGTATTCCTGTGATGTGCATCTTGTTGCACTTGATGTTATCCCATAGGTCTCTTAAACCATTTTCATTGTTTTTTTATTCTTTTTTCTTTTTGTTGTTCCATTTGGATGATCTCTGCTAACTTGTCTTCTAAGTCGCTGATTCAATCCTCTGCCTCCTCTAACCTGCTCATAATTCCTTCAAGTGTGTTCTTTATTTCAGTTATTGTATTCTTTATTTCTTACTGGTTGTTCATTATGATTTCTCTATCCTTCTTTATGTCATCACTAAGCTCCTTAAACATTCTTATCATCAGTGTTCTGAACTTTGTCTCTGATAAGTTGGTTACCTCTATTTCATTTTGTTCCAATTCTGAAGATTTCTTCTGTTCTTTTATTTGGGACATGTTTCTTTGTTTCCCCATTCTGGCTGACTCTCGGTGTTTGCTTCGATGTATTAGGTAGATCCCCTAGGGTTCTTGGTTTTTACTGGGTTATCTTATGTAGTATGTGTCCTTTATATTTGACTTGCACCACTTCCTTCTTCTCCTCCTCTGCATGTGCTCCAAAGGTGATCCTTGTGTTGTGTATATTGTCCTGTTAAAGTTGAACTTAAATTGCTTTTGGCTTGTCAGGAGGTAGGATTGACTCCTAGGCTGACTAGTTGTGAGACTTGGCTCTGCCCACAGTGGGTGAACTGCATGAGAATTGACTGCTCAAATGAGACTTGGACTCCATGGGCTCTTGTGCCTGTAGAGAATCCCCTCTGGGTGTGTCACTTGTAGGTCAAACCCGGTAATACTCTGGTTTGGTGTGGAGTTGGCCTCTGGTTGTGTTAAATCTTGTGCCTCTTGGGCTGGGCCCTGGTGTAGGGCAATTTCAGAACAAAGCAAATCACCAAGTACAATAACAACGAAGAAAAAACCAAATACACTCACATGTAAAAACAACCGATAACTCACACTCAACACAGGCAAAAATATCAAAAATACAAAAACAAAACAAAACAAAAGCAGCACCAGTCTTGGCTTAAGCCCACCAAGTAATCTCCAGGTTGTCCTCTGCTGTACCAAAGAGTCCTCTGCGTCTTGTGCAGGAAGAGCCGGTCGGTCACCTGGTGCCCAGAGTGACTCTGGTACTACAGTTCTAGATGAGTGGGGCTGTGGGGTCTGGATAGTAGTTTTTACAAAGTCAGTGCAGTTTCTGCTCTTGCCTGCACATATGTGCACTGAGAGTAACACAGCCAACCCTGTGCCCAGGTCTCCTGAGTCTTAGGGCACTTGTTCCGTGTGTGTGTGTGTGTGTGTGTGTGTGTGTGGAGGGCGCGAGATTTCTGAGCTGCTCAAAGCCCGGAGCTGCCTCTGCCACCTGCTGCTGACCCCCGGGAGTGTCTCTGCAGTTGTAATTGCCCTGCCCTAGGCAGGCCAGAAAGGGTGGGGGCTGGGGATGGAGGAGTCTTCTCTCTCCCAGCCCAGCAGTGTCACACTCTTCGCAGCCTCTTCTCTGGGTCACAGCAGCTGCAAACTGGTTCCTTCCAGATCCTGAGTGCTACTGCTCTTCTGTAATGTGACACTACTCCTCAGTTCAGGGACCAGCTTGAGTCTCTAGGTGGGGGTTAGGATTGGGAGAGTGGGGGAGGGGCCAAGGTATGGTGTTTATTTGCTTTGTCCAGCCTAGGGCCCAGCTGGAGGTCTCAGCTGAAGTTACTGCTCAAAGGCTGGATATGTGCTGCTCTCATGGCAGGAGAGATCAGCTGTGGGATGTAGGGAAAAAGCCCACCTCCTGGCTCTTTTGGTCTCTGTTCTGTCCTGGGACCCCCTGCATCTCCGCAGCCACAGTTGTAGGCAGCGTCTCTACTTGGCTCCCTTCCCTCTTCCCCTGCTCTCCCAGTCTGCCCACCTTCAAGTAATCTTCATAAGAGTCTCTTAGCTGTTCTGTGTGATGAGCAGAGAGTCCTTTGATGGGTTATAGATGTTCAATTTGTGGTAAGTTCCGGAAGAGAACTCAAGAAGACCACCTCGCTGCCGCCATTCCTATGACCTGAGTGTATTTTATATTGAGGGTGCTGTGCCACCTGGATCCATCCCTATTATCTCAGAGCCGATTGTTGTTTGACCTCCTGGAGCCATTAGTCAGTTGATTCCCTCAACTTCTCCCTCTTTATCCATCGTATCCCCTTCTGTCTTCACTTCTCTCTCTTTCTCTTATATTCCAAGGTCTCTTATTTCTACTAAACTCTTGAACACATCTTAAGTAAGTTATTTTGCCCTTTGTTTTCCTTCATTTGGAAATTTCTAGCCCCCAGTGAACCTCTTTTCTCTTGTTGCACATGGAACTGAGCACTGCTGAGGGAAGCCATGCAGCTGGCTGGATGGGTGCCATTAGTGTGCGGTCACCTGTCTTGTTTATGGCAAAGCTGAATACTTTTCTCTAGAGAGCTCACTTTTTTCTCTTCTTAAATCTCTGGTCTTCTCCATCTCTCTCACTTTCAGCTAATGAAATTAGCACCTAATTTATTGAGAAATTGGAATCTTTTAATAGCCTTAACTTCCTCTTATCACATCTCTTCCTTTCCTGCTGTCCCAATCATAGTGGAAGGAGGGTTTCTCCTCTTGACAAAGGCCAAAGCTCCATCTGTGCCCTGGATGTCATCCTTATGTGCTTTCTCAGGAACCTTAAGACATCAATGATTGCCCCCCATTTTCACACTCCTTTTCTCAATGAGGTCTTTTCCATAAATCTTCTCTATATTAAGTCCCACCTTAGCCCCCATGTACCCTCCAACCACCTTCCTCTATCTTTTTACCTTCACAGCTGGACCCATGTAGGAGTCTATCTCTACACTCATTGCCTCCACCTTCCTCTCCTAGTTACTCTTCAACTACTCTACCTGACTCCTGCCCCACTACTCCACATGCATTTTGTCACCAAGGTCAGGGTCACTAACTCCGGAGTTCACTTTTCCATCCCCACATCACTGCTTCTGTAGGTCCATTCAGCAGAAAGGAGCATTCCTCTTGGTTTCCACAATGCCGAGTTCTTCCGGTTTCCTTTCTGCCTCACTGGCCCCTCCTTGCAGTTTCCTTTACCAACCCTGCATCCTCTACTTTCCCAGACATGAAATGTTGGTTCTGTGCCCTCTTCTCTTCACACAACATGCTGCCAAATGCCCTTCACTTATCATATATTAGGTTAAATCTTCTATGCTCTAGATAGAACTCTCCAACTGTCTGCTGAACTGCCCAGATCTTTTCCTGAGCCTTTCTTTCAACATAACCACCTAAAACCCAGCTCATGGTCTTTCTGCACACCTGGTCATCCTCCTGTGTCCTTTAGTTCATGAATGGCACTAATTCCATCCAGTTGCCCTTCACCAGAGACCTGGGAACCACTTTGGACACTTCCCGTTTACTTCCACATCCAATCAACCACTGTGCCCTAATGATCCTATTTAATTATTTCTTGGATCGCCCCACTTCTTTCCATCTAGTGATGACTAGCAATGCCTTGAGGCTCTTACTTACAGCAATAATCACATAAATGGATTTTCTGCACCTAAGTTAAACCAGACCTCAGTTCTCCACACAGCAGTCAGTTTTTTCACAAAAGCACACCTGGTTCTGTCATTTTCCTGCTTCAAGCCCTTCACTAGAGCAATTCCTTACTGTTAGAAAACAGTTGAACCTCCTAACATGGCCCACAGGGCCATGCATAGTTTGGCCCCTGCGTTTGCCTGCTGCCCCATTTCATTTCACTCTCTCTTGTCCACACTGAAGGCTCTATGAACTTTTTCTGGTCCCCAGATGTGTCAAACTCCTTCCTGTCTGGGGTTTTTGCCCATTTGGGTCCTTCTGCCTATAATGCACATACTGGAACAGCTGTTCTCCATCCTTCAGATCCAGGCCTGCCACGTCTTCAGGGAGCCTTCCTTGCTGTCAGTAACCCCTCCACTGGCCTCAGTTATACACTCTCACTAAAGCATTTGTCATCGATGGTATGATTACCATTTCCTCGACCATTGATGTTTGTGTCCCTCACTATGCTGTAAGCTTGGCAGAAATTATGTCTGTTTACTCACCAGTGCTTCCCCAGCAACCAGCACAGCGCCTTGCATACTGCAGGTTCTCCATAGATATTTCAATGAGAGAATGGTGCTGAGGGCACTGAGCCTAGTATGGGTCTAAAGTCAGACCCCCGTCATCATGAGACCTCTGGGAACAAGCTCATTGAACTTGAGAGATAGTTATCATGCTTAAGCCACTTTTTTTTAACAAATGAGGAAACTGAGAATAGTCGAGTATAGATGGCTGGTCCAGAGTGACAAACTGGTGGGTGGCAGCATGAGTCTTAAACCCCAGCTTCTTGGTTCTCATAGCAGAGCTGCTGCCCTGCTCAAGTGCTCTGAGATATGACTAGCGACATACATGCAGCCTGAAGAACACTCTTGGCTTAATGGAGGTAGTAGCTTCAGGGAAGACAGATGTGTTTCCTATTGTTTTTTTTTTCCTCCTTGTGTAGTAGACTAATAAATCTGGTCTCTAAAGTTAAGATTAAAAGGAAATATTTTCCCAGAGTCGTGCATTAATTTCTTGCTGGGATGGCTTTGAATTGAAAGTGGTTGAAATTGATTTGGGGTACATTTTTGGCCATCAGAATGTTAAAACATTACCTGAGGTTATTGAGAAATGAGAGCTATGGCAGAAGATCTCAAATGCTCCCCCATCGTAAAAGGGGGACTCAGCACCCCAGAGCATGGAGCCAAGGTGGTGCGTGCTGTTGCGGTTCTTCAGCGTCTCCCTTCGCCTTGGCAAACCCATGGAGTCAGAAGTCCACTAGATGGCAGGTTTCAGCCGTGGTAGAATTGTCTTGCTTTCACCAGTAAAAGAAACATTTAAAATGAGGCTGAATTTGGGTAAAATAATTACACATCTGTGCTTACGGTTCTTTCATCCTTTTAGGCTAGTCAGTGGTCACAGTTTCAAGTTATATTTTAAAGAATACAGAATTCAAGTTCCCAACAAACAAAAAAAAGGCGTGGGGGCATCTGTACGTTTCTGTGCCCACACAAAGATAAATTCATTGATAGTTCTGAGTCCTGCTGAGTCTTTGCAGAGCACTGGGCACTTTGAATAACTTAGTTGGTCCCTCAGAGGCGAACAGTAAAATGCTGAAGAGTCTGTATTTTCAGATGCTGAAATTGATTCAGTTTTTAATTCTAGACTCGGTCCATCCCAATCACACAGATCTCCATTCTCTTTTGAGAACAGGAAAGAGCAAAGATATTTTTCTGGCAATAGGTGTTACCATTTATTGCATATATGTTACCATTTACTTACTGTTTTCTGACTCCTTTGCCTCATCCCTTTCTTGCTCTCCCACTTTCTTTCACCTTCCCCCTCCCATAATTCATTTTGTTCCTCTCTTCCAACAAGTAATTTTTAGCATCTATGATGTTCACAGACTTGTGCTAGGTAGATGCTGGGGGTACGATAGTGAGCAAGAAAGACACGACCTCAGTACCTACAGAGCTTTTAGTCTTGTGGGAAGACAGACTATTAAATAAGCAATTCTAATACATAGCGGTGTGAGTGCCTTGCTAGCAGAAGTACAGGGTCAGGGAGGAGAACATTCAAGCTAATATCTAAAGGCTGAGAGTTAACTAGGTAAAGAATGGGATAGGAGAAGAATGTAAGAAAGTTCTAGTAGTAGGGAACAGCATGAGGAACTGCCAAGAGCTGAGAAAAAGTGTAGCACCTAGAGCATTGAGAGTTTGCGATGGAGACCGTGTGGCTCAAGGGTCGGGGGAGGAAGGAGGCGACCAAGGAGATGATGCTGGCAGATAAGCAGGAGTTAAATCAAGGAGGGCCTTGTCAGCCGTGTTGAGGGATTTAGAATGAAATCTAAGGATGATTATGAGTCATTGACTTAAAGCCTTTATAAAAAGACATACTTAGACAGTACAGAGGGATATATATATACACCACGTTGCAAGCGTTATTCCTCCTCGCTGCCTTTAGGAGAAAGACAGTGTCACTTCTCAGTCTCAGGTGCACCTAACCTCTCGTCATGTGTCCCATCCCCTTTTCCCACAAACTGGGGTCTATAGACATATTCTTGGACCTAAGTTTCTTTGCAAAAAAATCTTTTTTAATTTTACTTTTATTTTGTTGATAATTTAATAAAAAACATTAATCTATAATAAGACTATTCTGGACCACCTGATCAACCTCTGCTGGGGGATCAAAATAATCCATTTCCATCTTCTCTGGAAACATTTTGTGTCTTCAATCTCATCATAACACACTTCCAGAATTTAGAGCAGGGGAATTCTTGGCACAATGTTAAGCCAGGGCAGAAAATAAGAAGAAACTTAGAATAAGTGGCCTGGATGATGGTTTAAAATAAATCACTGTTGGAGATTTCAGTGAGGTTGTTAGCAATGTACCAGATGTAAAAACAGTCTGGGCTAATGTGGTGATAAAGAAATCCGGGCTTTGCTCCTAGGAAATCCGGGAGCAGGCATTGTCTTTCAGGATGTTTCTACAGTGTCTGATCGGATGTGAGCATTTTTCAGTAAAGAACTGTAAGTTTGGAGGAGTGGGTGGGACACAGGAGGTCTCTTTGATGGCTGGTTCCTCTGAAAACAATAAATAGCTTCTAGAGAGAAGGGAGGGCATCTGGGTTTTCGCTCAGCCACCGTTGGCAATAGCTTACTCCGCCCACAGACAACACAAAGGGAGGGTGGGCTGAGGAAGCAGACATCGGGTCCCAGGCCAGTCTAATCCTATGTTCCAGCGTCACCGAGGACATTTTAAAAGGAAGAGAGAATGATGTTAAGAAGTGTTTATAAACAGAAGACACCCACTGCTAAGAAAGAATCTGTCCAGGCTTTGGTAAATATTGTGGATAATACTCTGGTATTGTACTGAGGAAGATGTCTTCCCCCCACCCCCCCAATTTATTTTATTCTGGTCAAATATTCAAAACATAAAATTGGCCCTTTTAACCGTTTATAAGGCTTCAGTTCCGTACATTCACAGCAAGTACATTCAGCAAGTACCTTCACACTGTTGTACAGGTGTCTTTTTCACTCAAGCTCACTTTCCTTCAAAACTCATTTTATTTTCTGAGCTAAACAGATGATGAAGTTCCATGAAATCCTGATGTTCTCCCTTTGCTTTCATAGGACGTTTGCAGTGGGAAATCAAAAGCATATGCAGTGGTCAAACTTTGGTACTTACCTTCAAATGGATTTCTACCCCAGAAAACAGTCAAATGAACAATAAATAACTTATCCCACCCTGAAGACAGAGCTCTCTCTTCCCAGACTCCATGGCCTCAGGGCCAGGTCCTCCAGCGTTTCCCCAGAGATGGATTGGTGGGGGTGGCAGGATGCAGGACTTCTCCGGGTGTACTAGATGTTCTGACCGTGTTCAGGCTGCAGGAAAAACGTGGCTCTATTCCATTCAGGAATGGGTGGGGGAGGGCAATAATAGAATCTGCCTCGCTGTGGTATTGTCAGGATATGATGAGGTCATGGAAGAAAAGCACTTGGCACACTTAGTAAGCCAGCTCAATAAAGATGAGCTGTTTTTATTCATAATACTGTACTCAAAGGAGGTAAAGCACAAGAAAACAGCCAGTTTTTTCAGGAATTTTTTAAAATTTCTTTTTGAGGTAAAGTTGACATATAACACTATGTTAGTTTCAGGCATAAAACGTGATTTGGTATTTGTATACATTACAAAATGATCATCACAATAAATTAACATCTGTTACCTTACATGCTTGCAAAAAAATTTTTCATGTGATGAGAACATGTAAGATCTAATCTCTTAGCAACTTTCAAGTATGCAGTACGGTATTATTAGCTATAGTCAACCATGCTGTACATTGCATCCCCAGAACTTATTTATTTTATAACTAGAAGTTTGTACCTTTTTACCCCCTTCACCCATTTCACACACCCATCACCCCAGCACCTCTGGCAACCACAATCTGTTTTCTTTATCGATAAGCCTGGTATTTTTGTTTTTGTTTTTTTTAGATTCCACATGTAAGTGAAATCATATGATATTTGTCTTTCTTTCTCTGACATATTACACTTAGCTTAATGCCGTTGAGGTCCATCCATGTTGTCACAAATGGCAAGATTTCATTCTTTCTTATGACCCAGAGAGAATTATGTTGCATACCACACACACACACATACAAAAAAAAGTACCTATATGTATAGATAGATATAGATACACACACATAAATAAATATATATCACACACACATAAATATACATATATATGTGTGTGTGTGTGTATACATATATATATATATATATATATATATATAGAGAGAGAGAGAGAGAGAGAGAGAGAGAGAGAGAGAGAATCTGGTATTTAATGTGCAAAAATGAAAATAGGTGCTATTGTAGCATAATTTTTTGCCAAATATTTAAATATGCAAAATGTAAACAAAAGGGTTTTGAAGGGTATGTCAGACGAGGAAGCAAAAAAGAAACAAAACAGGAATAAGGATAAGCTATAAAATGGGAAATCTTGTCAACTAGTGTATAATTGCATACGAGTAGAATGGCACATTATAAAAAGCAGTAAAACTAAGATGTCAGACCTTTGCCTCCAGTCTTGGCTCAGCTGCCTTAACAGCAACATCTGCCCACACACCTGGCTGCATGTGGGCAGGCCAGAGATCACTGCCCTTGGGAATCTGCCCAGAACCTCAGGTGTCACCTCCTAACCAACATGTTCATTCTGCCCTGGGGCTTCAGGATCCTGTCACCTCCCTTTGCTTGGTGCTTTACTTTGTAGATGCTTTGTGCAGATTGCCTTTTGGGCTTGATCTTGACTTTGCCCTGGACTTCAGATGACGTCCTACTCTCTAAAGCCCTATTCCCAACCCCACAGTAACTCTTAGCACCCAGGTTCAATCTGGTGCCCCCACTTGCCAAGGAGAGGAAGTCAGACTGTGCCAGCTCACCCTTCCATAGAAGCTCTGCTCTTCTTTATGAACTTGACTTAGTAGGTGGGACAAGGCTAGTTGGACCCTGTGTAACCAACCCAAATCGATATGAGAGAATGTGCCCTTATGCGTTTATTTACACAGGTGGCTTGTGGTATGGCATGAGTTATGGCATCAGCTGGTGGGCATCCTGGGGGAAGAGGCAGGGGACAGCAATTATCCACATAAATGCAGGAGGGGTGACCACGGCAAGTGTGTCACAGCTTGAGATTAATAGGTATTCAGAAATTAATAGATTAACAGGTGCTCAGGAGAGTGTATTGCCAGATAGAATTATTATAGCCTAATTCATATAGAAAGACAGTTTACTAAGTCAGAAAGGTATATGTGAATAAACAGAAGTAGTCCTGACCACAAGCAGCTTATGAACTAGTGGAATAAATGACATACATGCCAGATACAGTTACAGAGCAACAATGGACAGCTTGCGGTCAAGGGTGAGCGTGAGGAGGGGGAGGAAAGAAGGCAGCTGTCAGCATGGGCTGGAGAGGCAGCCTGGTTCATTGAGTGACTGGTTACCTAATTGTAGGAGATCAGGCCTTAAAGATAAGAGAGAGATGTGGAAGGAAGAGCCAAAGAGAAGAGCATAAAACCTCCCCAAGGGATTGCCAGACACCAGCAACTTGGGGATCCACTGATCTGGCCTGGACCCTCCATTTTACAAAGAGACTAGGTTAGACCCACAAACGCTGAGGAGCTTTCCTCAAGTTTGCACAGCTTTTAGTAAAAGTAACCTAGACTTGAATCTAATTCTCAACACTTCTCTCGTCTCAAGAAAACAGTCTATTTCTTTAGGTTTCTGATGTTTGTTCAGAAGATTTACCATCCAAATAGCATGAGTGTGAGTGGGCACTTGAGAATGTTGGCAAGACGGCAGATTTGGTGGATCCCTCTCTGCTGTGAATTCATTGTGCCAGGTGTGAATGGGGCCCGTCCCAGGGCGTCTGCATTCAGTATTATAACTTGCCCATAATACACTCACTGGCTGTGTGCCAGCCCATTAGTAACCCACAGCTTGTTTCCCTAAAGGGTGGTGGTGACTTGTTCCATTGTCTTCTGTGACTCCTCTTCCCAGGGCCTATTCTTCCCCAGTGTGGCCATGAGCATTCAGTTAAGTGGAGCGGGGGTCTTTATTTCTTGTGACTAACAGAGAAATGCTGATGGGCTTATTCTGCACAGGAATATTAGAATTGCCAGAGATGTAATAAAGTGAGTTGTTCACATAAATAACCCCTATACATCAGAATCATATGGTTGCCAAGTTTGAAAGATGGTCTTGTAAAATTCACGTGCCAACAATGATTTACTTGTTATTTCTGTGAGTTTCTCTATGTGGTCAGCACACCCACTAAGTTGTATCTTGCCTCACCCATGAACTGGCTGTGTGACCTTGGGTGAGTCACTTGATCTCTGTGAAATGAGGGATCCAACCAGATGACCTCTAAGTTCCCTTCTTGTTCCAAAATGATTCTTAGCACTTGTGCTTAATTCGTGTTAGATGACATGGTCTCCAAGGAGTAAGGGCCTTTGGAAAGTTATTCAACTCAGATGCACTCATTGAATTCTGTTCTGGGCTGCTCATAGTCACCTGTGATTGCTTTCTGCATGGCTTTATGCAAGGCAGAAGGCGTGGGGTGATACAGGCAAGCATGAGACATGGTTCCTGTTTGGGAAAGGATCATTTCACTAGAGAAATATAATAGGGAGTTGAAAAAGTCTATTTGTTGGCTGATAGAAAGTAAGGAATGGAACAGGGATGGATCTCAAAATTCAGCCTGGATGATGGGTGGAGCTATAGCTCCATTAAAAGAAATTGGGAATCGAGAATGGAAACCAGGTGAGAGGAGAGGCTGAATGAGATCCAGGAGCCTGGGAGGCAGGGAGCTAGCATAGTCTGGGAAGGCCACATGCGCCAGGGGAGTACAGCAGGTGTGAGAACAAAGTCATGTGGCACTCTAGATTAATTTTTATACTCTAACTCACAATATTTTTATTAATCAGTGAAAAATAATATACTAGCTTTTTCAGGTCTCCAAAGGAATCCCTGCAGGTCCTGCCTTTGGAAATCCATATTCTAAAAAGTCAACATGATATAAAACTCACCTCTAGATTTTTAAAGTACAATGGCATGTTTTACAGAGCATCTGTTCTGTAGTTTTTAACTTGTTTTTCTTTTATTATCGTTTTTATATTCTTCTTACAAAAGAATACATACTCTTAATTTATAAAGTTAGAAACTATAGATAAGTAAAAATAAGGAAGAGGTCACTGAATATCCCAAGATCTACTGTCAACACTATAGTATGGAATCTCCCGGTTTTATTTTTATATGTAAAAATATTGTATCAAAATGTACAAACTTTTATGATAATTTTTCTCTAATGTATCATGCATATTTTTCTGTGTTGTAACTAATTCCATACATAGTATGTTTAACTATATTTCCATTGTTGGAATCTTAGATCATGTTCCTTTTTGTTTTTCACTATCCCAGTCATTGCTGCAGCAAACATCTAGGTAGCAATGATTTATTCCTGCAAGTGGAATTGTTGGGCCACAGACATGCACATCTTAAGGCCATTATTCTAAGAAGCCTAACAGGATTCTCTGTTTGGTTAATCTCTGATTTATCAGGCCTCATTTGGCTTGTGGTGTCAAAAGGATACCTACATCTCAATTTCTTAGAATCTGGGAAATCTCTGAAGGAGGAAGAATCACTTTTCCTTTGTAAAGAAGCCAGATGGGTTGGCAAGAGAGGCGACAAGAAGGGATGACATTAGGCTGGAGGAGGTGGAATGAGAAGAGAAGGAAAACATTGCAGTACAGTGATCAGAGTCTATGGTTAGTGTCAAGGAAAGAATCTGGAAAACTGAGAGAGACGTTGGCAGGGCTGGAGGGACATCACATATGTGAAAGTTACAATGCCTATCACAACTTCTTTTTAAATTATACAGAAGAATCTGTTATAAGTCACTGTAGTAAAAAAGACCCGAGTCACATTTCACGTACATTAGCATAAACTGTTGTTGGAATAGAAATATTATAGTTATATTGCATGGGTTTTGAGTAGGTCCTTGGGCATGGAGGGAGGGAGAGGCAGAGGGAGAGGGGGGAAGGGAACAGGGGAGAGAGAGACAGAGACAGAGACAGAGACAGAGAGAGAGAGAGAGAGAGAGAGAGAGAGAGGTGTATTTCAGCTTAATGTCTGATATTGAGTCTATATTCACTTAGAAGTTTCTCAGTTAGCATATTTATTTCTCTACTAGTTTCTCATACATATTTCTTTTCATCTTCTTTTCTTAAAATCATGAACTGTGGAGCTTTGATATGTTTTACCCAGCTGTCTATTTCCCAGAACTGGTACTCTTTGTTGATATGGCTTCGTTCCCAGCACATCATGGAGCAATTATTTTATGACACATTCTTGAAAGGAAGCTTAGTGTAAACACAGACCCTGTACAAACACTTGAGACAGGGACAAGCAAATATGCATGAATCTTTATCTCCCTGGATGCTTGGCACAGTTCCTTGCATGTGGTAGAAACAAAATAATTTATAAACGTGAAATGAATGTTGAATACGGAGGATATTTGATTTCATCTTTTTACCTTACTCCTTATGTTCCTGTTTTATGCTACTGGAGGCATCACAAGGTCTCCACGTCAGAATATCTGGAATGCTGTAGTTGAGTGGCCCCAGGAAGTTATTTAAACTGAACTTCAACTTCTGTGGCGCCAACACTTACTTGGGAAAGTTACCTAACCTCAGTTTGCACACCTGTAAAGTAACATGGATCTAATAGTAGTACCCACCCCACAGGGCTTCAATGAGGATCCAATCAGTTAAAATATGGAAGGGGCTTAAAACAGTGCTTAACACATATTAAGGTGCTTCTCTATGTTACAGTGTCCTCAGTGGGAAAAGGTGGGAAAAGTACCTTCATCCTAATGTTCTGAGAACTAAAGAGCACCAGCGTAATCACAATATCTAAAATGTACTAAGCACTTACTTTGTGCCAGGCACAGTTCTAAGTCTTGAACTTACTTGAAGCGCTGAGTGCAAAGCCCAGCACTCGGTGTTAGCCATTATTGCTGTTGTTACTACAAGTTGAAGAGGGAGGTGTAGCCAGATGGTGGAAGGTGTCAGCTCTACTTAAGGAGTCTGGTGGTCATGGTGGAGCTGGGATTTGAAATCCATCAAAGCGGCTCCAAAGGCCAAGATCGTATGCCTCACATGCCCACTGCCTCTCCTCACAGTCCTTTGCCCACCTGTTTTCCAAATGCCCTTTGTTATGCACCAGACCTGCCTTTTGTCTCCTTTCAGGGCATTACCCCTTAGAATGCATGCCCACAATTTTGTGCATGTTGAAATCCTTCGTTTCTCTCAAGACTCTCAGTCCTGAACCTTTTCCTGGTTGCCCTCCTTGGAATTCCCATGGCATTTTGTACAGGGGAACTTGAGAGCGGGAACTCTTTAGAATCACTTTGTACCTCCCTCTCTGTTCCAGAACCTCTCACTTAATTTGCAGTAAGTTTTTATGGGAACAATGACTAATTATCTTACAACCCAGGGCTCACCTCCTGTCCTTGGCTTATAGATTCTGGGGGAAGAACAAGAGCATGGACACCACCATCATTACCTCGTCACTGCTCCAAGTAAGATGCACAGTGGTCTCTAACTTTGGGAGCTGTCACCCCTCCTATGTGCCATCCCATGAGATAGGTCCCTTTCAGAAGACAGTATGCTGGGCTACATGCAGGAATGGACTCTGTGTTTGTAAAGGCCATGGGAGCCCATTGTAAGACACACACACACACACACACACACACGCAGAGAGAGAGAGAGAGAGAGAGAGAGAGAGAGAGACAGACAGACAGACAGACACCTAAATTTTGAACAAACACTCTTTGAAACCTGGATTTGTCCAGCACTGAACTCACTGGGGGTCAGGTCTGAAAGTGCTAGTTTGGAAGAAAAAGGCCGTAGGTGAGCTCATGTAATGGGGTGTTCAAAGCTACTTCCAATTAATGTAAATTCTGCTTATCTTAATTATACTTTTTTAGGGGCACTTGTTGCAGCACCTCTTTTTGCTCCACTCAAACTTCACATCCTCCACTTCTTCCATCCCTGGGGATTTGTTAAGTGATTACAGGAGAAGGGGTGGGTCTTTGGTTGAAAGATCTCTGTCCAGCATTCTGCAGGGTTCAGTGAACCCTTGTCTTCATTTCATGGAGCAGACTCTCCCCTCAGAGGCCTTAGGTCCTAATCCCTTTGGTAGGCTATCGCCTAGACTAGGTGAGGCCATTAGTAAAAATGAGCATTTAAATCCAGGCATTTAAACTGTAATCCTGCTAAATAATTTGTGTCTTGTTTTATATTGTTTGCATATGAGAGGGGGTGGAAAAATTCAGAAATGTTTTCCAGTGCATTTCCTTCCTTCCACCCCCAATCCTGCTAAAGATACAGCATGCAGATTTCATGGTGGTGGTAGTGTTATTCCCAAGTGCTAAATTTTTATGTGCCCAGTTCCTTTCCTGGTAGGAATGGCATTTTATACTTTTTATCACTATGGTGCTAGCAAATGCTGGGTCCAGAGAAAGTTCTCAATGACTTTATTGATTACATGCTGATGCTGTACCCTGGTTTTGAGCTCTGCAGGGAATGTGGCCATGACATGTGGTCCACCTGGGAAGACCTCCACCTCCATTTTCTCTTCACCTTTCCATTTTTACCTGCTGAAATCCAGCTCCAACATCACAACTGAAATTGCTCTTTTGGTGACTGCCAAAGACTTTCATTCTGCCAAATGTAGTGTGTGTGTTTGTGTTCACAAACCCCTCTTAAAGGCAATTGATGCTTTGGAGCATCAATTTCTTGAATCTTTCTCCTTGATGATTCCCTTTCCTGTTCTTCTTTCTTTCTTGATTCTTCCTGTCCCCCCTTTCTACCTCTTCTTTTCCTTCTGGCCCCCTAGTTGGGCTCTAGATTTTGTCCTCAACCTTCTCTTCTCTCATTGGTTTTTCTTGTTGACTTCACTCATTCCTTTACCTTCCACTCTTACCTCTATATAAATGACTCCCAAATACAAATCCAGTGTTGTTTTTATCTCCTCGGTGCTAAGCCTGTATTTCCAACTGCCCATGGGACATCCACACTTAAGTGACCCACATTTGATCACAAATTCAAAATCTCTAATAGTGAATCTATTATTTTGCCCACTCCAATCTCCTTTCTCATCTCCACTATTCCATTTCAGTCAGTTAAAACTCCATTCTTTTCAACAGAAATACGAACTGAGTGGTCATTCTTGATGTCTCTCTTTCTTCCACCTCTTATACCCAGTCTGTCATAAATTTTCCTCAAGAAAACATTCCTTAAATTTGCTTCCATTCTGTGCACTTGCGGTGCATTGCAGGAACAGCCTCTCCCACTTCCTCCAGCCTCCTCCACTCCTGTTCTCTTTCTGTACTCTGCACAGATTTATTGCTTAAGGAGTACAAAACAAATATGGTACCGTCCTAGTCCTCAGAGCTTTTACCATCCATTGACAAGAAGCCAAGGGTGCTAGCTGTGTGTATCTAAGGTGGGCTTATCACTTCCCACCTCCCAAACTGAAGGTGGTTCCTGCTGCCTGGTGAGTGAACTGTGCACCCTTCTCACTGTTCTCAACCATATGCCCTGTGACTCCCAACGCCTTCCCTCCATCTCCTTCTGTAAAATGGATTAAATCCCCAAATTATTATAGGGTGCCTTCTGCCCACCACACACTGAGGCCATGGCAGTGAACAGAGCAGACCAGGTTCCTCCCTCTACTCACAGGGTTTGAGTCTTCTGAGCAAGTGAGCTCACTGCCTTTCCGCTGCCTTGCTGTCTGTCCCCTTGCACCTCCACTGTTAAAAGTCCAGCTTGTCTGACCTCCTCCTCAAAGCGACCCTCAACATCTTCAACCCACAGTGATGAGTCCCTTTTCAGAATTCCTGTTGTTCTTGTTGTGAGCACCCCTTTAGTTAGTCTCTGACTTTTTACATTTATCAGTTTTAATTCCTAACGGGATTGTAATATCCTTGAGGTCCAGTGGTTTTTATTTGTGGCGTTAACTATTCCCAGTGTTAGGTGTGTATTATTTGTCATTGTTGTAATAGTGTTCACAACAACTACTACTAATCTGCAATGATATGTAATTAAGACATAATTAGGATAATACAATGAGCCAGGCATGGCATGAAGTGCTTTATATGCAGTTTCTTACCTGATGAGTGAGCATTCAGTACATACTTAATTGATTTAAGTAATTGACCCAGTATTCACCAGCTATGGGTCTCAAGGAAATCATTTTTGCTGGGACTCAGTTTCCTCATTAGCAATATTGGAGCTGGAGGTCTGCTTTTCAAGGTTCTTTCCAATCCTGGGTTCAGTTCTATTTAAGTCTATTTATTTCTGGGGAATCCTTACTGTGTACTCTGCACAGATTTATTGCTTAGGGAACATAAAACAAATATGGTACAGTCTTAGCCCTCAGAGTTTTACCATCCATTGTAACAGGAAGCCAAGCGTGCCTGAGGGGTAGAGAACAAGGAAGCCAATTACATCACTAGGAGAAAGTGGGAAGATTCCTGAAAGTTGTTTCTAATTAGAAGCTTCCCGAAGGAGGAGAGATTTCCGTTCAGTGGAATGGAGGCAGTTGACTGAGTGGGAGTACAGAGGCACCTCTTGGCAGAACTGGTGGGCAAAGCAGCTACTCAGCAGTGAAACCAGAACAGGTTGTTTCAGACCAACCAACCAGACGTTTTGTTGTGTACTAAATTTAAAGTGGTGACCATGTTGGAGTTGCTGCAATATGCGACTGGGGAATCTCCACACTATCCAAAAAGTAAATGGATCTCCAAGGGGAGAGACTTTTGGATATTTAAGATGCGTCTTCAGATTAAAACTGTTTATTTTGGCATCTGTCCCAGGAATGATACATCTGGATTCCTGACACATATAATACAATTAATTACAATGACAATTGGCTAACACTAGTGTTTAATAATAAATATTTATGTCTCCTCATTTCAAAATGGAACTGATGGGATTCCCAAATATATTCACAGGCAACAAGATAAAAATACAAGAGGTAAAAAATGAGAAAATAAAAGTGAAAATAATAGGGTGAGCCAGGGGGGATGTGCAAATGGCGCAAGGCTCTAAATACTTTACCAGAGGTGGGCTGCATACTTGGGGCTTGACATCTTAGCAACCAATGCATTTTTCCCGAAAGAAAAGTGGTTTTTTTTCTCATTTATTTTATAATAAAATTTTTATTTTAGAACAGTTTTTGATTACAGAATTATTGCACAGAGACAATACAGAGAATTCCTAATACCCTATGCCCAGTTCCCCTATTACTGGGGTCTTATGATAGTATGGTACATATGACACTATAAATGAATTAATATTGATACAATATTATTAAATAAAGTCCATAGTTTATTCAGAGTATTTTTTTTACCTAAAGTCCCTTTAAAATTTTGTTTTTCAATTATAGTTGACATACAATATTATATTAGTTTCAGGTATACAAACAGTGATTAGACATTTATATAACTTACGAAGTAATCACCCTGATAAGTCTAGTACCCATCTGACACCACATGTAGTTAGATGATTATTGACTATATTACCTAGGGTATACTTACATCCACATGATTGTTTTATAACTGGCAATTTGTACATCTTAATCCCTTCCCCTTTTCACCACATTCCCCCAAACCCCGTCCTGTCTGACAACCATCAAAATGTTTTCTGTATCGATGAGTCTGTTTCTGTTTTGTTTGTTCATTTATTTTGTTTATCAGATTCCATGTATAAATGAAACCATATGGATTTGTCTTTCTCTATCTGACTTATTTTACTTAGCATAATAATCTCAGGTCCATCCATATTGTCGCAAAAGGCACAATTTCATTCTTTTTTATAGTTGAGCAATATTCTATTGTATATATGTACCACATCTTTAATTTTTTAACATTTGTAAATATACTTTTATTTTTGTTATTTTTTTAATTAAATTTTATTTTTTATATTAGCTTCAGGTGTACAAAACAACATGATTAGATATTTACACCCTCACAAAGTGATAACCTCCATCCCAAGTTGACTCCCCTCTGACATCATATATAGCGGTTACAATATCATTGACTATATTCCCTATGCCTATGCTCCACATCCCATATATATTTATATTTAACACATGGTATTCTACATCAGCTTCACATTGTACCACATCTTCTTTATCCATCTGTTTAGTTAGGTTGCTTCTATGTCTTGGCTGTTGTAAATAATGCTGCAATGAACATAGGGGTGCTTATATCTTTTCAAATTAGTGTTTTCGATTTCTTTGGATAACTACCCAGAAGTGGGATTGCTGAGTCACATGGTAGTTCTATTTTTAAGTTTTTGAGGAACCTCCACACTGTTTTCTATAGTGACTGTACCAATTGGCAATCCCACCAACTGTGCACGAGGCTTCCCTTTACTCCACATCCTGGCCAGCACTTATTGTTTGTTGATTTATAGATGATGGCCATTCTGACAGTGTGAGGTAATATCTCATTGTTGTTTTAATTTTAATTTATCTGATGATTAGTGATGTTGAACATCTTTTCATATGTCTATTGGCCATCTGTATGTCCTCTTTGGAGAAATGTCTATTCAGGTCCTCTGACTGTTTTTTAATCAAATTGTATGTTTCTTTGGTTTTAACTTGTACGAGTTCCTTGTATATTTTGGATATTAACATTTTATAAGATATATCATTGGCAAATATCTTCTCCCATTCAGTCTCCCCTTCAGGGTTCCTTTGCTGTGCAAAATCTTTTTAGTTTGATGTAGCCCTATTTGTTCATTTTTTCTTTTATTTCCCTTTCCCAAGGAGACATATCCAAAAAAGAAAATGTTACTAAGAGTGACATCAAAGAGTTTGCTGCTTATATTTTCTTCTAAGAGTTTTATAGTTTTGGGTCTTACATTCAAGTATTTAATCATTTTGAGTTTACTCTTGTATATGATGTAAAAAAGTGATCCAGTTTCATTGTTTTGCATGTAGCTGTCTGGTTTTCCCAGCACCATTTATTGCAGGGACTGTCTTTACCCCATTGTATATTCTCACCTCCTTTGTCATAGATTAAGTGGCCATATGGGTGTGGGTTTATTTCTGGGCTCTCTATTCTGTTCCATTGATCTACATATCTGTTTTTATGCCAGCACCATACTGTTTCTATTACTATCGCCTTGTGATAGTTTGATACCAGGTAGCATGATAACACCAGCTTTGTTCTTTTCTCAAGATTTCTTTGGCTATTTGGGGTCTTTTATGTATTTTAGGATTATTTGTTCTAGTTCTCTGAAAAAATCCCATTGGTATTTTGACAGGGATTGCATTGAATCTATAGATTGCTTTGGGCAATATGGAAATTTTAATGATGTTAATTCTTCCTGTTCATGAGCATTGTTTTTAACCTTTCATTTATTTGTATTTTCCTCAATGTCTGATAGTTTTCTGAGAACAGGTTTTTTACCTCCTTGGTGATATTTATTCCTAAGTATTTTATTTTTTTTATGCAATTGTAAATAGGATTTGAAAATTTTTTTCTTTCTGTTAGTTCATTATTCCTGTATAAAAATGCTACCAATTTCTGAATATTAATGTTGTATCCTGCTACTTTCCTGAATTCATTTATTCTCATAGGTGTGTGTGTGTGTGTGTGTGTGTGTATGTGTGTGTAATCTTTAGGGTTCTCTATAGTATCACGTAATCTGCAAATAAAGACAGCTTTACTTCTTCCCTTCCAGTTTGAATTTCTTTTATTTCTTTGTCTTGTCTGATGTTTGTGGCTAGGATTTCCAGTACTATGCTGAATAAAAATTGTGAAAGTGGACATCTTTGTCTTGTTCCTGATCTTACAGTAAACGTTTTCAGTTTTACACCATTGACTAGGATGTTAGCTCTGGATTTGTTACATATCGCATTGATTATGTTGAAGTATGTTCCCGCTAGCCCTACTATGCTGAGATTTTTTTATCATAAATTATGTTGCCTTTTGTCAAATGTTTTTTCTACATCTATTGATATGATATTTTTATCCTTTATTTTGTTTATGTGGTGCATCACATTAATTGATTTGCAGATATTGAACCAGTCTTGCATCCCAGGAATAAATCCCACTTGACCATGGTGTATGATCTTTTTAATATATTGCTGAATTCGGTTTGCTAATATTCTTAAGGATTTTTGCATCTATGTTCATCAGACATATATATATATATATATACACACACACACACACATATATATATATATATATATATATATATATATATATGTATATCGATAGGTTTGTATAGATTATCTATAGGTTTATAGATATAGATATATAGATAGATATAGATATAGATATAGATGTATATATTATGTAATTGGTAGTATCTCTGTCTGGTTTTGGTATCCGGGCAATGTTGGCTTTGTAAAATAATTTTAGGAGCCTTCCCTCCTCTTCAGTTTTTTGGAATAGTTTGAGAATAGATGTTAATTTTTCTTAGAATGTTTGGTACAACTTTTGTGATGACATCTGGTCTAGGGCTTTTGCTTGTTGGGAGTTTTTGATTACTGATTCGCTTTTCTTAGTAGTTATCAGTCTGTTCTGATTTCCTGTGTTTTTCTGATTCAGACTTGGAAAATTGTATGTTTCTAGGAATTTATCCATTTCTTGCAGGTTGACCAACTAGTTGGCATATACTTGTTCATAGAATGTCTTTATAATCCTTTGTATTTCTGTTGTGTCAGTTGTCACATCTCCTCTTTAATTTCTGATTTTATTTATTTGGGCCCTCTCTGTTTTTTTGATGAGTCTGGTTAACGGTTTATCAATTTTGTTTGTGTTTTCAAAGAACCACCTCTTGGTTTAATTGATTTCTTACCTTGTTTTTATACACTCTATTTTGTTTATTTCCACTCTAATCTTTATTATTTCCTTCCTTCTACTCACTTTGCTCTTTGTTCTTCTTTTTCTAGTTCCTTTAGGTGTAAGGTTAAATTGTTTATTTGAGAATTTTCTTGTTTCCTGAGGTAGGCCTGTATTGGTAGAAATTTCCATTTTAGAACTGCTTTGTCTATAGATTTTGGGTCATTCTGTTTTTATTTTGATTTGTCTCAAAGTATCTTTTGATTTCTTCCTGATCTAATTGTTAACTCATTCATTGTTTAGTAGCTTATTTAGTCTCCTCATTTTTGTGTTTCTCAGTTTTCTTCTTATAATTGATTGCTGGTTTCATACCATTGTGATTGAAGATGATACTTGATATGATTTCAGTCTTCTTAAATTTATTGAGATTTGTTTTGTGGCCTAACATGTATATGATCTATACTGGAAAATATTCCATCTGCACTTGGAAAGAATGTATATTCTCCTTCTTTTGGGTGAAATATCCTAAAAATATCAATCAAACCCATCTGCTCCTTTCATGTGTCATTTAAATCCACTGTTTCCTTGTTGATTTTCTGTCTGGATGATCTATTCATTCCCTCACTAATACTGTATTACTGTTGATCTCTACCTTTATGCTATCAATATTTGCTTTATATATTTAGGTGCATGGATGTTTACAAGAGTTATGTCCTCTTGTTGGATTGATCCCTTTATCATTATGAAATGCCCTTTTCTGTTTCTTATTATAGCCTTTGTTTTAAAGTTTATTTTGTCTGACATAAGTATTGCTATGCTAGCTTTTTGTTTGTTTCCATTTGAATGAAATATCTTTACAATCCCTTTGCTTCCAGTCTGTCTTTTGACTTGAAGTGTGTCTCTTGTAGGCAGCATATATACAAGTCTTGTTTTTTATCCACTCAGCCACCCTATGTCTTTTGATTGGAGCATTTAGTATATTTATATTTAAAGTAATTTTTGATAGGTATGTAGTAATTGACATTTTATTGTTTTCTGATTGTGGAATTCTTCTCTATTTCTTATTCTCTTGTTCTCTTCTCTTGTATGCTGATGACTTTCTGTAATGTTGTGTTTTTATTCCTTTCTCTCTTTTTCTTGTACGTCTCTTGTAGGTTTTTGGTTTGTGGTTACCATGTGCTTAATATATACCAACCTATGTTTAAAGCAGTCTAAGTTGATGGTCGCTTAAGTTTGAACACATTCTACAATCACTACAGTTTATACTCTCTCTCTCCACATTTATGTTTTTATCATTTTTTACATGTGTGTGTGTGTGTTGCGTGTGTGTGTGTATCCCTTAATTTATGGTTGTAATTACACACAATCTCCCTACTTTTGACTTTTAACCTTTGTACTAGCTTTATAGTTGGTTGATCCACTGCTTTTACTGTCTTTGTTAGTGAGAATATTTTTCTTTCCTATATTTACTTATCCATGTTCTTTATCTTTTCTACTTAAAGAGGTCTCTTTACACTTCTTGTTTAGTAAACTAGTTATACCTCTTGTTTAGTGGTGATGAACTCCTTTAACATTTTTTGTCTGGGAAGCTCTTTATCTCTCCTTCGATTCTAAATGATAGTGTTGCTGGCTAGAGCAATCTTGGTTGTATGTCTTTGCTTTTCATCACTGAATATTTCATGCAAATCCCTTCTGGCTTGATTTTTCTGTTGAAAAGTCAGCTAACTAACTGCTTTTCTCTTGCTACTTTTAAGATTCTCTCTTTGTATTTAACTTTATCATTTTTTATTATGATATTTTATATCATTTTAGTATTAGGTGGGCCTCTTTAGGTTCATCTTGTTTGTGACTCTCTGTGCTGTCTGGACTTGTATGTATATTTTCCTCACCAGTTTAGAAAAGTTTTCAGTCATTATTTCCTCAAATAGGTTTTCAATCCCTTGCTGTTTCTTTTCTCCTTCTGGTACCCCTATGATGTGAATGTTTGTATGCTTGATGTTGTCCAAGACCCCTTAAACTATCCTAATTTTTTTAAATTCTTTTTTCTTTCTGCTCTTATGATTGGATGTTTTCTGCTACCTTGTTTTTCAGATCACAGATTTGATCCTCTGCTTCTTCTAATCTTCTCTTGCTACGCTCTAATGTGTTATTCTTCATTAGCTATTGAATCTTTCATTTCTCACTGGTTCATTTTTATGATTTGTATCTCTTTGTTGAATTTCTCATGGAGTCCTAAGTTCATTGAGCTTCCTTATAACCAGTGTTTTGAACTCTATCTCTAGTAGATTGCTTTTCTCCATTTTGTTTAGTTCTTTTTCTGGAGTTTTGTCCTCTTCTTTCATTTGGGGCCTGTTTCTTTGTCGCCTTATTTTGGCTGCCTCTTTTTGTTTGTTTCTATGTGTTAGGTTGATCTGCTACAGCTCCCAGTCCTGGCAAGTGACCTTATGTAGCAGGTGTCTTATGGGACCTGGTGATGCAGTCTCCGTTTACCTGAGCTGGGTGCTCCAGGGGTGCTCCTCGTATAAGTTCACATGTTGTAGTTGAGTCTTGATTGGTGTTGGCACATCCGTAGGTGGGGTTGACCCTCAGGCTCACTGTGAGGGCTGGCCGTGACTACAGATGACAAGCTGTTATGTGGGGGCTGAATCCATGGAGCAGGAGCAGTAGTCACTTTAGCGGGGCTTTGGTGCCAGCCGAGTCCATCCTTCATTTGTGTCATTTGTGGAGCTGGTTGCGTAGTGTTCTGGTGGGGTGTGAAGCCAGTCACCAGGTGTGTGGTTCTGGAGCCTCTTGGGAGGGGATCTGATGCAGGCCAAAGTCAGTCTCCTTTTATGCCTGGATGGAGGCCACCTGGTGGGAGCTACAAAGTGATCTGCAGTTGGTTGCAGCTTGTGCTGGGCTTGGAGGTACCTGGGAGAGGCCATGCTGTGAACTGAGACAGCTGCCAGGCTTGGGACCCTTTGGTGGGCACCACAGTGTGAGCTGAGGCCAGCTGCCACTTATGCCAAGCTTGTGGCCACTTAGTTGAATTTACAAGATAACACTGGCTGCAGTTTATGACAAACTTTGGGCCACCTGATGGGACTTGTAATGCAAGTTGAGATGGGCCACTGCTTATGCTGTGCTTGGGGATACTTAGCAAGAGGTATAGGGCACACTGAGGCTAGTCACTGTTTGTTTGGGCTTGTGTACCACTGAGAGGTTTTAGGAAAGTCCACAGCATGAACTGAGGAAGGCTGCTTGTATGAAAAAGCCCTCTGGAAGCAGCTCGGGCTGAAAGCACTAGCTGGGTGGACATGGTTTCAGGGAATCTCCAGGGCAGAAGTAATGGTATTAGCCAGGTTAATGAAGAACTTAGATTTGGTGCCCATATACTAGCTGTGTTGGGGGGAGGGCTTAACAAAGAAGTGGCAGAGGACTGCCAGAGCTTCCATCCCAGCAGAGACCTGCCCTGCCCCTTCCGCCCTCACCCTGAAGCTAGTCAATTCACTTCCTCCTCAGATGTCCCTGGTGATTTTGGAGATGTTATCCCTGCACTGGAGCCCAGAGCAAGTGAGTCTGTGAGTGAGCGAGTCTGTTTTGACCCCTCCAGAGGAATGCCTGGGATGCCAGCAGCACTCTGTCTCACTGGGATGCAGTGCTGCTGGCTTTCATAGCCAGATGGTATAGGGACTCCTCTTTCCGGCACTGGTGCCCTGAGCTGGGGAGGCTGGTGTGGGGCTGGGACCCCTTGCTCCTCAGGGGGCACGTCCATAGCCGAGATATCCTTTCTGATTCTTAGTCACCACACTGTGGGTGTGAGACTTGCTTGTTCCATGTCTCCACCCCTCCTACATGTCCATGGCTTCTGCTTTATATCCTTACTTATAAGACTTCCGTTAGCTAGACTTCAGGTGGTTCTCAATGATTGTTGTGCTATAATTTAGTTGTAATTTTAATGTGGTTGTGGGAAAAAGTGAGACAGTGTTTTGCCTATTTTGCCATCTTGATGGGAAATCTAAAGCAAAGCTTTTATTTTAATTTTTTTATGTGTGTTTTTTTACTTATAGTTTTATTTTTTATTATTAAATGTATTGGGGTAACATTGGTTAGTAATATTATATAATTTTCAGGTATGCAAGGTTATAATTTGATATCTGTGTACTCTGTGTGTGTTTTACCACCTGAAGTCTTGTTTCTTCTGTTACCATATATTTGACCCCCTTTACCTACCTTGCTCTCCCCCCACCTGCCTTTTCCCTCTGATAATCATCATTCTGTTGTCTGACTCTATGAGTTTGGTTTTGTTTGTTACTTTTTGTTTTATATTCCACATGAGTGAAATCATAGATTTTTGTACTTTTCTACCTTATTTCACTTTGTATAATCTTGAGAGTATTATGCTGTTTATTTTTAATATAATAATGTAGCATCTCAAAGATTCCAAGCTTGTATTTGGAGACTTATCCTTATTGATGAAAGATTTTGCATGCTGGATAATGCTGGGTTATTTCATTCAATGTTAACTATTGTTGCAATGAACTCACTAGAAACAAAAGCTGAAAGCAAAGCACCTGCCCATGGCTTTTTGGCTGAGTTTCTGTGGCTACATTGCAATGTACCAGTGACTTTACTTGAGGAAACCCCAGTTCTGTGGTCGAAGAGAATTTCCTGTCTTTAGAAACATAATTGTCATTTTAAAATTTTTCTTTTAGGAAAAACTTCTCTCTGCCACCCCCTTCCCACTCCCCCCCACCCCCCGCCAGCACACACTTTTATTAGTTTGTGCCACCTGAGAGAGGGTACTCTGCCCCAGCCTACTAGGGTGTTTATATTTGAGAACAATGGAGCAGAGAATTATGGTTGCAAGTCCCCTGGCTCGGGTGTGTGACCTGGCTTTGCTTCTGTTGACAGCGTGAAGCAGAATGAGCGCTACGGCCAGCTGACCCTAGTCAACTCCACTGCAGCTGACACTGGTGAGTTCAGCTGCTGGGGGCAGCTGTGCCATGGCTACATCTGCAGGAAGGACGAGGCCAAAACAGGCTCCACCTACATCATTTTTACAGGTAAAAGGTTTGTTGCATTAGTGGAACTCTTCAAACTTCTGGACTGGGCCCATATTAAAGGTTCCCACTGTGTGCTGAATATCAAATAATGACAATGAGAGCACCCACTCTTTGCCAGGATCTGGGCTCGATGCTTTACATCAATTATTTCATGTAAATCTCACAACCACCCTTCAGGGTAAGGACTAATCATTTCCTTTTCTCCTCCAATGACAACGTTGAGGTTTAGAGAGATTAAATAAGTCTTTAAGGTCATGACACAAGTAAGTGGATGTATCAGGATTTAAACCCAGAATGGTCTGACTCCAGAGTTGGTACCTACATTTTATAACATGGGAGCCACTAGTCACAGGTGACTACTTAAACTTAAATGGGAATTCCTTAAACAAAATTAAAAACTCAAGTTTCTCAGTGGTACTTGCCATTGACATCTGAGGCTAGCGGCTACCCTACTGGACACTGCTGATGGAACCCCTCCATCATTGCAGAAAGCTCTCTGGGATGGCACTGCTGTACGCTTTTAGTTATATGCTCTCAGAACCTGTGATGCTCTCCTTTCTGAACCTCCACAGTCAAGGATGCCTGGCTATAGACCTCCTTGTCTTTGTTCTCATGGGTACTGTGAGCTGATATTTTGGTGGCAGGATTTCCAAACGTTATGGCCTTTGTGGCTCTAGTCCCAATCCCTGGGCCTCAGTGAGGTGCCTGAAAAGGTGCACGGGTCAGAGTAAACCCTTGTCCTGCCTTGCAGCACTAGGGATGTTTTTGCCAGGTGGAATTGAACATGGAGAATCAGGCATTGCAGAGTTGCTTGCCAGCCTCCTTCCTCTGCAGAGCTCTCTGAACTGAAGTTTGGGGGATGACGTTCTCCAACAAGGTTCAGAGGTCAGGAACAACTTTCAGTAACCCTACAAATGCCATCCTCTGGTGTTGCTGTTATCCAAGGCATTTCAGGTGAAGCCAGAATGCTTTCTCAGTGTCTGGGCAGGGACTTTCAGGCAACTTGTCTACATCCTGAACCCATCTACCTTTCATACCTGAGTGATTTAGGCCTATGACTCAAACGACCTTATGCCCTGGACATTAAGGAATGCTTTAGTAAAGTCTCATTTATAATCTCTTTCTGCCCAAATAGCTCCTCTCTGGCAAGCAGATACATTAGCCGAGCACTCTACCATCCTGGAGTCCCATGTATCTCATTTCATTTCCGCAATACCTCTAGGAACTAAGTAGAAACTGTTTTATTATCTCTATAGTAGAAATAATGCTCATGCTGAGGCTTAAAGGGCAAGGTGATCCATTCAATGTTTCATGACTTCCAGTGGCAGAATAAAGAGTTAAACCCTGTTTTTCGACCCAGGATCCAATGTTCTTAGTGCCCTAACCCATGTCTAAGACAAGTGATTGCTAGATGGGCAGACAGACACTAGCTAGCATAACTACGGTTGTCAGGAGAATTGCTAGCAGTTGTTCATAGGTAATCCCTTCTGATCCTCATTCTGGAATGTGCTACACAGAATGCCCACGTGCTCTTGGTGTTATATCACACTGGGAAACAATAATGGAAAAGGCAACTAAATAAGCCTCCTAAGAGCCTGTTATTTTGGATGACGAGTGATGCCGTACTTCAAATATCAGAATGAAGATTCTTTGTTACAGTCAGTACTGTTCTGTCTTTCCAAACTATTGGTTTTTGAACTGAGATTTTGAACTGAAGACCTCCCTTGAGCAGAATGTCCTGTTAGGGTTATGGGCTCTCTTTGAGTTTTAGAGGCAGGTCTTCTTCCTTAATGTAGGGAAACTCCCTCGTAAATACAAGGAATGCCTCCCAATTAATATTTATTTCCACTTTCAAAAAACCTGGATCAAAAAGGGATGTGATGTAATGTGTTGTATCATTTTCTTATTCCTCAACACTGTTAAGAGCTCAGTTGGATTTTTGGAATAGGGTGTAGCAATTTGTTTTTCCAGGCCTGCGTGGGTTTGCAAAACCAAGATGGGCTGTTGTGGGAGCTGAGCTTTCTGCTGCTGGCTCTGGATTCCCTGCAGAACATATGCTTCCCAGCTACCCACACAGAGAAACGTCTGGCATTCATTCTGTTTGTATGTTTCCTAGAGTTTGATTGCAAACACTGTGAAGCTTCCTTTTGGCTGTTGTTCATTTGTGCAGTTTTTGATTAAGCAGCTATCACATATTTGATTTTTATCCAGGACACGCTCAAGAGTGTTTCTGTTTTCCTCTCTAACTTTTTATTGAAGTATAACATATATAAAGAAAACTACATAAATCATACTCAATATATTATCCTCAATTGAATATACACGTGTTTAACCACCACGCAGATCAAGGAGGAGAACATTACTGGCAGTGGGGCTTTCTCATGGCAAGAGGCCTGGGCTCCAATTTTCATATGTAGTAAAACCACATTAATGCGCACTTTTATGGAGTTTGTTATTTGGATTTTATTTTATAGCCTATTAACTTTGATTTTTTTTTTTTTTGGAAGTCTAAATTTCCAAATGCTTAGTTTTCTTAATGTTTGTCATCTACTCAAGTAGATACAAACATGTTTGCAGGGGACATACGTAATCTATCATTGTTTAAATGAACTTCAACATAACTCCTTTTTTGGTAGATAGAATCTACTGCTTATACATGTATATTTTTCTGTTTGTTAAAGCAACTGGTGTGGTCATTTCTTTCAAAGCACCTATTATAGTACAAGAAGTAAGACCATATTTTTGTGTTCTGAAATTCAGATTGTTATTCTGCTGGCTTTGCTCATTGGTTCTGTTTCCTCTACAAAACCTTAAAAGTTGTGCTAAATCTTACAGTCATAAATTCCTTCAATGTTTTTGCTTTAAATCTTTAATACTATCTACTCTACAAAAAGGATTCTTCGCTTTACAAACGGGGATGTGGAAGCACAGAGAAAGTGACATATCCAAGGCCATACAGACTTCCTCTTTGTGAACACAGGGCCCTTGGTACAACATTGACAGAGGTACCCCTTGCCTAAGTCTGAAAGTCAGCTTATCATGAAGTGGCATGCATCACCCAGCCTGATATATACTGCTGCAAAATATAGAGATAACTCTTTCCTGATCTCAGTCAGAGCCAGGAGGAATAACCTCCATGTTAGTGAACTTGTACTCATTGCCAAAGAACTCTTGCCCCATGAAGACATTTGATGGTGTGTCCAGAAATTCTGTTCCTACCTTAACATCATACAACTGGGACACAAAGAAGGGTAGTGAAGGAGAAAGTCAAGAATAGTTGGTTGTTTCAGGAACATTGAAGGAAAAACATAGGAAACAATGTAACAGATGTTGGGGTTTGATTAAAAGATTTCTCTTAGCAGTTACTATAATAATTCGCTCACAGAATAGAAAACAAAGGATTTAATGTGCCTTGCCAAAAACAAATCCTCCTCCCAAAAAAAACCCAACCCAGATTCCTTTGAATGTACTAAAGTATGGGTAAACCAGTCCTCGTTTCTGTAAGATAAAAATACCATCATCTGGAGCTTAAAGAACACAGAGTGATTTTAGAGGAAACAGGAGTATAGGAAACTGGCTGAAGGTCCCTAGCCCAGTGGCAGCCCAGCCCAGCCGAGCTCAGAATCTGAGATAGTGAGTTCCTCATCTGTTTCTACTCAACTCGCTTTCCATTGACCTTTGCAGGAAGGAGGTCCTCTGGGCTGTGAGGATGCCAGCCCCTTACTGGACGGGGCTTCTCAGTGGATCTCTGCTGTGCTGGGACAGGCAGTGACTGAGCATAAGCTATGAGGCTAATTTCTCCACACACAACAGATTGTTTATAGGTTTTAAAACTGCTCTTACCATAAGGAAATCAGTCTCCTTCCCTGCTTCCTCAGTGGGATAATCCATGGTCCTGATCTGGGCTAGAACGAAAACCTATTTTGTTTCCTTTAAGGAGATTGGGAAGTAACATCCTTCTTCCCCTATAGAAAACCATTTTAAAAAATGACGCTTTCTATTCATAAGGACTCAGTATTCTGAGTATAGTCCGGTCCCCTCTCATCTTTGTGCCCTGAATGCAAGAATCCGTAAAGTGCTCATATCTTGCTTCTACAGAATAAATAAGCCTGTGTCTTTTCCTTTGCAGAGAAAGGAGAACTTTTTGTACCTTCTCCCAGTTACTTTGATGTTGTCTACTTGAACCCGGACAGACAGGCTGTGGTTCCTTGTCGAGTGACCGTCCTGTCAGCCAAAGTCACTCTCCATAGGGAGTTCCCGGCCAAGGAAATCCCCGCCAATGGAACAGACATTGTTTATGACGTGAAGAGAGGCTTTGTGTATCTGCAACCTCATTCTGACCACCAGGGGGTAGTCTACTGCAAGGCAGAGGCTGGGGGCAAGTCTCAGATCTCTGTCAAGTATCAACTCCTCTATGCTGAAGGTAAGCCGGCTTCCTACCAGTGCCTAGATTTGTGTTGCTTCCAGCTGGTCTGTATCAGGTATTGCTGTTCCCAAGTATGGATGGAAATTAGGAGGCACAGAATGCTGTTCTTAAAGGCTCCTTTAAGGGACTGCCATTTCTAAAATGCTCTACTTCCTTGTCTGTGACCCTGACCCAACATTCCTTGACTCCCTTCTCTCCAAATCCATCCAGCATTCAGTCTGGTACTGCCTCTGTATGACTAATCAGCAATTCTCCAAAATCCCCAGACTCTTCTTAGAACATTCTCTCAGATGAGAACATCCTCTCTGAACCCAAATAGACTGTCTTCTCAGGGCACCATCCCTTTCCCATCTCAAGGTCAGGAGGTGGGTTTGGTGTCCTTCTTGCACTCATTCCCACTTCCTGATTCTCACTCTTTCACCCTCTGTTAGGAACCTCTGCTCTTCAGAGACATATAGCTCATGGCTATATCAGCTTTCTCATCTTTTTTCTTGTCACGCCCCTAATGGGCTCATTGTCCTCTTCATTCCTCCATTTTCTGGGTGACATCAACATTCACTTGGAACCGACTAGCCTGGTTCACTGACAGCCTTGTCCACTCCACCTCAGACAGCCCTCCCTCAGTCATAACTTTAACAAGCCAACAATAGCCATTGCTCTGACTTAGCAGTCACTGAGTCAGACCTCCGTCTTGAACCACAGCCTCGTACCTTCCCTGATTCTTCTGTGGTTCCTTCTGCACCAACCCTCACATCCACCCTCTACTCTCCACATTCCCTACATTCTCTGCCTGCCCCAGCCCACCCAGCTTAGAGTCCAGGGCTCATGGTTTCAATGCTCTCTGTCAATGCCCTGAACTCCTTGCTCTTCTGTATTCTCCTTCCGCCTATCCAGGAAAACACCATCCTAAATGAACATAACTGTACCTTTTCTCCATGCTGAGGGCTGCTTGGAAAATGCCATGGGCGGGTAAATTCATTCTCTTCCAGTTGGCCTCACTGCCTTCTTCTTGACAGAATTGAAGTATGCTCATATCTCTCCATTAAACATGGAAATATTTTTTTTAATATGACCATTTTAGTGAGGAGTTTAAATTCAGTGGTTTCATACATGAAACACTTTCTTTTGTTCAGGAACTTCCATCAATCCTGCCCCCTTTTCTAAAAATAGTGAGGTCCATTAATGATATCTCAGTCCAATTCCACATCCAACAGGCACTTTGGATTAGGAAGATAGTCTTATCCCCTTTCTAACACTGTTCATATAAAATCTTTAACCCCACATTTGAGACAAAGCCCGCTCTTGCTCTCCCCACCAGCCTGCAGGCTACACTGGTGACTCCAGCAGCTGGAGGGAGGGAGTGGGGTGGGAGACGGCTGGCTCCCCTCCTTGCTCTGGTGCTAGGCTGGGGGCAGAAAGGGAGAGGCTGCAGCCCAGAGGCAGTTGCTCCTGATGGTAAATGCTGACCTGGCCTCTTCATGAATTCCATGGGCACAGATGATGGCTCTAACACCTTGTCATGGATGATAAGGAACTCACCCCTAAGCAGCCCTCTTGGTACCATACACCTCTGAGATTCAACCTCATCCTCTGGACCCTCAGCTAAGGGCCTCCACAGTCTGTGTTCATCTCTTCGCTCCCAGCCGGAGTGTAGTCTCAGAAAGGCTATGGCATTGACATTTCTATGTCGCTCCAATCCCAATTCTGGAGCATGTGGGAACCAGAAACGTATAGTGGGGACACAGTCCAATGCCCTTGTTCTCCTGGCAGCTCTTCCTCCCATGCCATCCCTTCCTCCCAGTGCTCTCCAGCTCAGGCAGCAAGCAGATCTCTGCTGCCGAAGGACATGTCACCTCCCCTTCCTTGACAAGTGATCCCCTTGAGCTTCCCTCCCGACTTCCAGGCGAGAAAGCCCCCCTCACCAGCCCCTGTGCGTGGGTAGAGGAAATGGTTCTTCTTCATGCACTATAGTGCCTCAACGATGACCTTTCTCGCTCTCAGAATTCTTATGTGACCAGGGGTAAGAGGCCCGTGTGTGGGGTAGAGTCCGTCCTCCAGCAGTAGTGCTGCTTGGGCAGCCCTGTGGCAGGATGAGTGGCCCCAGGAGCCAGCCATTCTGAGATGAGAACTCAGACTCTTTAATATCTCTTGTTCTCAGCCCTGGACTCATTCACTAGGCCACGGTGCCAACACACTGTTACCAAATAGGCCTCACAACCCTCTTTGACCAACCTCAGCCCTCGGCTAAGGCCATCTCTCTTTCCCATCAATGCCAACCGCCCTGAAAGAGCTCTCCCTGTTCCTTGTTTTCATTTCCTTCCCTCCCACACGCTCATCTGTCTTCCCCTGTGCTCCGCCCCAAAAGCAAGGGTGTCAGGGCCCCAGGCCATTCCATCCAGCAGGCACATTTCTGTCCTCATCCTACTAGATTCCACCTCGCCTGCATGAAACCCCTCTTCCTGGCCTCATTTTGTCCTCCTTTCCCCCCAACTTTCTCATTCTGCCTTGTCAGGTCTTTGCCTCTCCCAGCTTGTGAATGTTGGGAGTTCCCCAAGACCCCTTCTATCTCATTCCTTGTTCTCCTGCGTGGTTTCAGCCACATCCATGCCCTGCTGTGTATCTGTTCACTATAACTTCTAATTGAATCTACGTGGCCCAGATCTGGGAGTGCCAGCTTCATGTAACCAACTGCCTACCTCTAATATCTGTGTTTAGATGCTTCATGGGCCCTTCCCTGCACTCCCGATCTTCTCCCCTGGCCTGGTTCTTCAGCTTTCCTTGTCTCCAATGGTGATGCGGTCACCCAGTACACAGCGCCAAGACTGGGAGTCCAGCTGAAACTCCCATCTCCTCCTAGTCCTTTTTACCTTTTCTATTAAATCACTTTCAACTCCTGCTATTTCTCTCCATCCTCACTGCAAAAAGAGTCCATGCTATCATCCTCTCTTCCTTGGGCTAATCTGAATGCCTTCCAGCTGGTCTCCCCTACATCCACCTTTTCTCTCTTCTACAATGTAGCTGATTATAATGCCAATCAAAACCGTTCAGTAGGTTCCCACTTTTCCTAGAACCAAGGTCAAAATCTCCCCTGTGGTCTAAAAGGCCTTGCCTGGCCAACCTCTGCCCTCCTTGCTCAGCTGCCTGCTCTGCTTTCTTCCACCTCACGGTGGGGTCTTTGCCACTGTCATTCCCCATCAGCTGGTTCCTCCCGCTTCTCCTTCCATGCCTGTTAAGCTCACCCTTCAGATTCTAGATCAAACATTGCTTCCTCAAGGAAGTTTCCTGCTTCTCAGACTATTCTGAACTTCCGGAGCACTCTGGGCTTCTCATAGCTCTTAACACAACTCCTTTTAAATTAACCACACAATTACTTGCTCAATGTCTGTCTCCCACTCTGGATTCCAGGCCGCATGGGCTCAGAGATCCCGTGTCTCATCCCGTACTGTGGTCCTACCTCTTAGCATGTCGCCTTGCTCAAGGCTGCTGTCACTAGTATTTGTTGAGTGAACTGACCACAGTGAAGAAATGTGTTTCTGCAGTGCTGTGACTGCAAACATATGTAGCCCTCGTGCCCTTCCTGCAAACCTCTTTCTCATTAGATGTAGACGTTCGCCTCCTTCTGAGAATGAACAGCCACACACCCACCTGTTCCTCTCCACCCATGTGGTTGCCCTCTCTACATTCTGCTTGTTCTCTCCCCCACGTACCTGCTTTTCCTTCAACTTGACTCCCTTCGTGGGAACCCCTGGAGACCTTTTAGCTTCCTCTCCTAATTACAAGTGTCATGGCTGGACCTGGGGAGTTCTGGATGATGACCCCATTCTGGACTGGCAAGTAGAGAGAGAGAAGGAAGGCTTCAAAGGAGGTGGTAGGATAGAGGAGGTCTGGTGTTAATTGGGAAGCTATAAGAAAGGTAGAAATGTTACATATCTATCCAAAGCGAAGAATGTGTCTGTAGGTTTGTCTTTAATGTCATACTCAAGAATCCCATCTCACTTTCCCTGGCTCCTGCTTACTTCCAGTTCCCAGTGGCCCCCCATCGACAAGCATCTTGGCATCTTCAAACAAAGTGAAAAGTGGGGATGACATCAGTGTCCTCTGCAGTGTCCTAGGGGAGCCTGACGTGGAGGTGGAATTCAGGTGGATCTATCCAGGGCAGAAGGTAAGCACCAGACCCTAGACTCAGCCACTTGTTTTTATTCAGGGTTATCTCCCAGTGATAAAGACAGTAACTTAAGTGCAAGAAATGTGTGCGCTATGGTAGGGGCTGGGGCTGGCTGGCTGGCTTCTACGATGTACTTTTACAAAAGGCTTTTTTTTTTTTTTTTAAATAGGAAAAAAGGTGACTTGGTTCCATTAGGCAATTCACTCAGTGTACCCTCTTCATATGTGATTTTTCTTCATAACCCTTAAGAGGGGACAGGGGCTTGAAAGGGAAAGCAGGGGGCCACCCCCTTTCTCCACTCCCAACCTCAATCTTCAGTTTTAATTCTGGATTGATTGGAGGCTAATCTAACCTCCTTCTGGCTTCCTTTGGCGTGTTCTCCATACACATTGTGCCCTGTGGCGAGGAGCTCTGAGCAGACATTCACAAAGTGGGCATAGAAACGCAGGCACTGTCAAAAAGGTGCTGTGAGGCCAGAGATCATTTTAAAATAGACTTCCCATAAAAGCGACTACAGCTCATTTAGCCTCTGTGCATGTTCTGCTCACTAAAATAAACAGCTTTGCTACAAACATGGAATAATCCCTTTGTTGCCAGAAGAGATTTGGCCTCTTGAGATGTTCTCAGTAGCCAATACACTTCTGACTTGAGAGCTGTGATTGGTGGAAAATACCTGCCTGGAGAATAGTATTTTCCAGAATTCTGGTACTTGTTTTTAAACACTTGTCACCATTAGAGGGCATTAATGATTTTCAATAGGGATTTTTGTATTTTTTACATTGCCAATTATTTCATGAGCGGAAAGGGGATTAATATAGTCATACTATATTAGTTATTTTTAACGAATCCAGAAGGCACTATGCTCTTATCACCAAATTTGGATGAAGCATCTAAAAGTGACCATCTGACTTTCTGGAAATAGGGAGTTATGTCATCTAGGACATCACATTATCCACCCTTGGTACAACTTTTCTCCCACTGGAGTCCGACGGCACATTTTACTAATCATACTTTTCTCTCTTCCAAATCTGAATAACTGGGAGCTTTTATTCGTTTACATAGCTAGAGTTGAGTGCTTTGGGCTCTTTTTGACTATAAGTTCTGTGACTAGGAACCACTGAACGAGAGGATGTAAGTGGGCGATGTGAAGAGAACAGTGGAAAATTTTATCCATGTTCTTATGCCCAATACCATTTCTGTATTCTTGGACGTTCAAAAGAATAAATCTTATGCCAAATAGAAACTTACCAAGGAAAAGGGCGGTAAGAGAGTCAAACAGCATAATGAAATCCAAGACTCTGCTTTGAAAAAAAATGCAGTCTAAAATGATTATACAGTGTGAAAGCATCCATGAGCTACGCATACCAAATAGTCTTTTATGAGCATGTGTTTTACACTCCGAAAGGAACACTCCGCAGTGTTGGGGGAAAGGGAGCTGTTAGTAGCAGCTTGTCAGTTGTGCTTTAGTCCATGTGGATGTCATTAAACAGGATGAAAGACCCGTGACGATTCAAGACACTTGGAGGTTGATCCACAGAGGACTTGGACACACCACAAGAATCTCCCAGAGCGTCATGACAGTTGAAGACTTTGAGACCATTGATGCAGGATATTACATTTGCACTGCCCAGAATCTCCGAGGACAGACTACAGTAGCTACCACTGTTGAGTTTTCCTGACTTGGAAAATGAAGTATAATGGACTGATGGAAAGCCCATTTGTGTGCACAACCAGCTTCGGCGTTCTTTCGACTAGTGCTTTGCCAGAGGCTGATGTCAAGCTCCAACCCCCAAACCCTGCCTTGTGAGTAAGACCCAGACATCCAAACTAAACGGAAGTCATCTGGTCTAACAGAAGTGTTAACTCCTCTGACAGAAAGCATGTATTTTGATTGCTTACCTACATATATGCATTTCTGGTTTTTATACTAAGAAAGCATATATGGAAACAACTTTATATAATCATTTCTATTAAACAAGCAACATTTTGTAAAAAATGAAAACTGGACTAAGTGCTCGTTTTAGATTGGCTTGAAGTACATCCAGAAGGACTTAGTGGCGGTAATGTTTGGGTTAATACCTAACATTCTATTTGATTTAATAATACTACACAAGAATCTAAAATGTAACAAGTTCAGCTATATATGAACTATGATATGAAGCTATCAGAAAGTCATAGCACCTTGCTTTAAAAAAACAAAATTGCTGCACTCAGAAGTACTAGTTCTAGATTAGTACAGTCAATAAGATCTACAGCATATATTTTTAAAAGTTTAACTTTCAATATAAAATGCACTGGTCTAGAAAGATTCAACTTCATTTAGACTTTTTTTTTTATCATCTTCAAAAACATTTAGGCCATAGTTCCAATTTTGTTACCTTACAGAGCAGAAATTGTTAAAACCAGTAAAAAGTTATTTCTCCAAAACACATAACTTTGAATTTAGGAAAGAGAAGCTTAGCTCTAAGTCTAGCTCTGTGAGCCAAATTTTAGCCCATGACCAATTTTGTGGTTGCATTGGAAATTCCTGGGAAATAGCTTAGGAGGAGACTTGATGTCAACTCCTGTGATATAGAAAGGATATAAACTGAAGAACACTTTGGAGAATGAAGTAGGTCACAAGTTCCAATTCTTATATTGAATATTCCAGCATTATTTATTTGATCAAAGTAAAAATACACTTTCCATCACTACAAACTGAGCACAACTACAGCTGTTTACACAACCATATTTTTATGACGTGCCAACATTTTGCATCCTACATGAAACATTTGGTTTGAAAAAAAATCTTAAAGTTCTCTGTTTTGTTTCCTATCTTCTCTCCAGTTGTCTGGCATTCTCTGAAGACATTTTATACTAATTGTGTAAGATTGATTTCCCCAGACACCTAAATGGTACGGAGGAGAGCAGGGAACAGCACAAGATTTACCATTCGAGGGGATGGATGGCAAACCCAACTTTGGCTAATGGCATTGAGAATAACTTGAAAGGGTAAGCAGAGAGATATTCCAGGAGGTGGCAGTGAACCTACGTTTCCATTTATCAGAAGCAAACAAGGAAGGTTACATATATAATAAACTACTGAAGTTTAGACTTCAGACACAATTGCTAATAATAAAAAAACCATGCATCATGACTATCAATTTGCTATGTAGTGTACATGTAAATGAAGAATCAAATATCCACCTCTAGTTTCCTGAATCTGTTCTTACTACAGGGGTTATCTGTACAGCCATCAGCAACACAGAGTAGTAAATACTGACATCACAATGTTAACACATGCAGGGAGATGGAGAAAAAGCCATAGTTCTTCCACTTCCCCAAAGTATTAGAATTGAGAGAGGAGGTAAGTGAAGTTTTGAAAAGAAATTGAAATGCAACATGGAGGCGGGTTGTGGAAGCCACATTTGCTCTCGTCAGCTGGCCTGTCTACCTTCCCAAGGACAGAAGGATTCCTCCAAGGGTACATGGAAACTTAGCATTATCTTCCCAGACTGTTTTCTTCGATTAAATACTGCATCCCTGGTTTAAGCAAAGTACTTCTATTCAACAATAAGCACTGAAGCCTACCTTTTTTAGCTCTACCAGCCAATGAGTCTTATTCTTTATTCCCTCTAGGGTTTCTGAAAATCTGTACTGTCAATCCAGGCCATAGTTTTTTTTGGAAAGTGGTTTCAGCACCTTGAAGATGAGCTGGCTCTGGAAAAGCATATTCCATTATCCTTGTCCCAGAGAAAACTAGGTAGGAGGTAGGAGGTTTGCTTTTGCGGCTCTGGCTGGGTGAGGAAGGAAAGGGAGGAAATGAGAATAATGAGAGAAGACAGTTTAAGTGTGTGAGGATAGCTTAGGTCGAGGTAAAAGTAAGGCCGAAGCAATCCATTGCTTCTGCCCCTTTTCTTTATAGAGATTTTTAGAAAACTTAGGGTTCTACATTTGCTCATAGCCTGAGAAAATGGATTGTAGTAAAATGTTAGGTTCACGTGGGAAAGTTAAAATTCTACAGAAAAAAAATCTCGCTGGTATCTACTGATGTGGCTGAACACTGAGACTGCACAGACATGGAGAAGTCAAAGCTTTTCCTGTCATTTTCTTTCCCCTGTGTCAAAGGGCTAAGCGGAGTGGGTGGGAGAGAATCATAATTCAAGCAACTACTGCTCTTTCTTTTATGGCTTTTTGCAGAAATGCATACACTGACTTATTTGATTAGCACATAATCAGCTTTTGAGTTTCAATACACAGCAAAGGAGGCAGCATCAGACACAGGACACTCCCTTACATCCATTTCATTCACACGTCCCCAAAATAAACATCACAAGAAGGTGTCTGTGGTGAAGAACATTATAAAGGTTATAAATCTTTATCTTAAGAAAACCCTGAGAGTTTTTCCCCATATGCTTACGTGAAAAAGGCAATGAACAAGACCTTCACCTTCTTTTTCTTTAAGTGCTTTGTGCAACAGTGTCCATGCAGATCGTTTGGGAGGAGTCTCTTGGGCTGACTCAGCTCTTCCTCCAGAGTTCCAGTCTCATACGGAGCCGATGCTGCGGGTGGAGACTTTCCAGTTCGAGTCCGGTAATTACACATTAGCTAACGTAGCTCTTGCTCCCATGACCAGTTAGGGTCAGTCCTGCAGACCTGTAAAAACGCTTTCACAGTCTTCCCCACTTTCAGAAAGCGTCATCTGGGTGAAACGTTGGGGCTGGGGAAGGAGCCAGAATTCCTTGGCGACTGGAAGGGGATAGCGGAAGATGTGGGAGACCTCTTGGGGCTGCACAAGTCCCCATTGTGCAGCTTCCACAGCAGCTCCTCGTTTTCCATGGAGAGTCGCTTGTTGACTTTCGACTCTTTCTCCAGTGACTCCTGCAGAACAGCCTGCTCGTTGGAAAGTTGCCTTAAAGACAAAAAAAGAACCAGAAGCCACGTGGATCTGAGTTATAAAGAAAAACTGAAAAAATGTCCTTACCATTTTAAATTTGCAAGTCCAGTAAAATGACCCCTTTGGACTAAAAGGGAGCCCTGGATTGAGCTGCTTGGCCAGCTGAGAAACCCTGGAAGTAGGAGCAGGGGCCAAAACAAAGCTACGTTTTGGGGGCAATTTCACAGTAGGCTGAGTGACACTGCCACAGGTATTGTGCATTTCTTGTGACTGTCTTATGTTGGGGGCTGTTTCCTACTTGGTCTCCTGATGCTCGTTCTCTGAAAGTATTTTCAGTGTCAGTAAGCCAGGGGCCACAGGGGTAAGGCTGGCCTGCTTAGGTCTGAGCATTTAGTCCAGGTAAAAGCATGAAGTGCTACCATCAGATTTTCCAGATATAAATCAGTACCTCTTTAACCACCCTCTTTAATTACATTTCCAGGAGGTGCATGGGTGGAGTATGGTAAAGTAACACTCGATGTCCGAGGAAGGGAGGAGATCGGAAAAACAGGACTTTTATTTTTACCTTGAAATGGCCATGTGCTTGTCCATCCGAGCTTTTAATTCCTCATTCTCCTGCTGGAATCGCTTCAATTTGTCAACCAACGCTGTGTTGTTGTCCACCTTGGCAGAAACAAGAATGCCAACAATTACACATGAAAAAAATAGGTAAATAAAGCCCCTTATTTCCTAAGGCACATTCCTGATATGAGTACCCTTTGGAGAGATTTAATTAATGAAAGTTTAATTGCATATTGAAATATCTATACGTTGTCACACTGAAAAATAGTATGTAAAGCAGCAAAACAGAGCACACCTACAGGTACGATTTTTTCAATGTATTTTTTAAAATTTGTTAGTTTTCAAGAGCCACTTGAAAACTGATATACCAGGGGGTAACTAATTTGTTCCAGGTCACACCCTTTTTAGACTCTCCTTGAGAACTGGTGTCCTGCACTGGGTAACTGGGTTGTGCGTCTTTCAGTTTCAAGGTGGTAAAATAAAAACAGCAGCTAGAGAGCCTGTGTTTGTCAAGGGCATCATAGCTTTCAATTTTGCAAGCCAAAAAAAAAATAATAATAATTCTACATTTGATGAAAACTCCTAAGGCCAACAGTTCACAGTTCTGGGCGATGTTTAATAGGGCCTTAAACATGGTTTCCTAGTTCCTCTTTAGCATTTACCTCTGAGGGGCCACACAAAGCAGCAATTCACAAAGCTGTGGAGCTTCAAATGAGAGAAGTGACACTTACAGAAAGCCTCCCTTGGTTCATTTAATGATATATTTGTTCTCCTGCTGGCATGCCCAGGCTAAACTTTCAAGGAAAACAAATTGATCAGCAGAGAGATTAAACGATAAAATCCCTGAAGACATTTAATCACTTAACATGATGAAGAGCTGATTACATCCCAGCTCACTTTCTAAAGGTAAGGTTTTATTACTTGCTTAGGAGGTGACATCACAGCTCTGTCAGAATTAATTCTAAGTCCTTGTCATTGTAGCATGTAACTAATCTGATTATGGCTTTTAGAGTCCTATTGTTCTTAGTATATCCTATTATCTAGAAAATGCTCAGGACAAGCCAATCAGGTGAAATAACTACCAAAAAAAGAACTAGGGTGTAAGAAAAAGGGGGCCTTGGAATTTTCTGTAATTATAGCAGTAACTGGCCTTAAAATATTATCTTGTTCAATTCCTCATTGTATAGAAGAGAAAACTAGCCCAGCCCTGGAGATGTCACAGAGCTAATTAGTGGCAGAGTTAGTTTTCATACTGAGAAAGCCTCCTTGCTTTCTACAAAGGGTCTTGTTTTCTACAGACTTGGAATTTACAAATAAGTAGGTAACAGTGGGTTTACCTGTCATTGTACCAACCCATTCTTTTCTATATATGTAATACAATGCTGATTTATATCATGATAACCTCTTGGGCATGGCAAGAGACAGAAATATTTATGGATCAACAAAAATTAAAATGTGCTAGTAATTTTACAGCGGAGTCTGTTCTTTCTGCACATGCTATTTTGAAAAGTTGATGCAGGAGTGGTACATGGGGCAACCAATTAGTAGCAGGGTTATCTGAGTCATCACTGATGGCCAGATTAGCAGTTATCAGACTCCTTAGATTGGGCCCATTCACAAACCATGAATTCCTTTCCTGCCTTAAAAAAAAAAAAATCCTGGTAATGCAAAGGGCCTATACATTCATATTGCAGCGTAGCCCTTACCTCCCTCAATAAAGAGGCCAGAGACCCTAGAAGGAAACCAAACCAAGTACCGAAACAAAAAAAGCAAACAAAGAGTAACCTCCATGCTCTCTATGGTCCAGGGCTGGTTTGGGTTCGAATGAGGCACTTACTCAACAATCAGTCATTCATAACTGGGGGGAGAAGGGCCAAGCAGTGCAAGGAGGCAGGCAGAGTCGAGCAAAGTACCACAGTGGCTGGGATCACTTAGGTCCTTGCCAAACGCTGCCCACTTAATGCGACTCCTGGCGAGTAGCAGCCGTGTTCCAGGGCTGGGCCAAGACTCAACAGAACATTGGGCATGCTGCTCAAACACGTTGTTCTGGACAGACTTGTCACAAGTTAACATCAGTTCTCTGTCCTAGAGGCTGCAGACTCAACTTCATATTTTCCATAATGCTTGCTATTTGTCCAACTGGATTTTTATTAAAGCACAATTCTTTTATCACATTCTAATTCGCAAGAAACAAGATGAAGAATTTAGATGGCAAGATTAAATTGCTCCCATGTGATTAATTTACGTATCCAACTGTTTTGGGCCTACAAAGTCTGCCCAGAGTTGGTGATATTTTAAAGCCCTGTTTTCACATTATTTTGAAATTCTTCTTATGCAGGGGAAGATTCACAGACCCCTGAAATGGGAGCCTGCTTTCTTTGGAGTGGTTTTTCCAAGAAGCAAATAATGCTTTTTACATGTTCCTTGGAAAAATAAAACATATTCCAGAAGGCATCAATGAACAAGCCTTAAGCAAATGTAGAAAAGAAAATATAATCTCTTCTACCTTTTGTGTCTTTCCAAATAGCTTTCAGTAGCAGTTAAAACACAGGTCCTATTTCACTGAAACTATCCTACTTGGGGAGGCTCTGAAAGAAACCTACCAGTTTCTCCATTTTCATTAACTTGGCATCTTGTTGGTGCAACTTCTCGTTCTTGATCTCCAGCACAGCTTTCAGGCTTTCTAACTCTTGCTCCAGATACATGATCTGAGGGTTTTTCTGGAAAAGACACCAGGCAATAGCTCTGACTGATCATTAAACAATCGCATAATTCAAATCCTCAATATAAATAATCTTTGATTAGATTTAGAAATTAGACAAGCAAGAAGCAGCAAGAGACTTCCACCTTCTTAGAGGAGTTTCAAAGAAAGGTGAAAAAAGAGTTAGGATAACTTTAACCTCAAAGTTGTTGGTTATAAGAATGAAATAAAACCTTTCATATTTGAAAGCAAACATTTCACTTATTTATCAGTACCTTAATGGAAAAAATATTGTAGCATCAAATATTTTATAGGAAGTTGGAGAAAAACCGTTGCTTATGATACAAAACAGAACTCTGGCTAGAGATCAGGCAATTCCAAGTTCTTTTACTGGTGTTTGGAGGGAGAAAAAGGAATAACAGTGCTCTTACCAAAGTCAGTAACTGATCAGGAATGAAAAGGCAAGTACATACAGAGGGTGCCAAAAACAAATGTATACACATCTTAAAAAAGGAAAAAACTTAAAATTGTAATACTCAATATATACCGATAACAAAAGTCACGTGTGTACATTTTTTTTGTCACCCCCAGTATATAGGGCTCTCTGGAAAACAACAAAATGACAATGTTGTGCGTCTTTTGGATTTTTATTATGATGTGACTATGTTGGCCTGGCCAATCTTCTAGGGCAGCCATAACACCCTCACATTTTATTTTGTGACATCCTGATACCTATATGGCATATAGCACATGCACAACTAAGAGTCTATCCAAAATAAACAATTGTATAAGGGGAAATATCATCTTAGAGCCCAACACTAATTTCCCGACTCCTCAATTTACAGAAGTTCAAGTGAACCATCCGAAATGTATGATACAAAGGAACAGCACAAGATCTACTGCTCAGATGTTTAATGAGGTAATTTCTTAGAAAAGCAGCAGTGGTGTAGAAGATCAATACCATCCTCCTGGGCAGTGGTTAATGCTCTGGACCAGTCCTCAGGGAGAATCAGGAAGTGGGCCCTTGGGGACTACTTAAGCAAACCTCTCACTTCACAGAAGGAGACTACAGGTTCCACAGCTCAAGTGAGCTGCTCAGGGAACGGACTAGAGCTGGAAATACTGGGGCAGGGACTCTTACTGCAGGCTTCTTCCAGATATTTCATACGTTTGTTATGCTGTTATCCTTTTACATGTATTATTTTTTATCCTATCTCATTTTTTGTTAAAATAGCATACTTTACTATAAATTTTTAAAATTAGAACATTTACAGACTTGTTCCCACCGCACTTTTTCCTCCTCCCCTGCCAGCCTGACCCTTTCTCCCTTACTCTCATATGTGCTTTGTTTCCCTACAACCTCACATGCCTAGACAGAGGGGAGGCATTAGATAGTCCTGCTTCCCTCAATCTGTTTCCTTCTTAGTTTTTCAAAAGCCACTGACTCTCAGGAAGTGCTTTAAAATCTGTAACCCAAACCACTAGTAAGGTTTACCTTTTGCAGATTAAGTCTAAATTTTTTTGAAATCACTATTCTTTCTAAGAATCTTCCAGAATAAATAGCTTTGAAGTTTCACTGAATGACCTCATCTAATTGTATTCAAATGTCTAGAGACTCTCCCAATGAGGGTATCAGCAAAAGGGCTCACTGAGAGATCACACATGTACTTCATGAGCTGGCAACAGATTTTAAGTTGCAAAAAAAGCTTTGCGTCTGCAATCTCAAGGCACCAATATATGGAATGGTGGTACTGAAAACAGAAGCAGTAAAAACAGTTGTGTGTTTTTTTTTCTCAAAGGGGTGGGGTTGGGGAGTAAGGATACAAGTTACAAGAGAAAGTTGAACTTACAAGATAAATTTGTACCTCTCAAAAGTGAGAGTCATCTATACAATGAAACATTGTTCAGCCATAAAAAGGAATGAAGTACCTATACATGCTACAGTACATGTGACCCTTGAAAACATAAGCTATGTGAAAGGAGCCAGACACAAAAGACCGCATACAGCATGATTCCATTTATGAATTGTCCAGAAGAGGCAAATCCATAGGGACAGAAAAATAGTCTGGTGGCTCCCTAGGGTTGGGGCTTTTGGGGGGAAATGCGGAGTGACTGCTAATGAGTACGAGGTTTTGTTTGGGATAAAAATGTTCTGGAATTAAATACTGGAGACCAATGCACAACTTTGTGAATATATACTAAAGCCACTAAATTGTACATTTTAAAAGGTATACAGATTATATCTCAATACACCAGTTAAATTAAAAAAGTGAAGTCTTCAAATAAAACCCTGACCCTGATTGATAACTTTCTTGTCTTCCTGTAGGTATTAGCTTAGACCACTTGCAATACACACAGGGTGCCAACACCATGTTTACACATTTTAAGAAAGGAAAAAACCTATTAAAATTGTAATACTCAATATATACCAACAACAAAAGATGAATACAAGTCACGTTTGACTTCTGCAATTATAAGAGGTGCTCACAGTGGTTCCCATCAGCGTCCAGACACTTCTGATTACGGTGAACTATGGAGCAACACTGACCAAAGTGTCCACTTGTATACATTTTGTTGGCACCCCCGGTATATTGGACTTCATCTGCATGTAAGTATTTAGCATTTAAAAAAAGACATCAATAAACAAAGAAGCTTTTCTATATTGTTTAAAGAGCATACTGCAAGATATGAAAAAGAATCCAAACCCATGTTATTTCTCTAGTTGCTGAACATTCATTGATTCTAAAAGGCAGCTAAGCAGAAGAAAAGCTCAGGAGTTATACAGGACCACAGATAACTTACTAAATTTGCTTTCTCTCTTGATATTCTTTTTTGTTCTTCTGATTTCAACTTTTCATTTAAAGCCTCATTTTCACTCTTCAGATCACTGATTTGTTTCTAAAACACAAACAATGAAATGTGGAACGTAAGTTAACAAGCAAACACCAGGAACATAGCAAATGTGCACAGAAACATACCAAAACCACACAAACCTCAAGAATGATGATTTTGTTTTGTTTTGTTTTGTTTGGTATTGAGATTTACCCACCTCTAGGGATTCCTGCTTTTCATAAAGCAAATCCTCAAGTGATTTCTTTTCTAATTCATGGCTTTTCTTGATTTCTGTAAAGAAATAATATTTTTTGAACATCCTATGAAATCACTGTGTTCTGTAGTTGTTAAAGCACATAGATGTAAGAGGTGATTATGAAGCAGTATGACTGTTACTTTATATTTGTATAATGTTTTTATATAAATTAATCCACTCTCAGATTAGCTCTATAAGGTGAGTAAGGCAGATACTCCCATCTTATTGCTGGGAACACTGAGGCCCACAGAGGACAAGAGACCAGGCAGTCCCCAGCACGTGGGAACACAGAGCAGACTTCTCAGGGGAGTGCCTCAACCCTGGCCTGCAGACTCTCCCGTGTTCTTTTCCATTTGCACTTCATGAACCAAACAGAAATCTAAAATTAAACCCATTTCTAGCAGGAAGGGAGAGAAATAATGTGTTCTAAATGTCTACCCTGGGCCAGTAACTTTCATGTGTTGTGATCTTGGACTTCACACAACAACTCTATTTTTCTGATGAGAAAGGCCTTTGCCAAAAGTCACACAGCCGGTTTTTACCACACATCACACGCTTCTCTGTAGGATACAAGGCGTTCAGTGTCACAACTTCAGCTACGCAGCCAATTATGTCCTGAATGAAATGGCTTCTTATTCTCTTTCTTCTACTTCAACAGTTCCAACCATGATGAAATAATTTAAAAGATTCTTTATTCAACAATGTGAAATCTACATTTCATAGCAGTGCCGTGTGCAAGAGAGTTGGTGAGCAACTGTGCCTAGTGTGGCTCTTATACCACGGCCAGGATCTAAACTAACCTCAACTCCCAGGACCTAAAGTGGGAAAGTACAACTATTACCTAAAAGCCCTTTAAGTTCTTTAAAAGTTCGCCTATTTCCTAAAATGCTGTCATTTATCACAAACTATTATTTGCATCCTTAAGGGAAAGGGCATCTGGTAACACTGAACAATGCAAAAAGAAACCAAAACACTCCAAACTGAATGCCACAGGGAATTCTCCGGAAAGGGAAGTTATGAATCATTTCCCTTTTAAAACATATCACACTGTTCCATTAGATCTTATTCTATTTCAATAGAAGAAAAGCGCTCTTGCCTGAAAGGGAGGTTTCGTAGGCCTTCTTTAGCAATTCTACTTTCTCTGAGTGGCTAGCTTCAATTTCCAACTTAGAAGTTTCATGGGCAGCATTTAAGTTGTCAAACTGTAAGAAAAAAAAATTTAAAAAAAGGACAACAGTTTCCCAGTAAAATCACATGTCCTAAGTGGAATAATAAGTAAGCAGCAACATTAGGAAACTTGACACATAAGACTGCATTCAAGTTGAAGGGCTACCTAGCGCATGTAAAGAACAACCCAACTTGGTTGTTCCCAGGTCTCCACTGCGTCCAGCTCAGGAACACACACACACAGCCCTCTTGGGGCTCACTGATGGAAATGGCTGAGTCCGTCACAAGGAATGAGGATTTGTTTTCCGGTAACAGGGCCACAGAGGCTCCACGTCATGTTGGCCTCTCTATCTTCAGTCCCTAGCACATGGCATACAGTAGGCACTCGGTAAATATGTGTGAAATGAAAAAAAACATTTAAAAAGGGAACAAGGAAATTAAATAGTGGCTTATGATATACTATAAGTGAAAAATATGGGTTATTAAACTAGTGCCATTTTTAAAAAGAAGAAAAGCAAAGCAATGGTTTAGCAGCCCAACACCAGAATGCTCAAAAAGGGATTCATTCTAGGTAGAAAGAAAAAGGGTTGTTTTTAATATTTTCTTCCCTTTTGCTTAACATATGTACATTGCTTTGAGCATAAGGAAAAAATGTAATTTAAAAAATTCTTCACACTTATTTAAATAAAACAAAGCTCATCAAGGGATGGTCAACAAAAAGAAGGTCATGACAGGAAGTTGATCATCAAACAATTAGAATTCAAATAAACAGCCATGACCAGGAACGTGCTCAGGTTCCAAAGGCACTGACCTGCTCTTGCAACTGAGTTTTATACTTCTCGGCTTCTTCAACGTAAATGTTCTGAAGCTTTTCACACTCCCCGGTGTAAAATTCTTTAAGCCGATTCTCTAGTTCTGTTAGATCAGTCTGGTGCTGCTGATTTAGCTTCTGGACAAACCCTTCATAAGCGATTTGCAACTCATTCCTGGCTTTTTCTAATTTCTCACAGGTGGTTGAAGCAGTGACTGAAAAGAGATGAAAAAGATAAGTGTCCTAAATTCATAACATTCATACACAGATGTGGTGACTCTGAAGGCATAAACACTGTACGTCTCAGTTCTTAGGTGACCAGATTTTCAAAACCAATAGTTTAGAAGTGAACAGTAAAAAGGAACAAGGGGACATGGTCTCTGGCAGTGTGCATGCGTACACACACACACACACACACACACACACACACACACACAAACACCTCTGTCTAGCAAGCAGTAAGAGAAGTCCTTGAGAAGAGCCAGGTTCCCAAATGAATATCACTGTTTTACGTGGTGACCAATCAGTACAGGGGCCATAAGGAGAAGAGGCCCTGATTGGCCGGATGTCTCTAAGGACAGCCAACCAGAGGTGAGAAACTAATACACAGAAGGAGCAGGGATGATCAGAGACAAGAAACAAATGGGTTTTAAGCTTGTACTTAATTTGAGTTGATTTCAGCTTGTTATTTCAAAACTACACTAATAAAAAAATATTAGAATATACTGAATACAAATCACGAAGGCATAAAAACTTTAGGAAAAACACATTTTAAAATCTACAACATAATATGAATGTATTAAATATAATTTAAAATCAGAGCATTCTACTCTTCACCACCAGAACCAAAACCAGAATTCCCAACAACACATTATAGAACTCACACACAAATACATACCCACACACATTATAATAAGTCCCAGAAGATATCTATCATTTCTCAGGAACTTGACTTTGGACTTCTCCCTGGTGTTAAATACATGTAAGTAGAGTAGTACTGTACCTGTCGGGAGGACACCTGATTTCTCAATATCCCAGAGTGCCCATGGACTAATATAAAATGGGTAATAGTGAGTCTGCCAAATTCATCCTTACCTCTATTTTGGTAAGGAATATATATTTTAGGCATTATAGAAGGAAGAGACGGCTTTAGGACAGAAAAAAGGATGATTGAGATCAATGATTAGTCTACCTAAGTAATATAGAATTCGCTGGTTCCTGGGATGAATTTCTAGCAGTGATGTCACTTGTTTTCTTGGGAACATGCCACGTGGTAGTAGAAATACCAGTCACTTGTCCCATATCAGTATTCTTTCAGAGGTAAAATGAGCTACATTGAAATAATGGCAAAAATAGTGTCTGCTAAAGAGAATCCTTAAAATTCAAATAAACCCACAAATGTTTATTGAAAGGGAAAGGAGTTAACAGTAAACACAAAAACTACTACTCAATTACTGGCACGAGAATGGAGCTCACACATGTTATCTCATCTCACCCTCACAGAAATCCTATGAGAGCCTTATTTCTAAATATGAATATACACAAGGAGACCAACAGAGACGGTAATTAATTTGACCATGGGCACATAGCTAGTAAGTGGTAGAAGACTGGGTGGCAGTAAGCAGTTTGGATTCTGATTCTGTCAGCACCCAAAGTCTGTGTTCCTTCTACCCTATCCAGCTGCCTCTTGTGCCAGGAACTATTGAGAAACAAGATGGAGCCTTTCCTTGGCAAGCTCATTGTCTAATTGAGAAGATAAGACATACACATATGAGAAGCAATAATACTAGGCAGTACCTAAGCGCTCAAGGAATCGCACTCAAGCTGGCTTACATTCAGCTAGGGTGATCAGCAGATTAAAAAAAAACACATTTTTTAAAATTTTGTAAAATATACATAACAAAATTTACTATTTTAATCATTTCTAAGTGCACAATTCTGTGCTATTGAATACATTCACATTGTCTCACTGTTGTGCAACCATCACCACCATCCATCTCCAGAACTTTTTGCCGAAACCAAAACTCCCAACCAATTAAACAATCTCTCTCCTTTCCCCTTCTCCTCAGCCCCTGACAACCACCATCCTACTTTCTGTCTCTATGAATTTGACTACTCTATGGAGTCATAAGAGGAATCATACAGTATTTGTCCTTTTGTGACTGGCTTATTTCATTTACCATGTCTTCAAGGTTCATCCATGTCATAGCATGTATTAAATTTAATTTAATTTAAATATAATTAAATATAATATAATTTTAAAAGAATTCCTTGCCCTTTTAAAGCTGGATAATATTCTATTCTAGGTATTACTGCATCTTGCTTTTCCATTCATCCTTCCATGGACACTGGGGTTGCTTCCCTTTTCTGGCTATTGTGAATAATGCTGCTATGAACATGAGGGTAACAGATGTCTGTCCAAGTCCCCGCTTCCAGTTCTTCCCAGAAGTGGAACTGCTGGATCATATGGTATTTGTATTATTATTTGAGGACTGTCACACTGTTTTCATAATTACTGTACCATTTTACATTTCCACCAGCAGTGCACAGGGTTCCAGTGTCTCCACATCCTCACCAAAACTCATTTTCTTTTCCTTTTTAAATAATAGCCTTGTGATATAGATATGATTCTGTATTGAGAGTAAAAACTGTGTTCCACCATGAGAAATGGTAGGAGACTACATAGTGTGACTTGGGAACCAGAGTATTCACAAGGCAGACAAGTTGGAGGTAAGACCCGAAAGGTAGGGGAAGCGAGATTATAGAGGCCATCAACATGGAATATCACTGAAAACTCAGTCCTTTCAGACTAAACTTTGGAAGTTATTTTTTTTTCCTTTAAAAGAATTTAGTGAAAGATAATGGCTATGTTGATTGCTAGAGTACACACCTTTCACATTCACTTTTCCTCTTACTGCACTATTTATCAAAGGAGAAAAAAATGATTCAAGGAAGTAAATGTTAGTCGAATGAGTAAACACAACCTTAACTTCTGCTACCTTTACAAAGTACACAAATAAAATATGGGGCCACAGCCTTTTCACTTAATTCCCTTGGATTTCCAGATATCAGCAAAGTTTAAAAAAAAAAGGAAAAACATGATCCCAGCCCGTGCAAATGCTCATATCACCGATAAACACGTCTAAGTGAACCAAAACTAGAAGAGCTTCTGTGCGGAAGCGCCACTGTGAGCGAGGTGAAGGGAGGACAGAGGGAAGGAGGGGCAGGGAGATGGGTCAGGGTGGGGAGCAAGCGCTTTACTGCTGTCAGTCAACAGCCCAGAGTGCACGCCCAGCCCCAGAGGGTGACATCAGCCTGCAGCTGTGCAAGGACCTTTGTTCTGTTTACCACCCTGGTGTGCAACGGAGAACAGCTGGGCTGAAATGATCACTCGCACAAAGGGCTTTACTTTGAATTAATTGGCCTGGGCTCCGAGGAAACATTTATTTGGCACAAAGACTCGTGAAAATACTTTTTAAAGGACACACACGTAAATATTGTATCAGGGGTCCTCAGATTGCTCCTGTGGACAGGACACACTCTGTGGAGGGCGAGGGGGGACGTCACCCCAGGTTTTAGTCACGGAGTGGAGTTCTCCTTGTACTTATTACAGTTCAGGAGAGACTTCCAATGCAACCTCTGCTGACTGTTACTCCTGTTCTCAATCTCGTCTCTTCCTTGCATATTCCCCAGAGTTCCACTCACTTTGAACAAATTAATCAGACAGCCAACAAAGCCAAAACCAAACAAAATTGTTCAGAATTTAGACTTAAGCAATAAGGCAAGGAGTGTTCACGTGGTGTTAGGTGATACTGTTTTCAAGAAGTTACTGCATGAATGCAAAATCCACATAGTACAAAGTAGTTCTTTTGTCCCTGGTATTTTAATCATTGTAAAAAGCATGTCTGTGAGTAAGGGCACCGAAAAGCCACTGCCTGTGGAACAATTGATGGATTATAACTTTCCTCCACATATTGGAAAACTGCAAAAGCTATGTCCGGCAATCAAACTTAAAGCGAGAAACACAGTTTTCAGAATTAAGACGGACAGAAACCAACTCATTTATAAGATCAGCCCTAAAACATAAGGCCATGTTACAGATTAGAAGTTGACATTTTTCACTCTGAGGTTAACAAAGCCTGAGAATCCTAAGCCAATGACAGAACAGGAAAAAAACCAAGAGATACTCCCTGACAGTTTAAAACGTGGATAACTGAGCAAGGAAAAGACAGAAATGGTGAAATGCTTGATATTTTTCCTTTCCAAATAATTCTTTGAATGCCATCTAGAAAAGGCCCAATGTCACAGTCAAATATAACCTTTGAAAAAGCAGAACTATTCATCCCAGGTCCTTTAGCAGTTATCCCTGAGGAACAGAAATGGAGCCATTACCTAATTAGTCATGGCGGGCTTCCCTAAGAGGGAGAGGTCAGATTTTTATTATTTCCATCTCGTCCATACTAATTTCCCTTTGGTGATTGATAAACATACTGTTTGCAGAGAAAAACATTATATAGCCATGGTCCTAAATTGTTACTATTCTTTTGAAATACTACAGATTTCTTAATTTTTATTTGAGTATCATGCTCTGTCATGAGACAATCAAAAAAATGTTAATTCTCAGGAACATAAATACATGTCTTAATAGAATAGAGCTAGAATATTTAGGCTCATATCTCAGCCACACCATATATCTGCTATGTGATTTGAGCAAATTCCTTAAAGTTTCTCAGCCTGCATTTCCTCATTTTTTAAATGGAGATAATATTTAATCCTACTGGATTAAATAAAATAATACATGTGAAGCAGCTGGCCCAGAGCCTGACTGCAGTAAGTATGCAATAAATGTCACTAGTATTGCTAGCCTTGCAAAAGCCCACTAATTCAAATATGTTTGACGAGTCTTCAAAGACAGGTTTGGAGTTCCATGACAGAACGTGACAGTTAAAAAGAAGCATTGCTTATCTAGTATTCGAAGAAGATACACTGCACACACATACATGACAGTATGTGCACACACACATACTGTACACATCCACTTCAAATCTTCCCATTCTGCTACTATTGTTCTTGACGTTATATGCAACAGAATTTCCCCAACTTTTAGGTGATTTCATCCAAATTGGACATAGAACATAAAGAAAAGGAAAAATAACACTGGGGAGGTAAGGTCACATGGAAGATCATGCAAATTTCTGTGATGGCAAAAAAGAGAAAGTGACAGAAAGAAAAGACAAACAAGAAAATAAGCAACTTCATTCCCAACTGGACACACACGCACACTCTCCAGATACTCCGAGAAGGTCAGTGGTGAGTGCCAACCCTTCGTTGAGCAGACTACCCCTTCTCTGCACCATTTATGAGGGAAATGAGATGCCTTGCATCCAACTTTACTTGCCTGCTTTGGGTCTTCTCACAGTCTCTCACCACTGGGGAATTCAGGCACCTGCTTTTAGTTTAGGGGCACCTTCATTTCTTTCTTCAATAGCACACACTTCTTTGGGTAAACAGTTTCTTTTTTAAAAATTGTAGAATAATGTAGAGGTATAGAAAAGGTACAGAGTACAGAGAGTTCCTGTATACTCTTCACCTAGCTTCCCCAAATATTAACATGTTACATAATCATGGGACATCTGTCAAAATCAAGGTTCGAACACTGGAACAATACTATTGACTCTACAACAGACTTAATTTGGATTTTACCAAGTTTCCCACTAATGCTCTTTTTTAAAGGATAAACTTTTAACTTTAGAATCTTTTTAGGTTTTCAGAAAAATTCAAGGATAGAACAGAGAGTACCCAGATAACCTCTCATTCAGTTTCTCCTAAAGTTAACATATATTACCACAGACATTTTGTCAAACCTGAGGAATCAATACGGTACACTGTTATTAACCCAACTCCAAACTTTGTCCTTTTTTTCCTGTTCCAGGATCCAATCTCAGATACTATCCTGCATTTAGTTGTCATGTCGCCTTGGTCTTCTCTGATCTGTGTATCTTTCATGTTTTCATAACCTTGACAGTTTTGAAGAGTCAGGTATTTTATAGGCTATCCCTCAATCTGGGCTTGTCTGATGTTTTCTCTGCATATTCCTTCTGACCCAGCAATTCCAGTAATTTACTAATTTACACTTTTCTAATTTACAGCTGTTAAAAAAGACTGAGGAAATTCTTTTTGTATTGATCTTTAAGAACTGTTAAGAGGAAAAACAAAGTACAGAACAGCATGTATAATATGCTGCCAACAATGTGTGAAAGGAAGGGGGAGACAAACATATATCTTATCTTAGGTACCCCGACCCCAGAACCATGAGTGAGCATACGACCCTCTACTGTAGCAGCGTGATTACTTCATAATATTCTATTAAGGGAAATCCAGTCATGATACACTTCCAGGTCAAGTGACTGCCGGTTCCTCTCTTAAACCTGGAGTCTAATCTGCAAATTAGTAATATAACTGAACAAAGCAACCAAGGAGCCATCTTTAAAAAGTCAATTGATGTGCTCACTTAGGCAGCACATATACTAAAAGTAAATTGCTACTTTGTGGAGAGGCAGTAGCCTACAGAAACAACAAAAGGGTAGGGACCTAGATTATCTCACACCAGGCACTTCTAACTTTCTGAATATCAGTTTCTTGATATGCATGGAAGGAATAAATACCACCTGCTCTGCTAACCTTATAGTTTGGGGAGGATAAAGTGAAATACATAGTATTATATTTTGTAGAGTGAGCCTTCACAGAACGTCTGTGGAAGGATCATCTATCTACTCTGGGATTTGCTTCCATAAAGGTACTACTTTTTCACATGACCAAGAAATTTGGCAGAACTGTGGTAGACTAAGGTCTTTTATCTTTTTCCTTACTTTTACCTTAAATTTCAAAATTAGCTACAAATGGCATTCTGATTGCTTTTAGGAATTACATGAATTGACATGAACTCATTTCAAAGCCTGCCACTAATCATTTTATTAGAAATTTACTTTTACAAAATACTTGCCCTATCAATTTTCCCATAAATAATACCATTTAACTTTTAAAAATCCATTCATACTTTATAATCTACTCTCACATTTATCATTACATGTAATATAATAACTAACAGAGATAAAGGGAAAAATAAACAGTAATAGAATCATTGGAACTTTAATACTCCACTGTCAACAATGGTTAGGTCATCTAGATAGAGAATCAATAAGGAAACAGTGGATTTGGACAGCACTATAAATCAAATGGTCCTAACAGAACATTCTATACAACAACAGAAGAATACACATTCTTAAGCACACAAGGAACATTCTCCAGGATAGACCACATGTTAGGCCAAAAAACAAGCCTTAGAAAATTCAAGAAGATTGAAATCATACCAAGTTATCTCCTTTGACCAAAATGGTATTATGAAACTAGGAATCAATAACAAGAGGAAAACTGGAAAATTCATGAACACATGGAAATTAAACAGCACTCTCCTGAACAACCAATGGAACAAAAAAGAAATAAAAGGGAAAATTTTAAAGTTTCTTGAGACAAATGGAAATGTAACATGCCAGAACATGTGGGATGCAGCAAAAGCAGTTTTAAGAGATAATTTCATAGCAATAAATGCCTAAACTAAGAAGCAAGGAAGATCCCAAATAAACAACCGAATTCTACACCTGAAGGAACTAGAAAAACAGAGCCCAAAGTTAGCATAAGAAAGGGTATATAATGTTTTGAGTTAATAAAATAGATATTAAGTCTCATTTTACTAGAGAGGAAGCTGAAGTGGTAGAATTGGGTCTAGAACTCAATCTACTCAGTGTCTTTCAATGCAGGTTCTATAGCACAGAACACAGAATCTGATCTGAGTGGCTCTTTTCTCAACTTGAGATGAGGAAGAGAGAAGTTAATTCCTATATACAATAGACACCTCCAGGTACTAGGACTTAATTCTCTTGTAAAAGCTAGAAAGACTGCGAGATAAGGCAGGTAAAAAAATGATCTCTTTCCCCCATACTAATTAGTCCTGACACACCCTTTCTCGTGTGTGGGATGCTGAACTGGTCCCGTCAGTCTTATTACATAGGTGCCAGCTGGGTATCCACAGAGCCTCAGGTTCTCTCTGCCAATAAAAAGCTTTGCTGTTTTTCAACTTACTCACTGGCCAACAACATGCTGCAAAACAGATGTTCTCGTAATCACAACAGCAAACAATCCATGGACCAATGAAAACATTTAGGTATGAAAGTGGACTGGAGATGAAAGCCTCGCTGAATAACTGATATACTGCTATAAGCTTCAGACCTGAGAAAAATGAGTTAAGACTTTAAGAAAATCACATTTCAATCAAAAGAATAAATGTACTCTTAATAAAAAGGAGATTGTGAGTCAGCTACTATTCTGCCTCTCCTCCCTGATGGTTCATTTTTTTAGGGTGTGAGGTTCAAAAGCACAGGTAAACGTTAATATGCACAAAATTTGAGTACAAGAATGGACTCAATTCAATGAAAGCAATTTGCTATAATTTCCTACAGGGCTTGATTCTTCTATATTTTTTTACATAAAAGAAACAACATTCTGGACAGCTAGTGTGGTGTCAAAGTGTAGTCTAGGAATCACCTCCATCAGTATCACCTGTGATCATTAAAAGCAGATTCCTGGACTCTATCCCAAGCCACCTGAGTCAGAAATGGGAATCTGCATTTCAGTCAGGTCTACTTTATTCACAATGAAGGCTGAGCAACACTGTTCTAGACAAATGACATTAAATTAGGAAAAACTGAACATATCAAAACTGGACAAGACAAGGAAGAAGGCTCAACAGGCTCTCAAAAAAGATACCCTTGGTAATATTGTACATCTGTTCAGGTGAAAGATCACTGCTTTTTACTTATAAATACAGCCAGCTCAAGTCTACATTTAGGACAGATAGACATGCATAGGAAAAGAACGAGCTAAGTTTGAGGTGGTATCAACTCCCTCTTCAATCAACTCAGTGAGATTAAAGAATTCTTTTTTGATGTACAGTTGGTTTTTATTATATTAACAGATGTTTCATTAAATCCCACTTCAAAAATCACTTCTGGAATTCTGCAACTCAAAAGTGACTTAACTGTAAAGAGTTTTAAAATTACTTTAAGTGCACAGCCTTGTTAAACCCCAACTGTAGACAAAACTAGAACAGTGAAAGAATGAACACATTCCATAAAGTGTGGGGTAGCCTCAAGTTCATAGACACCAGTTAAGTGTTGATTAGACAATATATACGCTGCATTTGGCAGAGCCAAGACACTCTTCCCTAATAGATAATAAGACACATTTTAATCTAACAAGACTTCTTGAACTCTTGACTCAAACAAAAAGATTCCAAAAGTAGTTATTAGTGCAAACTATTGCTTATATCAAATGATTTTCCAACCTTTCCAATAGTTTCACCATGCTTTTTCTCTTGTGTAGTCTAGCCATTCTAAGTTCTTATCTAGGTGCTTTGCTTTTCTAACTTATTGAGCTTAAATTTTATAGCTCAATTTCTCTCTCTCTCTCTCTCTCTCTCTCTCTCTCTCTCTCTCTCAATAAAATGCAAACCAGTAGACTTATAGCTGAACAACTGATGTTAGGAAACAGTTGAAACTCTATAAATGTTAATGTTATACCCATCTCATAATTTTTAAATAGAAAGGGCAAAATCGACTAGTTTTTTATGTCATTATTTTGGGAAATGAAAGGCTTTTTAGTGAATTAAGGGTTAAAATCTCATTTGAAGCAAGAAATAGAAACACTCAGAACAAATGTATAAAAAGACATGTTAGCTGTTAAATCTGATGGATAAAAAATTTTAAAATACAAAAGAACTTTTCATTAATTTAGACAAAAAATGTGACTTCAATAACTAACATTAATTAAGAAAAATAGGAACCCCAACAGATAATTATGGCTCTCTATTACACCAACATGACTACAATCAGAATGACACATTTATCCCCTATCTCAGAGGCCAAACATTTGCTGTGGATGTAGACTCTTAAATTGAACTGTAATCTATTTCAAAGGCTGACACTTTCAAAATGATATGATTAACTAGGATTGTCAGACATAAATGTTTGACAAGAGATGTTTCCAAGAGAATTATAGCTCATCTTGCTTTATTATTCATTCCTAAAAACAGACATGTTATTTTTAAACAGTTGGTAGGAAAACATTTATGCACAAAAGCCACTGAGGATTAGCATATTATGAAGATAAAACCAATTGTCCCTAGCTACTGTCCTCACTAGTAAAATCATTCATTCAATGAAGTACGAAGTGCCAGGCAAAAGTGTTGGCTATAGAGCTACAAAGATGAAGGAGATGCTACCCTAGTCCTTGAATAGTTCACAGTTCTGGACTGCGAGAAGAGGTCTATAAACAAATATAAGAGCAAAAAGCCTTGAAGGGCACAGGAGGTGCAATCAATTAACTTGCTTGAAAGATTTGGGCAAAACTCAACTGAAGACAAGATATTTTAGATAGGACTTAAAAAATGAGTAATGAGAAGGCACTTGAGAGGCAAAAAATAGAAAGGTAGTGGAAAGAGGAGAGAGCATTTGAGGCAGAGAGGATAACATGTGCCAAAGACATGCAAAAGAGTATGAATAAACCCATGGCTGAAACCTGGGGAGGAGAAAGAAAATATGAAGAAAAGGAAAATGAGCATCCAGACATCATGAAGTTGGACTGGAAAGTTACAGTCAAATCATACACGGTTGCTTTAGAGTGTTTGGACTTTTTCCCAAAGCCAAAATGGAGTCATTTATGTTTGTTAAAAATGTCCAGTAGAGGACACATGTGCAATTTATTTTAAATACGATCCCAGCAGCATGTGGAGAGGAGAGAAGCAGGTCTGGAGACAAGATGAGCTATTAGGCAACCACTGTACCATAGTCCAGGTGAGAAATTATAGGGCTTAAGTTAGAGCAGCAGCAGCCAGAATGCTGAGGAGGGATTTATCTGAGCAATATTTAGAGTACAGACTGGTATCATGTGACAGATGGAGGAAAAGGAGTCTGACTCAGTTGTCAGCTTGGGTGGTAAGAGAATAATAATGCCACAGCATAAAATGATTAATAGACGCTGAGGAATAGTTTGAATGAGAAGACACTACAGAGTGTTCAGGAACCAGAAGGCTGGGGAGTCAAAGAAGGTCTGATTACACTGTGTTGGCTCTTCTGCAGGCAGCTCTCCACTAGGAAATACACATCTGCAGCTTGGGAAAGAGAGAACCAGAAAAATCCATCAGTAAGTCATCACCGCTTATAGGTGGTAGTTGAAGCCATAGGAATGGATGGGAACACAGCTGACAATGAAACCCTTGCTACACTACAACGCTATTTAAGGAGTAGGTGAAATTATGCTTTATCCACTGGATACACTTTCCCATAGTCATTAAACATGACCACAATGAAGAATATGAGATCGTAAAGTGTCTGACATAAGTTAAAAAGACCAGAGTATATAAAAAATAACATGGATGGAGCTCAAAAACATTATGCTGTGTGAAAGAAGCTAGACACAAAACAAACCATACTGTGTATTCCCATTTCTATGAAATTCCAGAATGACAAAACTAACCTATGGTGATAAAAGAAAGATCAGTGTTTACTTCTAGGGGAAGAAGGGTCTACTGGAATAGGGTATGAGGGAATTTTCTGGGATGACAGAACTATACCTTGATAAAGGTGTAGGTTACATGAGTGTATGTGTTTGTCAAAACAGATGGAATACTAAGCATCCCACTGTATGTAAATTATATCTTAATAAAAAAATCGGAGTTCAAAGTTGTATATATTCACATAAACAAAGACAACAGAATATACAAAAATAAAAGTTGTATCAGGATAGCGGAGCTATGGGCTATGTTCCTCTCACTTCACAATTTTCTCTAATTTTCACATGGTTCTTAAATAAAAAGGGACTTTAAAACCTCGAATGCCCATAAATATTTACCAATTACCCATAAAAATGGAAAGCATCTTATATATATTTTTCACAGGAAGCAGGAAAGAATGTCTGTAATTAAGGAGTTGACTGTCTGCAGACAATAGGAAACCACAAGATATAATAAATATGTGAAGAATCAAGGGCTCACTGGAGCAAAGGGAGCCTCATGGCTTGTTCTAAGAGAACAGAGAAGGGGTTTTTAAAGAAAATGAAGTCCTTCATGAAGAGGGTGTGGCTCAAGAAAGATGCAGGTTGCACAGGAGGTAAGTTGGGTTACCTTGCCAGGACAAAACTCTTGTCAGTGTAACCAGAGCGGTAACAACGGAAAAGTCGGTCAATGGAAGGCACAACTGGAGGCAGTTAGGTTCTGAAGCTCAGGAGTGCAGACTGTTTGGGATTCAGCGCTCCTGCGTTATGACCTGTCCTTCATTCTTTGTAGTTCTTCATAGTTTGGGAACACTGCCTCAATTTTTATAGAGAAAGTCAAGAAAAATGACCCAAGGGGAGAGTGACAGTGACACCAATGGTCCCCCATTATTTTACAGGGAAAAGGTGGGTACTTAAATGATGGTGATGGGGGCAGCTCTCTTGACTTGCCAGGTGCTATGCCAGTTGCTTCATATATGTTACCATTTAATTCAAGCTACCCAAGAGCCCAGCAAAATACGTTATTAATTTCACATCATCAGGGAGGAAACTATTCAAAGAAATTAGGTAACTTGTAACTAGGAGTGGATGGACAAAAACCTAGATTCTGGACTCCACACCCCAAGCACTTCCACTGTATCCAGTGGAGCTCGATCACATCTCACTTCCATTTGAGTGAGAAGAGTAAAACCAGCCAGTCCTGAGAGATTTCTATTAATATTTCGTCTAATTAGTATTCCTTTCTGCAGCATAGTCTATGCCCTCACAAAGCACCAAATGTGGTTAATTACTACACAGCTGCAAATTGCATGCATCTTTTTTTTAAATAATTAAGTTCTTTTAAAATTTTTATTAAATTTATTGGGGTGACATTGGTTAGTAAAATTATATAGGTTTCAAGTGTGCAATTCTATAATACATTATCTACATGTTACATTGTGTGTTCACCACCCAGAGTCGGTTCTCCTTCCATTACCATATATTTGACCCCCATTTACCATAATACCTACAATTTAATAGCATTTAAAACTTGGTGCTAGACGTTTTACAGTGTGTTACCTCATGTAATCCTTACAACCACCCTTTGAGGCAGACAATTATGACTGCCATTTTACAGGAAATGAAATAGACAGAAGTCACCCAGCTATCAAAGATTTGAACCTGGACAGTATGTGACAATTATCTAATCACTTTGCATACCTGCCTCAGATTTTAAAACGGAGTTTTCAACTTTGCTATGGAAACCTGTTTTTTATTTTGGTTTTTTTTGTTGTTTCTTTTTTTTCCACCTCAGCTCGTGCTGCAAACAATCAAACTGGCAGCTTTGAGAGCGTTCTTCCTGGACTGTCTCTTCAGAAGAACTATTTAAAGGCCTCTATTCTGTCCCCTCACAGAACCAAAACCCTTCCCAATATGCTTTACGCTGTTACTTGAGCAACTGGACCTGATTCAAGAGCAGTAATGACACATTCCCTAAGAGTCTAGCCTTGGATGACCAAATGATATGGACAGGCCAACCATTGACTGCATCCTGACACTGTGATAACAGCAGAAAAAGCACACCAGAACACACTCTTCTTATCACAGATGGAAAGGTGAGAGTGGGTACAAACTCTTAAGGCTATTTCCTGTCAGGCTATGTGACCAACTGGAGGTGCTGAGTACCTGGGTCCCAATTTAAATCACTTAATTGTGCTAGCCACTAAAAGGTAAAAAGAGGATCCCCAATTCAAGCAGAGTGAATGAGAACAGTGTTCCGTTGGCGTTTCAGCCTTGTCTTGGGGAGAAGCTGAAACCTGAACCACCGGGTAGGCTCATCTCCACCTCCACTGGATTATAATGAACTCTGAAACACACAAAAAAGGCCTCTTGCCTGATCTCCTTCCTCTATATCCATTACATATTACTTAAGGCACAGACAAAAGCAAATTAAGTTGGTCATTTGTGTAATCAAAAGGACAGTAGTCTAGTTAAGTAACATGGCAGAAAGCCTTAAAAGTCTCTGAGAGCTGTTTCTTAGCTGTGGTTTCCTTGAACTATTTCCCTAGAACTCTCAAGTCTTTGAGGTCCCGAAGTTCCATCTGTCTTAAAATTACTGTTCCTTACAGAGTCCTTCATTTGTAGAGCCTAAAATAAGCTCAGGAGAAAAAGATGCCCTGGCTAGGTATTGGGAATCTGGAGGCTTCGCCAGGAGTTTGGGGCTGCTCTCCAGTGAGAGGTGAAAAGAAAAGAGGAACACAGAGAGAAGTCTTGGCCCCACACTTAGTGCTGTTTGATCTTTGCCCTGGGGAAAAAAGGCTGTTCAAGTTCAGCACCTTATACTGACAATGTTTAAACTCTGGTCTTATCCAAAGATAGAACTAGATGAGCACAATCTTTGTCTCTGTTGTTGTCTTTGTATTATTTATACACATACCTCCATGCACTTTATGGAGAGACTGTCAGCATACGAAGAAAACCAGGTAAGGAATTAAGCCTTTCAGTGAACCACTCCAGGCCTGGCGGAAGCTAAAGCAAAAGCTGGTTCTCTAGGGCTGAGGTGCCTACAGCAGACAGGGGACCCCAAGGTAGTCAGTGCACCCCAACACAGTAGCTGATCTAGGGAAGGCTGCATTGTCTCTGCTGCACAAATCCTGAGGCCTCTTCCAGGAGAGACAAGAACTAAAACAGAGTTCAGCCTGAAACAGCAGCACTGGGTGGACAGCTACAGACAGGAGAGACACATGGCTTCCTGTGGAACTCGGTCCTGATTCACCATCAGCCCCATTTAAATATAAAATGAGCACAGAATGAGCCTTCTTCAGACAGGCCACCCGTGTATGCAGCATCCTTCTAACTTTATACTCACTACTCACAAACCACCCCTGAGGCAGTGCAATGTAATTATTGTTAACGGCAAGGGAATTTTCAAAACACTCTTGAATATGAAAAGTGGTTTAGAAAAAACATATGACTGAATTATTTAACAGGAATCCACACAATTACAAAAATCATTCCGTCCCTCTCTTCAGGAAGAGAAATGTTTTGGTCATCAGAAGCTCTGCTAGGCTTTAGTCAGATCAGTGCCAGGAATTCTGTGAACTTGAGGTCAAGCTGCCAAGATTTAAAAGAAATGTCGATAGTGTTTGCACAGATACCAGCGTGTGACAGCTAAGAAATGCCAGCATGCAACCCCAGCCACACTGCAGAGGCAAACCAAACTGTCCAATTTGCCCCTCACCCCATAAAACTTAACAAAAAAAAAAGCACTTACCTAGCTCTCCCCGGAGGTTAACAAGTTCTTGAGATAGGGTTTTGTGTTGTTTCAGTGCTTCCTCCTGCTGCGGAAAACACACATCAAATTACTAATGTTTTAAAGAGGGTCCCTTTCAGTAAGTCACACATTTGTTATCACTAGGAAAACGAGACTGAGAATCGAGAAACCAAGATACGAATCATTTAGGCTAACAGTTTGTGTTGTTCAAAAACACAGATATCCCTTAGTTGTTAAGGAAATTTCTGTTTCAAACATCTGTATTTTCTCAGCTCCTTACAAAACTTTCATCCGAGGCACTGAATGGCCCGTTTAAAAATATTTACTTTGAGCCATGCTTCATTGCCCAGCCATAGAACCTTTTTGCTAACACATACAGTATTAAGATGCCATTCTTTCTCCTCCTCCAAGGGCAATAAAGACCTAATCAGTTTAAGGTAAATATTTAATGTTCTAAACATATGCACTTTGTTCTATATTGGCAAAAAAAAGTTTTGTTACAATCCTTTACTTCTAAAAGAAAGACACAAAGTTTGTTATAAAACTAGGGCGAAAAAATAATGCTTGAAAGACAAAATTAATTGTACACATTATTTTCTCAGGATTATAATGTTTTGGATTAGCTATAATTCTAAGTAGGTGTTAGAGAAATGAATCAAAGAAAACCAGGCAGCTGTTTCAGTATTTAAAAAGCCATTATCAATCTTGTAAAAAAAAATACACACAGAAAAAAAAGAACAATTTCCAAGTGACCAGCAACTAACGCAGAGCATACACATATACACATAATCACACAAACAGGGCAATTAGAGACCGCTTCTACAAGGCAGAGTCCCTACCACAGGGTGGAAGGAAGGAAAAGGCAGAATTCAAAGCCCTCTGAAAATGCCCTCACTAGGATCACCCAACACGGAGCTCTCTCACCGCATCTTGTCACAGTGTTGCAGAGATCACGAGACCCAGCCTTTGCAGGCAAAAGTTGCTTGTCATCCAGAGCATTTCCCCCATTCCAAACAACCTCTGCCTTAGTGCCTGACCTTCTTCCAGAAAAGCACTACAAACAAATACTAATTACCCTTGTTGCTGCACATGGAGAATAGAGGCACATTTTGCTGCTGGAGCAGCCCATTTTCCAGCTTCTGTCTCCAACTCCCCCCCACCCCCTGCACTGTCCAAGAAGTGCACAGGTGGCCACGCCACCCACCAGTCGGTCTGTCTACATTCAAAGCTCTACCAGGAGGCGCGCCATTGGTCCTGGGTTAGCCTTACTTCACATCCTGCAGGTTACTGTATGCCTCAGCCGCCTCTCCTCACAGAAGCTGATGCTGCAGCTTCTGCCTTTGGCACAGGCAGGCTGCGACTACTTAAAGCCACAGCCCTTCATTTATGAAAAACGAGAGCCAGACATTAGACTGATCGATTGCCACTTACTTAAATATCAGCTGGTACAGGGGAAAGAAAAACTGGCCTTCTCTGCGTAGATAATGGAGTTATTTTAAGATTTGTGAGCCTTTTTATTCCCTTCTCTAATTGAGGTCATTGGAGTACCACACTTACTAATAGAAAAAGAAAACTTGGTCTCCAAAACCAGTACACCAATGAGCTTACGAACTAGGTGAATAAATGAAAATGGGTGTATTGTAACTTCGAATTAAAAATGACATTAAAAATGATGTTTTCTGCAAAATTTAATTTGAATGCTTGCAACATGGTCCACTGGTGTTTTAAGAAAAAGTGTGAAATGCTGATTTGAGAGTTGGAGATTATATACATAACTTTTATTTTTTCCTTTGTAGTAGTCTCTCACTAAGGAGCTAAGGAAGTTAATGACACACTGGCACTGTTTTAGTGACTGGAATTTAAGAAACACTTTCTCATTGAGACATTTTGGCCTTGATGGTATTTTGAATGCTTGATTTTTTAAAACGCAGTTTAAGTTGTTCTGAAATCACAGATCAGTTAGTCCAGGTTTTTAAAATGAGCAAGTAAATGGGTTTTCTAATCTAGAAATTAAAGTCTGAGGAAAATCAACTTGGATAAAATTGGAAGAAAATTTTAAAAATACATATAATATATACTTATCTTAATCTCATAAATGTATGCCTTAATTTTGTTTGCTTAATATTCTAGTTCAAGTAAGTATCAGCAAGTTTTGTCACTCAAGTGACAAGAAAACCAGAAGATAGCTTTACTAGATACCCACAAGCAATCCTGCAACACATTCAGTGAACTGGCTTATTATACTTCACTGTTTCCAGTGGTAACTAAACTGCAAACAGAAGGAAAAGCTGACAAGAAGTTAAATCACTTTCCAAATTTCCATAAAAAATTAAGTTGGTGTATAATTTCCAGGAGTCATTTTGTGAAAACTTTTATGTCTTACTACAAATATATACCAGATGACCCTTTTGCTTATTACAGGATTTTTGGGACAAGGCATTTCAGTACCCACGTGGACATTTCTCCCAATTCTACTGCACTCAACCCTCCTATCCTCAATGCCCAGAAGCCATTAGTATCTTTCAACCTCTGTCAATCCAAGTAACAGTAACAGGAAAACCGTGAGATCATCACTGACTCTTCTTTGTCCAAACGGGTTGTGCCAAAGCTTGTCAGTTTTTCCTTCCTGATGTGTCTTGACTCCCTTACTGTTTTTCGATTAGTACTACCTCCATCCAGTCCTGATCCTCACCAACCCATTCCTGGACTGCTGAAAGTCCAGAAGGCTGCTAGATTATTATCTCATATTCTCTGGGTATATAAATGTCATTGCTCAAAAAGAGTCTTCCATTGAATGCATAAAAAAATAAACATCACCTTAGTTCTATGAACCTCAATCATCTAGCTTCTGTTTAGATCCCTGACTCCTTTTCTGTCCAAGTCGCACTCGCCACACATGTCCCCCCTCCACTCTGAAATGCCCGGTCTGCTATACCTGACCCATTATGTAAGCCTTCAGGGAATGCTAAATGTCTATCATAGACACCACCCTCCTCCCCAAATATCCAGACAGGGCATTAATCCTTCTGAATTGGTTGGCAAATTATTACTCAACACCAATTAACCAAGCACCATTCCAGATGCTGGGGAAAATATGAGAGAAATTTAAGACATGGTCCTTGTCTTTGGGAAGCTTTGGAACCCAGGCAGAACTAAAACACCCAGGTCCAATTCTTTGGTTATGTCTCAAAGCCGATGACCTCATCTGAGGGGAAGCAGCACAGGATAATGGAAAAACCAAGGGCTTTAAACATGATTGTATATAAAATGCAGACCACAGTACCCAATCCATAATAAACATATACTGTTAGTTTCTGCCCACTCTCCTCCTGGTTGCTTGCCCTTTAAGATATTTACCCTTTACTTATAGATGATAAAATGTGTTTTGTCACTTAGATACTGCTTGCCTATTTCTCTTTATACAGCTGCTCCTATGCCAATGTTTCTGTCTTAGATATTAAACTATAGTCCAGAAAAGAAGGTTATTTAATTCTCTTTGTATTGTAACACGCAGAATTCCACACAATGTGAAAAAAGAGGGAAGTGGGACTCTGGAAAGAAAAATGCTTTATACTCATACATTAAGTTTATGAAGTGCTCCAAGAAAAAAACTGGATTCACCATAATTTAATTAGGAGTCCCTGAGACACAGGCACTTAGTCTCTGGCCGCCGTCCCATCAGTGGGCCTGATTTTCCAGACTACTAAGAAGTATCGACATCACAGGCGTTTGCAGAAAAGAGCCACATCACATGGCTCAGATGGGTGCCATGTTGACCTCCTCCCCAAAGCCCACACAGTAAATTGTGTCCACTGTTTTTGTTCTCAGACAGTTTTACTTATATTAAACTGCTAGTGTCATTCAAAATTCCTTTGTTTAGGTGCTGCTTTAGGTTAGCTTCCTCTTGCAAAAATAGAATTGGAGGCATACTGGATAATAAGTCAGAGGTTTTGCGGGGGGGTTACCTAGGTCCTGTTTAGGCTTACCTAGAAACTAACCCATTGACCCTTTTATGAAGAAATATGAATTACCACCATCAACACTGGCCTTCACTTTGGCAGTCTATACAGAATACTGCACAACTATGCAAGGATAAACCAAGAATTACAACAAATTAAAACAACAGTGTGTCCTTTGAGAAACAAAGGATGGTATTATTTTCCAGATTCATGAGACATTTATTAGAACTTCTGCTATATAATAAATGAATTTTGTCTGCTACGCAAGTGGAAAAGTTGTAGTTATTAAATAGACTTGTAATAAAAGGATAAGTGGTAGTTTCAGTATTCCTTATTAATCAACCATTTTTACTCATAATCTAAAGCTCCAAAACCATTTCGTAAAAGTTAACAAAATATATACGTATATATAGATCAATCTACATCTAAAGTCTACATCTACATAGCTACATTTCTATCAATCAATTAATCACTTTATGTGATGGAGGCTTAAGAGAAAATCATTTTGAAGAAATTGCTTAACTATTCCCCTGATTATGTCTTTCCTTTCCAACTATTTTATAACAGTGCCCTGTATACATTAGGCAATCCATCAATATTTGCTGATTGATTATAAAGAGCTAGCAAAGAACAAAGAAAATTTACATAAAGACTTTATGTGTTCAACTCTCATCTGGAATTCCATCCTCTCTATTCATTCATTTGTTCATTCAGATAGATATACACTGTGTGTCCTATTATGTATAAGGCAGTGTCATAGCTGTTGAGGTGGCTTCCTAATAAAGAACTAGACACAGTTCCTGCTCTCAGTGAGTTTCCCATCTTAGAAAGCAAAAATTAGTGCTAAATTGTTACCTATAACATAATGTAGAAACTGACAGAGAAATGTAAATGCTCCTAGAATCCACAGGTTAAATAGAACATAGAGCTAGAAGGACCAGGAAAGTCTTCATAAAAGAGAGTTTTTGAGTTGAATTTTTTCAGAAATTCAGTGGCATCACAGTAATATGGGCATTAGGAGGTAATTAGGTGTAAGATGAAATTTACATACAGTAAAAGTATCCCTGAAACTCTTAAGAGTTTGCCCTGCTGTGGACTGACGAAGCCATCTCTCAGTATGTCGGGTTCAGTGAGGTTTTCTCTCTAGTGGCAGAACTACTCTTTCTCCAACTGAGCACCTGATAAAGTATCTTTGGCTTGTGTTTAGAAGTCAGGTCACATGGAAAGAAAGTATCTTTAAACACTAAGATCACACAGAGTGTAGAAGTTACATGCTCACGAGGTATTTCGGAACTGAGAATACAGCTAAAGGAAGGGCTGACTCCAGTCTTTCACTTCTACGCCTTTGCTCAGTGAGGGGCATACAAGGCAGAGCTGCCTGATCTATTTAATTGGCTGTTTGTATAATGAATCCATGGAAATTAAATGCAGGTAGTGATTGATGCTCCTGTAAGAAAGATCTGAACATGTATGTATCAGGGGGAAGGGTGGTAGCCCAGTAATGTATTTGAACAAAGGATGGAAAAGCACAGGACGTGTATAGGAGTTCATAGTCCCTAGACCTGGGTGTAAGTCCTGATCCTCCTCTTACTAACTGGCTGATGACAGTCAAGTTTCTTGACAGCTCTGTGCCCCAATTTTCTTATTTGTAAATCCCAACTTGTGTTTTGGAGAGGATTTAATAAGTAAGACTGTCTGGTACTTAGAAATATTCAACAAATGATAAATCATTCTCGCTTATCCTCTACCTCCCTAGATATACAGCTAGAGCATCAGGCAGTGAGAGTAAGGTGAAAAGGGGCAGTTGGTGCCAAGTTAGAGAGAGCCTCATATTCCAAGTTCCATACCAGAGTCATCCAAAAGAAACATAATGTGAGCCATATATGTGATTTTAATTTCCTAGAAGCCACATTTAAATAGTTTAATAATGCATTTTATTTAACCCAGTATATCCAAAGTATTATCAACATATAGTCAATAGAAAATTATTAACAAGATATTTTACATCTTTTTTTTCCATACTGTTATCCAAATCCATGTGTATTTTACATGTACTGCATGTCTCAATTCAGCCTGGCTCCACTCTAAGTGCTCAATAGCCTTGTACGGCTAGAGACTACCCCATGGGACAAATCGGCTGTACACCATCAAAAACCACTGAAGGTTTTAAGCAGTACAGTGCAACACTTTGGAAAGATGCATCTGTCAGCAGTGCTTGGGGTGGATTATTAGGGGAGAGAGTGCAAACCTGAAGATTGGTTAGGAAGTTATTATCATAATCTAGCGGACAGTTATCCAGGGTCTGAATAAGGCTGGCAAGTAGGAATGGAAAAGAGGGCATGAAGGGGAGAAACACTGTGGGATGAGAATTCACAGAACGTAATGAGCGATTTCATGTGGGAGATAAAGGAGAGAAAAAAAGTTGAACACAGGTCTTTAGACTACACATAACAAAAGGAATAATCGGTTTGTAACTAAATAGACAAACTATTTGTTCCCTAAATTTGCTACTATGTGGTTTCCAATTTAGCTGACTTGGCTTTATAAGCCACCTCTAGAATTCCTTCCTTACATAGTAAAGAAAAAATAAAAATACTACACGTGTGATGTAATTTAAAAACTAGGTAAATGTCTCCACCTCCTCAAAAAAAATATATTTGGATAAACCTGTAAAATGTTCATCAATACAGATCCAAACTGTCCACTAGCTGGCTAGCTTGTCAAGGGACAGACCAAGTCTTTTTCACCCCTGTCTCCCCTGCCTCATACAGGCAATCACATCACAGTCACCTCTGGAGGAGATAAATGGAGGTTTGCTGGATCAAACTGAACTACAGCACAAGCAAACTGATCAGTTTTGTTCTTGAGATTTCATGTATACCCATCTTTAAAATTGTGGTTAAAAGGGGCCAGCTCGGTGTTTCAGGCAGTTAGAGCTCCATGCTCCTAACTCTGAAGGCTGCCGGTTCGATTCCCACATGGGCCAGTGGGCTCTCAACCACAGGTTGCCAGTTCAATTCCTCCAGTCCCACAAGGGATGGTGGGCGGCATCCTCTGCAACTAAGATTGACCACGGCACCTTGAGCTGAGCTGCCTCCCGGATGGCTCAGTTGGTTGGAGCACGTCCTCTCAACCAGAAGGTTGCCGGTTTGACTCCCTCAAGGGATGGTGGGCTGCGCCCCCTGCAACTAGCAATGGGCAACTGGACCTGGAGCTGAGCTGCGCCCTCCACAGCTAAGACTGAAAGGACAACTTGAAGCTGAACAGCACCCTCCACAACTAAGACTGAAAGGACAACAACTTGACTTAGAAAAAAGTCCTGGAAGAACACACTACTCTCCAATAAAAAATTAAAAAATTAAAAATAAATAAATAAAATTGTGATTAAAAATATATCTAAAGAGCTCAAGTTACATTCTCACCCCAGTGTTTCCCTCTAGATAAGAGTTTTTGTTGCTATGCCAAAAGCATATGTTCATAGAAACGCAGTTTTCTCAAATAATTTTAACTAGTCCTGAACGGACATCCTTGTAACATACCAGGGGAAAAGTAAGTAAGAAAATCTGTTTTGCTGTTGTTGTACCACAAACTATTTTAGAAATGGATGGAAATTCTCAAGAGTCCCCGGACCATACTGGGAGTTACCTCAAAAATGTTCTTTGACCCATAAATATAATCAACCTCATTTAACAAAGTGTTAAACGGTGATATGGAAAGCTAGAGTTAGACAAAAATAATAAAGTTAGAAAATATTAATGCTAATATAGTCGGGAGGTGCATAGAAGTATAACAGGCAATTATCTTTTTGTTAATGTTGGTCTAAGAGACTCTAGAGAAGTAAAGTAAGTACCTACTAGAAATGTTTCCATCCCAAATTTCTACAGAATGACTTGGGTATCAAGTGAGTTGACAAAGCATAACTAGATGAATTGTATCTGATCTTACCAATTATTGATTTAAAGATTTTCACAAGACAAGAGCATGAGCATTGCCCCACCTCAGTCCCTGCCCTGCATCTCAGTGAGAAACACTGGTTAGAGGGGACACATCCTTACCTCAGACAGTAGATGCTGAATCACAACTGTTAATGCTTCAAACTTGATGTTACCACAGGAAAGAAGCTGCTTGAGCTGTAGGATAAATCCACTTTGGTTTTCACATTTTGCTTTATATTGAGCCAACTCAAGTGTTTTTTCAGAGGACAGCACATCTGGAGACGTCTGTGTCTGGATACATAAACTTCTGGGATTCTTTTGCCTGCCCTTTTCAACTGCAAAAGGGATTAATAATTGGTAGTAAAATATATGATTTTGATTTTGATTATAACCACCATATGAATTCAGATACAACTAGATAAGCCACAGAAATGCATTTATGTTTACATAAGGAAAGCATATGGATGAGAGCTGGAATTAATCAAATATCTAAATATCTGGAATTCATAAACACAGACAATGGCTTTAAATTCTGTTTTTAAAAGATTTCTATAGGGCAGAGAATTATGTACGTGAAACAAATAGATTTATCAATCCATAAAGAGGAAAATTGTGTGCAAACTCATGGATTTCATAGTTTCTAATTTTCCAGGTAAATTGGTACAGAAATCTGACTGTCACAAGTATCCTGACTCTATACTCTGGTCATTTACGCTGAAAGAAAAACACAAATTATCAGACTTAAAATGCTTTTCCCTCCTCCTCCACATTTTTTATGAACCTTCCATCCTTTGCCTGCTGACATCCTGGTCATTACAAAGATTTATACTGCAGACAAGTTATTTCCTAATTTCTAATAAATCATCATGTACACTGAAAATCTACTCACATTTTGCCCATTTTTAAGTTCAAGAGTACTATACTCTTGACTATACTACTCCATTTTCTATCCAACACAAGCTTTGCTGGTTTTTCCCCTCTCCAAGTAGTAATAATGGCTTAAATATTTTTTTAAAAGCACATGCCAATACTCAAATCCATCTGAGATGCCGGGCCAAGTAATTATTCTCTTTCTTTGCCAAGATGCCCTGGGAATTACTCTACTTTATATTAAATGAAAAACTGTTCAGTTTTGGAACCATTCCAAATGTCTAAGTCACTTTAAATATCAAACACAATTGGAAAAACAGGAAACAAGCTGCTTAGCTTCCTGAAATAAGTAGGCCAAATAATCAAAACAAATCTAAATCTGAAAAAAAAAAAAAAAAAGACATAAGAAACTAATAAAATACCCAAATGTTTCCTTATTCTCAGAAGCATTCCCTATGACATCCACATTCTGTGGTAACAAACAAACCTAAGACAATCTTATAAACAGTAATTATTTTCTTTACTATTTCAAGAAAAGGAAAATTACAGTGATTTCTTGAAGGAAAATAAACAAAGAACCTTCAGTATTCATGTTCCAAGAACCAATGGCAAAATACACACAATATACTCTTTAAGTTAGAAACAGAAAAAGGCTTTTATTTTCGATGGTTGCTTTCCCTGGTTAAACAACTCGTATTTGTATCAATACATGATAATTCTAAATTCTAAACTGACTAAAATATCTATTGTTTTAAAAATACTGGAAAACAGGGGGAAGTGCTTATCCATTATTCTTTATTAGTAATCATTAATAGTTGCTTATCAATAATTGGCAATTCCATAGCAGATGGAGAAAGTAACTAACAGTCATAATATTGAAGGGGGAATAATAACTTCACAGTCACTATTATTAATAAAAAATAATCTAAGTTTTTTACAATTTGTCAAAATAGCTGAGATTAGTATTCCTTTATTTTATGTCATTTCCTAAAATGTTCTTAGAAATTATATTTGTCATATAACATATACTAATTACATAATGTTTTAGTGTTCATAGAGTATCTCACTTTCCTCTCTTTTGATCCTCCCAGTAACCCTCAGTAGGAAAGGTGAGATTCAAGGATATGAAAGGCTTTGCCCAGGTGGAGACAGCTTCTATGGGACAGATTCAAAGTCAGAACTTGAATGCCAAGTCTCTACTCCCGTGCATTTTGGAAAGTGGAGATGTGGTGGAGATGTATGAAGATGTAACGTATTTCATAACTAAAAATAAACATTTATGCAACCATCTTGACAAAGTGTTACTTTAGTGCTCAAGTCCATTATCTGAGTACACTTCATTTCAATCAGCCTACATATAAACATCTATTTTCAGTGTTTTATCTATTTTATACAAACAGATGAGTAATAAAATTTTTTTAACTTTTCGACCATCTAGAATTCACTGCAACATATGTAGCTATAAGTTTATTCTCATTCTCCTGATTGACGGCACTGCTATATGTCCTGTCAATACTTTTTGAAATATTCATTTATTTATTGATAAATTGCTTTGAGTTCATCATGTCTTGAATCCTTAACATTTGATTCTGTTTCTAGAATTCACATGCTAATCAATTTTATAATTTAACACATTATCAGAGTTTTAAAGCTGTTAGGTTATAATTATTCACAATATCTAAGAGATGAATCTTTCATATTAACATTTTTGGAGAAAACATTAAGATTCTTGCCTAGTCTTCAGATGAATTTTAGTATTATATGATCAGGTTCTAGCAGGGTAACGTGTAAGAAAATAAAATATATTGAATTAAATATGAATTCATATATTAAACATTTTCCACACAGGTTCAGAACACAGATACTCCCTTTACAGCACCAAACTTTGTATTTTTATTCAAATTATCTCTTATACCAAAGTCAAGCAATAGTTAAGTATTTGGCTCCTTTGTGAACTAAGTTTTTTTTTCACTGTATTATCAAGATGTTTGAAATTTAACTTACAATTCTACTGAAACTTTTTGCTACTAATATTATTTGGATAAATTCCCTGACTTTATGTACATAATATACCTTCCTTTAGATTGATCTATTTTTCTCATTGAATCACTAATTCCATTTCTAACATTATTTTAAAGATAGGGAGAATGCCTTATCTATGTCTTGTTTTGAGGAAATTAAGTCTAGTGTTTTTCAATGGACATAAAGTAGATAATAAAATAATATCCTTACATCATGTTAAGAATCTGTGGATATAAATTTTTAAGTCTTTAGAAAATGAATTGGATTTGCTGACTCCTTATTAGGCCTCTGAAATCATTACTTTTTTTTTTTAATGTTTTTCATTTTCATTTGACAAATGTTAAAGGCTTTTCTTAGACTGCAGTGGCTCAAATTCCTGAGACAAACTCTTAATTTTTTTCAGATATGTCAGCACAGCAGCACAAGCTGTTCACAAGCTTATTGCTGAGGAGTCAGGTCCTCAGCTGAAGGCATAAGTCCACAAGTGAGAGTAGTGTACTATACATTTCCTTTATATTTTGATTGTTTTAACTTTTGGTAACAAAATGGCATTTGTACTTATAAAAGTCCTATTTCCATATTTTGGAACTGTTAAATATTTAAGGGTGTATATGCTCTTTGAAAGTTTAGAAAATTCTCTAGGACCCAAGACTATACATTAAGAATGCTGCTAAGATCACTCTAGAATGAACTGAAGTCATTTTTGCTAAGGTACACCCTGGGAAACAGCAACTGTCCAATTGTGATTGCATTCCAGTCATGCAAGCATCCTGGTTCTTAGCTGCTTTTTCACTGGCGCTTTGCCTGGTTGCCTTTTCACCTCCAGTGGCCGTTAAGTGAGGGTGTTAACTCCACCTAACTAAACAAGTAGGAGAGAGACTGCTTCTGTAAAACCCAGGCTGTCCATATATTATCCTCTTTTCCTCTCAGGCTTTCCTAATGGCCAGAGAACAGGAATTCCCAGAGTGGGGGAACCCCATTTATCAGCATCAGCTCCTAAGTGCCCAGCCATGAAAACCCAAACATCACACTGAGAGCACAAACACTGCTCTGCTTCAGGTAATGACATAATCGGCAGATCTGTACATCATGATGCAGTTTTCAATGCTCCCTGAGAACTTCAGTCAAACATTTAAAATGATTCTGGTCATGTCTGTCTGCATAATTTCATATACTCACAATGATGCTTGAGAACAGCAAAACTTTTTGAGACGCCTCTTCTAACATGCCCTAACACAAACTGTTGAATTCATAGCTGGTAAGCAAGAATTTATCCTCTTATGAATCCTACATGGGAGTAAAATGACATCGATAGGAGTTTTCATTGCAAATTTGTTTTGCAAAGATGAAAAAAAAATCCCGAATGTCCATAAGTAGACGACTGGTTAAATAAATTATAGTACATGTATGTAGTGAAATACCACAGCTGTAACATAGAACCAGGAAGCTCTCTGTGATAAATGAGAAAAAGCATAGTAAAGAGCAATGTAGATAATGTGACCCAATGAATAAGGATGGGACTATAAGAGCAAGTTTCCATTTTGCTTATAAATGCAGGACAAAATTATCACATAATACATACAAAAAGTATTTAAAATGTTTACTTTTCCAGAAAGAGGAATAAGAACAAGACAGATACAAGGTATTCTGATGTATTTGTATACTTTTTAAAGCCATGGGGTAAATATAGTACCTATTCAAAATTAAAATCTAATATTATTTTTAAAGGTAGTTAAAATGAATTCTAAGCATTTAAAAATCCTTATTTAATACTCAGTCATCAACAAAACATAGTCAGTCCATGTTTCTTCCTTGGGGAATCTAGACAGGGATCTAAATAATACAGGTTTTGTTGTATGTGAATACTCAGAATAGATTTACACTTAAGGAGAAAAGAAAACATTGACATATTATTATTATAAGTATATACATCTTCAAAATTTGATAGAAAAGCAAATAAGCTAACAGACTGTCCACTACCTAGAGCTGGAAAAGCAAGTGGTAATCAGTCTTCCACTCCATATGCTGTGCTCCCTAAAGACAAAATTGTACCTCGTGTTAGATGACCCAGTTCAAGCATCCTTCCCTCCTTCATCACTCCTGGCTCAACTGAAGGTCAGAATGGTGCAAAAATCTCCATTGATGCTCAAAGCCCCTGTGCTCATAAATAGGGTATCTCATAATACTAAAACACAACAGTTTCCCTTAAATCCTACAGGGTTCATTATTTATAGGAAATTAACATAACATGAACCAAACTTTGCCCTTACATTCCATTTATCAACATTATCATCACGATAATGCAGCTATATTTAAAAGCATGAAACGTTTTGTTTATTATACCTATTACCAGGACATGTTCTGATTTGAAAGAATCAATTTAATCGGAAACCTAAAAATTAAATGTTAACGTCTACATAGATTCAGATGTCTCCCAACATGATAATTACCACTGTCCTGTCTGTTCTGACCTTCCCAGGATTCATTCTAATGAAACTAAAACCTGCATCAGGAAAACAAAAGTCCTGAATCAAAGACATCTACTTGCTCACTTGAAAACAGTTGGATAACAGTTTGCTATTTTTGTTCTTTCTACTCATGTCATCAATATGTTCATATAATCATTAGTTTAAATTTGTATAAACCATTTTTGTTTTCCTTTCATTATTTGTTTATTCTAGAAGTTAATAATCATAATTTAGGAGCCACATATAATATTTTTCTATTTTTAGGTAGGTATGGGATTTACTTTAATATGGAACATTTCAAGCTCAGCAAATCACAATGTTCAGGCTTAAAAATTACCCAAGCCAATTTTCGGGGGTGGGGGATGACAAACTTTAAGACATCCAAGCATTTAAAAAGCATATTCATATTAAAAACTTCTATTTCAGAATAACTACGCTTACATAATTTTTCCTAAAAAAAAATCAAAAAACAATCCAAACTTGACTTTAAACATTCTCCATATAGCTGGCAGGAAAAAAAAACAAAAAACAGATTTTGCATGTTCTTAAAATGGACTACTAACTACAAAGGAAATAGAAATTCATTACATTCAGAAATATTTTTAAGAAGTTATTACCTCCCTCAATTAGTTGGCATTCTAAATAATCTAAAACTCTATGGTAATATGTTGTTTATGAATTTGTTTCAAGACTAAAAGAGCATACAATATAAATGGAACTTAACAAAAAATTTGCAAGTGATGCAATTTTAGGCCTGCTGCATCAAAAATTCCAAAGATACTGAATGAAAACATTTTTATTCTAATCATCCAACAAACAAAAATTTCATTAAAAACAAATTTTCATAGAGGAATAATCTGAATTTTCATTGCAACTTAAATTATGAAACAAGTGTCTTCTGTTATACTTGTTCGCACTGTACATGAATAAATTGGATCGGTCTTTTCTCAGAAGCACAAGGAGAGGGATAAAATATATACCCACCAAGTATCTTGCTGATGTGAGCGAGGTGCTGTTTCATAAGCAGCAGCCTGCAGTACTGGCCTTTTCACCTTTATTATTAAACAAATTCCCTAAAATAGTAAATACTAGCCTTCGTGTGGACTTGTTTTTTTTGGTGTTTTTTTTTTGTTTTTTTTTTTTGGGGGGTGTTGTCTTAATGATCATTTTGACTTAACCAAAAAGTAAATAGGTGCCTAAAAACTTGTTCAGCATCACAAAGCCTGCTTATACGAAGCAGTGTTCTTTATTTCAGTATTGATGGCATGCACCAACAAGGTATTCTTTTTAATTTAACACATGGAAGGACAGAGTACCAAGATTAACATTCTGTCACCACTGGGAACTGATTCCAAAACAAGAACAAAAAAATCGACAAAGTCCTTCTCCTTGCCATGCCTACCTCCAGTGCATTTACTGTTTTAGAATCTTAAATGCCATCTCTTCTGTGACTTCTACATCTTGAGTTAGTCAGACTCAGGTGACATCATCATGGTGCCAGTGAAACCATGCCTGTGGGTAGGTACTTTATAGCCACAGATGGTGTCCCCAACCATTGCAGCCATGTTGCGATTATGTGTTCTTTGTCAAAAATGGTCCCCAGCAAAGCAGCATGGCTGAATCAAGGCACATGCAGACAGAGGAACTGAATGGGGGAGGGGGGAGATAAATCCCCAGAATGAACCAAGCGAGTCAAAATATTTCCTTATTGTATATTAAAGACAACAGACTATCTTACAGTAAAAACAAAAATTTAAGTAGCCAATTAAAACATTCAACACTATTGTGTTTCCCTGAAAATAAGACCTAGCCAAACCATCAGCTCTAATGTGTCTTTTAAAGCAAAAATTAATATAAGACCCGGTATTATATTGTATTGTATTGTATTGTATTATATTGTATTGTATTGTATTGTATTGTATTGCATTGCATTGCATTGTATTGCATTGTATTGCATTGTATTGCATTGTATTGTATTACATTGTATTGTATTGTATTGTATTGCATTGTATTATATAAGACCTGGTCTTATAGTAAAACAAGACCAGGTCTTATATTATATGATATATTATATTATATAAGACCTGATCTTATATTAAAATAAGACCGGGTGTTATATTAATTTTTGCTCCAAAAGATGCATTAGAGCTGATGGTCCAGCTAGGTCTTATTTTCGGGGAAACACGGTAGGGATATCCATAACACAAACGTTCAGTAAAATGTCATTCACAAAATTCTAACCAGTTAAGGAAAAGCAATTTAAGCTTAAGAGAGGTGCCTAAAACTCAGGTTACCAGGCAACAATAGGAAAAAGGCAAGCATCACACCCAAAAGAAAATTCTAGTGGTCTTAATTGTCCCCAGAGCTATATCACTGCTGTTTATAAAAAAGACATTTGTGTGCTAAAATAACCCAAAGTATCACCTAAGACAAATACAGAAAAATGATATTCAATATAAGTTACGTTTAAAACTACACCTGTTGTCTTTTTACCCAAGAAAACAGTAATGTGCATATACTATTAATAAGACATTACTTTTAGCTTCAAGACATGCATTAGAGCTAACCATAATCTGTATTATTTCATGTATAGGCTGACTCTCTTCTAAACAAAAACTCAATTAACCAGAATATTTCCACTGTCCTAATGAAAGAAGTATTCACTATACAACTGATCCTTGGATCACACTGGTTTGAACTGATTTGAACTAGGTCCACTTACATGTGGATTTTTTTCAAAAAACACATTCAGTACAACATATAAATGTATTTTCTCTTATGATTTTAACATTCTTTTCTCTAGCTTACTTTATCTTAAGAATACAGCATATAACACATATAACATACAAAATATGTGTAAACTGACTGTTTATGTTATTGGTAAGGTTTCCAGTCAACAGTAGGCTATTAGTAGTTAAATTTTGGGGGAGTCACAAGTTCTATGTAGATTTTCGACGGTGTGGAGAGCCAGCACCCCTAACCTCTACATTGTCCAAGGGTCAGAGGTATGCATTTTGCCATATTCCTTCAATTTCTCCCAATGAAAAATACTGCTGTACTTCCCACACTGAATCTAAATCCCAATTATAATGTATGGTTTACTTTCCATTTTTGCATGAAAATAGATACATGAAAACAATTTAGTGCAGTAAAACTTTTAACTGTCTGAAGCCTGTGAGATTAAGATGTACTTTTTTCCAATATCAAACTATTAAAAACTTATCAAAATACTATCTATTACGAATCAAGCTTCACTTAATAATTTACTGCCTTCTTAAATGGACTGCTATAATTATGAAAGGGCACATTTCATGTCATAGCAAAACTGTAACTATAAGACCACCATAGCTACAGGAGCTTAGTACTAATCTATGACAAAACGATTTTTAGCATAATGCCATTCACAACACAACACCGGTTCTTAGTAAATGCTTATCAATGTGGCAAGAGGCTTGCAAAATCTTCAAGACTGCTTTCAAGAAAGCCAAAAAAAAGAGTCTGAATTCACAGTAAGATAACAAAGGGGTGGTGGAAAGTTACATCTCTAATTTGTTATTCTTGAATTTGGTCCTTTTGATGTCTATCCTATTCTAAAAATGATTGAATCTTTTAATTTTTATACACAAATTCTAATATATGGTTTTTTGGGAATGCTTTCTAAAATGGCTTCACTGATGTATTTTGTGGTGTGAAAACAAGAGAAATTGCAGTTTTAGTTAGCATCACCTTAACGATGCATGAATAGGACATCCACCATAAATGCACTAAGAAAATATTAATCTCTTGTTAATACATGTTCAGTATATAAAAGCCACATTTAAAGTTGACCACATTCTTTCTCAATGTATTATTTTATAACTGAAAATTAATTCATTTAGAGATCAAATACTAATCTACATGTCCAAACAAAATGACTTAAAAGCATTTAATTGAACTAATGACAAAGTAGGTAATTACCAAAAAATATTCATATCCTAAAAGAGAAAAAAACAAGGTCTATTGTGCAATTTGACTTGTTCAATGATGTACCTTCCCTTATGTATAAGCAGCTGATGTCAGCTTTTGAGAAATAACTGTTTCACCTTCTCTGCCACAGAAACTATAAAAAGGCTCTAACCCCTCCTGTAGTACCTGCATTAACTACAGAGACTGGAGAAGTCACTCAATTTCCCAGACTCCTTTGAGGGTAGGGATAGCCATGTGACAGTTTTAGCCAATGACATGTAAGCTTTAGTGACATGGCACTATCCCATCCCTATTTTTTTTTCCTGCCTGGAGCAGCCATTGTGAGATCATGACACAACAGTCATGAGGGTGCTAAGAAAATAGCACAGATGTTTATCCTGGCATTGCTGAGCCACTGAACAATATCAGAGGTGCATCATTTTAGGTGAGACAAATACGCTACTTCTTAGTTAAGCTGTCTTAACAAACTGCAGCTAAAAGCAGTTCTACTTGATAGTCTCATAAATGAATGTCAAACATAAGAACATAATGTGATGACTTTCATTCTAATTAAACAAATTTATTCACATCTGCCTCACTCTTACCAAATATCTAATCAAAATAATACTCTTTAGTGAAGCTTTAAGTAAATGAAAATATTTTGTTCTGTTAATAATAGTTATCCTGCCCTTCCTCAATATATATACTGTGTTTCCCCGAAAATAAGACCCAGCCGGACAATCAGCTCTAATGCGTCTTTTGGAGCAAAAATTAATATAAGATCCGGTATTATTATATTATATTATATTATATTATATTATATTATATTATACGCACTCTTATAGTAAATTTAGACCAGGTCTTATATTAATTTTTGCTCCAAAAGACGCATTAGAGCTGATTGTCCGGCTAGGTCTTATTTTGGGGGAAACATGGTATGTACATACATCCCTCCGTTTTGCTATAGTAATTGCTTTTAATTTCATTAGTTCAGCAAAAATATTTTTTTAGTGCAATGAATTGCCTTCACTTGAATCAAAGAGAGCACTGACTCTTTTAGGTTCAAAATGGCACTTTTCAGAACAATAAATATAGATACCTCCAGCTTCATAGAAAACCTTAATTCTAATAAAACTGGTAGCAAAGAATATTTCTACTTAGAAGATTCTTTTCTCTCCATTGACTCATTATAAAATTGTAACTAATATGTGGAGATAAAATATTGAAATAGACTGAGCTGAACATTTTGGCAAGAGAGACGACTGCCAGCATTTTGGCAAGTCAATGAAATCATTTCTGGACTCTAAGATGTTAGGACTTCCCTGATGCTGAGATCGTCATCCATGCCTGACATCCTGAATCATCACTCAGAACTCTGACAAATTCACTCTCTGTCTTTTCTTGCTCTTATTTACAGAGAAAATTACATCCTGCATCCAATACACTTTGTCAATGGGCAACACACAATAATAGCAGACTAACGTGCACAGTGCACTGTGTAAGAGTTCAGCAAAAGGGCCTGTTCTGTGTGGGTCCCTATAATCACCTCCTTATTGCTAGCACCTCTCTACACAATCAATGTTCAGACATATTAAAATTCCTTTATTTCCTTGAAGGAGCCATCTTCTCCCTCACCTCATCTCCAGGCTTTCACGTGCTGTGCTCTTTGCCTGGAACACTTTTTGTTTCTTGGCTAATTCCATGTCTGAGGTTCCAGCTATAATGGCATTTCTTCTGGAAGACCTGGATAAAATTAGCCTCACCTGATAGAAGCTGCCTGGGTGACTAGTCCATGCCCTACTATGATTATTTGCTGTTCTAGGACTATCTCCCTCTAAACTGGGGGCTGTGTGAAGGCAGGGGCCATGTGCAACTTAGTCCTGGCTCTTTTTTCAGCTTCTAGCATTATACCTGGCATATAGGACATATCTAGCAAATATTTATTTAGGAAGTAAATGAATGAATCCTGCAACGTTAAAGATAGTTTAGAAGCAAGGGAAAGGCTGATGGCAAAGACCGAAAATATAAAATTCTTCAAATAGCCCAAAGTATTAGGTTGGGTGAAATGAAACTGTCAATATTTGACCATGTTTTACTTGTAAGAGCAACTTCAAATGCTTCTGCCTAATAATAAAGCCTAAACTAGAGTCGTGGCAGAGGGTAAAACCAAGAGAGATTTCAAAGGACTGAGTCTTAGATTCTTGCAACCAGTTAGTTATGGATAAATGAGGAAGATTCAAAGGTGACTAAGGTCTGATGACATAATAAGGGAAAAACACAGTGTCATGAAGAGAAATAAATCAGGAGTATTAACTGAGTTTGGGAGATAAGGAGAGAATTCGTTTAGAAATGATGACTTTTCAGGTGTCAGTAATACATCCATGGTTTTTACATCTACAGCCAGAAAATACACAGAATCTTAGGTTAAAGTGACTTCAGAAATCATCTCATCTGATTCCTTTATTTTCTAGCCCTGTGGGGTTAAGTGATCAAAGTCACTCAAGCGATTACTAGCAGAACCAGGGCTACCATCCCGGACTCTTGGAATCCAGGTCAACGCCACAGCCACTACGGCAACCAATACCAACACCACTTCCTTTAGTAAGAATATAAACATGAGCTACTGCTTACAGCCCATATGGATAAGAGTAAGTGCGATGGCTTCAATATCCATTCTACTGGAAGATTTCTCAGACCTTAACATTATGCAATATGGATAAGCCCACAAAAGATTCTTACTGGGGGGTGAGAAGAATTATATACTTCACGTAATTTTAAAATACTTCCCAGCATGAAACTCACTTTTCATTACTACAGTTCACTAGATCTAACAGTTACAGCAAAATTCACAGCTGGGAGAATCTATAAGGCAAAAATTCTAAACAGAGGTCCCAAGTTTTAGTCCCATCTCTGTCTGTCTGCAAGACTGTGTACCCTTGACAAGTTAGTTTACTTCTCCAGGCTTTCGACATCTTAGTATAAAATAAGGTAAACTAGATCACCTCTAAGTACACGGCAGCCCTAAAAATCATGACTGCAAGCAAATGAATGTTTCAAAATATTTTTCTATCACTTAGCTAAAATATCCCTATTAATCAAACACTGGGAATAAAAACCTTATGTTTTGCTTAAGCTGCTTTGGAAAGATATCTGCTTCACAAAAATACTACACACAACCTAAAATGTTCACTAACAGAAGATTGGTTAAATAAATCATGGCTCACCCAACAGAGGGATGTTACATGACTATCAGAAAGAATGACGTAGGTAAGCATGTGATCACATGAAAATCTAAGGTATATTAACCTTAAAAAGCAAGCTATAGGGGAGCATATATAGTATGCTTCCATTTCTGTATAACAAAAGATATAAAAGATCTATATAGGCTTACGTATGATCAAAAAATTACCAGAAGGATATACATATACCCGTGACAGTGGCTGCCTCCTGGGGAGGCAGGGACTTGGGTAGGAAAGAGGCTCATTTGGAATTGTACAACCTTCCGTACTGTTTTTCTTTTTAACTTGGAGCATGGAATATTTTTTTAAATGTTAAAATCAAAAGCTATTTGGAGCTATTTTAGATCATACAAATTATTAAAAATACAGAGCACCCTTTTTTTCTTTCACCTTTTTTTTTTTTAAGGCTGAAAAAAATTACAGTGTCATTTAGACTGAGTGAAACAGAGCCACTGTTTACCTCCTGACTTACCTCATTTACCTTTAGCTGTCAGCTCAGACTGAGAGGGAAAGGCTGGCAGACTCAAGTGACAGGTCAAGGGGAGTTATGAAACATGAGAAAGCGTGTTAGAAAAAATGAGAATTATCCCACAGAGAAGAGAGATGCCTCTGGGAAAACTACAAAGAGTCAGCTGAAAAACATCACTAGGGACAGAGATGAAAAACAAGACACAGAAGGGTTGACATGCATATGAAACAAGGAAAATACCTTCTATTTACATATCCAAACAATCCTATTACAGTTAACACTCAGGAGCCAAAATCAAGTATAACAGCACTCCAGTTTTTATAGCATAAAGTCAACTTATAATGCACTATAGTTGCAATTATCATCTACAACAAGAGGTAGCTATGTGTGGTTACTGAATCCCCTCAAAGTCCATGCAGGTTTACATATGCCTAAAATACACACTCCATTTATTTCTATCTTAGGCACCGAAAATAAAAAGCAGATACAAGCAAACGGCAGAGGCAGTCTTTTGTGACTGCAAACGCTTTCACTATTAAGTTTGAAAAACTAATTTATGGTTCATTTATTACACCTCTCCACGACCTTTAAGATGTTTTATTTCAGAAATGTTTAGAATATGGAAATCTTTTAGTAAACTAACAGAATCTCAGGGAGACATTACACAATGAAAAACTACAGAAACATTCTCATCACCTAAGAGAAAAATATTCTTCTTAATTTACCTATGGCCTCTTTCCAAAATCATTGGCAGTAAAATGTAACTTAACAGGTATTGATTTTCACAGATTTGGTTGGTGTCAGAGGAAAGAACTACGGAGCACCAAGGTAACAATTCTGCTATAAACAAACGGAGCACACATCTGCTTGCAAACAGTACAAGTACCATAGACTTGGTGCTGAAACGTAAGAGAAACTGCTAATTTTTACAAATTAAGCCCCATTCTCTCACAGAGACTGCTTTCTTTCCCCCACTTATCTCCTTTGAAAATTTCTGATAAACATCTGCAAGTTAATCAAAATGTCTCCCATGCAACACTAGACAGATCTAGACGACACAAACCTGTATGGAAAATAACAGTGCTTTTCCTAAACCCTGAAGGAAGTCGAAGGTTTCGAAGCAATCCTTTGGCAGTCAGACGTACGTGAATGGTGGCTAAGGAGAATTTAGGAGACAACAACATGTCTTCAGAGCAGGTGGAAAGATTTCACAGAAGAAACAGCTTCTATGGACTATCACATACTGTCTTTTTAAACTCAGCACTCGTCGAGGCCAAGAAACACAGCAAGAGAAAACATGCCTACATAGCAAATGTCATTCCACCACACATAAACAAAGAAAAAAAACCAAGAGCTATCCAAGTGTTTCTGGCTTCCGTTTTCTCTCCCAGATGTTGCCAAAACAATGCTCTTCCTCTGAATAAAATCTCCTCTTAGCAGATCCAGCAGTAAGCAGCCTGTGAATTACATCACACTGTACATGCTTATGAGGTTGTTATGGTTTTCATCAGAGATGGTAAAGGGGAGGAGAAAGTGGGTGGTCTTAGGAGTTTTATATAACAACCAATAATGTTACAGATCCTGTAACTACTTGGAAGATTACTAAGGGAAATTAACTACTTCGAACACCTAAGGTTTATTTAGTAATTAGAAAAAAAATTAAGATTTCATTGAAGTAATCTGTGCTCTAATTTTAAATTCTTTACTTATTGTCACACTAATAACTGTGGGCCTTTTTTCCAGATTTGTATGTAAACCTATATATAAACCTGATACCTTGGATAAAAATTTTAAAAATGACTTCTAGCAATTAATGTTCCCAATTATAATTTTTTAATAAAATTTCTATTATATTAATGTCAGATTGATACATGGTTCAAGTTCAACTTTAACACTCATGTTCTGAGGACTTAATAACCAACAATAAAAGGTTAATGCAATTTCTCTACCAGATATAATAGTTTCAGAGGAATAAAAATTAGTCAATCAGATAGGCAGTATTCTAAGGACTCCACCTATTGCTTGACTAATTGCATTTATAGAAGGTCAGGTGGCCTCTCACAGTAATATTCTGAGACCAGGAACATGGGAGAATGGGTGCGGTTATGTGTATCTTTTACTGGGATCTATTCAATGTTTATTTTAGTAGAGTGGTTTATGAAAGTACATTAAAATATGAGGGCAATAATCAAAAAAATTGAAAGATAAAGATGTGGACATAAAAAAATTACACCGGCAATATGCTTACTTAAATAAAGCTATTATTACACCAGGAATAGCCCTAACTCCTAACATTTTTTAATTTAAGAAAGTACAGGAAAACAATATGTAAAAAACGATCTACGCTTGTTTCCTAGATTTCCTTCAAAAATAAAAATCAGTAACAGAAATAAATGTAGTATTTAACTATAAATCATCTTATTAATTGCTATTAAAATTTGCAGGAAGCAGTTACTCTTTTAGAAATTCTATAGAGTATTTAGGATGTGAAGAGGGAAGGAGACAGGCAGAAGAGGGAATTTTGAATAATTCCTTTTCCTTCTTCACTCAACCCCTATCCTAACATTTTAGATGTTGTCAACAAGGGAGAAAAACCCAATAACCTGTCAAGGGTTAACTATTGGAAAGATACACGTTGTTCACAGTCAGACAATGGATCTTGCAAACACAATGCACCCATGGCAACTGAAACACAAATAACTATGGGATTAAAATTTTTTTTAAAGCTACATTTAGGTGTTGCCTTTATAGTTAGGTGCTGCCTTTATACTTTATCAGTTTATTATTATTAAAATTTTTTTTGCCAGATTCTGCATATTAATATGCTATAATCACTTCTCCTCCCACCCCTCAAAAAACTTGTAAAAACCAGGCTGCCAATCAGTATTAAAACTGTAAGTAAAAAAAAAAATCTGTAAGTAGAAGAAAGTTAAATATTAATATTATTAAAAATACACATGCATTACCCCATATATAGGATTGGAGGGATTGTTTGTGTTATAATAAATGCTAAATTATCCTGATTAAAAAGGAAATCTTTTAGCCTAGACGAACTCAAGAGAAGAAATTAGCAACATGCCACCAATTCATCACATTCATTAAAATTTTTACTTGAACCACACTAAGCTACACCACATATATTAAAAGTAAATGGTGCTAACGATCTTTTTTAACAGCAGAGCAAGGGACTGCAAGAATAAAGAGAAGCAGTGCCATTCAAAATAAAATGTCAGAAGTAACAGTTATTTGTACAGCAAAGTACACACACACAAAAGTGAGAAAGTATACTACTGTGTTTCCCCGAAAATAAGACCTAACTGGAAAATAAGACCTAGCATGATTTTTCAGGATGACATCCCCTGAACATAAGCCCTAATGCGTCTTTTGAAGCAAAAATTAATATAAGACCCGGTCTTATTTTCGGGGAAACACAACCATAAAGACTAAGAACAGCTCAAGCTGGGTTTCAATTCTTTCCCAACCGTATTCTGCCCTCTGGTGGCTATTTAGCACAAATGAGCCAAAACAAAGGGACACTCTTGACAATCCATTAACAGTAATGGTCCACGCTTACAATCTGCTATGTGTCAGGCACTTTCCTAAACACTTTATATGTATTCACTCATTTAAATCACTGAATAAGCAGCTAGAGTAGACTAACAACAATTTTTAAACGCACATACTTGGGGGGCAGGGGGTTAGGAAAGCACAGATTTTCAAATTGGTTCAAAAAGATTTTTTGATTCCTTATTGATCAGCTGTTTTCACTTGTGCGCTATCTGTACTTTCCAAAATTATACTGACTTAGAAGTGCCTAAAGATGGAAAGTGTCCATATTTGTTATTATACAAAGTCTTTATTTAGGAGAACATGATAAGGATCACCAAGGACAGTAAGAAAAAATCTGAGGAACTTTTGGTACCTAAGACAGGACAATGTAATTACAGCTCTAAAAATTAGGAATGAGTTTTTATGAAATACAGCAAAGCTTGTGTTAGGATGTCAAGTGGAAAAACAAAATGATGTAAAATTATACGTAGAGTAGGATCTCAATTTTGAACAAAAAGAATAAATATTGAAGCAAATATACCAAAATGTCAGCAATGATCTAGGAGTTGGGGTAGGCCTGATTTTTAATTTCGCTGATGTTTCTGTATGTTCCCATTATTTTTAACAAATATCATTAAGGCAGAAAAATAAGCTTTTAAAAATTTAAGTTACAGAATAGCTTTATAAAAAGCCTATGAAATAAGCTGTTTCTATTAGTGACACAAAAAAGGAAAAGCAATGAAAACCAATTGTATAAAGTCTGTAGTAAGACTGAAAAAGCAAAAAATAATATGGATGATATAAGTGTTTTGCAGATCAACGTGTTGTGATACCACAGTATATTCAAAGAACAAGAATAACAGATTCCATTGTAGTGTAAAAAGACGTGTGTGTGTGTGTGTGTGTGTGTGTGTGTTAAATCAGTGAGTTAATTATAGAACACACTGATGTTAATGATTCTACTCAGGATTCTAGCATCTGTTGTGCAGTGTTGCTTAGATGCTAGGAAATGCATCCAAACATGGACTTATTTACTCGTTGTTTCTAACAATGATGAAGAATCTGGAGATTGATATTTAAACCAGGGATTCAAGCCTCTCTATCCAATACATTTTACCTAGAACGCTAACACGGAATATCAATCTTAATGTTCATCGCCTTACTTTCCTTAACACAACACTAATAGCTACATTTTCTTCATTTTTATGCCTTATAATCATTATGGTCTTATGTTCTAATCTCTATACCAACTGTAGAAAGTTCAATTCAGGGTCCAATTTTTTCCCCATAATGTCCTCTTCCTTAGTAAGAAGAATGCCTTTAAGATATATTGTGAATAATGATCAAAAAAATTCACATAAAACAATTAGAAAATATTTCAACCATCACCCATCCATAAGATTATAAATTCTCCAAGATCAGTCACATTGCCTTTTATTTCTTTGGTCTCCCAAAATAAGAGCAGTAGATGTGGTACATATGTACAATGGAATATTACTTGGCCATAAAAAAAAACAAAATATTATTACCATTTATGACAACATGGATGGATCTATAGGGTATTATGCTAAGTGAAACAAGTCAAACAGAGAAAGACAAACACTATATGATCTCACTTTACATGTGGAATCTAAAGAACAAAATAAATGAACGAACAAAACAGAAACAGACTCATAGAAACAGAGAACAGCTGATCTGATGGTTGGCAGATGGGAGAGGGCTTGGGGGGGCGGGCAGGGTAAAAAAGGTGAAGGGATCAAGAATTACAAATTGGTAGTTACAAAACAGTCACAGGGATGTGAAGTACAGCATAGGGAATATAGTCAATAATGTTGCAACAACTATAGATAGTGCCAGGTGGGTACTAGACTAATTGGGGGATCACTGCATAAATTATATAAATGTCTAATCACTATGCTGTACACCTGAAACTAGTATAAAATAATACTGAATGTCAACTGTAATTTAAAAAAAAATAATTTTTAAAAAAGTACAAAATAGTCATGGGGATGTAAAGTACAGCATAAGGAATATAGTCAATAACATGGTAGTAACTATGTATGGTGCCAAGTGGGTACTAAGCTTAAGGGAGAATCACTTAGTAAGTTATATAAATGTCTAACCACTATGCTGTACACCTCAAACTAATAATGTCAACTGTAATTGAAAAAAGTAAAATTTTAAAAATAAAAAACAAAAAAGAGCAGTAACGTTTTATCTATGTACAATGTTTGTTTTAAAAACAAACAAAACACATGATCATTGTAGAATATTTTAAAAATAAAAGTTAAATTACCTGTACATCATAGTGCTCTGTAACAGGTTTTTAAGCTTAATATAACCTTAATAAATGTATTAAACTTAAAATTTTCACACTTATCTTTCATGGCATTAAATAATCCTCTATATTGTTACTTTGATGATTTCAAAATGTCATTAAAATATCAAGGAATGTAATTTAAACATCTGCTGTTTATACCATTAAGGTTGTTTGCAATTTTCCCCCTTCTAAACAATTCTGAAAAGCAACAAATAAGTCAATTGTTTTCCTAGAATCAATTCTGATAAGTGGGAATCCTGGGTAGAAGGCTTTTGTTACACATCACCGAAGTGCTTCCAGAATGGCTGCTGTAATTTATACTCTCTCAGTAGGATATATGAGGCACCTATTCCTCACTTATTCACCAATATCAGGTTTTACTCCTAAAAATAGACACGAATCTGTAGCACATTACTTTAGTCAGCATTTTGTAAACTTCTTCATGTTTCTTAGCCCTCTATATTTCTTCTTTTATGTCTATACATTTACTTTTCTATTGCAGAGTGGCCTTGTTGATTTGAAAAAGCCCTATATGGAATAAACATAGTGCATATGTTGTCCCAGTTTGTTTGCTTGTTAATATTTATGTTTTTTAATTGATATAATTGAGATATAATTGACATATAACATTATATTAGTTTCAGGTGTACAACATGATTCTATATTTGCATATACTGTGAAATGATCACCACAATACGTCTGAGTTATAGTTAACATCCATCACCATGTTTATGTTTTTGACAAAGGGAATTCTAAAACTTTGTTGTCGTAATTATTAATCTTTTACACTAATGCTCCGGGAAAGGCCTTTTCTATCCAACTCTATATGCTTAGTGCTCTTATTCTAATTTTTCTGTAAAACTTCAATTAACCTGGAATATATTTGTGGGTAGTGTGTGAAGTAGGAATCTAATTCCGATGAAAAAGATAGTCTTTGTCTCAACAAGATTTACTAAATAATCCCTAGTGTTCCCTGATTTATCACATATCAAAATAGCATCTGCTTTTGAAGTATGAGAAGAGAGTTATAATCATAAACCTCCACTGACAGACAGCCTCATCCCTACTCTCATCAGAGGAAAACTGGGCCAAACCAGTATTACCTCACCAGAGCAGGTTTGCAACTTGCAACCATTTCCCGACACTTGGGAAAACGGGGTACAGAAAGAAACTCTATCCTCCTGTGCTGTATTTAGAAAACGGGCATGGGAGGAGCAGCACATTCTCTACTTTCCCGGGCAGACTCCATGGCACCTGAGAATGGTGATCGTGTGTAAAATAATCAGGGCTGGATAAATACAACTATGGTGCTTTGATATCCCAAACAGCTTTTATGTGTAGTAGAACCAAGGTAACAATAAATCATAGTATGTGGTACCAGTATGTGTGACATCTTCCTTATAAACAGTAAACTAAGGTTTATTTAGAGTCAATGTTGGCTAGAGTCTTATAACATCATAATCTTTAAATAAATTACAACAGCTAAACCCCCTGAGTGAGGATGGTTCTTGACTTTCAGTGGTCTTTTCCTGTTTGCTTTAAGGATTTAGAAATAATTCAATTTCCTGGAAGAGAACTCTGAAAGTAAACGACTAGACTCATAAGAACAGTGGAAAGGATTACCATCATCCCTATCCCTAGCAATAGAAGAGGCTATCATCTGAAAGTTTTTTATACCATTCTGTAGGTCAAAATTATTCCCATACTGGAAATTTGTCCCAAATATTCCCATATTCCCAAATGAGAAATTTTGAGAGTTGGAGAGGCTTAGTAACTAGCCCATGGTCAGGACAAAAGTAAATGTGGCAAGAGCAAGATTCAAACCAGTATTCCATGCCTCAAAAGTTCATTCTCTTTCTGCCTTTCATTGTCTTATGAGCTCATGGAATTGTATTTGAAATAACTGATTAAAGGTTAAACTAAAACAATGTTATACAATATTCAACGATTACATTAGCCAACAGTTTAAAAAATAACACCCAGTGTTGACCAGAGTATGGTGAAGCCAGCACACTTTTAGGTTGTCAATCATAGTATAAACGGATGTGAAGCTTCTGGAAAGTGATTTGGTTGTTTGAATGAAGTGACTACAAATAGGCATATGTTTTGATTTATTTATACTACTTTTAAGCATCTATTATAAGAAACTTCCCCAAACTTTAAAAGTGATAACTATAAAGATGTTCATTATAGAATCATTTATGGATATGATACGGAAATGCCTCAAATATTTAGGAGTAGTTAAATACTGCTGTATATGCTAAATGTAAGAGTCATTAAAAGTGACAACTTAGGTTAAGTGACAAAACGGGATATAAAGTGAATTTTATTTAAAATCACAAATATTAGAAAACTAAAGGGTGATTTCTAAACTTCTACATACTAACCCTTCCATAATTTAGCAAACTACTATACTTAAAATTAAGTAACTGTTTTACTAAAACGAAAGGGTGTGAAGCTGGTCAACTTAATCTTCACCACTCTTTGTTGCTAAAAAACAAACAAACAAACAAACAAAAAAACAATCTCAAAGCTCAGTACAATTATTTAAAATTTAATGCTCAGAGGAACATGTTTGTATGTGGTGGCAATGTCTTCTGTTTAAAAGATGACCATTTGAAAGCAGAATATGAAGAAAGTCAAGGTGTTTTGTAGACATAGAATATTATAGGAGGGAAAAAACCTCAGTGATCAATCATTTCAATTATACAGAATAGAAAACTAATATCAGAGAGGTAACATGTTCCACCCAAAGTCACTGGCTGTTTGGACATCACTTCTTAGCATCAAAGCTGTCCCTCCAAAAACCAACACACTGTGACTTCTCCTCAGCAGGTTCATCATAAGACAAGGTTAGTCTGAAGTAATAATAACAACTAACCATCAACTAGAAAAACCTGGAAATTATTTGTCCATTAGAATGGCTATCATCAACAAGACAAATAATAACAAGTGTTGGAGAGGCTGTGGAGAAAAAGGAACCCTCATACACTGTTGGTGGGAATGCAGATTGGTGCAGCCGTTATGGAAGGCAGTGTGGAGGTTCCTCAAAAAATTAAGAATAGAATAACCATATGATCCAGCAATCCCTCTCCTGGGTATCTACCCAAAAGCTCTGAAAACATTTATCCGTAAAGACACATGTGCTCCAATGTTCATTACAGCTTTATTTACGATGGCCAAGACATGGAAACACCAAAGTATCCCTCGATAGATGATTGGATAAAGTAAATGTGGTATATATACACAATGGAATACTATTCTGCCATAAGAAAAGATGAAATAGTACCATTAACAACAACATGGATGGATCTTGAGATTATAATGTTAAACTAAATAAATCAGACAAAAAATCGAGATCTGATTTCATCTGATTTCACTGCTATATGGTTTATAAAACTGAAAACAACAAAGGAACAAGACAAACAAACAAACAAAAACTCATAGACACAGACAAGAGTTTAGTGGTTACCAGAGTGTAAGGGGGGAGAGAGGTAATAGATGAGGGTAAACAGGATCAAATACATGGTGATGGAAGGAGAACTGACTCTGGGTGGTGAACACACCATGTGATATATAGATGATGTATTACAGAATTGTACACCTGAAACCTATGTAACTTACTAACAACTGTCACCCCAACAAACTTAAAAAAAAAAAAAAAGAAAAACCTGGAAAGGTCATGTTTATGATTTTTAAAAAGTACACGTTCATACCACATAACCTAGATTAAATTACAATGCTGACCTCTTAAAATATATTTTTTTCACTGTAATTATTAGAGAATTGATTATGAAGGGTTACTTGGAGACCTTCTTGAACTCTGTCATACACCCCATTTCTACTCCATGGTTAAATGCTTTGCCAAACAAAACCACAACATAATTCATATTTTCCATTTGTTTTCTCAATCAGGAGTTAATTTTCCATTCTGATAATCTTACCTGTCAAGGGTCAATTATCTGCTTTGGAAATAAGGCATAATGTCAGTCCAACAATGTGACAAGAGTAAATGCCTAATGCTAATAGTTTTGCTCTATAGCAGAAAGGAGATATAGATTGGTGATTATTATTTACTATACCTATCAGAAAAAATACCCTTTTTAATAGTTTTCATGATCATAGACTTGAGACATAAAGACTGCCTTTCCAAGTTTCGTATTTAATTCAGATTAAAACACACATACAAGATTTATTTAACCAGCTCCTTGAATGCGACCAATATAAATGGCAGTTTGCAAAGCACAGAAGTCACACATAAATACTTACCAAAATAACTACAAAACTTATAGCTTGAAAAGTACAAAAATTGTTGAAAGAAATTTAAAAAGACCTAACTAAAAGGGAAGACATCCCATATTCATGGATCAGAATACTTAATGTTGTAAAGATGGCAAAACTCTAGGAATTCACCTACAGATTCAATACAATCTCTACCAAAATCCCAGCTGACTTCCTTACAGAAATTGACAAGCTGACCCTAAAATTCACATGACTATTCAAGGGACCCAGAATAGCCAAAACAATCTTGAAAAAGAACAAGCTAGAAAACTCATGCTTCCTGACTTCAAAACATATTACACCACAGTAATCAAAGCAGTGTGCTATCGGCAAGCACAGACATATGGATCCATGGAATAGATCTGAAGAGTTCAGAAATAAATCCTCACATTTATAGCCAACTATTTTTAACAAAGGTGCCAAGATGTTTCAATGAGGAAAGAGTAGTATTTTTAGTAAATGGTGCTAGGACAACTGGATACCTACATGTAAAAGAATAAACTTGAAACCCCTTTTCACATCATATACAAAAATTAACTTAAAAGACCTAAGTGTAAGAGCTAAAAGTATAAAACTCTTAGAAGAAAACATAGGCATAAGTCTTCATGACCCTGTATCAAGGAATGGCTTCTTAGATATAACACCAAAAGCATAAGCAACAAAAGAAAAACTAAACTAAACCTCATCAAAATTAAAAATGTTTGTGTTTCAAAGGGCACTATCAAAAAAGTGAACAGGTGGTTGCTTTTTTATTTTGTCGATGGTTTCTTTTGCTGTGCAGAAGCTTTTAAGTTTGATATAGTCCCATCCATTTATTTTAGCTTTTACTTCCCTTGCCTTTGGAGTCAAATTCATAAAATGCTCTTTGAACCCAAGGTCCATAAGTTTAGTACCTATGTTTACTTCTATGCAGTTTATTGTGTCAGGTCTTATGCTTAAGTCTTTGATCCATTTTGAATTAATTTTGGTACATGGTGACAGACAGCAGTCCAGTTTCATTCTTTTGCACGTGTCTATCCAATTCTCCCAGCACTATTTATTGAAGAGGCTGTCTTTCCTCCATTGCAGGTTTTTAGCTTTGTTGTCAAAAATTATCTGTTCATATTTATGTGGTTTTATTTCTGGGTTCTCAATTCTATTCCATTGGTCTATGTGTCTGTTTTTCTGCCAATACCATGCTGTTTTGATTATTGTAGTTCTGTAGTACAAGCTAAAGTCAGGGAGTGTAATACCTCCAGTATTGTTCTTTATTCTTAAGATTGGTTTGGGATTTTTGCATCTGTATTCATCAGAGATATTGGTCTGTAGTTTTCTTTTTGTGTTGTCCTTACCAGGTTTTGGTATCAGGGTAATGTTGGCCGCATAAAATGAATTAGGGAGTACTGTCTCTTCTTCAATTTTTTGGAAGAGTTTGAGCAGGATTGGTATTGGATCCTCTTTGAAAGTTTGGTAGAATTCACTAGTGAAGCCATCTGGTCCCAGACTTTTGCTTTTGGGAAGGTTTTGGATGACTGATTCAATTTCATTACTGGTGATCAGTCTGTTTAGATTTTCCAATTCTTCATGGTTCAGCCTAGGAAGGCTATATGTTTCTAAGAACTTGTCCATTTCTTCTAGGTTATTGAATGGGAGAAGATTTTTGAAAACAGTGCCTCCAATAAGGGGCTAATATCCAAAATATACAAGGAACTCATGCAACTCAACAACAACAAAAAACAAACAACCCAATTGAAAAATGGGCAGAGGACCTGAAGAGACATTTCTCCAAAGAGGAAATACAAATGGCAAATAAGACATATGAAACAATGCTGAGCATCACTAATCATCAGAGAAATGCAAATAAAAACCATAATGAGATATCACCTCACCCCAGTCAGAATGGCTATCATCAACAAGACAAATAGTAACAAGTGTTGGAGAAGCTGTGGAGAAAAAGGAACCCTCATACACTGTTGGTGGGAATGCAGACTAGTGCAGCCATTATGGAAGGCAGTATGGAGGTTCCTCAAAAAATTACAAATACAATTACCATATGACCCAGCAATCCCTCTCCTGGGTATCTACCCAAAAAACCTGAAAACATTTATAGATAAAGACATATGTGCTCCAATGTTCACTGCAGCTTTATTTACAGTGGCCAAGACATGGAAACAACCAAAATGTCCTTCGATAGATGAATGGATAAAGAAGTTGTGGTATATGTACACAATGGAATACTATTCAGCGGTGTGAAAAGATGAAATAGAACCATTTGTGACAACATGGATGGATCTTGAGATTATAATGCTAAGTGAAATAAGTCATACAGAAAAAGCAGAGAACCATATTATTTCACTGATATGTGGTATATAAACCTAAAAAAACAAAACAACAAGACAAACAAATGAGAAACAAAAACTCATAGACACAGACAATAGTTTAGTGGTTACCAGAGGGTAAGGGGGGAGGGGGATGGTAGATGAGGGTAAAGGGGAACAAATATATGGTGAAGGATGGATAACTGACTCTGGGTGGTGAACGCACAATGGGATTTATAGATGATGTAATACAGAATTGTACACCTGAAATCTATGTAACTTTACTAACAATTGTGACCCCAATAAACTTCAATTAAAAAAAAGTAAACAGGGTCTAGTACTCAGAATATACAAAAGAATTCCTACAATTCAACAATAATATAAATAATTTTAAAATGAGCAAAGGATTTGAATTAATGTTTCCCCAGAGAATATATACAAATGGCCAATAAGTTTACAAAAACATAGTCAACATCATTGGTCATTAGGAAAACACAAATTGAAACTGCATGAGATACCACTTCATACCCACTAGAACGGCTATACTAAGAAAGATAGAGGAAAAAAAAGTGTTGGCAAGGATGTAGAGAAACTAGATCTCTCCTACACTGCTGGTGGGAATGTAAAATGGTGTAGCCACTTTGGAAAACATTCTGGAAATTTTTTTTAGCTAAATATACTATTATCATACCATCTAACTTTCTGATAAAGGTTATCTGATTTTCCAAAATAAACAAAGTAATTCTATAGCATATTAGCTATCTTTTTCTCCTACATATAAGGATGTGCTAGAAATTTAAAATGAAAGAAAATAAAAATCTCAATGTATACAGAATAGTTTCTTTTGGTTTTTTAAATTAGAAAGCATACACATATACATACACATATACATATATATATCTTCAAACTCAGGCTATTGAGACCTTTTTTTAAAATCACTGAATGGCTGGTTCTTCTCTAAGTACCTACGAAAGATTAATAATTGTGATATAATTCTCTCACACTTTGCGCCTTATTAAGCCAAGGAAACTGAACACATCTTGAGGGCATCAAGAGTATTAATTATTCCCTGTGTAACATTATCCACCCTATTTTCTTTAATTACTATCTAAATATATAGAGGTGAGGGAGGGTCACAAATTTATACCTGCTGCCTAGGTTTCCCTCACTAGATCACACCCTTTAACCAGGCCTCGCATAGGTAGGAACACGTAACCTTTCCCGAAAACTTACTGCAATTGTGATTTTACATTTATTTGTGCAATTCTTTGATCTTCCTGTAAGCTTCCTGAAGTCAAGGCTCTTGTTCATTTTTGGTTCACCATTGTTATCCTTAGCACCCAACACTGGCACAATGCATGATGAAATGTAGTTAATGTGCTACACTTTCTCTCTTCAGTGGACTTAGAAGCCACATAACTAATGGTCTTAGAACTGCATATTAAGTAAGAGAACATAGTGTACGGGACCTAATCAGCTATAGATAAAATATAGGAACTGTAGTGAATACATTCTGTGAAATCTTCTATGGCTTCTCAAGAGACAAAGTTTTTTGATTCCCAGTTGTTCAAATGGGTGAGGCTGTCTTAGAGACAGATGGGAGTTTGTTCTACTGAGAAATATTGGGAAAAAAAAAAAAAAGAAAAAAAGGAACGAAAACAAACAGTTAAGCTGCTGAGCTATTAAAAGGTGTTAAAACCTGATCTTGAGATAATTTAGCAATTAAAGACAATCCAATTGAAAAATAACATTTACCTTGATAAAAGGACTTCTCCACCTCATTAGACCACATTAAAAAATCCTTTTTAGCAAACTAAAACTACCTGTTATTAATAAAATGTCCTTTTGTGTCAGATGGCTTGTCAATCGTGCTTACCAAGTTTTAACCCTATGCTGGCCCAGGTCATAAGCAGTTATGTTTATGCCACAAACTTGAAATTCTATTTATAAGCATACTAGTGAAAAGTCACTGTAAAAAAAATTTACATACTTGTAAAGATAACACAACTCTACAAAAAGATTCTTTTTCTCCATCCATATTTAAAGGGGTCACTTACCTGTATTAGAAGCTGTAAATAGATTTTTTCTTGAAGGACCTAAAATATAAAAGAAATACACATTTTATATAATACACATTTTATAAAATACACATTTTATATAAAATGTCACACAAAAACAAACCATTTAAAAAATAAGGGTTGTTTTATTTTCAAAAACAGTCCACTAACATCTAAATTTGAGGTTTCAGATGGGCAATACCACTGAGATACAATCAACTTTATCAAATATAGTCTAAGTATAAAATGACATCCCAAATAACATCAAAATGGGAGTTGAAGGGTGATATGAATTCTTCGTCACAAATTAAATATGATAGGAAAAACTACAGTACTTTTTCAGTCAAGAACACTTGAAATTCAAATTTTAACAAAACTGAATTTACACATTTATTATACACTTTACACTATTCTACTGCTGACAGAGAAAAAACGGCCAGATTTTAAGAAAGACAGTCACTAGTACATGATTTCTAAAACTGCCAAGTATTACATCCAATTCACTTGCTACTGAGCAATGAAGGAAATTACACTTAAGCTTTTTCTCCAAACTGATACAATATAAAATACGACCAGGGGAATCCTTTCACAATGTATATGTACAGCATCATCAAATATATTACATTTTTATTTGTCAATTATATGTCAATATAACTGAAAAATAAATACGACCAAGAGTAGTTAAAAGGGACAGAGCTACAAACATAAGTCACTAGAAGAAAACTACGTGTTTCCACTTGACATGATATAGTCATTTCTAGGGCATAATCACCTGCAGATTACTGGTTGGAACAGCTGCCACATTCTGTCTGTGCATTTTACAAAGAAGATAATCTCTTAAAATATGCGGCTGTTATAAATGGAAAGCATTGATTCCCACTCAAGTAAAACCTTTGTGATACAAAAGCTTACAAATTCACTAGCAAGACATACTAGACTTCCCTGTTCTATAAAGTTATCAGTAGAATCATGAAGTTCTAATTCTCTGAAAGTGATCTTAGTATCGAAATTGGACATTTCTTTTTAGTTATTTGTGTACGTATAGATTATAGGGCTTTATCATCAATAAAAAACCACAGATTCACATACTAATGTCATCCCAGAGGGGTCATTAGATGCCTCAGAAATTTATTTAAGATCCTGGACAGACGAAAACCTGCTGGCATGCTAAAGAATTATGTTCCAATATTTATGCCTACTTTCTCTTCAAATCAGTAGAAAGGCAAAAGTTGAAAAACATTCACTAGGTAATTCGCCTAGTTACCACATAATCCTACACACACACGATGAGGACGATGAAGAGTAACAGACACTCTCACGCTGCTGTGAGAGACGAATGCCTTTTGGGAAATTATTTAGCAACATATACTGACAATTTAAAAAAGATTCCTACAGTTTAACCTAGTAATTCCTCTTTCAGGGAGAGCCCATGGAAGTAATTAAGAGTCTGAAGCAACGAACACTATGTACATTCAGAGATGTTCGTCTCAGTTTTACACACTACAGCAAAAGGCAGACATTGTCCAGAAAACAGAATTGGAAAACTGGACTGTTTCATATCCATTTAAAATGAAGACGATCTCATGATATCCTACTAAATCAATTAAAGCAAGACACAGGAGCATGTACAAACGAGGCCCTGAGTTTTGTTGAAACAAACAAACAAACAAACAAAAAACCATTCTATATGCAAAGGGGGAAAAAGAATGGAGGAAATGCAACCGTTATTTGTGGTTGATGGGATGAAGAACTCGGTATGTTTCTATTTTTCAAATTCTCTAATCAATATGCATCACATATTATAGGTCAGGTTTCTCATTCACAACTATTCCTTTAGTTAGGCAACTTTTTGATTCACTAAGCACAGAATGAAACTTCTAGTGTGTTTCAGACTCACTGTGATAAAACTACATGAAAACAATCCATGTTAAATATATACGACATCGCTTGTAAACCTGAAAGTTATTCTTCATAGCCACAGCAATCATAAAGTGGTAATACAGAGAAGGAAAAGAGATAAAGAACAGAAAATAAACTAGAAAAAAGGAATATGATTTGGACCAAGAGTGAGAAGTAAACTATGCACTGGTATCTCATTACTCTAGATCACTACCTTAACATAATTTATCTCTTGAAATCTTCTTTTCACCTTATACCTTTGATCTACCTGCTGGTTTCTATTTATCAAGTTTTGCTGTGGAACCTACCAGCTAGCAGAACAAGAACAGCTCCCTCAGTGTAAAAAGGCATCATTATCTCTTATTGAACAGACTGTTTACAAGTAATTGGTCAATATACCATAGACCTAATTGTCAAAATTTAACTTCCTACAAGCCAAGGACTTAAAACATCTTGTCCTCCCTCTTCTCTCCACAGTAAGGACCATACCTTTTGGAGCAGTTTTCAATAGGTGTGCGTGAGCTCTGGGTGCCAAAGACTTCAAATATAACGATCCTGACGAACCGTTTTGAAATGCTGGTTTGGGAGGGCTTTCCTCATATTTGATGACAGCAGTATTACCAGCTGTAATAATACAAAAAAGTACATTTTATTTTACAAATGTAGTATCAATCTATCACAACGTATTCCTTTCTCCTACAATCAACAAGTGGTAACTAAGCACCTACAACATGCCAGTCATTATTGCGTACTGGGATGACAGAGATTCATAACAGGTAGTTCCTGTCCTGGGGGGGGGGAGGCAGGATAAAAGCTATAACCAGAGTGACCAGACATCCTGGCACAGTGCAACTTTATGATTATTGCTCAGTTCAGCTTTCATCCCAAGTAAAAGCTGGGAAATAACTGATGTTCTGTAACAAGGACGCCCACGGTGCAGCTATGAAGAGCATCCATCTCCACGAGGACAGGCAGCACACAGGCAGCCAGCCAGCTGTGTGAATAATTTGAGAACCATAATGTACAAACCCCTTGGCAGCTACAAGGATGAGATCTGATTCTGATTCTCTCTTGCTCCAGCAAGGAGTTGGCACGCCAACATCTGCTCTGGAATAAAGGTGCCTGAGCTCCAAAGCTAAAACATAAGAGGGGGATCCCACCTAAATAATACATACCATCTTTTATGTTATATGTAAATCTTTCCTCTCTCACTAACACAGGAACCCTCTCTGGAACACACACACACACACACACAGAAAGAGAGAGCGAGAGAGGGAAGGGAGGGAGGGAGGGAGGAAGGAAGGAAGGAAGAAAGGAAGACTGTTTCCAGGCACTAAAAGAATTGTTAAAGAAAGGACTTTTGGAGAAATTTTGATGCTAACTAACTTTGCTTGGGCTGTAGTATAATTCTGAGTCCACTATAATTAACTAGGTAAAGGGGGCTTGCCCAGAAATAGAACTACACTACTTCCCAAAGAAAATATCAGGGTAAAAGTGAGAGGGAAGAATTAACTGAGCAAATACTACACTTTAGGTAGACTATGTCAATGTGTTCTGGAAGAGCATCATCTTTATTTCAGTACAGTCTCTGATTTTGCTTCTTTTCCTTCATTGGAATGCTAAAGACAATCTTAGCATATCAAGTGGCAGTGATACTGCAGAATAAAGAACAGAGCTTTAAAAATAATAATGATAACCTATAACTTGTTGATTTTCTAGCAGAACTAAAATTTGAAACCATGGCGATATTATGTCAAAGCCTTAAGTAGATGTCTTACTTACTCTTATTTCTTCTTTTGCCCCATAATAACTGAAGCTCTTGGCATCAAAAAACTAAATATCTTTCAGTACATAAGACAACTGTGTAGACCATGTTTATATAGGTTCTTACTAAATTGTGAATTGCTTCTTTGCATTTACGGCTTCCCACTAGATTGAAATGGGAGCCCAAATCTCTGTAGCATCCTTAAAATTTGTATTTGTACTTGGGACAGGGAGAAGAGCAGAAGGGAAAGAAAGAGCAGGACTTGTTTCCTGAAATTTGAATCCCATATAAAAATGCATTTTCACGTTATATTTTTGCTGAATGTGTATTTGATCCATAAGGAGGTCTTATGAAATAGTGCCCCTCTCTGTGGTATGGTTAAGTGGACTTTATGGCTACTTTACGACTGTAACCACCATTACCATCATTTATTGCACTGTTTTAGGCAGGGAGAATCTACATTTTAAAATCTCGCAAGTATCAAAAATATTAGAGAAAGGTTTGAAAAAACATTACCAGCAGGTAAAGATAAAAATGTAAAAAAAACTGTTTCACATTTTATTGAGTAGTAATTAGAAAAGGAAGCAGCAGCAATGACCTAATTAAATTTTTAAAAATCAGTTGTTTTTTTTAAAAAAAACCATTCTAAATTCACTTTTCCTTTCAGTTTTCCATAATTGAATAATCTCTGCGAAAGTACACTATCTAGAGCTTAGCTCCTATAAGGAATTTTAACAGTACTGCTTTGCTCTTCCTAAGAGACTATCACAGTATGCAACACTCAAGGAGTGTAAGCACAGCACTTTGTCTTTTTCTCTCCATATCCAAGAAAATAAAAAATTCAAACAAAAATACTTGCAAAGTTTTATGATTCTCTCTTCCCATAAGTGAACCTTTTGATGGTGGGCTGTGCCCCCTGCAACTAGCAACGGCAACTGGACCTGGAGCTGAGCTGCGCCCTCCACAACTAAGATTGAAAGGACAACAACTTTACTTGGAAAACAGGCCTGGAAGTACACACTGTTCCCCAATAAAGTCCTGTTCCCCTTCCCCAATAAAATCTAAAAAAAAAAAGTGACCCTTTTTATCCATCTCCCCTTGACAACCACACAAACCACTGGCATGTTTAGGTCATCTACTCACTAGGCTAGAAGGGAAATCTGAAAGTTCATTCATTCACTACCTGGTCTCCAATGTTAATTTCCAGTCCACCAACCCACACTGGATTTTTTATTGTTTACAAATAATCTCAACACCCAATCCTAAGCATCCAGTTCTATTCTAATATTCAACACTTATAATCATAAATTTCTTTATTACCAACCCTGATCCCTTTCTTTACCTCACATTTCTAGAACACGGTTAGATGTCTGCCTATTTACAAATATGTTACAAATTGGAAGACAGCTAGAAATTTTTCACTAGGCTAAACTATCCCAACTCCTGCAACAGTGCTCATAGATATCACATTTAAACCCTATAAAGACATGCGGTTATTCTGTCCTGAGCTACGTCAACTCTCTCTACAATGAGCCATCTGTTCATTCTTCCTGTGCCCAGATAACATTTCCAACATTAGGTCAAATCAACACAGAACCATGCCTCCTACTGACAAGTTTCTGCCAATTTCCTGTCCTTCCTTCCTTCCAATTCTCTAGTTCCCCAAAACCTAGAGACTTGGTTTTTCCAAAGTTGACAGAGAGCTAATGTAAATAATACTGAAGATACTATAGCTATAAAATTCAACGTAACTTCTTAAAGGATGAATGGGGAATAATTTCATAGCCTTAAACAGAACCAAAATTTCATACAACAGCATATTTTTCAGATTTTCATACAAAATGAGTATTGGGTTTAAATTAGTATTACACCCTTTGCTACATCAAAATCCAAGAAAGGAAGTAAATGATGTTATTAGAGTCTTAACTGTGTAACACAACAGTCTGGATTTTAGTCTTACTTTTCTTGAAACATTTAAAAACAAAAATATTGAGCAGCAAATAAGTCACCTATTCAGATTCTGAGATACTGAATTGAGTTTAATTTACAGACTTAATATAAACTCATAAGTATATAAATTCATGCTTTCATTACTAAGCTTTAAACACAAAGACCTTCAGTTTCCAAAGACCTCAATAAAAGGATTTCTCACTAAAGCAAAAGACACATTTCTCATGAGGCACAATACTTCTGTCCTTTGGTTCTCTATTCCACAATGAACAGGAGGGAGTGTACTGGAGAGAAATTGTCTCAGTGCCACTCTTCAGGCTCAATATTGTTATACTGAACACTAGATTCTGCACCAGATCCATCGTCAACCTCGTAACACATTAGGGTCAAAATCCGTATTTCAAAAACAAAATTTCTGAGTTTGACTCAAGTATAAACACATACACACACGTCACATTTATATGTGATATATACACAAACATATATGTACTTATATACACACATACATACACACAAACATATACTCGCTCTCTGTGATCATCTACTGTACACACTTCCTACCTTCACTCTTCCCCCCTTTCTACTGGTGGGACAAACTGTGCTGAGATGCACATACGTTTATGACGAACACTGACATATCTTACTCTCTTTAAACACTCTCCTCTAAGCTGGCCCATTGCTTTCTAGTAAACCCCAACTTGAAGGATGTATTATACTTCACTAGAAGGCATGATGCCCATTCAAGTATTTCTCCTGCCCTCAATTTCAGTTCCTAACAGGGCAGCTGGTTGGGTATCCTGATGAGCTCTAAATTTTCTCTTATCCAGAGTTATTATATCCAAATGATACACTCTTCAGTGGCAAAAGTTCCAGTATAATAGGAGAAACATAATAATTTCAAATAATGGAATGGAATCTAAAAATCTGTGTGTTCTGGTCGTGATTTAGCCACTGCCTACCTGTGCTGAATCAGTTCATCTCTCTGTGTAAAAAGAATGGTCTGACTATCAGGTATGGAGAGAATACCCACAGGGTCTCAAATAACTAATAATGGTCCTCTGTCCCACTGAGACCAAACACATCCTCAGAATTCTCCTAAACACAGTGCTCCAGGCGCCCCTAATCACTCAATAACAGTTGGTCTACAGAGTCAATATGTGAAATTCCACATGTGCTTGCCTAGGTCTAAGTCAGCTCTGATATACACTTTAAAATTGCCCCTGTTCTGTTTTTATCATCCATCCTAGGTTTTCTCACTTATGCCAAAATAATACATTCTCTAGAATCCTTCGTTTTCATTTCCTCATGTCAAAATGTGGTGCAAATGAAATGAGAGACAGAGACAGAGACAGAGACAGAGACAGAGAGAGAGAGAGAGAGAGAGACTAAAGAGAAAATGGAGAGAGATTCTCAGAGAAGCCGAAAGAGAAGCAATGGTTTTCCTATTAGAGAAGGACTTCTCATTGTTCCAGACTTGTATCTGCAAACTTACATTTTATACTACCTTCTAGCATCTAGTTAACATTAGTTTTTATTTTGTTTATTCTAGTATGCATATACACACAGAGCCAACATTCTGCTCATTGCTTGATTTTTTTCCTTTTTTGTGAATCAGTTTAACACTCCCCACCCCACTGTGCCAGATCATCTGTTCACCTGGCTTGAAATCAAATCACTACTGAAGTCGAAGCTTTCAAATTCCAAAAGCAAAATCAATCAACTTCATAATAACAAGAACATTTCACATATACCCTACAGAAATATTAAAAGAATGAAAATATAAACCAAAAACAACAAAAGAACAAGACAAACAAATGAGAAACAAAAACTCATAGACACAGACAATAGTTTAGTGGTTACCAGAGAGTAAGGGGGGTGGGGGGTGGGAGATGAGGGTAAGGGGGATCAACTATATGGTGATGGAAGGAGAACTGACTCTGGGTGGTGAACACACAATGGGATTTACAGATGATGTAATACAGAATTGTACACCTGACATCTATGTAATTTTATTAACAATTGTCACCCCAATAAATTAAAAAATTAAATTAAATTTTAAAAAAAGAATGAAAACAAAATTAATACCAATCTGGATAACAGTATTTTCTTATTAAATAGTCCATTTAGACACGCACACATATTAAGCATGTTTTGTAATGTAGGGCCAGAGTATATACTGCTAATCTTTCAGCCCTGCCTCAGCTATGGCAGACAACACTAGTCAAGCACAAGCTTTTGCTCTGAACCTGGAAGCAGCCTGAAAAACATTCAGCACTGTACTCCAGGTGATTCTTATTTACCAGCTGACCAGTGATGGCAAGTGAGACAATAACGACTTGACTGAGGGGAAACAAGACTAATCCTTCCTTCTCTCTGTCAGCTTAATAGCTGCAGCAACTCAAAGCACCTTTTCCCAAACTATTAGGCACCATCTTACTGTAGTGAAGAAAATAAAAGTGGTCAGAAACATTTGTTGTTGCACGAATTTTGAATATGATCTAGTCCTCCCGCTGCCCATTCATCAGGTGAGAAGACTGAGGGTAACAGAGTGAAAGATTGTCCGACTTCGCAGAAGTTAGGAGGAAAACTAGGATGGTCTGAGCTGAATGACCTTTTTCTATATATTACACACACTGCGCTGGGGCTGGCCATGAAGGTAAAGCAAAGGAATGTTCCATTTATTGGTTAGCCTCCTCCCATTCTTGCACTATTTCCAAGACAGTGCAAATAGCTTTGGTGTGCATCTCTTACATTTCCTCTCACCATCTGTCTCTCAAAAATAAACAGTCTTTGTGGCCAAAATGGAAGGAAAAGAAAACCCTTGGACTTCGTATTTGCTAATGTGGCAAAATTATACACTGTCCAAAGACTGCCTTTTGCATTGGCACAATGGTCCTCGAACCTTCAATTCTGTTCAAGACTTACAATATATCATTGATTTTCATTCAGTGATCTTAAAAACTGGACTTTAGATGATTATAGAAGAGCTTATAATGTTTAAGCTCCATAAATGAGCACATTTGATATACAAGCTACTATGCAATGCTTCATGCTAATAATATACAAAAGAAAATGAATGTCATAACTTTCAACTTTTCTAGGCTTAAAAGAACACACACAAAGAGCCTGCTAAAGTCCCCAAATAAGAAAGATTTATTGCCTTATATATCTTGATTCAGTCACTTTAAAACTTGGTAATGTTATTTCCATAGGATCTCGAAGTACCAAGAACCAGATGCTAATTTTACAACAGCACTGTGTGATCTCAGAAGTTCTTAAATGATGCCACTAATAGTACCACATCATAAAGAAATGAGCCGACAAAGCAAGAAAATGTTCTTCAACAGTTCAAATGCTCAACCGAATATAAATCAAAACAATGATCAAAAGATTATTTCGTAACATGACTCATCACTATCAGAAATAGGAAAATTTCAACTCAAAAAGATTTCTTCATGTTTTAAGGTAATCTTCAAAAAGTACACATCGTGAATATTTTGGGATATAATACAATGAATAAAATAATCAAGGATGTGATTTTTTCATTTTAATTCTAGGAAAGTATTTTTCTATACTCGTACAACTATAAGCTACATACACAACAACTATTAGCTATTTAATCGGAAATGAGACCACCAAATAATCTTTAATAAAGTAATCTCACATGCCAAGAACATTGACAATGCTGCTGAATTATATGAAGAGTTCCAAAACACATAAAATATACAATAAATTGGGTTCTGTACAGACTCATTCACAGCTTAAAATAAATATGTCTGAGAAATGCTACAATCAACATAAATTACAAGTTGCAAAAATAGCAATCAAGAGCTGCTAAATGAATTTATTGAATAAAATGCAAGCATGCTTACAAAGAAAAGAATCAAACCAGAAATCGTCGACCTACTTCTTTTCCCAGTAAACGTGGCTAACAAAGGAACTATACAAAGGCTGTAGGATCCCAGGACCAGCAGTGTCAATAAGGTAGCATCATAATGCCTCTCTGAACCAGCCGGTGGGGTGAGTGTAGAATTAATAAATATTTTTGAAGAAATATCCGTTTCTGTACAACTGCGAAATCCTCCTGGTACAGTCATTTAAAAGGATCAAAGCAAGCTTAAGCAGGAAAAACTGCAGCCATGTTCACTCCCATATCCCTCATGCTGCCTCTTAGTGAATTAGAATGGAGGGGGGAAAAAAAATCTGTAGGCTCCCAGGCACTACACAGAACAGATTAAACCAGCTAGCAAATTGAACTAAGAAAGAGACTCATTGATGTGGATGCTTAATCTGCAACAGGGACACATCGCCACTAGACAGGCTCTGTGGGTACACGGTAAACCCCTTTGTTAAAAGACAAAAAGGAAAGGACAAAAGCATTTTACAACCTCCTTCAGCGTGTCAGACACGGTACTGAAACAGTGGCCAAGTCAACATGGCTGTCAATGGGAAACGCTGGGCAGCAGCTACAGAATGTGTCTGTTTCCAGTGTCACAAATCCCATCACGACAGTGCTCCCAGGGCACACTGATTCTGTTTTGGCAGTTTGCTTTTAAAATTCACATTGCAAACAGAGAAAACTGCAAGTGAAATGACCTTAAAATAATACATATATGAAATACCTTTTCAAATTCATAGAGAATTCTCTGTTACATGCAAACTCTTCTGATCCGATGCCACACTTCAAAATTCAAACAATAAGCAGGTAATAATCTTGTTTCCTTTTTAGTGACATATTCCAGTCTTCCTCAAGTTCTGGTATACTGCTACTTACTATCATAGGAAACCAGCTGCTGCCGCTAAATGAACTCTCCGAAACGTCCTTATTAATTCAGTCATTGATTCAATCAATGCCTTACCGTCCATAATCACATTCTCAATTCTGTCACATACTGGCTGAGAGCCCCTGGACCAGCGACAACCTCTCTGAGCCTCAATTACCTTATATATAAAATTGGAGTAACAGCAAAAGATACTTGAGAGAAAAACAAAAAGAAATAATGTGTGGTAACTCTGTGATAATGCTCCACACCCAGAAGGTTCAATAACTGTGACTCCACTTAGTCCCTATCCTCTCACCAGAAAGAGGAAATGAATCCCTCCTTAAGGCAGAGAGAACTCCCCTCATCCCCACTACATCTTTATATCTTATTTTATCCGGTATTCTAGTTATCTATGTAAACATAAACATCATCTTCTCCTCAACTACCTTTTAGATAAGAACCATCTCTTTTATATCCAGTATCTCTCACTGCATTTATCATGACGGTACACAGCAAGCACTCCAAAATTGTTCAAATGAACTAATCTGTGGATTATTTTGTGAGAAAATTCAAAAGGAAATAAGCAAATAAGTACTAAGACCAAATACATCTTTTGAATGAAAGGGATAGCTCTATTAATTCACCCATTTTATACACAGAATTTACATTAACTGACAACTTTAAAAATATTCTCCAGAGTTGAAATTACTTAAAATTTAGCCTGAAGTTACAATATATGTACTAGTCATACTACCCTGAATTGAGCCCCCATAATAAAAGATTATAAAACGTACATCTACAAAATACAGTCTTTTACAAAGTAAATGGAACTGAAGTTTTATCTTTTTTTCTGATTTCCAGTTGGCTTCCCAAGCCACTAGATCATTTTCTTTCCTTAAACAAACCAAAACACATCACCACTTCAAATGATATCACCATTCAGAATCTTCATGCAAAAAAATACCAGTTGCCTGTAACACATAAATATTTCAGTGTTTCATAGCACATTCATCAAGGAGAATGCCACTGAAAGAATGTTTTTCCTGCCCAACTTGTAAAGCAATTCCAAGGGAAAAGACGTATGCATATTTTCCCCTAAATCACAGAAATCAAAAATTCTGATAATTATCTGCAGCACACTAGTTTTTCTTATAGCTAGAGTTTCAACAACTGCCAAAGGCTGACGTTAGACCGACTTACAATTGTTGCTGTAAGTGCTCAGGTCACTGTGGGTGCTCGCAACAGAGGAGGTGCTTCCTGTCCTTCGCAGCGAAGATGTTTTCAAGGACGCTTTGGATCTAGGCAAAGTCACCCAAGAGGGCTGTGAAGTTTTCAAAGATGTAGGTTTTCCTTGGGGTTTAAAAAAAAAAAAAAACACCAAAATGTTTCCACTGCTCTTCAGTGTAAACTCAAACGCCTGCTCTAACAACTGAGTCAAAATATAACATGAATATTCAGAACCACGTAACTTCAGAGGAAATCTACACATCAACTTATTTTTTATCATTTAGAAGCAGAAGAGCAGAGATGGTGGTGAGGCAAGTGGGAGATGAGGAGGGTGGCTGTAACCCTGTCACCTCAAGGAATTAACTCACCTCTTATGTGACACAGGGATACATCAGAAGAGCCATGTGAGATGGAAGCTTTTGGCAAAGGTGAAATCAAACAATAAATAAACTGATATGACTTCCCCCCATACTGTTGATTAAAAAGTAAACCAATGAGCCCATTCACACGAGACTTTCATATAAAAAAATAGGAGAAAATTTTAAAACAACCAAACACGAAGGAAGAAAAATTAAATTTGATGAGGGAAAAAAACCTTCATTTTAAAAATATCTAATGTCTAACACCAGGTGGTGCTATGCTCTTAGTAGTATTCTTTTCCTCCCACCTTTTCATCTTTGCTCATTTGCCAAACTTAAATGGTCGTCACCCAAACGTCTCTTTCGTGCAGCAAACAGTAGTTCCATTTGTTAACAAAATATGTCTGCTTCATTCTTTGGCATCTTTGAAATCACACTATCCTGATGCTCACAGCAGCTACCTGAGTGTGGGCATTTCCCAAGTTTAAGCCTTTATTCTCAACTTTCTTCACACCCATCTCTCTTGGAGTCTGTTTTGTTTACTTTACTCTAACCACTGCCCTATATACTGTTTCCCCAAAAATAAGACCTAGCCAGACAATCAGCTCATATGCGTCTTTTGGAGTAAAAATTAATATAAGACCTGGCATTATATTATATTATATTATATTATATTATATTATATTATACCCGGTCTTATTTTACTATAAGACCGGGTCTTATCTAACATAATATAAGACCCAGTCTTTTATTAACATAACATAATATAAGACCTAGCTTTAGAGCTGATTGTCAGGCTAAGTCTTATTTTCAGGGAAACACGGTAGATGAATCCCAAATTCTCACCTGCAACCCTATCCTCCTCCTGAACCCCAATGCCACATTTTAAATTCCTTAGTGTTTCAACTTGGACAATTAGACAACTCCTACCTACTTCTGCTAACTTAACTCCATTTTTCCTTTTTTTCCAGCCTCGTAACACTGAAATCATCTTTTCCCCCTGCCAGATTATCACAGTCTAGTACCAAGTCTGTCAAGACAGTTACTCTATCACATAACTAAAGTTATCAAGAGTTGAAAAGAACTTAGGTGAAAATGATGGTGTCACATATTACTTATGGCACCATTACTGAGTAATTTGTCCAGAGAGTAATGTTCCTGCTTTGTCCGAATGATTTCACCTACAAAACTCTCATCTTAATAGAGCAAAAGGAATTGAAGCCTTAGGTCTGGCATTTAAGGGCAGCCACATGGCAGCTCCACCTGTTTCCAGCCTTACCCTGTACTATTCTTTTACGTAGGCACACGTTCTGCTCCAATCAACCTCCTTTTCTCTCTGACAGCAGGATGTTACTATTCTAATGCATTAGGGACATTTCTTTTCAAAGAGGTCTTATTCCTCTCAATCCAAATCCTACAAATCCTTAAGCCCCTGATATATTGCCTGAACTACTGTATTGGACACTGTGAAGTCCTGTCTTTCCATCCTTTCCACCTTCATCATGTTTATCTCCTGGATATGAAAACCAAGGTCATTATCCAATCTAAAATCTCTAATTCCCAATTATCTACAGGATGATGTTATTTTAATTCTCTTAATATCCAAAGGCACAAAAGGCAGTCCTAGGGCGATTCCTACCAACTTCTCCCTTATGCTTTGCCACATCCCCACCCCTCTATACACACACACACACACACATACACACGCACCTTATGTTTATTTCTCTAGATTATTTTACTCTATTCTTCTGCTTATAATTATCTTTGGGAATAAAATGGCTTCCTTTCCGTCTAGTCTTCTGTCTTGTCAATAGATGTTTCTTTTAAATCCTTGCCACTCATTTGCAGCCCCACCCCAGATCTATGAATCACAGTTTCCATTTTAACAAGATCTCCAGGTGATTCAAATACACATTCAGTATGAGAAGCGCTGTTAAGAATCACGACCTCTTTGTAAAGCCTTTCCTTCCAGGACATCTCCTTCTGTGTGCAATGGACCACACCTTCCTTTATGCTCATGCCGATACTTGCTTCTATCACAGTATCTGTATCAATATAGCTCTGGACTAGTCTCTACGGTACCTGAGAACAAGAAGAGTACCTCATTCCATTCTGTCCCTTAGGGTCCAACAAAGTATATAGCATAGAGTGAGACTTAAACTTTGCTGAATTAATTTTTCTTTTCAGGTCAAGAGTAAGTTGGGGGAAATAAGGAGAGGTTGGTAAAAGGGTACAAACTTCTATCAGATGAAAAAGGTCTGAAGATCTGATATAAAATATGGAGACTATAGTTGATAACACTATTATATAACTGAAATTTTCTAAGAGAGCAGAACTTATTCTTACAAAAAAAAACATATGAGGTGATGGCTCTGCTAATTAACTTGATGGTGGGGACCCTTTCCTAATATACAGAGGGTACCAAAAAAATGTATACACATTTTAAGAAAGGAAAACTGTATTAAAATCATAATACTCAATATATACTGATAACAAATGAATACAAGGCATATTTGACGTCTGCAATTACAAGCAGTGCTCAAAGTGGTAACCATCAGTGTCCAGACACTTCTGATTACAGCAAACCACTGCTTAAGCAATGTATACAAAGTGTCCACTTGTATACATTCTTTTGGCACCCCAGGTATACATATATCAAATCACCACAATGTACACTTTACATAGCTTACAATTTTATTTGTTCCTTATACCTCAACCAAGCTGGAAAAATAATAAATGTATAATTATAATAATGATAGTAATAAAGCTATTAAAAATGTTTTAAAGAGTAAATAAATTTTTATAATGTCTTCTCTCTATAATGTCTCATCTACATTGAAGCAATAAACACTTAAGCAATTTTTATAAGCTTATTTGTCCTTTGTTACTATTAGTAGACTCTTCAAATAGTATTAATTAAATAAAAGGAAACCCTCTTCTTTACATTCCTATAATTCCCATAAAAAAACAAGTAGTAGATATTAAATATCCATTTGAATTTTGTAATTACATTTAGCCACCAATTTTACATGCCTTTCGAGGTACAGAAAAACAAATTTTTTGGAATGCAAATTTACCAACTTGCTGCCTCTTCAGCATAATCATTCTGATGAGTCATCATCATCAAAAACAGTGAGCAAGTGTGGGCAAGTAACATGAAAATTTCTGGGCCACAGCCACAATGCAGTCAAGGCTCCACAAGTTTGGAAAACTGACTTATGTTTCAGAAAGGGATGTTTCATAGCATTGTTTCTGAAAGCATCATGGGTTTACCGACATTTTTCAGCATATCTCAGAATTACTATGACCCGTGGCCTCTGCTTCCAACACACAGCCTGGCCCCAGAAGCAAGCTTACCCCCAAGCCCAGTGATCTTTCTCTGACCTGCCGTATCTCATTTCACAAGTTGCATTGTCACCTCCAGCCACGCCATCCCCTCCACCTAATGGCAACTTTAAGTCCTATCCAAAGTCTTCCCTATTCTGCCGTTACATACTCTTAATTGTTATGTACTAAGGGTGCTGAATAATGTCTACCTGACCAAAGGATTGGCTCATTTGAAACTCAGAATAATCCTAACGGTGCATTACTATGACCATCTCCAGTTTATAGATGAGAAAACTACTTGGGTAGTTAAATAGCTTACTCCGATCACATACCTAACCAATGGCACTGAGGCCTACAATACAAGCAACTTACCACCAGCCCAATATGCCCTCTACTGTGCCACGGTACAGAGCATCCCAGTTACAAGGGAAGTGTCAGGCGTGAGGGCCAACCTGAGCTCCTCCTCTCACTAGAAGGGTGCGCTCCTAGAGTGCCATGGTAAAAAACACTGCGGACACAAAAAGGTATGTGCTTATTTCATCACGAGTTCCAACGTTCAACCTAACAGCAAAGTTGGTCTACAGGACCTGGAAGTAGTCTTCATGTAAAGAAGCAGTAGAACATAGACATCATAAGTGATATTGAAGTAAGATATGGCAATATTGGGCTGAGACTGTGAGTAACCTGAACACCAAATTCTTCACTGATGAAATCAATACAGGACTGCTCTGAGGTACAGTTCGGAAAAGGTGACGTTTAACAGTTCCCTTCACAGCATGTAACTTACCCCAGATGTCAACCATAAAGGTTTAAGATTTACCTCGAGATATTACTGACCTTAGTGGTTTATTGTAAGCACATGTCTTTGGCATAAACTTACATATAGACAACACTTTTGTTCTGATTCTACACTTACAACCATCTTTTGCCTAGGGAAAATATGGAAAGAATCACATTTGCACTTGGCCTTAGATGGTAACACAGAGAGTCTACTGGGTTTGAAACATGCCTTCATCTAACAAGCAATTTACTCAGGCAACCACCTTGGAAAACCTGATTAAATGTACTGTATTCATCAAAAAAACTCATTAACAAATACTTGGCAAAACTAAAAATCCAATAAAAAGATTTAAGTGAAAAAAGGACAATGTTAATATTATCCCATTTTAAGTACACTTATCTATATATTGAAAAATTCCAGAAGGACATACCAGAATTTTATGGGACTGTTATGGGATATAGTATAGTGGCACATGGAGAAAAAGAGAAGAAGGAATGGGGAATGTTCCCTCCATATTTTATATACTTATATATTACTCAATGTGAATTTGTTTTGTTATAATAAGCACATTTTTGTAAAAATTAATATTATAAATATTTAATAAAAATTAAAAAATATTTCATCAGATAAAAGACATTTAAGACAAAACAGATAAAGAAACCAAGAAAGTATAAATTGCATCAATAATTAAAGTAAGTAGATTCCAATAATCGTTTTTATTCCTATACATCTGTAAGCATTAGGTATTCTTTAAATCTACTAAGAAACAAAACAAAACAAAAAACTAAAGAAACCAGTGCCTTAATTGATGCTTTTATGTGGCTATGATGAAAACAGTCACATTACTACTGGAAAATTCTTTATCATACCATAATAGTATGTTTCCTAGGACTGGAAATTAAAGCCAAAGAATGAACTTCTAAATGGCACTCCTTTGTTCTGACACTTATATGAAATGATTCATTCTCTAGGAGAAAGATCCCAGGGCCTTCACAGGTATGCAGTATAATCCCTCAGCTCCAATTTGGCCTCCTCCATTCTTGAACGTAAAGCCTGGGAAAGAAGTTGGGTCCCACAGTGCTTACAAAACACGTTCAAAGTAATGTGAGAAGTTTCCAAAGCCACAGAAACACCTACCAGTCAAAGAAAGTTCTCATATCTGAACTCTCAATGAAACAAGAATGAATTCAGCTTTAATATATTTTTCATGAGGTTATTCACCATTGGAAAAATGACTTGCCACTTTTACATTTGATGAAATTTATGGGTTTTGAAGATGTTTCATTTAGTTTTTTAAAACGTGACTACTGTATTGCCTATAAGAGAGAACACAGATCATCTTAATAAAAATCTAGACAATGCATTCACATAAGGGGTTGTGTTATACGAGTACTCACTTGTTTACATAGTAAGGTAACTGCAAGTAATCACAAAGCTTAAATGTATAGGGTGCTAGAAACACCTGACAGCTTCCTGTAGAATTCACTACCAAGTGTTTTTAGTAACAATCACAAACTACTAGACAATACGTTGTAGCTCATCATATTAAAATATTTTGTTCTGTGATTTGCATTGCTCGGTAGGAGCACGGGTGTCATGGGAAAGAAAAAGAAAATGAGACTGGAAAGGAGGATAGTTTACAATTGGCATTAAATAGTTAAAGATGGCATTAAATGCCAGCCTAAGAATTTTAGACCTGAATTGTTGGCAGTGGGGTGTGGTGGGCAGGTGGAGAGGGAGGGGCACTGCAATTCCTTAGCACCTGCATCAGGACTTGATCATGTGGCAGTAAGTAGCATGCAGAACTGACTGAAGGGACGAGTCTGAAATCAGGAAAACACCTTAGGAGGCTAATGCACCTGTCAGGGCTAGGGGCACTGGGAATTTTAACTAGACAATGAAAAGGAGATTACTGAGGTCGGTCTGTAATATATCAACTACCTATTAATACATATAGTTTAAAATATAGATTATTATATCACATAAAACATAATAATTAATAATAAAGCATGCAAGTGGCAGGCTCATTAAATATTAGAATCAGGAGGAGAAAATTCCAAATAAACAGACATAGTTAAAATACAAAAAGTGAGAATATGTTTATAGCTATAATTATAACTTGGGTACTTTAAACATAACTATATAGAGAAAGTGACCTTTGGAGTAATTACCTACAGTAACTAGGAATTATTATAAAATTAAAGTAAGTAGGTCCAAAGGGATAAAAAAATAACAATAATTTACGGAAGAAATAAATTATACATACTCGAAACTGTGGCTGCAGGTTCATTCTCAATTAACCCAAAAAGACCAAATTCTCTCATTAATACTAAGGTGGATGTTAAAAACTTTACCTTCAATGCTAGAGTATTATTGTCTAAAAACTCCTTAAATAAACCTGATACAATGCTTACAAAATAAACATTGTACAGTAATCAACAGCTTTCTGACGTACCAGGAAAAAAACAGACAAAAGATCCTTTATTTCAGCAACAAGTAGTCAAACATACACATAAACATGTACATTCAACACACACTGTTTTTATGAATAAATTTATCAAAATGTGCTCATATTGTGGAAAAATACAAAAATAAGGAGCATAAAATATTTGAATAAGTAGACATTCATGTTAATTCTTCTCTGAATATATGAATTGAATGCTATTCCCATCTAAATCCACATGTGTTTGTTTTTAAAGGAAGAATTAGAATTTTTTAAAACAATTTAAATTAGCCTAGAGTAAGTAAGAATAGCCAAAAAATTCTAGAGCATAAAAAAATGAAAAAGACTACAAGTCAACAACAAAACAAATAATCTGATTAAAAAATGGGGAAAGGACTTGAGTAGACCTTTCTCCAAAGATATACAAATGGCCAACAGAGCACATGAAAAAATGCTCAACATCATTAGTCATTTGGGAAATGCAAATCAAAACCACAGTAAGGTATCAGTTTATACCTATTAAAATGGCTATCATAAAAACAGAAAATAACAAATGTCAGTAAGGATGCAGAGAAATTGGAACCCTGTGCATTGCTGGTAGAAAAATAAAATGGTGCAGTTACTATGGAAAATGGTAGGGTGATTCCTCAAAAAACTAAAAATAGAACCATATGATCCAGCAATTCCAATGCTGAATATATACCCAAATAATTGGAAGCAAGATCTTAAAATGGCATCTGTACACACGTCTCAGCATTATTCACAATAGCCAAAAGGTGGAAGCAACCCAAGAGCCCATTGATAGATGAATGGATAAACAAAAGGTGGCACATACATACAGTGAAATATTACTCATCCTTAACGAAAGGAAATTCTGACACATGCTACAACATGCATGCATCTTGAAGACTTTATGCTAAGTGAAATAAGCCAGTCACAAAAGGACAAATATTATATGATTCCTCTTATATGACATACCTAGAGTAGTCAAATTCAGAGACAGAAAGTAGAATGGTGGTTGCCAGGGGCTGGGAGGAGGGGAGAATGAGGAGTTAGTGTTTAACGGGTAAAGAGTTTAGTTGGGGAAGATGAAAAGTTCTAGAGATAGGACAGTGGCAATGTTTGAACAACAGTTTGAATGTACTTAATACCACTGAACTGTACATTTAAAATTGGTTCAAATGGTAAATTTTATGTACTATCTATCTTACCACAATAAAAAAAACTTTCAAAAATTAGGAGAATAAACTTGTGCTACTAGTTATTATATTATAAAATAGCAAAAGTTTATTACTGGCATAAAACTATATTGACAGACTAACAAACTGGTGTATAAACCTCAGAAATATAAAAATTCAGAATAGGATAAGGGGGACATTCATTTGTGATATTAAAATATTTGAAGTTAAAAGAGTTAAAAGTTTGAGAAGCAGTATGGTGTAGTGATTAAAAGTCAACAATCTAGAGCCAGACTGCCTAGGTTACAACCCAGCTCCACTACACGTGGCTGTGAGCAAGTTACTTAACCTCTCTGAGGCTCTATTTCCTCAAATGTAAGAATGGGGGTGATTATAGTGGTACTTACTGCATAGGTTCTTGTGCGAGTTAAATGAGTTTATATTTTTAAAATGCTTACAAGAGTACCTGGCAAACAGTAAGTGACACAAATATAAACTACTAGTTCTCACCATCAAAAAAAATAAAATTGGGTTAAAAAGTAAAGGGGTTAAAACAAAACCATATAAATTAATGATATTAAATATAGATCAATCTTCTCTGTCAGTAGAAGTCTTGTTAAGCATAAAAAATAGGAACAATTAAAGGGAAAGATGTATTTGACAATATAAAAATGGAAATTTTTAAAATCACCATATGCAAAATAAAAAGTCGTAGAGTAAATAAAATACAGGACAAAAGACGAGACAATATCAAACCAACAAAAAAGAATCATATGGCCTAAAATATAAGTGAGCCAAAGCTCCCAACAAGAGAGTAACTGAAAATAGTGAATACAAACTTTTTTTTTATTAATTTAACCATTTAACCTGATTGTGTCTATTACTTTTCCTGGCTCCCCAATTATTCTTAATCTCTATTTGCATTGCTCACATCCTATAGAAAAGATTAAAACGCCAAATACTTGTGTTCCCAACCTTTCTTCAAGTTAGGAGCGACTCTGTGATCCAAGCTGTGCAGTAAGACTTCAAGAGTGCTAGGGGTTAAGACGCTGAATAAAATTTTTCCTCCCTGATAAATGTGGATAGGCATGTCAGGAGGAAGCACCTGCTCTGAGCCGCTGTCCCTGGCTTCTAGCCTTTGTACACAGTAGCAGAAGGACTTCACATTTGGACCCTATTTAAACCGAAAAGTCACTGACAAAAGCAACATGCTGAGTCGGGAAGAGCAGGACAGAAAGATGACATTATTGAATCACCAAACCTGGAACTGCCTACTTATCTCTTGACTTCCTGTTAAATAAACACAGAACCTTCTGGTTTAAATCAAATTGGTTTAACTACCATAGTCCCATTACGGTAGTTGATGCAGTTGATTCCTTCTTTTTCCTCGAAACACTTTCTTCACTTGGCTTTCAGAACACTACTTTTTTTTTTTTTCAATTAAAGTTTTTTTGGGTGATAATGGTAAGTTATAGGTTTCAGCGGTGCAATTTGTAATACATCATCTATATATCACGTCGAGTGTTCACCACCCAGTCAGTTCTCCTTCCATCACCATATATTTGATCCCGTTTACCCTCTTCTACCATCGCCCCTACCCCCTTACCCTCTGGTAACCACTAAACTATTATGTGTCTATGAGTTTTTGTTTGTTTGTCTTGTTCCTTTGTTTTCTGTTTTACGTCCCCCATATCAGTGAAATCATATGGTTCTTGACTTTTTCTGTCTGACTTATTTCACTTAGCATAATAATCTCAAGATCCATCCATGTTGTCACAAATGGCATTATTTCATCTTTTCTTATGGCAGAATAGTATTCCATGGTGCATATATACTACATCTTTTTTATCCAATAATCTATGGAAGGACACTTTGGTTGTTTCCATATCTCAGCCACCATAAATAAAGCTTATCTGTAAAGATATATGTGCTCTGATGTTCACTGCAGAACACCACGCTTGACTGACTTCCCTCCTACCTTCCTGGCTGTTGCTTCTTGGTCTCCTTTGTGATTCCTCCTCATCTCCCTAGCCCTTGAAAGCTTAGGAGTATCCCAGAGGTGCTTTGTAGTACTGCAGGTGCCATCGATCTGTCCTCTTTCTACATTTACTCTCTTGGTGATCTCATCCAGTTTAGTGGCTTTAGATGCCATCCAGTGTTGAGGAATCCAAAATGTATATCCATAGACCAGGCTTCTCCTATGTACTCTAGACTTTTATATCCAGCTTTCTACTCTGCACTTTCACTTACATATCCTTCATCTCAACTTAATATCACTATAACTGAACTCCAGATATCCAACTCCAACTCCACCCCCATCTTAATTAATGGCGATATCACCCTTCCACTGCTCACACCAAAATGTGCATAGTCCTCTCTGACTCCTTTCTTTTGCTCTCACCCCTCTCATCTCATCTAAGAAAATCCTGTTGATTTTACCTTCAGCGTGTATACCTAGAATCTGACCAGCCCCCACTGCCACAACCTCCTGCCGTGATTATAGCACTGCCGCCTCACTGAGCTCCCTGGTCCTCACCCCCATTCAACGTATTCTCCACATAACTATCAGGGTGATCCTGTTAAAATTTAAGTCACTTTGGTTAAAAGCCAAAGTCCTTATAATTTTCAAGACTGTACATGACCTGCCACTCCACTACCTGTCAAACCTCACCTCCAATTGCATTTTTCCTCTCTTTATTCCTTGCTATTTCTAGGATACATTAGTCAAACTCCACCTCATGAGACTCTACCCGCTGTTCATTCTGATTGGTTTTCATCCAGATATTCATATAGCTGGTCCTTACTTAAAAGCCACCTTTCCCTGGCCACATTAACCAAAATTTCTGTCCCCTCTCACACATGTGTGTGTGCATGCACACACATACATACATACACACACACACACACACTTCATATCCCCTTTCTGTGTGTTAGTATTTTTCATCTCTCCTTAGAACTTTACACTATCAAACATCTTATACACTTTATTTACCTGTGTATAGACAGCCTGTCTCTCTCCCACAGAATGTAATTTCAAGGAGGAAACATTTTGATCTTTATTCACTTCTGTACCTCAGCACTTTGATCATAGAATCTACATTTATTCAATAAATATTTGAGTGCCAAGCACATTCCAATTAAAATAACATTTTGCACTTTCCTAAATAGTACATATTTGGCAAGAGTGCTAGAAATGTCAAAATACTGGCCAGGATGTTGGGAAAACACTCATATACTCAGAGTAGGGGCACAGACACGTATGCTGTTTCTGAAGGGCAACTTGGTGACATGAATTAAAAGCCTTAAAAAAGGCCACGCCCTCTGATTCCACCAAAAGGAATGTAGCCAGGGAATTTATCATAGCAGCTCATGTACTTATGAACAAAGTTCTTCAGTGTCGAGTTGTTTACATACTAAAAAAATACTAGAAACAACCTAATGTCAAAAGGAATCTGAAGAAATACATCATAGCACATTCAGATGATGAAATGTTGTACAGCCATTTAAAATCATGCTATTAAAGAACATTTAAGAATCTAGGAAAATAGGCACAATACCTTAAAATGAAAAAGAAAATTCAATTAACTAAAGTGCCTACTGACTGTTAGATACAGAGTCTCTAAAATACTAGGAACTGTTTGTCCCTGTTAAATATATGTAAGTATCTGTGCATGAGAATGTGCAAAAAGAAAGGCATTGAATAGTTATAAATTATGATGTTCAAAACTATTTGGATTGATGAGATTAAAGGTGAGGCTTATTTTTTTTTCCTCCCCACTTTTCACTTAAAGTACTATATCTTTAAATAGTCTACTGGGAAGGGGACAGTGGCAACCTGATGAGCTATCCAAATTAACCAGTTACTCCAGATAGGAGAGGGGTAGAACAAGGCTTGCCTTGCTTGGGGCAATGGTTCCCTTCCTGACCCTGACAGACCAGAGCTCTGTCTGGCCCTATGTGCTTTGCCAACTGCCTGAACACCAATGCACTGTGTCCTAGTTACCCACATGCTCTTCTCCATCTGTCTACACATCTGTACTGAATGCCCTCAATCTTTACATTCTATACTCTCAACCCTAACTGCTCCTTCATTCCTATTTCCTAGTGTACCAGCCAAGTCCAGAAAAATGCTTCCATCCATATATATCCTTTTTATTTCTGGGATCTCAGTGGCAAAAATTAAATAGCACAAAGCATCAACACTAGACCAAGACTAGTCCTTACTTACATAAGGTTGTACCTCTATTATACTATTATAGAATTACCTATTATCATAGCAAGAAAGAATTTCACCAAACTTAGGTATTGGTTATCCACCCCCTTCTGAAATCCTATAGTTCGTTTGTTTTAGTATTATAAGGGCAGACGTGATGAGGGATGAACTCATTGTCTCCCCTATTTAAGCTGATAATACCTGGAGGGCAAGAACCGTGTCTTACTCATCCCACGATTCCTCAGAATCTAGAGTGTGACGTGCATAGTATACTCTCTCATACTGCCTGTGAAGTGAATGAATTATCTTCCAGAACGTAACAATTCAGTAACACTCTACATTTATACAGAGGGTGTCCCAAAAAGTATACACATTTTAAGAAAGGAAAAAACTGCATTAAAATTGGAATACTCAATATATACTGATAACAAAAGATGAATACAAATCATGTGTACACATTTTTTGTGGCACCCCTGGTATATGGCAAAATGTGACTTTAGCATTCACATTCTTGAGTTAGCCAAGGCAATATTTTACGAATAGGGTACAAGAAACTGTACTTTGCATAACCATTACCGTTTGCTTAAATTCAAGAGTAAGCGTGAAAGAAAAAGTCATGGCAGTACAAGCGAGTCACAACAAAAACATAACTTTTAAGAGGGTGATAATTTGACAGAGAAACAAGAACATCCCACAAAGCAAGGTTCTCCTGATGACCTGAATTACATAGAAACATAGTGTTCATGGTGATGCTGTTAGTACCTGCCTCTGCAAGTGTGTTCACAAGATGTCTGCTGCTTCAGGCAGAAATTAAACAAACATAACTCCATAAATCACGGGCCTGGGAACATGCGTCCTGCAACTAAGGGTGTAATAAACCAAAGACTTAGAGGGGTTGCATCCTTTCCATGGCTACCATACAAAGATGAACAAGGGTCTTCATATGTTCATCAGCAAATTTATTTACCTGATCGTGAATGAGCTCGCCTGGCACTCACCCTAAGAATTCCTAATAAGAACAAGGAAGGCACATGGTGAGCTTCCTGGCTCATTAGAAGCCAAGTTCATTAGCAGAGCTACTCTGAAGAATGAGATCATTGAGATTCAAAACCAAACATATTCTTAAGTCTATTTTCTTTTCTAATATTACAAAAATAAGCAAATCAATAACATGTGCACAAACTCACTTGAACAAAATCACGTAACTTCATAAAAGTGAGTTGGAAAATAAAAGAAAGAAGAAGCTGCCCAGCCCATTCTCCACAGCTGCTACTCTGAATTTTAACTTTTAAAACCTCTGTTTAATCTCCAAGTGGATCTATATTTACACACTACTGCATTGCCTTTTTCTCTTTTTTTTCTTAATTAAAGTTTATTGGGTGACAAAGAAGCAAGACAAACAAACAAACAAAAACTCATAGACACAGACAATAGTTGATGGTTGCCAGAGGGTAAGGGGAGAGAGGGGGTGGTAGAAGAGGGTAAAGGGGGGTCAAATACATGGTGATGGAAGAACTGAGAACACACCACATGATATATAGACGATGCATTACAGAACTGTACACGTGAAACCAATGTAACTTTACTCACCATTGCCTTCTTTATTTCAAAGAGTTACTTGCCTGTGCACTGGATCCATCCCGATGCCTCCATCACCTGGTTGTCACAGCCATCCCTGGCGCTCTATGTTTATCCACTCTTTTCCCAGAGGCTTCCTTAGCCTCTATACATCTGTACTGTCTTAAACCTCAGCAAACATGCACACACCCCTTTGAAGTACGTCTCAGTCTTTAGTCTCTTCAATGCAGCATGACCCAAACTAGACCCACTGTTCTTCTGACCACTTCTTCTTGCTACTCTAGTCCCTATTTTGCTTCATGGACACCGAAACAAGAAAGCTGACCAGACACTTAGGATTATTGACCACCCATAGAGCCTACCAGATCCTCTTCCTCCAAAACATTTTTAATATTTTCACTCTGCTTTCAATTCCCAAATTCTGGTATGATTCTTATGAGTCTGCGTCTAGACTATTAGAATTGACGTGCCTTCACCTTCCTGAGGCTCATCTATCACTTACCCCGACACACAGTCTGCTCATGGCATGCTCACTCTCCCCATACACACCACATCCTTTCAAAACTCTACATTTGCACCCTGGGGATGCCAGAAACCTTCCATGCCTGGCCAACTCCTCCAGGAACATTCCAAAGCCAGTTCAAATGTCACTGTTCTTCTCCTGTCTTCCCTCAGGCTTAGTGGTGTCCATTTACTGTGAACACACAGTACTTCATACAAGTCTCCACTCAGATCAAGCCAGGCAACATTTTTCAACACCTGTTGCATAATAGGGACACTGTGTTGAGCACTGGAAAATATAAAAATAACTAAGACCTAGACTCTATTCTTATGAATCTCAGTTTTATAGGGGACAGATATGCAAGAAAATAATCACAGGACAGCCCAATAAACGCAAAATGTCACAGAAGCCAGGATGGTTCAGCAGGGGTTTGAAAAATGAAGGGTTTGCATTCAAATGATCTGTGGAAACACCCCTTTTCACCTCACCCTCCAACTAGTGAGCTCACTAAAAGGGTATTAATCATGCCTGTATTCTCAGAACCTAGCAGACCGTGCAGCACGTAGCAGGCACTCAAAACATTTCTTGAACGGAAAAATAAGAAATTGCACAGTTACATATTAAACATGGTTTGTGAATCATTCCATATAGCAATCGTCTCTAAAATTACTTTGCCAAGTGAGAAAAATTGTGCGGAATACCTGCAAAATGATTAAGAATTTACAGTGATGTCGTTAGTAAGGGAGAGAAGTGAGACACTTGTCTCCCAGGTGCTTACAAGGTGCTGCTTGGTTGGCCTTCACCTCACTCCCCAGGCCCCAGGCCCCACCACACACACTGGGCAGCTCGCTGTTCCACAGGCACCCCCCACACTGCCTCACCTTGACTTTGCATTTGCTGTTCCCTCTGCCTGGAAAGTCCTTCCATCTGATGTCCAAACGTTTCCCTCCTCCTACTCCCTCCAGGTGTTGGCTCCAATGTTACCTGCTCTGTGAGGCCATTCGTGGCCACCCTATTTAAAAATCTAACTCTCTTCACGTCTGTTTTACTCCTCAACACAGATCATCATCTTATATGCTAAACAGTGTATTTAGTTTATTTTCTGACTTGCCTTACTAGAATTCAAACTCCACGAAGGCAAGAATTTATCTCTTGTGACTCTTCATTCTCAGCACACCGGGCACTCAATAGCTGTTTGTTAAAGGAATAACAGCGTGTTGGGACTACTGCATGTATATAATAGAGGTTAAAAGCAGATACCCCAGGACCAGACTCCCTGGGGTAACTCTGGGCAAGTTACTTAAGCTTTCAAAACTTCCAATTGATCAACTGTAGAATGGGGATAAGTATCGTATCTATACCTCAGGAGCTGTGAGAATTAAATGAAATGATGCACTTAGAAAGCTGAGAACAATGCCTGGCCCTATCCTTCGCACTCAAAACACATTACTACAGTACTATTATGATTTTTATCATAAGTAAAGAAACCTAAGATACATTCTTTAAAAAGTGTTTTGGGGCCGGCCCGGTGGCTCAGGCGGTTAGAACTCCATGCTCCTAACTCCAAAGGCTGCCGGCTCGATTCCCACATGGGTCAGTAGGCTCTCAACCACAAGGTTGCCAGTTCAATTCCTCGACTCCCGCAAGGGATGGTGGGCAGTGCCCCCTGCAACTAAAATTGAACATGGCACCTTGAGCTGAGCTGCCGCTGAGCTCCCGGATGGCTCAGTTGGTTGGAGCACGTCCTCTCAACCACAAGGTTGCCGGTTCGACTCCCGCAAGGGATGGTGGGCTGTGCCCTCTGCAACTAGCAACGGCAACTGGACCTGGAGCTGAGCTGCGCCCTCCACAACTAAGACTGAAAGAACAACAACTTGAAGCTGAACAGAACGCTCCACAACTAAGATTGAAAGGACAACAACTTGACTTGGAGAAAAGTCCTGGAAGTGCACACTGTTCCCCAATAAAGTCCTGTTCCCCTTCCCCAATAAAATCTTTAAAAAAAAAAAAAGTGTTTTAATTATATACAAATATAAAAAAATATCTACAAGCAACACATTAAAGTTAGCTTTTAGCATAAGTATAACATGATAATTTCTGGGTTTTAATAATGAATTTATGTGAGCACGTGAATAAATTTCTCATAATTTTCCTTCTTCTCTCCCTCAAACTCAAGCCTAGAAAAGGCTAAAATAATATAAAAAATTGAAAAGATTTTAAATTCCCTTTAACACTAAACAAAAAATCAGTTTACGAAAGCAACTAAGAAGGAAACAACTTAGCAAAAAAGAAGAGATCTACAGGATAGGCAAGTCTTTACAAGTTGGGGATGTACTCCTGGTTGGAGAGGAATTTATTTTATTAACCCACAATAAACTGGATTAAAAGAAAGGTGTACCCTTTTGAAATGTTATTTCTCTTTTTCGAAAAGAAAACTAAAGACTATCTCTTTCATGAAGCCTTTCTTTAGATTAGGCTCTGGTAAAATCAGACAAGCCCCAGAACATTTTTTTCTCCGAAGTCTTAAAGCACATGGGAGCTTTTTCCATATCTTTTCCACACCCTTTACACATACAGCCCTTTGTGCTGCTCTGTGACTGCTGCATAAACATGCATGTGCCCTCCCAGGGTAGGCTAAAGGAGCCACAGGACAGGGAGTGTATTTTGCACTATTTCCGTAATCCTGCCTGGCTCAGGCTGGTCACTGGAAGGGCAATTACATGTCTATGTGAAGGCACACACACATTTATAATCTAAAACCTGGTAAGAACTGGTATTGCCTCTGAAAGAGGTGGCAGGCAGGTCTCTGAAGATGCTTGAATGGATCATGAAGTAATTTACTAAGCTGTCATGCATTCAGCAAAATTAATTTTCAATACCCCTGTAAAATCACCTATATCATGGTAAACTGATTCAGAATTTCAAGCCAAGGGCCTCAAAAAAGAAATGCCTCAATTCCTAAGCCATTCGCTGAGCATAAAAATTTTAATTTTTTAAAACTCACGGTCACACACTACTAGTGTGTCTTTAAACTAATAATGTGAAGCTTAAGTGCATGGACTTTAGGGTGGCCTGGTGGCTCAGCTGGTTAGAGCGCGAGCTCTCAACAACAAGGTTGCTAGTTCAATCCCGCTTGGGATGGTGGGCTGTGCCCTCTGCAACTGAAGATTGAAAACAGCACTAGACTTGGAGCTGAGCTGTGCCCCCCCACAACTAGACTGCAGGACGACGACTTGGAACTGATGGGCCCTGGAGAAACACACTGTTCCCCAATATTCCTCAACAAAATTAAAAAAAAAAAAAAAGAGCATGGACTCTAGAACCCAATCCCACCTCTGCAACTTTCTAGCTGATAACCTTGACGAACTATTTAACTTCTCTGTGATGGTTTCCTCATCTGTAAAAATGGGGCTAAGCCTCATAAAACTATGGTGAGGATTAAATGAATTTATTGGTGAAATGATTTACACAGGGGCCTAGAACTTGGAAAACACTGAATAAGTGTGACCTGCTATCATTGGCATTATAATTATTAGAAAGAGTTTTCCTCACTATCTCATCTTATTTGATGAGATACTCCAAAAAAGCAAAGATATACTTTGGAGTTGGTTGGTTATCACCACTTATAATCTGGTTTCATATATATGTCCAGGTTGTGACAAATGGAACAGCCCCACTGGGTTTAATTACAATTCTTTTTCACACTCATTTTAAAGCGTCACGAAAATGTCCATTTGAACTCCAGCTCTGGTTTTCTGCTTAGGTTCTCTGAAAGGATTTATTGAAAACCCCAGGTTGGCTGGAACATTCCCGCTGCTTACCTTTCAGTGCAGTAACTTTGTATGAGTACAGAGGATATCCATTTGGTTTCAATTTTCTAATACACAAACACTTCATTGTACAGTAAATGGCAACATGCTCTCAATGATCTAAGGGCACATTGTTTTTGCTCCTCTATTTTCTGTTCTACTTTTAACTCTGGTGATTAAGTTTCCTGTCCCCCACAACAAACACCTCTCAATTTATTGTGAACATCCAAACAAGTTTGTGGCTGTTCATTTTTTGAAAAAAATATAAATAACAAAATCAAGTCAGTCTTTCAACAGTTAAAATATAAAACCCAAATGCAAATCCATAAAGCGTCTGGTTACATTATTATTTTTTTTCTGTTTATATATGGAAAACCATCAGGTAAAATACAGTTTTTAACACAGATTCAAAACTCTGGATGTATAACTTAATTATAAAGCGTATTTATACAGGTTAATAAAAGCTTAATAAATTTCCCAATCTTTTCATTATGACTACTTTTCTCTCTTTAAGCCATCAAATTGCCTTAAAGGTAGTATACAGTAAGGGGACTTAATGCTTCATTCTTTGGTGGAACTGTTCCCTACATAAAAGAATCCCATCTTTTAAAATATACCCTGGATCTCAGCTTAATTTCTGAAAAGTTGGTGCACTTCAGGTTTTCTGAGATCTGAGCATCATGTGGTCCAGAGAATCACACCAGTAGGAGCCACCACCCAGAAATTTATAGGAGCTCTAAATTGCCCCTAGAATGGTAAGGACTGCAAAAGGTGACAGGGCCTGACATTCTCAAACCCTCACACTCCACAGATGCAAAGGCTTTAGCCAGGGAGGGTAAATGATTTGCTTGCTCAGGCAGCTCCTGGGTTCCAGAGCGATGCTAGGACACAGGGCTCCTAACTACAGACCAGGCTGCCAGAGGCCATGGCTCTCTGTGCCACCAAACCACACGTGCTCCTCGCATCCAAGCAGGAAAGGAACTTCCTATCATCTGGCAACACAACAGTAAGAACCAACTCCCCCTAATGCCTCAACTCCCCCACGGTAGCAACACTGGAAATAAGGATCACTGCTTCGCCCAGTGTCTTTAGCTTCTCTTCCGTGTTTCTCCCCAAGGATGAATTCCTCAAGCTGACTGATGGAAACGGTAATGGAAACATATTGCTAATCCCTCTTCCTCCACCCATACTTCTTCCTGGGTCTGTGCCTCAGAACCTCAGGACCTTCATGTCAGGCCTAAGTCAAAATAAATCACCTTTAAAACATTTCTGCACATTACAGGCTTCTCACAACAGTAGGCTTCATAATAGGATTGGAAAATAAAGCCTAAAAATACCAAGGCGTGGAGAGGTAAAGAGATCCTCTGAGCTTTGGTTGGTTTTGTTAGTTTCTGTACAGCGTTCTCACATGTGAGGGCACACAATGTTAGAGGCACTTTTTTTTTTTTAGACCTTCAGTAGTAGTCACTATTTTTACAAGAGAACTTACTTCTAAATCTTTCTGACATGCCTTTAATTTGCTCAAGATTGTACCTGTTAAAATAAGGGGTGTTCCCTGCAGAGTATTCTCAGTCAGCTGGAATGGTTAGCAGGCTTTTTGTCTTAGTCCCTACGAAATAGGCTGATTTTTCCATTTCCTGTTCTGATTTGTCACACAGAAAAAGCTGTACACCTGCCAAATTTAGTAAGACACTTAACCGCTATTCTTGAAGTTCTCAAATTTCATAAACCTAGTATGATTTTAAAACTATTTCTAAAATACAACTAACATCAAGTTCACATTAGAAAAGTTTAACTTTTTAGTCACCCTTATATCCCTAAAGATTTATAATACATCTTCCAGCAAAATTCAAGAGAAAACTAACCTCTTCACATGTGGTTACGGCACATTATAAATTTAGCTTATAACACATGTTATGGAGCACTTACCTATTTGTAAAAAATTTAAAAATGAAATTATTCGTCCATAACAGGTACCCAGTTGTATATTTATACATGCATGCTTCTGAATAGCTTATTAAGTTGGTTTACATACACATATCTCTCCCAACTAGCCTTTACATGGCTCAAAGATAAGGGCTGTGTCTTCTACTTTTTTCTACCTTCCCTGGGTAAGAGGTGAATCTACAAAAGGTTAAATGCTTTAATGACAAAATGTTTTAATTCTAAAACCAAAACCCATCTTTCTGCTTTCTGACATGCCTAATTTTACATCGGAATAATTCATAAGCTACTATAAGGCAAAACTGAATTATTTTATTCTTACCAGAACTGGACACACGCCTGATCCTCTGAGAAGATAAAGCTCGATCGGAATTGAGATTTCTGCTGTCGATATTCCGCCTCAAACAGGAGACAGAAGGCCCCACTTTAGCTTTTGGACCTGGTGTCTTCCTCAAACTGGAGGAGCCAGGCTTGGGTACATTCCTGCCTGACGGGTTTGCAGTTTTTGAAGTAGAACCCTGTAAAGAAAGTCGTTAAGGTTTTAGTCCCAATCACACCTTCCCCATAACATTTCCCTGTGGTATTAGCTATGTGAAAAACAATCTCTGTTTCAGCCCAGGTATGCCAGATGAATATTTAATTTTCATTTTTACTGTGGAGAAAGTCAAACTCTTCATAGTTTGCTCAACTTGTCAACATGAAGCAGTGTCTAAAACTTGATTTTAGCCACCCATCTCAAAATTGACCTCTTTCCAAATTCACCACAACATACCCCGGCACCCAACTTAAACAATGAAAGCTGTTTCTAGGTGCTTCCTTTCTTCCTTCTTAACCCCCTCTTGATGGCATTCTCGCCTTTCTCCATCCACCTCGGGACAGGCCTGCATCATTTCTTGCCAAGATTATGGACCTATGTCCTCAGGATCTTTCTGGTCTCACCAGCCTCCAATTCCTCTTCTGCTCTACGGCTAAGGTAATCCCTCTAAAGTCCAAACTAAGTTAGGTATCTTCCCTCTGTCTTCCAGATAAAGTCAACTCTTCTTCATAAGATACGCCAACCCCTTCTGGATGGGGCAGCCCCTGCCATCCTCTTCAGCAGATTCCTTACTCTTCATGGCTCTGCACTCCTGGCCCCGACCTACTTACTACCTGGAGTCCCCTTCATGAGAATATCCTGTTTTTTCATCTTTGGACACGTTATTCCCTCCACTCGCAATACCCTTCCAATTCATACTTGCCCTTTTAGTTCCAGCTAGTGACTAACATGGTATCTCCCCTAGGAGCCTTCCTGTTAACCGTCCCCACTGCCACCACTCCATTCCACCTCCTGCAGCACAGCAGCCTATATAAAGCCCCAACTTAATCCTTAACATCCCGTTTTGGTTTACTCTCTTAAAGGACCCACTGCTCTGGGCACCAGGATTAGTCAGGGGCTTTCTTCTCTATATCCCAATAGTCACCATTATATGTCGCACACAGTAGGTACCCAGTCAATGTTCCCGTTCTACATATCGGAAATGAGAGCCTGAGCCTTACTCAAAGAAGAAATTCCAGTGCCGCAAACTATAATTTGTATTCTCCCTTTACATAAAGAAAAATTGAGCCTCGTGGAGTTACTTCATACTTCATACTTAAGTAAGTTACTTGCCTGAGGTCACTTAGCTAGTGAATGAATGGTCACTTAGAGCTACAATTTGAAACCACATTTAACTCCAGAATCCATGCTCTTAACATCTAAGCTGCATATCGCCCACTAGTACCCTTCTTTCTTTGTTTAATAAGTCATAAATAATTTCCAATAGAGATAGGTTAACCCCCAAGCTGATGGCAGTTGAATTCATACACTAAGTGAGTTAAAAACTAACTTACTTGGTTAATATCCAAAGAAACCATTGGAAAGCAACATAAAATTGGCCAAGAAAAGCAGGCACTTGTACACGAACTCAAAGATCTTCCACCTCTACTGTAAAACCAGGTAAGGCAACCCCTCAGAGAAAACTTTTTGAAAGAAAGTAAAGCAAACTTTTAACCAACTTACAAAAGTGAATCTTTAACAAATCAGACTTACTCTGCCTTTCAGGGCCAACATTCCATAAGATTTTGAAACCCTGTGGTGCATAACGCAGAAATGACCAGGATTCAAGTCAGGGGACCTGAGATTGAAAGTCAATTTTATGACTCAGTAGCTGTGTTTCAAAGTAACCTCTCTGAAGCTTCCAAATGTGGCTAACAACTGCCCTGCTGTTACTGGAAAGAGTAAATGATAATATATAAAGCACCTAAACATCACTGGAAAAAGTAAGGGACACAAAATATGTAAGATACCTGAGCAAAGAGTTTGGTCCAGAACGGGCATTGAAAAAAATATCAATTTCTTTCCTTGTAGAACATTCACCACTCCCTTTATCCAGTACATGATCACCAAAACATAACCTGTCATCAGTAGCTATGCTCAACCTGCACCAGATTAAAATCAAACTCCTTCTTCCAAATAAGAACTTGTCTTTAGTTTCAGACAAACACTGACCAAACATCTGTGACACTGTAGGCCACCTAAGGATTCAGTCCATTCAAGGCTCAATTTAGCCCAACACCAACCGAGCACACTGAAAATCCTTCTAGGACTGTCTCATCCCAGATCCAGGGCAGATTTCAAACCTTTGTGTCCTGCTGAAGTGACCAAGAAACATAGGCGTCTGAATAAAACATGAAACAAATGTTCACTCCTTCAGCACCAAGCCTGTGGCCTGCAATGGTTTGCCCTGCCTCATCCCCCTGATACACGGAAATGTGTAAGAAGTAAAATAGTGACATTAGAGGAAATTGTGCTTAAGACATTATCATGGGAAAAGACTGAGTTTGGTGTTGCGTTGTTTTTTTAAAATACCAATTGATAAGTAAAAAGGTGTTAGTGCTGAAAATATGGGAACCCCTACTGCAAGATTCCTAAGACGAAAAGTGCTTCTTCTCCAAGTTGTATTGCCATCCATTTTAATCTTGTGATTCTATCACCTTTTCAGTATCACGTCTTGAGCCTGAAAAACAGGCTCTCCTTCTGCATAGGGAATATAAAGCTCAGCTTTACTCAATGCACACATCACAAAAACTTCTAATTTCAAAATTATATAGCCAATTTATATTCAAGGTAAATACTACTTAAAGAAACTTTATGTTAGTTCTTCTGGCAGTTGGCAATAGATACACAATAAAGCTCTCCCATAAATCAAGGAGAAATACATGTATTGTTTTTGTGTCTATCTGTAAACACCAAACTAAGAATACTGAATTACCAGACGTTATAATGTAATTCAGCAAAGTATCAAATTACAACTGATATAAAATTAGTTCTATGTTTGACTTCAAAAGATCTTAAAATCTGAGTTTTGAAATAATGGGCAATCCCATTACTTCAGACATAATTGTGGTGTATCATTCCTCCTAAAAAAGATGGTAAGAGCCAGAACATCTCTAAACTGATCTAGCTCAAGAGTATCATCAAGTCTTTCCTAACCTTCCTTGCAAAAGGACCTAACAATCCCCTATGCACCCTGAAAACACTTCTAAACAGCTCTTGAACACTTGACCACACTTCATGCTCCGTTCTTCTCGACACGAGTCCTCCACACAAATGTCTCCCGTCTGCCTTCCTGCCCTGACACCTACCTCCATTCCTGGCGCAGAGGACACAAGCCCAAGAAAAGCCTGTGTGGACTGAAAATACACTAAGTTCCCACTGCCAAAAACAGGGCTGAGGACGAGTACACACAACCCCAGAGTGGCCTGCCAAATGTTTTTAAAACTCAGAAAACTAGTTTCTTCACGCTCTTGTTAAAACTATATGTATGTTTAAAGAAAAATAATCTTTGAACTTCACGTGAATTCTTTTTTAAGTGGAACTCTCTAGTTTCCCCAAATATCTGACAGGTGCTATAGAAAACATATTGCTCTTTCACTATCTATGAGAATAAAACAGGTTTTATTTATTTTATGGAGCAGGAATCAACCCATGAAAACTGCAAGAGACATCAGATGTCACCTTTGGGTCTCAAAAGATTACTGGCCCAAAGTCACATTAGCTGATCAGAGGCAGAATCCAGAATACTCCTGTTCACAGGAGAGGACGCCACTTCCCAGAGCTGCTTCCTCAACAAGAGATCCGGAGTTATTTTTATGTTGATACTGTTTACCAGCACTCCAGAGCCATTTCTTAAATGTAGCCCAATACATTTTAAAAGTTCATAAACAAACCGTTTTTTCTCATAAACTATAATCAGGTGTTTAACTTCAAATGACTACACTAAAATATTAAAATAACTTGTTCTTTTAGCTTACTATTACAGCAAAAGCAACATTAATACTCAATACAAAATAATGAACATCAAAGTTTTTTTCTTCCCAGGATGCAGGTTTCCAATTAACACTCTACAATGTACTGCCAAGAGAAAGAATTACTGAATAATATATTAACACCTAAAAACAGATTTGCACACCTAATTCTGCAACATTATTGACTATTAGGGAATAACCAATTGCTAACACATCTCTCAGGTTCCTCCACCGTTCCCTGAAGCAGGCAAAAATTGCACTTACCAGAAACAGAGAACCATATTCAAAGGTCTCATGCATAAGCTCCTTTTTTAGCTCTTGTTTTTCCATAGGCATCCCATTTTCATTTTCGCCCTTCTTTTCAGGGCTAATCCTATCGATGTTGGAAGCATATGTCATTTCCAAACATTTTGGGCTTTCCATTTTAACAGGGAATATGCCTTTGATCTTCTGAAAAAACGTAGCCACAGACCCAGTCTTACACGCTGAATTAGAAGAACTTGCTCTGTCAACATCTTCCTGATTTGATTTCACGGCAGATGTTGTTCTTGGAACCTTGTGGGAAGCATTTTTAGAATGAGTTGCAACATGCACAGCCTGGCTAGTGATGAGTTTATTAAATTGCTGCTTATGTGTCTTGTTAATTAGGATTTCTGCTTTTGTGCCTGCATTCAGGTCAGACTGTGGTGTTTTGCTCAAAACTGTCGAGTGTCTCGAGGAAGACAGCGATGAGGGTGATGAGGCACTGCTTACCGGAGGAGGTCTGGGTGTGACCTTTGATAAAGCTGGGTCTTTGGACTGCAATGCTGGTCTCGACATAACTTTTGCCTTGACATTCTTGAAGTTTGGTCTTGGGTAACTTATGATTTCGGTTTTCCTAACTTTGTTGCCTATAGGGGTATTCGTCTTGGTTGTTGATTTTGCTAGATTAGGTTTAGATATGTTCATAGGTGCCCCCTTCAAGTTTGGTAAATTTCTAAGCTCTCGATTACTCTTCTCCACTTGACTACATTTCTCTGTGGCTTCAATAGGTGACATAGAAAAGGTTGCTCTCATGGGTTCTAGGACTGGCGTTGACATGCAAATTGTATTATCTGTGTTAATGACCATATCATTAGCATCCCAAGTCAGTTCCAATGAAGCAGCCACCACCTTCTGTCCTGGTGGGCTACTTGGTATCAATTCTACCGTACAATTTGGGGTTCCCAAATCTTTTTCACTGGAGACAATTTGTGTGTCGTCAGCCACAGTGACTTTATGTTCTGGGTTCAGCACTTGGGCTTTACATTTATCAAAAGCCGACACCAGTAAAGGGCATTCACCATCTATAAGACAATCAGAGACTGTTTCTCCTAGATTTTGGCCCATTTCCTTTTGCCCGTATGAGCTCTCTGAATGTGTCTCATTATTTGGTTCATCTTTAGACAAACAAAAGAACTCTTGTAACACAGACCCATTGGGAACATCCATGCCATCAGAAACTGGTGTTAGAGGTTGTATCTCTTTATCTCCAACTAGTGTTTGCTGTGGCCCATCTGTGTACTCACTGGTGACATTTCCTGAAGAATGCTGCCACTGATTTCCAATATCTGGAACAAAAACATCAGTCTGCATCACCACATCAGAAAATGCCGTGTACGTTGTGTCTTGGGCCTCTGATCCTGCAGCTTGAGAGTCTTCAAAGCTAACTGTATCATAACTCATTCCTCTCACCTGTATCTTATCAGAATGGGAAGATGTAGGAATGGAACAGGATAAAGGTTTATTTCCACTTTTCGTGCCAGTAGGCTGCAGATTTCCAGTGGTATTCAAAGACTGACTTTTTCCAATGGCATCACGTGTCATAAAGGTGCAGTTAACATTATCCACTTTCATGTCAAATGTTTGGTTTAGCTCCAAGGCAGCTAGGTAGGTACAGTTCAAATCATCATCCTTAGGTTTCCACACAAAAGGCAGAGATGTCTCAACACTCTGGTCCTGAAATGATTCTAGGGAATGATAATTGTAATGCAGATACTCAGGCTGTTCCGTATTCACAACTTGTGCAGAAGACTGACATGTGGAATGTTGCATATGTAATACCTCCTTACTAATGAAACCACTTGAAGACTTCTGGTGATCACGTACTTCAATACACTCAGGATTCAAAGAAACATTTTCACCAAAGTCCACAGCAGAGTTGGTTTCATAATCAACTACCATGTCGTCTTCTGGGTTGGCAGAATTCCAATTCACACTGTCAGTTGCAGAGTTTTGTGTAGGTGGTGATTTCTTGTTGTATGCCTGTGTGTTTCCATTTTTATCACTGATAAATAAGGACTGCAGCTTATCTTCTGTCTTGTCATCTGAATTATCATCATTCATCCTGAAAATTAACTTTAAACCTCTGCCATTTTATTTCTTCTTTAAATTCTTTCAAATGAGAAGGAAGGAAAAACTGTCTCCAAAGTTTTTCAGCACAGTTGAAAGCTAAGACGATCTGAAGTTGAAATGACTTGTTCCCTAGAAGAAATAAAATGATTGACTCAAGTAAATATTAGAAAAATTAATGTGACCCCTTGACTAATTTCAATCACCTTATTTTTTACATTTAGAACCTACAACTATGGATATGGGTAATTACGATATTACCTAAAGTATCACCCCCTTTCAAAGATACTTTTTCATTACAGGGCATCAGGCAAAATGGAAAACAAAGACACTGATAAAATTCCCTGTGTCTGACTTCGTATCTGAGATGCCTTCTCCCTACTTCCAATAAGTCTCACTTGTCAGAGAGGAGGAGGCTAAATCTGACAACAGTCTTTCCTTCTTGGTGGTTGACAGAGTGACCACTGGTCCTAACTTGCCTAGGATGGTTCCAATTTATGCCTATTGTCCGGAGATAATTAGTAACAATGCCCTTTTCATTTTCAGAAGGGTCCCCTATTGTTTCCATGGAGAGTGATTACCAAACAGACCTGGCAGACACAACAAATGAGCTAAAGATCAATGAGGATTTGGGGCATTTGCATTTCTCTTTTCCCTGCTTTCATTCCCCATCTCAAACACATTCCATTTTCAAAGTTGTTGAGTCTTAATAAAGTGGAACTCTATTGGCAGTTCCTAAAAATGTTAAGAGTTACTGTATGACACAGCAATTCTACTCCTAAGTATCTACTAAAAAGAAATGAAAACAAATGCCCACACAAAAACTTGTACACAAATGTACATGATTATTCACAGATTATTCATAATAGCCAAAAGTGGAAGCAACCCAAATGTCCATTAACTGGTAAACAGGTAACACAATATACATGCACACAATGGAATATATTCTTCAGCAACAGAAAGGCATGGAGTATTGATACATACGAAAACATGGATAGGATGCTACAACTTAAAAAATATATATTATACAATGTAAAAGAAGCCAGTCACAAAAGGCTATATATTATGTGATACTATTTAACATGAAATGTCCAGAATAGGTCAACCTAGAGAGACAAAAAGCTGATTAGTGGTTCTCTAAAGCTGAAAAGGGGGAAGGAGGAAAGGGAATGAGGAATGATTGCTGAACGGGATGGTGTTGCATCTGAGGGTAATGAAAACATTCTAAAGATTATGAGGACGGTTGCACAATGCTGAAAACTATCGAATTGTACACTAACACAATATCATTTAAAACAACCCAGGAAAGCTTTCAAATCCAAGGATTTCTGCAAATAACTACATTTTTTTTATGCTCGTAGTCAAACAGAAGTGCTTAAGAAAGGCCCAAATGTTTAAGCTAGGACTGCAAATAATAAGGCAGGCAAGCTGATCTAATCCTGATAGTTACCAGCGATCAAATGGATGTCACAGCTCTTTTCTGAAGAAATAAAATTTCCATGAGAAAAAAACAGTGACATTCTGGGACCTATAAACTTGTGAATTAAGAGTAGATCTCATTTTTCTATTTTGCAATCTTTCCTCTGTATTCAAACTTCAGTGACCTAAATACCACTAGGAGAATAGAAACGATGGAAGAACTGCAAGGATCAGTATCTTCACTGACAGTGCTCTGTGTGTTTCTGGCCATGTATCCTGAAACCAGTCTGAACAGGGGGAAAGAAGAAAGGCTGCAATGTTTATCTCAACTGTACTCATGCATGTGCACACAAGCACGTATGCAGAGTCACACACACACTCAAAGAGAGATTCTGAATCCTAAAATAAGGCCTGTATGATTTACTTACTGATGAAAAATGTAAATTAGTCATTTTTCCCATCATAGTTCTCTAGTTAATAAATCACTGAAGTAGTAGTTTTTTGGCTAGGACCTCAATGAAACTTTTTGTAAAACCAATGAAGATTTTTAATCATTGGGTATGAAATATGTTCAAGTTAAATGTTTAGATCAAGAAGTACATTCAATCATTTTTTAGAATTCTGTGTGTGGGGTATAAGTTCAAAAAGCACTAAATATGCTGCACCTTTTTGTTTCTATGAAGGACAATATTCATTTAAAAGATTCTGGTATAAGCAAGTGTGAGTATTGCAAACAGAAACGTCTAACAAAAATTATAGAAGTTATCTGTCTTCCTAACCAGATTTATTAAATTCAATCGATGGAGCTTTTACTACCTGAGCTCCCTCCTCCAAAGTACATAAAAGATGATTTTTGTAAAAACCACCTGATAAAAACTGAATAAAGTAAATGGTTCATATGGCAAAGCATTTCAAGTTATTTTTTAAATAAATGTATAATAGGATAAATTATGCCACCAGTTCCACGTCATTCTGTTTAGGTTTTTAGTTTTTCTCCTTTATAAATAACATACTACATTAGACACCTTTGTAATCATTGACTACTTCTGGTTATTTCCTTTGGAAAACTTTCTGCAAATAAAAGCATCAGTGATACGATTTTTAAGGCTCTTGATATAGTTTGCCAAATTGTTAAATTTAAAAAAAGGCAGGATTATTTGTAATGTATATATTAATATATGTATATAATAGATATATGTACTAAGTATTGCTTTTAAAGCTTATACATTTTGTTCAGCATTGTCTCCCAAGCATTTTCCTATGTCATCGTAATATAAAACATGTCCAATGGTTGTGAAATTTCACTAAAATCTAAATATTCTAGATTTACAAGACAGTAGTTTACAGAGTAATAAAAAATAAATATCAACCATTCAACTTTCATATAACTGTTTAGTACACTTGGGTTTATGATTTTTTTAGGTCACAAAAACAAATCGATTCTAAATTTGGTGAGCAACACTATCTAGAAAAGACCACCAAAAATGTATTGAGAAGAACTACTTAAGACAGGTTTTGATATGAAATCAATTTACTGAAATCATTTCTACCTTTGTAGATAAGAGCAAAGAGTAAGTGGTACAGAGATTTAAATACCAAAAATATTCTGAAGTTCAGCTTATCAGCTCCAGGATGAGATGAAAGGTCAACTTCACCATTCACTAAAGAAAACCATAGCTTCAAGTCATCATCACTATCGAAGATAAAGACATGAACAGCAAAGGGTTGACCAGCCTGACTTCAGGGATTGTGTCGAAAAGTTTAAAAAGTTAGCCATTTTGTCTTATGGCCAATTTCATTCCTCTCCTACTTTAAGAATAGCAGCCAAGTTTCTACCACATGCTAGACTCACATTCTTTGACTTAATCTCACTGGACTCATCAAGGAATATCTTTGTATTTCTGTAATTGCAATACAATTTGGAAAGCCTTCAAAGTTACTAACTTGGGAATTTATTAAAGCAGAATCAAAAAGTTTAAGAAAGAAAAAATAAAGAGAAAAGGTTGGAGTAAATCATTCTCATCCAAAGGGTTAATTTCTCAAATTGTCTTTGGTAGCATTGCCTATCAAAAGAAAGGAATGAGCAAGTGCCTTTTTAAGAGAGCCATTAGGGAAAATGCTTCTTTCAGAGACTATTTTAGACAAGAAAGAACAAATTCCCTACTTATTAAGATTTGAGGATATGATAGGGTAGCTTCTCTTGAATAAAAAGATTTACCAAAATACGTATTTCTCTAATGATGTGTAAGGTTAAAAAAATTGATAAATATGTACTAAAAGAAATGGTGAAAAGAACTACTAGTATAAGATTTGAACTATTTCAACACCTTGGGAAAAAATAAGGTTACTGTCTAAATCTTAGCTTAAGCAAAGTGATTGTTTATTACCCAAAGATAAAAATTCCTGTTTCTTACAGAGAATAGATACACCTGAAAAGTTGAATCATTATATTAAATTATTATTGTGTAATTGATTTATTACCATTATAATAATACTAGAAGACCTTTTAGAGATCCAATTCAAACTTCCTCATTTTACAAATGAGGAAACCACCTCGAAGAAATGAACTGCATGTATTGGCTAAATGAGAGGCTAGGCGCAGACCACTATTAGATTACATGATACCGGTGTGCCTTCTTTGCCAGCTGAACTATAAACGCAGTAGGGGCTAATACTTCAGTACCATCTACGTCCTCCAGTTACCGACATGCCTAGCTCAATAGTTTGACCTTAATCCAGATAAACTTGCTCCCCCATAGAGTAATTATGAAATAAAGAATTTGTTCCTACAAGTCACCGGTGAAACCTAGTTTCATTACTTTATAGCCATAGAGGACTTCAATTTTACTCCTTATTTATGTCAGCATATAGCATACCAGTCTTTTAAGATTTGAACACAAATACCATTATAATTTATAGCTTTCAAGTCATAAAATCATGTCAGTCTTCTTAAAAGTTTTTAAGAATTCACAAATCACAACAGTAGTTCATCTCTCTAGGCTTTAAAACCCGACCTATTACCTGATCTTCGACACCAAAACGAAAAAGAAGACATACGACATATGTGTAATATCTAAGCTACAATGTTCATTTTATTCTAAAGGAAATAAAGCACTTGAACAAAAAGTCATCAGCATGTGCTGTTATTATACTCATAAATCCCTATCTCCCGTTAAAACCATTCAAGGTAGCTAACAGTTTTACCCCTAAGCCTCATTATATTACTATTTTTCACAGTTCAGGCTTAAATTCTTAAACTAACTCCTACAACCTACCTGTTGACAAATTCAACCTCCTCCATCATGTCATTTAGTAAAACACATCTTACCCTGAGGGACCAAGCACAAGAGTATCTAATAAGCAGTCAGTTTCCTAAAAGCACAATGAATTCCAGGGAAGCTCTTTCAGCAGGAGCGAAGCTGGGGCGGGTTTATTTAGCAGATTTCAAAAGGAAGACTATGGACAAGCCACAGCAGAGTGGGACTTTATTTAGAAAACAAGTACAAATCAACTAGGTCTCCTGTGAAAAAATCATGCAGATTGACTTAGGAGGTCTGGGGTTGGGCCCGAGATTCTGCATTTCTATCCATCTCCCTGGTGAAGCTGACGCTCTTGGTCCATGGACGGATTGCCCTGGGAGTTGCCAGGATGCAGCAGAGAGCTTGGAGAACGCAACCTGTCTCACCAACCAGATCAATCAAACGAGTGGACTGTCAGAGCCAGTTCACTATACCATTCCACTATACAATTGCTCCCTCTAACTAGGAGTAGACTTTTCTTAACTTTAAACCCTTAATTTATACTTTTGAGAATACTTCCTTGATAGACAATCACTGGAAATTTTTCGTCATGGAGAATAGTGCCTCTAATTCCCTCTTGAGGTTATGCCTTCCATGTGGAGGAAGTTCAGTTAGTATTAACATTTCTGCTATTTTCCTGTCCTTGGCCTCACTTCACCCAGGAGAAATAAAGTGACTTAATGGATTCTGTAAAGGGAGGAAGAACAAGCTGGGCAAGGCCTCAGGTGAGGCGAGGGTGGCATTTGCCCCAGGCACTAAATGTAAGACAGGGTCAGTAACGGTGCCCCATTGAGCCACACTGAAACCTGAGGCAAAGGGAAAAGTCAGAAATACTGACCCTGCCTTTATTTTAAAATTTGGATATCATGTTCGTCATGGACTTTCTACATGAATTTTGATTTTTAAAAATAATTCATTAAATACAGAGGGTGCCAAAAAAAGTACACATTTTAAGGAAAAAGAAACTGTATTAAAATTACACTGAGGGTAACCTCTTTGAGCACCTCCTGTAGTTGCAGAAATCAAACATGATTTGCATTCATCTTTTGTTATAGGTATATATTGAGTATCACAATTTGAATATTTTTTCCTTTCTTAAAATGTGTCTACATGTTTTTGGCACCCTCTGTATTATTTATCCTGATCACTCAGGTTTTGGGGAGCACCCCTTAAATTCCCAACTTGAAGCGAGTGTCTCACTCACCTCCCCCTAGTCCCAGCCCCATAGCCTGCGGAAACACAGCACAAGTTCCATTGGTCCCCCGGGGAGCAAGCCCTGTCCCTGAGGTGGGAGGGGTGGTGGCGCGGGTGAGGCCAGCCCTGTTTCTGTACTGCAGTGACTTGGGGGGGAAGGGGGGGAGGGGGAGGGGAGGGGGGAGGGGGGAATACTGAGTCTCTCAAACATAGCTCTGGTATCTGTAATTATACATGAAGTCCTACAATTACAGAATCTGTAATTATAATTCATCTACAATTTCATCTACTTGTATGACCGTCCATCCACCTTACTCTTTTTCTTATTTCTCAAATGGATCATAACCAGAGAGAGGAAGAAGGTAGGAATAATATTCAGAAGAGTTAACTCCAATCTTGAATGTGTGCTGGCCACAGCAGCTGGAGCAGAGTCCCAGAGATCAGGCCCCTGCTGAGCCAGGCATTTACCCTTCAGTTGTTGGATCGTGGAGGACATCCAAGGAATTACCCAGAAAGGGCTGCAGTGGCTGTAGCAACCCAAGGAAGCACATGGGCCTTTGGGCAGTGGCTATTCACACACCGCTGCAGGAGAATGTCTGTATTTCAACAACCAGCTCAGCCACCCTGAATGGCAGTCTTGAAAAGGGGGTATTATTTATTGGGCCTGCTCAAAACTGTGTATCTGTTACCTAAGAAACAAACCATGAGAAAAAAAAACAAGAAGTTTGCAGGAGCAAAACACATATGTGAGGAGATTAGGGCTTCTGTCATGGACAAGGTAAGTGGAGCTTTGATTCAAGGAATCAGCCCAAAGACATTGTTCTCATTGGTAACTTGCAGCCTCTATCCTGCAATCCACCTCACTTTTTCAGGTGAAACGTTGGTTTTAAATAACACAGACTGCAGAAGAGACTTTAAGCCTAAAATCATACATTCTTTTAACTTGAGTGGGAAACTCCAGTTCGTGGCAGCTTTGTCCCTAGGTAAGTGGTCATTTCCATGGAAGGAGAACTGCACATATAACTTTTTAAAAACAAGGCCTGGACTGCACATCTGAAACAAAGCCATGTGGGGCTTGGCACAGGACTGGCTTTTAGCAGGCAGCCTCCCTGTGCAGGCCATACAGCCAGATCATGAACTACCCCTGGCAGTTGCACCCGGGCAGCAGAGGCCTCAGATGACACCAGCAAAACAGCAAAGCTAGTAGTAGGCACCAGTGAGATGCAACTACAGCCATAGGGAAGAGAGTCTTTTCAGGTCCTTTCGACACATCGGTGGTCAACATAGTATTTATTGCTTTAAAAAGACAAAGCAGAAGGCTTCTGTGTGCCCTACAGAAAATTAGAGAGTCTCTAGCTTTGAATTGTTAATAATAGGTCTGGTAGGCAATGCTAAGTGAGTTACCCCAAATTCCATCCTGCATTAGAAGCAAGGAGGAAATAGTGGATGAGGTAGGCTGGAATCCATGTGGTTATTCCACTCTCCAGAGTCACAACACCTACACACACACACACACACACACACACACACAAAACAGTGTTTCCAATTAGTATTTGTTTGTATAATTAAATATTAGGGATAAATCTTCCCCAGGAGACAGGCTTTTTAAACTTAAGTAATTCCAGAGCAAGAGACAGTAGAAGCATCTCTTGCTGTACAAACATGAAAATGCCTGCTCATCAGAGAGCAGGTGTGTCCCTAGGCAGGGCTTTCTCTCCACCACCCCCTCCCTGGACAGCATGATGGTCTTTGGAAACACTGAAAACTTCTAGAAACTAGGTTCTAAGAATATCATTTTTCCCTGCATTACTATTTCAGGGTTAGGGGACTGGCTCATTTTCAAAATGCAGTGGTTAGTGGATGGGGAGAGGGGAGGAGGCAGTTCTGTGATCATCTGTGTCTTCTTCTCACACCAAGTGCTGAACTAACACAACTTCTGAGGCTTTGCAGTAATTACAGTAGTCCCCTCGCATCCATGGCGGGATACATTCCAAGACCACCCAGTGGATGTCCGAAGCCACAGATAGTACCAATCCCTATATACGTACTCTATGTTTTTTTCCTTTATGTACCTACCTTTAATAAAGTTTAATTTGTAAATTAGGCACAGAAAGATTAATAGGAACTAATAAAATAGAACAATTATAACAATATACTGTAATAAAAGTTGACTGACTGATCTTTCTCTCTAATAACTGAGATGGCTACTAAGTGACTAAAGGACGAGACCACCTACAGCACTGCGACACTTCACAAAGTGATGAATCAGTCCCACGTGGGGCAGTGGGACAGAGCAGGATGGTGAGAAATTTCATCACGATACTCAGAATGGCATACAACTTAAAAGTTATGAATTGTTTATTTCTGGGATTTACCATTTAATATCTTCAGACCATGGTTGACTGTGGGTAACTGACACCACAGAAACCAAAACTGCACATAAAGGGGGACTATTAAATAACTCATGTTATAGAAAATTAGTGCACTATTTCCTTTTATGGAATGGTTGTTTAGCATTCAGAACACTGTTTCCATTATTTAAAAAATACACATAAACAATTTTTAGGTTCCCAGACAGCCTATAGATGACATTTTAACCAACAATGGAGTATAACTGTTGCCCAATAGTACTGTTATTTCCCCCAGAATTATGTGAAATATAACCAGCATTGCACAGGGGGCCCTGAATGTCAGAAACACGTTTCCTTTGATAGAACTACAGCCTCTACAAAAATAAATCTTTTCTCCTCTCTCTAGTGGGCAACGTGGAGACAGTAATTACTCAAAAAAAGTGGTTTCTTGCTCTGTGTTGCCCAGATGGCAGGGCGTCTCTATCCTTGCTCCTCTCACCCACACCTGCAGCCCAGGTGTGCAGGCAGTGACAGAAAAGATTGAATTGCCTCCAGATTTCTCTCTCCCTACTTGCAGAGGCAGCAAGAGTTAAAATAGTCCTTCATTTCAAGGAGGAGCCACAACGGAAGAAAATTATTTGAGGTGAAGAGCTTAGTATAAATCCAAAAGTATCTTTACCTCAGGAGAAGCTGAACTGTTAGTAACAAATGCTTAGGAATATTGGAAGCAATGGAAAGAGATGTTTATCTTTTTATCATTAACATGATGCTTGTTTGGAACCTTAAACACTGAAGAGATCAAGACCTTGGAGCATAAGCACTTGCTCATCACAGGCTCAGTGTTGCTGCAGTGAACAACTCCAAACCTCAGTGGCTTAACACAATGGCCAAGGGTGTTGCCCAGGAGCTCTGCTCCTATCTCTGGTCAATCTGGGACTCTTGACTGAAGCGTCATCTCCACAAAAACTTCCCCAGTCACAGACACTGGGAAAGGACCACAGCAAAGCTTCCCGTCACTCTGAAGAGCTCCTGCCTACAAGTGATGCACATCCCTCCTGCTCACATCTCACCAAAGCAGGCGATAGCACAACACTCAACCTCAAGAAAGCTGGGAAGTACAATCTTACCACTTGCCCAGAAGGGAGAAAACTGGAAATAAGTGTGCAAAGCATTAAGGTAGTAAGGGAAGAATTGCTTTCCATCATGAATTAATCGTGTCAACATCCAGTATAGGGTACATCACACCAAATTAGGACCTTCACTAAACTCTCATGTGAGTGACACTATAGTTCCTCTGCCCAAATGATACCATTTCAGCCGAGAACATCTATCAGTGATTCAGATTTCAGGGAAGGTTAAAAAAAAAAAAAAAAAAGGATGAGAAATAAGTGACGGTTTCTGTCTATCACCAATATCTAACTGGTCTCAAAACGGAAGGTGGTTTTAACGACCAGAACTGTGGCACAGGCTGGCTGGTCACCAAACCCATTTTTTTTTTCTTTTCCCCCCATAAAACTGAAAGTACATTCTATTAGTAAAAACAAATCTAATCAATATCAGAGCAATTTTAAGGACAAGATCAGAACCTTGGAAACTAACGGATAATTAAATATCCACAGAGTGCCATATGCAGTATATAAGTTATCACCATCCTTGATTAGCCACTGAAAAAATGGGAAACTGTATCAATCCCACCCACCCCAAAGACCACGTACAAATCCTATTCCTCCGTAAGATGTCCTCCTGCTGCTCTTACACAATAAATGAAAAAGATATGACTGCTGCATGTCACTGTGACATTTTAGAATAGCTAGATTATATAACTAATAACAGCCAACATATGGTCAGACAATTAAGTTCACGAGCTCATTCTAGAAAAAGTGCTACATACCTCATTGCTAAATATCACTACAGTCACCTTCGAAGTACTCCCCTTTGGAAGCTATGCACCGACGCCAGCGCCTAGTCCACCCTTCAAAGTAATTTTGGAACTCTTTCTGGAATAGCCATCAGAGCTGTCGTCGTATTACCCTTGATGTCCTGAATGTCATCAAAATGTCTTCCTTTCAATATTTCCTTTATCTTCAGGTAAAGAAAGAAGTCATTTGGGGCCAGATCAGGTGAGTAGGGAGGGTAGGGTGTTCCAAGACAGTTATTTGTTTACTGGCTAAAAACTCCTTCACAAACAGCCACATGGTCTGGTACATGAATTGTTGGCAAAAAGTTCCAGTCGTCTAACTTTTTCACACAGGCTTTTCAGCATTTCCAAATAATAAACCTGGTTAACTGTCCAGTTGGTACAAATTCATAATGAACAATCCCTGTGATATCCAAAAAAAGTTAGCAACATCATTGCAATTAGTTTGCAAACTTAATTGTCCGACCTCATATGACTTATGCACAAAAAGCTATTCTAAGTAAGCTCTGTGTCCTACACCTAGATGGCAAGCAGCCTATATGGCAGCAGAGTCAGAGATCCAATAAGGATGTCTCCAGGAAAAACACAGAACTAATAAACATTGGAAAGTTTTAACCAACTGAAAAATTGAACTGAGAGAAATCTAAGGGTGTTTGTGGAGAATGTGAGCTGTTTTCTGTCAGATATTCAAAGAAAACAAAGTAAATGGAAAAATACAAACAGTTGTACAAGAAAGGAAACATCACCATAGTACACCACTTGGGTCACAGAGACAATATTCAGTCACATTTGTTTTAAATATGGAAGTAAACAAAAGAAAGAGTGAAGAGAGAGGAAACGTGATTGCCACAGAGCAGACAGAGTGGGCTGTTCTTTTGTTATAATCTTTTATTAGCATTACTTACTTGTCTTCATAAACTCTGATCATACAGTAAGAATTAAGCAATTATGTAAAAGCATTATTTTGAAAGTTTACTATCCATCCTGTTTTTTCCTTCCACTAAGAATCATCTTACCAAATGAGGCTGCTCTCTCAGTTCCTTTTTAAACCCTGAATACCTTAGCTCATCTCTGAGCTTCAGAAAAAGCTCAGTGAGACTACACACAGGGCTCCATGAAGAAACTGGCAAACTTGATCTGCAAGTGGCCTTTTTCTGAACCTAAACCTAGTGATTTATTCAGCTACTGCTCTATACTATTTATCCTGATTGGCTACTGGAACCTGCTCATTTTAAGCCAGTATTCATGCCTCAGCATTTTTCTGCTGTTAACTCTAGCCACTTCGGGGGATACCTCTGGGCCACCAAGGTCAAATGTCAAATTCTACTCTAATTATATGTCACAGCAAAGAGGTGGTCTTATAAAACATATCCTAATATCAGAAACATTAAAATGTGAAAATGTTTGTCTTAGAAATGATGAAATACAGCAATTTATTAAAACCAATCTCAACACTTCTAACTCATTGACTCTCAGGGTTAGGAGACCTTAAAAATGATCTGTAGAAAAATAAATAAATAAATATAAATAAATAAATAAATAAATAAATAAAATGATCTGTAGAATCTTAACACTAATCTGACATTTAAATCCTCTTAGCCTATAATCAACCAGATCTCTGCAATCTCCAGAGAACGTATCTTGGTTCTAGGCAGTTCCTACTCCTGTCTAGACATTCCCTGTCCAAAGTCATAAAGCATATGATAGTATTGGAGATTCAATGTCTACCTACAGGAGACAGAAAACAGGTAGCAAAAAAAAAGGACAAAACTTCATTTCTGTCTCGTGCAAAAGTCCACATAGGTTGTACAAGATTAAGGGACCCAAATGTCAGGGACCCAGGCACCCCCTTTCTCATTCCTCTAATGTGCATGTCTTCAACCTATGGCCCAAATAGTACTATCTGTGTTTCATTCAACATAACATCATACTCACGCCCATAGCCACACCTGCCTACAAGCAGGCTGCAAAGTGGAGACCAATACCGGCTACCTGTACCCAGCTAAAAATTCTGCAACCATAAAAGGGGAAAAAAATGGAGACTGAGGGACAAATAGCCACCTCTGCCAGTTATACCACAGACCTAATCCCTTACTCTACAGAGAAGTGCTCTTCACTAATACTAAGAGACTAGGTTTAGACTTAGGCTTCCATGGTTATCTATTACATCTCAATAGAAGTTTCCTAGAAACCACGATGCTTTAAACTCAAGTTGAGTCTAAAGGTACCTTGCTCGACTTAGAGCTATGGTCCTTTTATAGTTTTGACATAGATGTCCTAGTTATGACAACTATGGCAGTGGGCTTGTACACCCTGTGGAAAGCTCTGGATCACTTTGAAGCATTCTGGTGTAACAGAAAAATTTAGTTTCCTTTCATAAAGATGGTCCATCAAGCTTACTGTCATACTGTCAGTCTGGTTTTGCTTTTCAATGAATACAAGTCCTTGAATGGTTCCCTTGTTAAAGTGTGATTATTGGCAGTTGCAATAACCAAGATTTTAGATCTTAGACTAAAATCTGTATTCAATCCAAAATTGTAGACTGGTAAAATCACAAAACAAATACAATTAGAGATGAGATTTGAAACACGTATGTGCTGTCTACATGTATGTGCTGTACTGGGCACAGTTAGGTTCTAGATTAGAAGCACTTGTGTAGGAAGTGAGACATAACAATGAGGTAAGTGCCTGACTAGAGAAAAGACCGATGTACTCGTACAACAAAAGTAATGAACAGACCACAACAGAGAGAAAATTTAAGCTTGCTTAAGGAAGCCAGGGGAAAACATCAAATAAAATGGAAGGACAGGAAATGCAATCAGAAGGAATCACCATGGCTCTGAAGTGTGAAGGGACAGGAATGGTTGGAGAGTGTAAGAATCTCCAAGTGGCCATGAGTGGGAATGGGATAAAGGCCAGCAGTTGGGTAGCTCAAGAGTTTGGATTCTATTCTGGGAACAATGTGAATCTGCCAAAACTGTTATAACACTTAGGTTTGACTGAAGTATGGAAGATGTCCCAATGAGGAAAGACCAGTGGCAGGAAATTGCAGGGATGGATCTGAACTAGCACAACAGTGGTGAGATGGGAGACGAAAAGCCAGACGAAGCTTAGAAGGATCACCTCTGTGTCATGTGCACTGACTTTGGCACACAGTGAATGCCCAATACAAAACTGTTGAATTAAATTTTATTTTCAAAGACTATTTCACTTATATTAAGATTTTCAGAAGAAAGCTACAGCAGATAGTTATAAGAACGCTGCATAAATAGTCACATACTAGGTTATTAAAAAAGAACTTAAGCTTTTAGTATCAATTGTAAGAGTTTTATATTTTCTTTTTTTTTAATAAACTAATACATGAGTTTAGGATACTAATTCTGAGTGCACTAGGTGCTAAGAGATTTTTACCTATTCCAAACAACAAATAAAGGAGATATTCGAAGAACGAATAAGAGATCTAGGTTAAAATGAATAATGTATTAAGCATAGAGACAGATACTATTTAGTTTTATCATCCAAGGAAAAGTAATTCACTTCTTTCTAAAAACATAGAAACTTAGTTTTTATGTGAAAATACTACTCAACAATGAACACTATCAGAGAAACTTTGTTTAGACCAAGGCAAAACAATTGAAACTAGCTCAACAAATATACAGAGTGTGCCAAAAAAAAATGCACACATTTTAAGAAAGTAAAAAACTGTTATTAAAATTGTAATACTCAATATATACCGATAACAAAAGATAAATACAAGTCACGAGTATACATTTTTTTGGCACGCCTGGTATTATCACCCCTTCCCCCATTCAAGCCTACAATCACATAAGGTTTGTATTTGAAATATTTTTAAAACCTTGCGTTTCATTAATTAGAATATTGTTATAGGAATAATCAAGTATCCCCAAGTTTCCTAAAAGTATATAGATGCCCCATCTCAAAAAAAAAAAAAAAAAAACTATTACAAGACCATCAGCAGATAACAGAGAATGTACTCAAAACTGATATAAAACACGCTAGAAAAATGAAAGAATAATCCAAGGGAAAATATTTTTGCACTAATAAGTAAAGATTAAACAATTAGCCGACATTCTGTTTAAACCTCATGAGTAAGTAAAGTTTGATAAGCCTCAGGTTTCATTTTAGTGAGAATTGGCATCTGAAAACTAACTTAATCAGTTAATAATACAGTATGGTCAGTCAGTCTCAGGTAATTCACAGTATGCAATTAAAATCTTTCAGGCAGATAGAGTTGGGCCCTAGATAATTATAAGGGCAACACCACTGAAGAAAAGTTCCCAGCTAAAGTCGGCTATAAGATTCAACACAAAGCCAATTAATTTGACCTACTGAGGTTCAAGAATTCTGATTCCTGGACTTTACTCCAAAGATTTTCTGCCTTAAGAATTTCCTAAAACCTCAAAACCAGCATATGAAAGGCCCTACACATTCACAAACTCTTAAAACTTCATTCCTGAAAGCTTAGTAATTTTACTAAAATGTTAACATTTTACAACTGTGTTTCAGTACATCCTACATTCTTTAAATATACAATAAAACAGCAGAAATAAAGCTGTGTTTACCCAATCCTCATTTTTTGTTGCTTAACTAAATTACCAAATTGCCAGGTTAAAGATGCCCAGAGCATTTTAAATCATGAATATGCAAATAGTTCGTTTTCTTCCAACCCTCCTTCCCAATCTGCCTCATTCACTTACTCTTTCTTCTCTCTCTCTCACATACAAGCACATGCATACATACACATATGTGCAGGCAGAGCTATAACCAAAAAATAAAATAAAATAATATAACAAGGACCTAGAAACTTCAGATGACACATAAAGTTCATATCGAGTAATTTCCTATACACTCCACGCTATTGCAGATGTAACCATAAAGTGACCATGCTCAGTTGTAACAATATCTTAAATTTTCACCCATTGCCTAATGAGATTTTGTATTTGACAAGTTAAGCTCAAAACGAAGCACCACATTTAACTCTCTTCCTCTCCAAAAAGTAGGTAAAAGTGCATTTACATTTGTTCTTAATAATCTTTGCAATTTCACGCATTCTAGAATTTATCTAGAAGTAGGGGTACTTCAATATTATAAATATCACAAAATGTAAAGTGGTGAAAAGTAGATAAGATTTTAAAAGCAGCTTATTTCAAAAGTATCACTTCTAAAACTTCAATCGACTCTGTTAAGTGTTTTTGCTGAATTTAAACATCTCAAATCAATTATGTCAAGGTAACTTACATTCCTCAGAATATCAAAATCAACAGCTGTAAAAATAAGCAAGAGAAGTAGTATTCAAGTTATTCAAGTTATCAAGTCAAAAAAAAAATTGCTTTTGGTTGTGCCTGAGAGACTGTCTTTTCATACAGCAATGCAGAAACTACCAGACTGAAAGAAATCAGAACACTAGACCATAAAATGAATCCTCTCAGGAGACCACAGTTATTCAAAGACCAGCTCCGCCTTGCAGCAGTAATACAGCTGAGTGTAATGACTTTTTTCTCCAAACTAAGGAATTTTCCTTGGTCTCTCTGCCAACAAAACATCAGAGTTTTCTGAGGCTTATGAGGCAGAAAACTCATATGCAGATGTTTCTTGGTTATACTGTACATCACTTACAGTAAAACTCAAAACAAAACAAAGTGAAGAGTTCTGTAAAGTAAGCAACTTACTGGTCTATCCAGACCATCTCTGAAAACAGGAGGGACTTCTGTTCCTCTGATTAAATCAGCATTCACTGTTACTAGGGAACTGCTTCTGGATTAAAGAAACCAGAATATTCCAGTGATTTCAATAATAAAAAATTTTTTAAATGGTTTCAAAGGAAACATGTTAAGTATTCATCTACATCATAATTGGAACTCAGATTTAAGATATAATCTTTATTAATCTATCTACAATTTTACTTCATTTCCTATACTAATAAATTCTTAGGAGTTTTATATCCTTTAAATTTAGGAAGTCATAAGTACTCAGAAATTCACAAATTAATAAGTAATATATGTGTAAGAGAAAGTTCTAGAAAGGTAAGAACCATTACAATGATTCACCCCCACCCCCTCAGGTGGAAGTGGGGTACAAAGGATCTCTCACATTATAAATTTGCTTCCTACATTTCTACTGTTATTTAAATATTTATAATTACTTTTGGAATCTTATTTAAATACCAAAATATTAAAAATACTTTATGCTCCAATGAAATAAGACACATTCTTCATGGACTGTACTTTTTTGATCAACATTTCTTTCCTTGAAACTGAAATTGAAAGATCTGGAAATCATTTATTCAGAATCTTGTGCCTGCTATCTGCTCAAAATAGTCAATGTAGGCCCTAAATGCATGGGACTTTCAAATTCCCACAACAGTTTGTCCAAGTCAGACACCTGAAATCCATGCCAAAAAGTTTTGCCTGCAGGCAGTCTACACATGAAGTCATACACTTCTCCTGAAATAAAGCACGACTCAAAGATAATTTTACTATTTTTCTGTTAAGAGGGCCCATTCACAGAAGAGGGACTGACAACACTGGTGACTGATTCATCTTCCAGTGCTTGAAGTATCCAGAGTTCATTGAATTCAACCTTCTTATTCTATATGTGAAAAAACTGTGGTCTAGAGAGTATAAATTGATTTCAATCACCACCTGTACTGTACAACTCTAGGAGTCACCGTCACACTATATTCTATGGAAAAGAAATCCCAGGGGTACCATTTACATGCAAGATGGTAATGGGGCCCCTACAGTTGTGCAATGTAGCAGCCCTGATGACTCCAAGTTCATGCAACTATTTAGAAACAGAACCAGGATTAGAAACTCATCCCCAGCCCCTTTGGCTTAGCACCATGTGGCTTCATAAAAACATGGCAGGGCGGTCGGGGAGGGATTCAAACAGTAAAGGTGAACTTAAGATAAAAATCCAAATGTTTATCCTCTTTCACGATATGCATTTGACCCCTCATGAACGATATGACTACCACAGACTAATCCTGCATTAAGAACATCAACTACACTGAAAGGAAAGCCTGCAGAAACTAGAGACAAGCCTACAGAACAAAACAACTTTAAGAAAATATAAAGATGTCCTACACCAATGTAACACTCAATCAACAGTCTGTGTCCCAACGCTATAGGTGAGAACAAGAGTAAATATTTCACTTGTAGTACCCAAATCTGAATCCCTATTGCTCTCTACCTCCCACTGACTACACCACAAAGGAGACAAATGCAGGGATTCATAATCACAACGGTCATGTGCATTTGCTAAAACAAAATTATCTGGTCCTGTTTCCTAGTAGAAGGGACCAGCTTCGTTCGTATTGATGTCATACCACGGAATCACTTCCAGCTACAATCACTGATGCCAGTTAAGATAAGAAACCAGTACATTCAGTTGTCTACAGGCTCTCAAAACATATTCAATTTTTCTACAAAGAGAAACTAGGCCAAAAGTTAATGCCATTATGTCCAACGTTTTTTGTAACCCAGTATCACTCAGTGATATGGAAGGCACTACATAAAAACATTTCTGGTCACTACTTAGTAAATAAGCAGAGAAGCTCTTCCAAGTTCTGAAACAAACAAACAAACAACAACAAAAACAGAGGAATGAGAGGTAAGGAGAAACAAAATGGACACAGGTCTTTGAAAGAGTAGTGGCATAAAAACTTCATGAAGATTATATAACAAGACTAATCAATCCATGTAAGAGAATCGAAGAGATTAAATCTCCCCAGACATGTTCATACAAAGACAGACCACCTGCTATGAACTGAATCATCCTTCCAGCTTTCCACGCATGTGCAACAAGCATGCACACACAACTTTATTCTCCTTTCACCTGGTGGTTTGAAAAGTTAACTGAGGCTGAGAAATTATTTCTCTTTATGCACTGAGACACCAGTGAGGATGCAAGAGACAAAAGCATACAGTAAAACAGAAAGAATAGGAATCAGAGCCCCTCCAAAAAAAACAATAATAAATACCTCTGGAAATTCATGTCTCTGAACCAAACTTTTAAAACAGTTTGTGCTGCCTCAGATCACCAAATCCAAGTGCAGCAGTGAGAGAAGAGTCTGAAAAAGTCTAATATTAGCCACAGTCACTAGAGGCTGCCTGGAGGTGCTCTGGGGCTGCTGGAAGCAACTGAGAAAGCCCCATGTTTGCATCAGTGGTCCTCAGGCACCAAGACAAACTTAGGGTAAGATGCTGCACTTTGATGTAGCACCAAAACCCGGAAGGGACTTCCCAGGAAGACTTCTCTCACATATCCCTCATCACTTCTGCTTTTGTCAACCAGCATGCAGACATCACACCTACACACACATGTATCAACAGCTAGCATTTCCAAGGTGGAAATGCAAGCTCAAAGCACACAATAGATACGTGGGTCTCAGATGCAAAGCTGCACATTCAAAGCCTATGTCGTTACCCACTCTGCAGCCCCTGCACACACCCTCCTCCTCCTCCACCTCCATGCTCCTAATTACACAACCTTCAGTTACACTGCTGGTACAGGCAAGCCCCTACTTACAAGCAGGTTATCTTCCAAAGTTCATTTGGAAATTTATTTTAAGGCAAAACTAATATTCTTAGAGCAATGCTATGAATGATGATTAGGTTGCCAGGCTGGCCCCCAAACAGAAACCCATTTAGTCCATAAGGCAAACACTACTATGTTCAGGAAGACCTACCAATCTATTAACATATGTATGAAGACCAAGAAGCTGAACATGAGTTAGGGTATTATTTCAATGGGGAAAAAATGCACTCCAAGTCAGAAAAAAGAGAATCGAAGAAGTTACTTTTTCTACTTGACTCTGGCTACCAACAGATACAATGGAATATTATTCAGCCATAAAAAGAAATGATAGTCTGATAAATGCTACAAATAGATGAACCTTGAAAACATGCTAAATGAAATAAACCAGACACAAAAGGACACATATGGTATGATGCCTCCTATATGAGGTACCAAGTACAGGTAAATTCATAGCGATATAAACTAGAATGGAGTTTACCAGGAACTAGTGGGAAAGCTGAATGGGAAATTATTCTTTAAAGCATTTAAAGTTTCTGTTTGAGATGATGAAAAATTCTGGAACTAGATAGTGGTAATGACTACACAACACTGTGAATGTACTTAATGCCGCTGAATTGTATACTCAAAAATGGTTAAAAATGGCAATTTTGTGTTATGCATATTTTATCACAGGAGAAAAAAAAAGGTATGACTACAAACTAAATGAGCTAGAGCTAATGGTTTAACTACATTGCTACCTCAAATTTCCCAATTTACAGGAGCAAAATCCTGTACTACGTATCTTAGAACTTCGAGCTGCCTCATGAATATCTGAGATCTCAGATGCTAAATCCACAGATGGAAAGGGTCTACACTATAGCACTCATTGCTGACCATTGTGGAACTCCACAGCGGCCAGGCAGAAGCTCTTCTGAGCCAGACAGTCACACAGAAAAAACCCACTTGTACATATGAACACATACCTTAAGTGTGGAAGTTTTGTTGCTAAAATCTTCATTTAAAATCTCACTCTATCAATATAAGAGTCATAAAACAAATAAATGGTATCACAGAAGAGTCAACTTATGATAGTAACCAGGACACATTTGCTGACAAAGATTTTTAGACAAGGCAATTTAAGATTAAGAAGGCCGCACTGAGACGAACAGCCTCATCCATGGCCAACAGACACAGGACAAGTCCCAGGAGAGCCCAGGTGTAGACTCCAGGTGAAGCAGCCTGGCCAGCCTACTCCAGCTGGGGCCCAAAATGCAAAGTGAGCACAAAATGCACAACCCAACTGAATCACACATCTTAGGAAAAGGCTTCCAGGCAGGCGTTTCACAGTTCACTTCAAGTGCTTAAGCTCCTATTGGTGCCCCACAAAACCACTCAGAGCCAGTGTTGATATTATTTCCAGAAACATTATCAACTACCTCTACATAGAACACTCCCTCTCAAGGCCCATGTAATAAGAAACCCCTTCTCCAGGGTTAAATTTCGACTTGATTGCGTGGTTCCAAGAATAAGAGCTGTCTAATAAACTTCCTCGTAGTATTTACAGAAGTCTCAGGCATAAACTTTTACGTTATGTAAGCATTCAATAAAGTAAGCGTTCAATAAACATTGGCTGCCAATCAGAATTTTTTAGCTATCCATTAAACATCGCTTACAGAGGATGAATCAAAATTAATAAATGGTAAACAACCATTTGTAATATCTAAACACAAATATAAAAAAGTAAAAGAAAAAAACAAAACAGATAAATATAAAAAATAGGTATGTGTAATACTCCCCTGACACCCTTCTCTTTTAAGAGTAACTGTCTTTTGGAAAGCAGTGTCAAGTCATAAAAACACATTTCATGTACTCTTACTTTAAATGGAAAACGCTGAGTGTGGGCTCAGTTCACAACAACGCCCTTTCTCTGAGAACAGCCCCTTTTACTCCCAGAAGTGGGCCCCACACTACATGAGCTAGCCCTGGTGAAGACACCTACCTCAGATGGGGTCAGATTTTCTCTCCCCAGCGTTTGGATTTACAACAGCTAGTCAGGCACACTGTGATCATGGAACTCCCTGGAACTGAAAAACATAAATCCAAGCCCCTGTGGAGCTAGCCTCCTGCCTCCAAGCATCCAGAAGCACAGGAAGTAAGTGTCTACAGGGAGACATATGCTACCAATGTTCCAACAGAAGCAGAAATGGAAAACAATGAGGGGACTGACTGACCTGACTTGGTTTCTGGTAACTTCCTTGACATTGAGTTCTAAGAAATATTCCACACTCTTATAATAGTTACCCATTTTTTTTTGCCCCAGTTAGCTGGGTTATCTATTACTTTCAATTAAAAGTCGTAAGTAAACTTTTGCCAAGGATTTATCATAGGAAAGACTTTAGAGGTTTTTTAGCTTACTTTTTACACCTATGATGACTGAGCAACAACCTAAATATTAATATGGGACTGAGTTTAAAAATTGCAATAGAGTAACTCAATGAAATACAACCATTTAAAAACTGTGCCGTTTACACAACTGTGGTTATACAACTGTGGTGGTTATACAACTGTGTTTGCCAAAATTCAATTAGGAAAAATGTCTGTGTGTTTCATCATTACAACGACATAAAATACAAAGAAAAAGGACATAAGAAAAGGAAAACAGTAGACCTACATGGGGGTATAGGGCTGTGGGTGATTGATGCTGTGTTCATCCTGTTGGTGCTATTAATTAAAACCAGGAAGAAAAATGTAACAATTGCCCAAAATGAGAAATAACACAAATGTCCATCACTGGTAGATGAATAAAAAAATTGCAGTTCATCCATTTAAAGAAATACCACTCAGCAATGAAAAGGTAGGCCACCGACACAACAATAGCGAGGCATCTTGAACACATATGCTGAGTGAAAGACGCCAGACACAAAAGACACATAATTCCACCTACATACTATCCGGAAAGGCAAAACGAGGAGGACAGGACTCAGAACAGTGTTTGCCTGGAGTGGAGGCAGAGGACTGAAGATGGCACAAGGAAACTTTTCGAGATGATGAAAAGTTTTGTTTATTTATAATTGTAGCTGGTGTTATACAACTGTGTTTGCCAAAATTCAATGAACTGTCCACCTAAAATAGGAAAAATGTTACTATGTGCAAATTCCACCACAATAAACCTGATTTAAAATTAAAGACAAGGAAGAGGATGGCCGTTGGACAGGAGTCCACCATCCTCCCAGAATGCCAGCATTTTAAATAAACCTGCTTTTCTTTCAAAACATAAAAAATAAAATAAAAATAACAAAGAAGACACCAAGTTTGGAAAACAATCCAAAGCTAGGAGGAGGCACTGCTAAGACGTGTTTTCAAACACTGGGTGACATTCAGTCATCCCATGTATCAGGTACCCAGCAGATGCCAAACACGGTGTGAGGTGTGAACGTGGAGTGCACAAAATACACAAAGAATAACACAACTATGCAAACACCAATTGTAGTCAGTGAAGAACAGGGTGGCACTCTGATTGCCATCATGGGAGTAGAGGGGTTACTAGCAAGTCATGTGTTTAGCTAAAACTTGAATAAGTAGCAGATTAAGAAGCAAAGAACGGAAAGGTTTTAAGTGTAATATTTTATCAACAGTCAATAGTAACCCAACTGTTTAAATAGATGAAGTGTGGTAATATTTTAGTATTCTGATATACTGTGGAATGGGACCTCCCAAGTAGGCATCCACGCAAATGAAGGTCTTAAAACAGCAGTATGGACAGTGGCCAGAAGATGTAAAGAAGTATTTTGAACTTTAGGGAACCTCAAAGAGTATTACTGTTCCTATAACCATTCCCAATACTTCAAAAATGATTAACAGAAGGTATGCATTTCCCTGAAATGAGGTTGCCTGAGGGCCACTAAATGTTCTGGTATTTCAAAGCAATTTATTATACTTCTTTTTACTTTTGGCTGAATTTACCAAGGTTTCCACAAGCTTCTCAGAGATTCTAAAGGGTCACACACATGTGTGTACATACACACACACACACACACACACACTTACTTATCAAAAAGTGAACTTAAGTGTTCCTGTTTGGTAAACAAAAGTCTTCACTCCACAGGCGCAGCTCAGAGATACTACAGGTTTGGTTCCAGACCACCGCAATAAAGTGAGTCACATGATTTTTTTTGTTTCCCAGTGCATATAAAAGTTCTGCTTACATTTTACTATCGCCTATTAAGTGTGCAATAGCATTATATCCAAAAAATGTACGTACCTCAATTTTAAAATACTTTATAGCTAAAACATGCAAACCGTCATCTGAGCCTTCAGCAAGTCATAATCTTTTTGCTGGTGGAGGGACTTGCCTCAATGTTGACGGCTATTGACTGATGGGGGTGGTGGCTGCTGAAAGCTGGAGTGGCTGTGGCAGTTTCTTAAAATAAGACAACAATCAAATCTGCCTCTACAATTGACTCTTCCTTTCAGGAACGATTTGTGTGTGACATAGGATGCTGTTTGATAGCTTTTTACCCACAGTAGAACTTCTTTCAAAACTGGAGCCAATCATCTCAAACCAAGTTTATGTAATATTAGAAATCCTTTGCTGTCATTTCAACAATCTTCACAGCATCTTAATTAGGAGTAGACTTCATCTCAAGAAACCACTTTCTTTGCTCATCCACAAGAAGCAACTCCTCGTGAGTTAACCTTTTATCATGAGAATGCAAGCACTACTCTCTCCTTATCCTCCTTAACTCACAAGCTGCTCCTTCTCAAATGCTTTTGCTGAGTCTTCTCTGAGCAGCCTCTAAATGTTGAGGGTAAGCAAGGCAGGGCTCGGGCTCAGCCTTTAAACCCTTCTTTTCCTACACTCATATCTTATTTTAAATACATTCTGTTTGGTAACAACTCCCACAAGGATAACTCTAGCCCTGACGCTTCCCTAAAGCTCCAGATTTGAATACCCAACTGTCAATTCAACATCTTCATTTGTCTTGCCTATCTAACAGGCATCTTAAATTTCACCTGTCTAAAAGAGAACTGCAGGCTTGCAGACCCCCACCAGCTTCCTCCTTGCTCCAGCGCGCCTTACTCTCAGTGAAAGATACCACTATGCATCCAAGTTGATCATGCAAAAAAAAAAAAAAAAAAGAAATCAGCCTTGATTCCCCTTTTCCTGTCACCCCAATAGTAACTCCAATAGGTGCTGCTGCTTCAAAATACATTCCAAATGCAACCATTTCCCACCTTCACTATCATTTCAACTCAAAGCCACCATTAGCCCCTTTCCTCCTTACAGTACATTCTTCACATTGCAACCAGAATGATCCTTCTGAATTGTAACTCATGCAAATCTCCTCTCAAAGCCGCCTATGGTCTCTCATCACACGGTAACATAAAAAAATATACTCAGTGGCCTGGAACAATTGGCAACAGATTAGCCTTTGTGCTACGGTGACAAGAAATATGTTCAAAGGCAAGGGAGTCCTCCCTGCCATCCCCAAATCAGATGATATTACTTAAACCTCAAAGTCAACTCTGAGAGGCAGAGGGAGAATCTCTGAAAATCGATAACCACCCATTCCTAAATAAATGAGTGTTCAAACAAAAGTAATCTGGTTTCACCTTAAATAGAAAAAAATAAGTCTCTAAACAAATATTAAGTTTGACTGTGTTATACCCAATCAAAAAACAACTACCATTCTGAGATTATTTTGTATCTCAATTTCAGACTGAAGTTTCTTCTAGCTCATATGTCTTCAACATAAAAGATGCACCATATGTATCCAAAGAGTCATTAGTAAGTGTGTTACATAATTCCCCGCAGAAATTTCAACTTTAAATGTATAGGTCTTTGTTTAAATGACCTGTTGTCTGCAAGTTTTCAAACAATGCTTCACTTTGTGTTTCCCAGGCAGTATAGGAAACAAGGTATGCTACTGTTTCCATTCCTCAAACACACTGGGACTAACATTAAATACAAAATATTTTCTTGCAAATTAGAAACATCTAGAAATATAGTCCACTAAATCTAGCCTCATAAAAAGAATAACCTCTGGGCCGGCCCGGTGGCTCAGGCGGTTGGAGCTCCGTGCTCCTGACTCCAAGGGCTGCCGCTTCAATTCCCACATGGTCCAGTGGGCTTTCGACCACAAGGTTGCCAGTTCAATTCCTGGAGTCCCACGGGGGATGGTGGGCTCTGCCCCCTGCAACTAAGATTGAACACGGCACCTTGAGCTGAGCTGCCTCCCAGATGGCTCAGTTGGTTGGAGGGTGTCCTCTCAACCACAAGGTTGCTGGTTCGACTCCTGCAAGGGATGGTGGTCTGTGCCCCCTGCAACTAGCAATGGTGACTGGACCTGGAGCTGGGCTGCACCCTCCACAACTAAGATTGAAAGGACAACAACTTGAGGCTGAACAGCATCCTCCATGACTGAGATTGAAAGGACAACAACTTGACTTGGGAAAAAAAAAAAAAAAAAAGTCCTGGAAGCACACACTGTTCCCCAATAAAGTCCTGTTCCCCTCCCCCAATAAAATCTTTAAAAAAACAAAAGAAACAAAAGAATAACCTCCAATGTTTACTTTACTAAAAGTTTCTAGCATTTTTTTGTTTTTGTTTTTTAAGTCAATCACTAAAACTTTTTACCTCCTCCTACACAAGGCAGGAAGAAAACACTATGCCCTACTCTTTTCACACCTGCCTCTCCACAGGACTGCCTCCTTAAGGGATCCTCATCAGGCAGCAGGAAGGCAACAGGGCTCTGTGCTATTTAGGCCCTCCTCCTAAACGGGGACGATTTTTAGGCCTTCGGCCACTCTGATTTCTAACTTGGCCCTAGATTATCATGAGTCAATTTTTAGAAAGAAACCCTTCCGAAGTCAGGCAAGACCCAGTAGGATTAGCAACACTGCTAACCCAGTGAGAAGCCCCTGAGGGCTGTAGAGAAGAATGCCCTCCAAGGATAGTGGGGTCATGACCTTCATAGCCCAAACCACCCACTGCCCTCAGTTTGGAGCAGCCCAAGGCTGGGCTCCCATTGCAATGTGTCAACCCATACTGCCTGTAATTTAATCAGGTTAAAAAAGAAAAGGAAAAAACAATATCAAAGATGAAAGAGATTTCCCAATCTTATGAGAATTTTAACCCATGTACCAGAAAATATGAAACAACTCAGTGACAAGATTTTCTTTCCTGAAATGTTATGCTCAGGAGGAACACTGAGATTTAAGATTTGTGTGACAGCCTTGGGAAGAGGTAGATATTGATAAAAATATTCAAAGAAAATTTTAGTCACCTTTCAAAAAAAAGAAGAGCATCCCAAGAAATGTAGTAAGTTAACTATCCCCTTGTGCTATTTATAAATATAACCATAAACTACAACATCTGTAATTGGAACAAACCTACCAGAAACCCTAAATATATCAGATGTTAAAACTCTACACCATTTACTACTACACCTCAGTAAAAGACAACTATAGTAACATGAGTTTCAACTTAAACGTTTGGTTGATTTTTCCATCTCACTACAACGAAGCGTAAGAACCTCAAACGAGGTTTGAATATTTTAACAACTGAAATTTTATGGGAGAGCACATCCAAAAAATAGAGGGAAAAATACATTTATACTATTTCATCCATGCCTTTCCTTCAAGGACATCATGACATATCAAAATTATATCTTGTCTGAGCCCACAAGTTTATAGAGTCAAAAATACTTGCTATCCAGTTTATTACTAATAACAGTAAATGAAGACCTCATGAAAATGTTAAGGACAACACATTGGCCCTAGTATTTAGAAGACAGTCTGGCTCGACTCAGAACTGTAGGTCAAGGAATACTGAACATTCACTCACTGGTCCTGGCTGTGGCAGTGAGCATCTGTTTATTGGGAGTCTCCGGCCCTGAAGGTGAGTACACCTCTACCTGTCAGGTATCCTCCCCTCCATCTACTCCAGAGTTCAAGGATGGCTAAATGCAGGAGTGTGCCAAGAGAACAAAAGAACACAACATGGACCTCAGGAAGCAAGAAATCCAACAAAGTCCCCTCCCTTACTCTCATAAGCAGAACAAAATCTCATTGCTCCAAAACTGGCTACTTTTTGTACTTCTCAGATGTGAGTGTAGGAAGAGGGAGCCTATGAGATCTTAGAATCTGTCCTCAATAGACTTAGAGAAATGGATGGTGCATTTTTTTTTTAGCGAGAGAAAAAAGACATTTAATATGCATATTGTTGTGCTATGTAGAAGAATCTGGAAATTCACAAGTTCGGCTTTGTTTAGCTTTATATTTCTAAGGTAAACATATTTAATGCAAAGTCTTTAGCTCCATGAAAATGGTCCAAGTCTGGCTCCTAATTGTTTGAAGGCCCGAGAGAGCCTTTAAACTCATTGGTATATGAAAATCAATCACAACAGAAAACTCTAAATAATTACCCTCAGCGATAAATTCTCAATAGAAACAATTCAGTAATTTGTTGGCTCCACCCTTAACAGCAATCTGCAGCTTAGTTCTGGCCAACAAATTCCACGCTGACTGAGGCCAGGACCATGGCTCCCATTCTCACAGATCTGTGGACCCTGATGGCATGACAGGCTGACTCAGGGCTTTCAGGCAGAGATGGACGCAATGAAGACATGACCTTAAAAATGAGAGAGAAATATTCTACTCATGCTCACTCAGTTAATATTTGTAGAATTCAATAGCGCCACTATTTAAAATGAATAATTCCAGCATCCCCCTCATGCCTTTCTCCAAATGATTTCAACCCCTGTAAAAAGTATTTTAATCATAAGTTAAAGGAAATAGCATCTCTCTTCTTGAATACTAACTTCCTAGTTTAGACATTCCTAGTAAATGCATGATGCTAGTGTGCTTTAATGTAATCCATATTTACAGTTGAGAATAATGCTATTCCCTGTCATTACACAAACAGAAGACATTTTAGTTAGCAATAAAAACCTTACCAATTTTCTCACAACTATTCTCTTAATATTAGAAACTTTAAAAAAAAAAAAAAGAATCCTTATATTGATTTTTATTATATTCAGAGCCTCCAATTAGATACAAAAGGAGGAACTCACACAATAGCTTTAGTCCCACAGAAGCTAAGTGGCTGCAGAACTGGAGCTGGTTACTTCATGCACCACCCCACTAGGTCACTTATCCCTGCTATAAAGGGACCTTTTACTACAAGAGCTTGCATTCACTCAACAAACATTCATGAGCCGCCTACCATGTGCCAGCTATTCTGCTAGGGACAGAAGACAGCCCCTGTCATCAAGGAACCTTCAAAGAGCATACAGTGCAGTGAAGAAAACAAGAAAGTAAATAATTACAAAAACTGTAAAAGTAGAAGCAACCAGAGCCTAAGGGACTAAGAGGATGCATTCCACTCCTGAGGATATGAAGAGAACGGTTAAATGTAGCTCCCTGAAAAGGATGAAGCTTGAGCAGCATATAGGGAACAGGCAGTGGGTACTTCTCAGCCGTTTAGATTTTAGGGACTAATAACATGTCCCCTGCAAAAAACTGGAGACAAAACATGGGAAAGCCAGCTTTTAATTTTCCACAAAGAACACTTCACACAAAATACATTTTTACTATTGCCAGTGCGTTATAAAAGGACATTTTTTAACACAAAAAGGGAGTACAAAACTGCAGAATAAAGAACATTCTTTCAGTTTAGATTATATATTTAGCCTGATGACATGTTAGTACGGTTGTTTTTTTATTTTGTTTTTTCCATTTCCCTGTGTGATGGTAAACATTTTGTCACCAAGCCCCCCTGGTTCATAGATCCCCATTTGGAATCTCTGAGCTAGGGGAAAAGGATAGCCAGGGACAGAGAAAGCGAAGCCAGAGAAGGGAGGTGCTAGATGGGACATGGAGGGCAGTTTCCCAGCTCTCCGGGAAGATCAAAGACGAGGACCAGAGAGAAAGACACACACAAAAGGAAGTGCTGAGAGGGCCAGTGGACCAGAAAAGGCCTGGAACAGATCAAAGAAGAGACAGTGTATACTGATCCGGCCACTGGAAGCCACAAGAGAGACCACAGAAACCAGCACACACGTAGACAGAGCCATCTAAAGACCCATCTTGAGGAGCTGCCTCAGCAGAGGCCAAGACATCTGGAAGGCATCACCTGGACCAGACAACCCTCACCCACTGCCTGAAACTATGGTGCTATAAAGCTCCTCCAGGACCCTGGTTCCAACTCAGATGTGGGCGTGCAGCAAAGGGAGGAAAACAACCCTTAAGAGGAGAGAGCAGCCCTGGCTAGGAAGTTTGAATTGACCAAATTTAAATCCTGAAGTTAGGTCATCTGTTTAATAACCAGCACTTAAACACACTGTGGAATTAGCTCATCTTCAGGAATACAGGAGGCACGCACAAAATAATTCAGCCCAGGCCAGAACACATCATCACAGTTCTCTGGATTACTTAAGAGCTCACCCACCTCACACCAACTCATACTGTTTCACATATATTTCAGAAAGCAAATTAAAATAGAATTTTTTTTTTTTTTTTTTTTTTTACGATATTACTTTCCTGATAAAGTTGACAAGTATTGTGGAGGGAGGCTGACCTAATGCTGTACAACTATCTGAGGCTTCTGAATGTCAGAAGGACTAGTGAGAGAAAAAAGGTGTGTCAACAATGTTCAGTGCATCAAGGGACTGACAAGTGGGGACTGTCCCTCTCTGACACATTGTCAACCCCTACTTGTCCAGCCACAGTTAGAGTGTGAGGCCAGGATGGGGCAGCAGGCAGCTACGTCTTCCATGGATAAAGATAACAAAGTCAGCACACAGCACTTCAAAGTCCATGAAAGTGTTCTCACTGAAGTCATCCTCCCACCTGACAGCCAATGGGACAGACAGGTCCCATGACAATCACTTCCTCCTATCATGCCTCCCCTTTTAGAGATGTCCGACTTGATGTGTCCAGAAATTCAGCACCTTGTCCAAGAAATAGAGTAAACAAATAGCAATGGACATTAAATCCAATTCATGTGTGATCTTGACCTCCTTTTCATCCTCCTTCCCACAGGAATAAAAGAAACTAATTTGGGGTAGCTCTATATAGCGATAGACCCACAGCTGCATAGACATGAGGGCATGTGTTATTTGTGGAGAGCTCCCAGTTACTCAGCTACTGGGTTACCTACGTTGGGCAAGCCAAAAGTAATCTTAGATGCCATTTCCTCATCTGCAAAAACTGATATAACAACAATCCATCTCATAGGGTTGTTTTAAGAATTAAAAGTGGGCCAGCCCGGTGGCTCAGGTGGTTAGAGCGCTGTGCTCCTAAGGCCAAGGTCGCTGCTATGAGCAGCCGACCAACGACTGGCAACCGACTGCCTCAGCCAGGGTTGCAGGGAGACCACAAGGCTCCTAATACCAGCATGGGCCAGGGAGCTGTGTCCTACACAACTAGACTGAGAAACCACGGCTTGAACCGGAGTGTGGGGGGGGGGGGGAGTTGAAGAAGGAGGGGGGTGAAAGAAATTTTGGAAACTCTTTAACTCACAATTATTAGTTGCTAATAGCAACAACTTCGTGAAACAAGCTTTATTATTATCCTCACTTTACTTAATGACCAAAGCTCAGCAACTTCTTCATAGGGTCAAGGGAAATTTCTGGGGTGATGGACATGTACTATATCTTGACTGGTATGTTGGTTATATGGATGTGTATTTGTCAAAACTCATAATTGTACACTCAAGCTAGGTGCATTTCATGGTACTTAATTGTATCTAATTTTTTTTTTATAGATCCTGTGGTCAGTAAACAGCAGTATATATTCCAGAATCATCCATTAATACACATTGGAATCTATAGATGTTTTACTTGGCTCTTGTTCTGTAATCCACCTTCCAACTAATTCCTTCCCACCCAATATAAAAACGTAGAATGTTGACTATACCTACTAACCACAATTTTTGTCTAATCTCACAGACATCAAACATGCCCTACTTATGCAGAATTTTATGTTTTACTGTTACCTCTAGAATACAGAAGGTGCCAAAAAAATGTATATACATTTTAACAAAGGAAAAAAAATGTATAAAAATTATAATACAATGAACGACGCTAGCATTCATTTTATTAACGCCATCTTTTGAACAAACATTACACTACACATTGCTACTGTAATTCAATTCAACTTCGAAAAGTAATACATAGATAACGTCTCTTAAAATGTGTACATTTTTTGGCAACCCCGATATAGTCACCTAGAGCCCCCTAAAGGAGTTGGTCTCTGGCCTTGACCTTGTAGGGTATTATACCCACAGACCTAAACAATCACCTTGTAAAGTAGGTCAGGACCACACACCAGATGTCTATAATCCCAAACCAATAGATACCTGAAAATGTAAAATATTATCTCTCAGTCTAAGTCAGCATTCCTTCAACATTTTTTGAGCAACTAAGTATAAAGGATGTAATATTCTATGGATTCCTGATATAGGTAAACAAAATTAAATTCTTACTCCTGTGGCTATTACCTCGTATTGTAGATAATTTTCAGAATTCCATCAAAAGGTAAGCTTTTTCATGAAAATCAGTAAAAAGTGTAAGATCAGAGCAATACGACTAAATCCCAGGATAGCACTGAGCCAACACAGGACAGACTGTCCCTATAAAAGTAAAGAAATAAAACCAAACCACCATTTACATGCAGTGCTTATCAAGGACCACCACCTAAGACTGTATAGCTAAGCTAATAAAATAATTTGATGTAAAGATTCTGCATTCTGTTTGTTTCTAAATTATGTACAGCTAGTTAAAGAAATTACCCAAAGGGCAGCACAGGCTGTTTGGGAGAAATGTGGGTAGACTGAATATGCAGGGCAGAGTTTAAAACTAAAATAAAATCTTTTCCTGAAAGCGTTAAATGACCATGAACAACTCCGTTTATAATCTTTTAGCCAGTTGCCTTATCTCTTCAAAGTTCACTTGGCTAAAAGGAAATAATTTTCCATTAGAGCGATGCCAAGACCAATTGAAAAATGCCATGTTGTGTGTGTGTGTGTGTGTGTGTGTGTGTGTGTGTAGTTACGCAAGTTGGCACCTCACACTGTACCTCCCAACCTTCACTAAACATCAACTTCCTATGCCCTTTACTTGAAAATGATTACCTACGTTAGGTTTTCCACTGGCAAATAAAAGTTCCTTAACAAAGGTCAATGTATGTTCACACCTAACTCACAGAAGCAGCCCAAAGGAAGAGCTAATCTAAGTAAAGGCACTTTTCAAGTCCTAACACTGTCCATTCCTTAGAAGTCTCTTTGGTAATACAGAACTGTTGACTTCAGGGCTAGAAACCACGACTGATACCCAGGATGTAACCGGTTTTATGGGACATTCTCTTCCCAGCTCTGATTGATACCAGCCCTCATCTCCTAGTTAAATTTCTACTGGGATTAGCTCCATTTACCCATGCAGCTTTAAGTAATGTAATGGGATTCAAAATTTCTATAGAAAAGAAAATGTTCAGAAAAAACAGTCATCCCTATTCAACATACATAACCTTGGATCGCTATCTGTAAAATGGATGAATTTTACAGTGTTTTATTATTGTACAATCCAATGATTCAAATGATTGTTCTGATGGATTTTGTTTGATTCTTCTTGAAAGAAGTCTGAAAACTATAAAATCTCATAGAAATGTACTATATCGTTGTAATGATATGTAACTCTCAATTTTCCATTCGTCTACTAATTTAATGGCTTACAAGATTTAACATTCTGTTTTACGTTCTGTGGTTAGAAAATAGAATAACAACTCATAATTCTAAGCTACGTTATCTGAAATGTTACGTATCCAAACTACTGCATGTCTTTGATCTCATTTCAGCACTAATGTGAAGAAAATCCTAGCAACAGCAATTTATTACTTCTTATAGAATTAAAAGTAAAGTAACAGTATCACACTGGGAGTGGGGAATGGAGCAAGAGGGAAGAAGACTTGAGTCCTTGTCCTGGTTCCATAACTTAACTCACCGTAATATAAAACACCTACCCAACCAGGTCCAGTCCTCAGTTTCTTCATATACTGTGTTTCCCCCGAAAATAAGACCTAGCCAGACCATCAGCTCTAATGCGTCTTCTGGAGCAAAAATTAACATAAGACCCACTATAATATAATATCAACTGCTACTGGTACCAACCAATTCTATCTAAGGAAGAAGGAAAGTTATCATACTGGGATAACCATTCCCCACTCCCAGTATGATACTGGGCTCTTGCGCCTGGAATTTAATTCCCAACAGAGAGCACCAACAGATCCAAGCAACAACTCTGACAAAGGTGAGTGGAAGAAATGAAATGAAATTTCCTGTCCATGAATCGGAAAAGGGTTAAAACAAGAAACAAAGGAAGGTTATTAGCACTTATTCACTACTATATACCTGACATTGTGGTAGAATAACCCCAGGAGAGAGGTGTTATCTGCACGGTTCTCATGAGATGATGGGTACGAAGGCAAGGATGTAACTTACCCAAAATCACGCGGCCTAACGTAGGTGGCCACGTCTAACTTTGGTCTAACTGAAGTCTGTGCACTCTCCTGAATTCCTGTACCCAACGTTCTGGATTCCAGTAACATTTTTTGCAATTCTATAACAAAGTATGTCTCCAAAGTTTCATCAGTGACGTCAGGGTGAGAAAAATCTAGCAAAATGTTGACATGTCTCCATTTTATTACTCCAATTTTAATAAAAACAGGAGGAAAGAGAGGAAAAAAGCAATACCCTGCCCTGTAGGCTTCTACTTATACCATATAAGTAGAAAGTAATTTTCATTTGATTAGGTACCTATAAGGTTATAAATGTTACATATTTAGCACATGATGTAACCAAGATTTTTCTACCAAAATAGTCATATCTGCGATATAAAATCATTTCAAGTTTTTCATAACAAGAGAAATGCAGGCTTTTCATAGCTCCATTCCTTTTTCATTGATTAGACTCACTCTTCTTATCTGGGAATTAAAATGAATTAGTAAATCCCTCTGCATAGTTGTCATGAATATCTCCATAAAGCACCATCAGAAATTTTTAAGTATTAAACAAAAAATGTAATACTTAAGAGTATTAAATCAAATCCAATAATCAGCAATTCTAGTGAACCACCAAAAAGTTTCCCAGAAATGCAAAACTACTCTGAAACACAAATCTTATTAATATAATAAGAGAAAGAACAATCCCAGACTGAAAATTCATCTCAATTCCTCTTTAAAATGTAAATACGTGTTTCTCTAAACAAGGAACAGCCCAAGTCTCCCTACTGATAAGAAATTGTCAACTTGTGACTGTCTGCACAAATGGAGAAGGTCACCAATTCTCACAAGTGGAATTAATTCTGTACAAGTATTGGCACATGGGCATATGCCAGGTGTCTGGAGAATGGCACTTTATTAAAACACAGAATTATAACTGAGAAGGAATAAGAATTGTACACCTTCCAGCTCTGTGTTCGCCGAACTCCTAACAGCAGTCTTTCAGAGACACAAGGCCACACTGAGCAGCCTCCCTCTCTTCTGCTTGCTGCGGATTTCACAGTGGATGAGGGGGCTGGGCACAAGGAGAGGACAAGGAGGGAAAATCGAGAAAAGCAATAAGGAAACTAACAGCTCTGGCTTAAAAGACCTTCTAGTAGCTGTGACTAATTGAAAAAGGAATTTCAAACTCCCATGCCATCAGAGCTCTTGATTTATTCCAGGCTACATCTGGTACAAATAATTCTAAAAGTGCAAATGCACCCAGCATCACAAGGTTTAGACCCTATTCTCAAGAAACAAGATGTAACCAAAAGCTATTGGAAAAGGTCACTTAAAAGATTATCCAGAGAAAGTAAGTGAAACCACAGACAGTAGTGCTAAGTATCTTGCCTGTCAACTCTTTTGGTGAGAAGGGAAAGAGAAAGGTGATCAAGGATCAGGAGTACATAACCAAAAATGTCCAAACAGCCTCAGGTTTACAAAATTTGGTCGAGGCAGTGACAGACTCCCTGACGTATGGCACAACGTTAACGACGTGGGAGACTATTTCTAGCAACTTAAACATGTCCAAAACTGTACTTTTCACAATGGCTGAGGCTCTTCTGACTGACTGCCCTGAGAACCATGTCTATTTGCACGGTGTTTGGCCCATGGAAAACGCTCAATACATGGTTTGAGGCTGATGAAAATCCAACTTAAGATTCTAACAGCAAGGATTTTTACTCATGTCTTTTACTGACCACTCAACATGAAAATATAATCCTAACTATACATTATTGTATATATGACTTGGTTCTACTTACAGGGTCTAGATTGAGGATCTAATAAAACAAGTACATTTTTCTTAGTGGAAAATTTTATCTTACCCTTTGTAACCTATTTCCCATTTCTCCAATCTTTCTCTCTCATTAACTAGTAGGACTTCCACAATCCTCCCTTGAATGACCTTCTATTGGGGTAGGTTAGTAGAAATGTGCAAACATGGTTCAGTTCTGTAATTTACCTAAGAATGAGATGACTGGGGAATAATAGTTTACTGTATAATAAAATATAGACTTTTTATAGCTGAACGTGACACACAGAGGCTGGGGGAAGGGGTTGAGCCCACGTTTGAATGGCATCTTAGACTGCTTCTACCTATACTGGCTTCTATTCCATGAAGCTAGCCAAGTGAGCTATGTGTTAAAAGGGCAGTTTCAACTTGATATCATTCATTGTTAACAATCATCAAAACTACGAGATAAACATAAGCGAGAACTTATTTGTCACTGACCACTGTTAAACACCTATGTTCAGAACTCCTTATCTGAAATGAGGTCAAGAAATATTGACTTTTCTTTCCAAACTGGTATATATGTAAATAATGCCAGAGTTAAATTTTACCAAGTTTCCAATGCAGAAAAAGTATAGAAGCAAGCTAACATTAAGTCAAGACTCAATGAACACTGCCATAAACTATATTTTAAGCTATACGCTTATTTACCCAAGAATATATATTTACACCTCTCCTTCCTGCTCTCCTGATAAGTGTGACTCTCTCCCAGAGGAAATCCTTTCTCAACGACAACAGAGGATACAAAATGTCTTAAAATGTTTTAGTTAATTGTAGATCAGGGTAATTACGATTGATTGGCCTTCAAGCCTAAACACTCATTTTCTTTTCTTTGCAGTGAGCTTAACTATAAACTGACAAGGTACAAATATGTAAAAGTATTTAAAAGAATAATCATAAGGTAATGTAATGGCTTTACAACCATCTTCTCATGGCACCTTACCTGGAAGACTGACGTGTTGTTCCCAGCTTTGTTCCCCGTCTTCGCTCTTCCTCTCGCTGTGTGCACACAATGGAGACTGGCCAGGCCTGCCCTGCCGCTCAGCACAATTCTTACTGAAACATGAAATCAGTACAATTTCAGACAAAATTACACTACCTGGAAGTCATTTCCTTGCCACTCCTTTGCCCTTTCCTGCTAGTCTGAGAAACTTACAACCTGTACTTGCACTTCATCTTTCACTGGCCCAAAACAATATAGATATTCACCCCTACTCAAGAAGTAAACATATTTCCTCAAGGGAAACTTTAAGTGACTGAAACGCTCTTCGTTTTATAGCTTCAAAACGAAATAAAACTCCTAGGTTAGAATGAAATTAGGATGTGTGACTTTTCTTACTTTTACTCACCAAAGTAATGTGCGCATAAAAACATTCATTGATTTAGATCTGGGCCTCTTAGCAAGAGTTAAATACAGTTTATCTTTAAGTAAATAAATACATTTTCATTTCTCTTCAACATGGGGCTAAACTGAAGGTTAAGGAAAATCTATTAGCTTTAACGAACAAAAATAAGGTTTTAGAATCAAAGATTTATACGCAAATAAATATGTACTTCTGAAGTGCTTGAAAGCTATTTACTTTAGTAGAACACCTCTAGATTCAAGCTTGTTTACACTCCAAATTTGCTGAACAAACCCTTTCTTACTTGATTGTGTAACAGCCATCCGAGCAATCACAAGTTGCAAATTAACTGAGAGTGTATGAAAATGAAATTTTATGGTTATGTATCTATCTGCATAGTGAAGATTAGCATCCAAATCTCTCATCCTCAAAGTGGGGGAAAGAAATCTTTTTTATCTTCAGCCAAATGAACAAGAAAATGTCATGCATTAACATCATGAATTACCGCCCACAGAAAGGAGTAATAACCACTGATTTCAAAGAATATTGAGGTCATTTAAAAAAATAACTATCATCAGGGCAACCTTTCATAAAACTTGATTCAGAAATACAGTTTTAGAAGCAGTAGCTGAGAATCAGACTCAGTTCCTAGTTATACTGGACTGCCACAAGCCAAGGATGGGGAACCCTCGTCAAAGCTGGCTTTATTAAACCAAATTTCAGGTTGGCTAAAGCCATAATATATCATCTAATGCCTTTTTCTTTTCTTTCTTTTTTTTTCCAAACAGAAAAAAATATATATAGGGTGGAGTCACTCATCCTCAGTCACTCCTCTGAGGGCCAAAAGACACAACTGCCCAAGCACCTGGCAGCTGAGGTCAGGTGGGGTCTCCTCCATTGCTTCAATAGAAAGTCTGGGCCTGTTACCTAGTGCCCCCACACACCGCACACCCTCATCCTCCCCATTCAGGTATGGTCGGTCCCCTGGCTTATTCTTAGGCTCTGAAAGATGGAGAGTGAAAGCAAAGGGACTCAGGCGCTGAAGGAGAGCACTCTCAGCGAGGCCTCTACAAGTCTTCAGGGTATACGTAAGCGTCCGTAGCATGGAAAGATAACTCAAGTTTGGGGAATCAGTCAGGCTTATTTTCCCCTCTTCAAATAAACAGTTTAATTTTTAAATAGTGTTAGAAAATCAACTTGGGAAGATTTGTAACTATATATACATCCAACCACACATCAGGAAAGAAAATTTAGGATGAAACTACAATAATGAATATAAAAAAAATTCTAGCAAAATAATACTACCTATGAACAATGGAAAAATAAATGGATTGTGCGCCTAATTTATATAACCACAGAATAACAGCTCTGAAAGACTTTCATTCCCCGGAATTTAAAACTTTCTGCTTTGATTTCCAAGAATATTGTTCCTGATGGTCTATACCATACACAACTATTTCTCATCCACAAACACAATCTGTTTTGCAACAGTTTCTACTCCAGGGCAATGAGTTCTTACAATGCATTTGAAAAGAATCTGATTCAGAATTTGGGGGGTAAAGATTCTTTCAAGTCATCTTCTGCCACTGTCCTATATAGTTCTTAAGCTATGATTCAGGAGCAGTAAAATTTTGTTTTTGAGAAAGTCAACATTAAAGTATACAATGTCTATAAGTCAAAACCACTATTAACACAGGCTTTGTGTTTGTCTTTATAAGGCAAAAACAAAATGGGAAAAAATACCTGTAGTATGAAAGGCAAAAGTTTACTATCAATCCATAAAAAACTCTTATGAATAGAAAAATACTAATATCCCAGGAGAAAAATTTGGCACTACATTCAATTAAAAGGGAAGAAAAATGGACAATAACCAGATTTTTGGTGTTCAACATCATTTGTAATCAAAGAAATGGAAATTTAAATATTGAGATAACACTGTTCACCTGTAAAGTTGGCAATAATTATTTTTCCTTTTAAGGATACTTTCCCATATTAACAAGAATATAGTAACACAGGTACTCTCAGAGTGCTGGTGGGAGCATACTTGGGTATAACATATTTTTGAAAGCAAATAGTCAACCTGTATCAAGAGATCTTTGAACCATCAACTGTATTTCAAGGACTCCATCTAAGGAACTATGTACTGTAGATAAAATTTTATAAAGGATATTTGTTGCTCCAGTATATATTTAATAACAATAATTGGAAATAAGTTAAAAGTTTAGCTATAAGGAAATGGCTAAATACATTGTTACATATATTGTTACATCTAGATAATGTAATATTATGTAGCCACTAAAATAAGATTCTTGAAAAACTATAACAGCACAGAAATTTTTTCATAACATGTTAAACAAAAAAATCATATGCAACAGTATATTTGCATAAATTACATAATTGTAAAAAATAAATATTTTGTGTTAGACATTAACAAGTATAAAAAAGTATTAATTGTGATTATCTTTGGATGTGGGATGATTGAACTCTTACACTTTTTCTCAATCTACCAATTTTTATACAGCAAGCATGCCTTAGTTTTGAAATTGTAACAAACAAGGCCAACAGAACAGGACTATTAAGTGACATGCTTTTTAAATGCTTAAGGCAGTTTCATTTCTAAGATATACCAAAAGAAATCTAGCTAGAATTTTATAAACCTATAAAATACTCCAAAATTGTAACCAATTACTGATAACATAATTAAAAGGTGAAGTCTTCTACAAGCACTATTTGCTCCACGTAATGCTGATTAAAAAAAAAAAATAGGTGGAGAAGTTGGTGCAAGTGACATAAGTAACAATACATTGTTTTAAACTAAATTCCACTCCTCAGGTTTTTGGTTTGGTTTTGTTTTTAGGATAAGCAGCTCTAATCATTTCTTCATATAACTTCCCTTATGGAATATTGCACTTGAGAAAAAAATCGATAAACACTTTATACATTGTAAAGCACTACACAAAAAGAGCATCATTGTTTCAATTTAAATTGGCCATCATTTCCTGCCCTTGTAGTTTTACCAAACACTGTTATCTGGGTGTATCTAGACTCCTCAAGAAAGTCCTAGGTTCCCAAGAAGCAGCGACTTTCACTTCGGGTTTTCCCCTCTCCCTCCTCCTTTCCCCTCCTCTTAACACCTCCACACCCACCCTCCATCCCAGGCCTGACGACTTAGCGTGATGATTAATTGAACACCATCACTTGATGAAACAAGAACGCCTTCATCTTTCCCCCCGCCCCCGCCCCCGTGTTCTGCCTAAAACTTTGATTTTATTCAAACAAACAAAACACACTGAATTTCCTTTCTTAGTATGCTGACTACTTAAAATAAACAATATTAACAGAGCATGCGAAACTTTATGCAAGCTAAATGAATAATTAATCTCTCCATACCTACTCCAAAGTCAATTAATCCGAGTCAAAATCAACAAATAACTTGGTAGAAAAGCATATGTCTTAAAAAGAAGAGGACAAAAAGATTTAAGTAAACATAAATCCACTGGTTACTATAAAGTGATCAACCAGGTGACCTTAGGGGTGTATTTTTCTAGAGAGCTAGAGAAACACAAGTGAACCGCAGGAAGCAATAAGGGAAGGGACAAGAGGCCATTGGGAATTGCAGCAACCCCATTAAAGCCATATTCAGCCCTGATTACTTATGCTGAGAACGGACCTAAGCGAACCGCCCAGCAAGAGGGCTGGGGCTGCTGGGCCCTGGCGGGTCAAGCATCTGGTGGGCGGCTTCCGGCTGAAGGTAGCAGCCTGTCAGTCTGCAGTCTGCGTAACTGAGTCGACAGCAAACCCCTTCGGTCACTTTCAAGGTGACAGCTACGAGATCCGCATCCGTCTCTTCCGCACGAGCTTCGCTGTGCCCACGTGAGACCTGCTCTCTACAACCTCCGCTCCGCTGTGGCTGACTCCCCACTTCCCCAACTTTGGCACCCAAGCTGCTAGATTACCCGCCCCCTCCCCGAAAGCTAGTCCCGTCACCCTGTGACGGTCGTGTTCACCAAGTCCTCTCTGCACCCTCACCCGCGATCCCCACCACAGACAGGCTGGGCAGCAGGAATCGACTCAACTCCACACTTACCCGCAGCTCCTCGTATCCAGGGAACCAGCAGTGCGGGGAGACCAGCACTCCGAGCCCAAGCGCCCTTTGGACCCTCGGCGGAGGCTCTTCAGGCCCACCCTGGAGGCCCGCGGTGCAATCTGTGCCCGCCGGGCAGCGTCTGCACCTGAGGACACGCGGCTTGTCCCCACCCCCACCCGCACGCCGGCGGCGGTTTCTGCCCAGCGGGATCCGGGAGTCCGGGGCGCCCCAGGCCCCCGCCTCTCGGGCTGCCTGGGGGTGGAGCAAGGGCGGGGAGTTCGGGAAACTTGTAAATACACAGGCTCCGCCGCCTCTGCCCGCTTCACCCGCTGCGGCTCCTTCCAGGCGGCCCCAGCCTGCGCAGCTGGAGACAAAGGCCAGGCGGCGTCCGAGGGGGCTGCGCCCCGAAAAACTTCAAAGACGCGCGAGGCTGTACCTCGGCTCGCCAACTCCGGGGGCTCCCGCAGCGCTCAGCTCGCCCGCTGCCTCTCTCCTCGCGCTCCTGGGTCCCAGTCCCGACGCCCGCGCGCTCCCGGGCTAAATGCGGACGCGCCCCGTGCCCCCGGCGTCCGCCCAGGACTCGCTGCACCTGTTGCCACGTGCGACGCTGCGCCCCGGGGCTGCCGCCTGCGCACCTGGCTGAACCTCACATCCCACACCACGCAGGTCCCCGCGGGCTACTGGAACTATGCTGCTCCCAGTGCTGGGGGCCCCAGGCCGGGCTGCGGAGAGGATCTGCCCCCTACCGCCCTCCTGGCACCTGTGTTCCCGGTGCGAGCTCTCAGGCTTCGCGCTAGCCGAGGGGCATTGCAGCGAGGGAAGTCGGGCTGTGGAGTAGGGCGTGGGAAGGTTGCAGAATTCTCGGGGCGAAGGTTTGCAAGAAACCAGCGTGGATTGTTGCTTCAGAGTATCACACTCCGGGTCTATTTTATTCACTAAAGAAATGAGCTCCAGCTGTTAGAACTTCAAATAAAAAGTGTGAAGGAGAATACAGAGGGAGAAGCTAGGCCCAACCCATTTGTCAATAAACAAATCAAGTCCTTCCTCTTTTCTAAACCCAGCAAATTTCATTCTTATTAGGCCCGTTTTTAGGCATATTTTTTAATTCAGAGCTTTTCCACAGATGCTCTTCCACTTACAAGAGCTGTAACATTACTGAATCATTAAGTCAGACAACCTGAGTCCAAAATTTAAAAAATAATAATAATTACCTGTTTTGGATTTGCTAAAAGCTTTTTTAAGAGAAGTAAGCTTTTTTCTGAGAATTAATCTGAGGATACTGTATTTGACAGTTTCTATACTATCAACATTAGATCAACTAACAGCTGTATTGCCATTTACAGTTGTAAAGCCTTTTCACGTGTCCGGTGTTCCATTATTTCCTCGACAAGACCCAGGGGTATATGGTCAGATTATTATCTCCATTTTTCAGCTGAGGAAATGGAAGCACAGAAAGGCCAAGACTTTCCCAAGGTCACACAGCTAGTGAAGGGCAAGAGTAAACCCAACAGGCCTAACTCCTAATCTCTTTTTATCCCATTACATGATGACACCACTCACGTGCTTTTGAAGTTCCTGCTGTAAAGACAGACTCCTAACTAGCATAAGTATGATTCTAGGAAAAGGCATGTGATTATTTTTAGAGATACAGCATTAAACACCATTGAATGATTCTCCCTTATGCAAAAGCACCAAAAAACAAAACAAAAACAAATCACTGACATTGTTTCTGCAAGTCATCAGGCAGTTATGCTAATCAGTAACATCCCTCCTCCTTAAGGAGAATACTCCAAGTGTTAAACATACCATTTAATCTGCGTAACCCTCAGGTGACCCAGATGATTTGGACCAACTCCCCCACCACACACACAGTTCTACTGCGTGGTTTAGTTATATCTATAAATATGGAACCTGTTTTACTTCATTTTTCCATGAAATAGATTAAAGAAAAACAAAACAACAAACAAACACACCCTTCTCTAAGTAATCCGAAGCAACTTTTGTGGCCATTGGATAATCTGAAAATTAGCTTCTAAGTGCATCCAAATAAAAACAGAAGTTACCTTTTAGGGACATCATTAGGGACTCTGTCCAGGCAAGTATGCTTGAATGGAGCCTGCTGGCTTTTCTTTCCATCTTGGTTCTGGGCATGTTGCCATGTTCTTGATCTCTGAACTTTAATGGTGACCTGTTACAGACTTCATAAACAATATTAAGGGTCCGATAATAACTCCACAAAACTTTGTGGCCCTTTGCCCTAAAAAAAGGTTCTCATAATTTTTATTTCTCCATTAGAAAATTGCAAATTAAAGCTACATTGAGAAACTAGTTTTTTACTTATCAGATTGGCAAAGATTAGAAAGTTTCATAACCACTCGCAAACGTGTGGAGGAATGGGTAGTCACAAAGCAGATGTATATGTAGATTAAAATGACTTCCATTGAGGGCCCTTCACAATACCTAACAAAATTATAAATGCATATATCCTGTGAGCCAGTAAGTCTACATATAAGAATTTATCTTACAACACACATGAGAAATGGCAAGTCCATATCAGCATCATTTATAATAAGATTGAAAAAAATGTATAAATGTTCTTTAATAAAGGACCGGTAAATTGTGAAATAGCCATAACATTACATCCTATGAAGGCGTTAAAAAATGAGAAAGCTCTTTGCACTTTTATGAAATGATCTTCAAGAGACATGTACACAACTTTTTGAAATGCAAAACAAGTATGCTATACTTTCTACTGAAAAGGAGGAAAATATACATACAACTGTATGTATATTACATGTATTGGTTTGTATATGGGTAAAATAGCTCTGAGAAGACAAATCAGAAATTGGTAAGATTGGTAGTATCTTGGGAAGGGACCTGGACAGATCGAGGGCAGGGTTTGAAGAGAAACTTCTCACTAAATGTAATTTAGTGTTTTTTGAATTTTGAACAATGTAAATACTAGTACACATTCCAATATTTAAAAATTTTTCAACACTTGAAGTTTTTCCATCAGGAATGACTCAGATTCTCTCCCTACTAATTTGACCTATAGGTAAAATAAATGATCAAATTTCTCATGCATTAATGGGGAGGAAAGCAAAATGCTAAAAAAATCTTTCAAAATATTTCTTTTCTAGTTTCTCTAAAAAGGAAGACCGTAGTACATAAAACTCTAACATGCTGTGATTTGGGTTAAAATGATGAGTTTAGCAAATTCCTTAGAATTTTATTAACATTGACATCTCCTAGGATAGAGCTTCCAGTTAATTTTCCCAGTCACATTCAATCAGAAATGAAAAAAGAATTCCAGGCTTATTTAATTCCTAAGGGGAAACTCCAGTATGTTGACCTGAGTAGTAAGGAAGTAATTCCATGGAGTCGTTTTATTTTATTACTAAACTTGATCCCCTTTTTTATTTGTTATTTATATTTACTTATACCACCATTTAAATGAATGAGGTATCTGAACAATTCTAACTACAGGCACAGCGAATTTTAAAAATAAACATTTAGAAGTATTAAAATAGGATCCAAGGAAAAAACATACAGGTAAGAGAAAACATACCATTGAGTAACAAATTAAACCACTGAGTTTCCTGTTGGCCAAGTGCCCCAACCAGTTACATAATTGCCTTTTTCAAAAGAGGCTAATAGATCTTCAAGGGAAGCAAAACTTTCCTAGCACTGGATTCAAAGAGAAATTTTTTTCACTCATGTTTCAGATCAAGACTATGGAATGGAAAACAATATAGTATTGATAATACTTTAAGAAACTTCATATGGTTATTTTTCATAGTGGCTTAGAATGTAAACCGAAAGTATTATAATAAAACTCAGCTTGATGAGGGTAGTTCCTGAACCAGGCCAAGCCTTGTAACAGCATAGTGGAATCAAGGATTGCCTGTAAATAGAGGTGTGTGTGTGTGTGTGTGTGTGTGTGTGTGTGTGTGTGAATAAGCAGTTCCTTGGTATATGCTTTTGAAAGTCAAATGTGGTTATGGTAAAATTCTAACATGTTCACAAATCCCTTGCCTCAGAGACACAGTTGCTTTGTACAGCATTCCAGAAATTTTCTAGTCAGCCAGCCATTTGTAGGTGCTGAAGAATTGTTAGAAGTGACGAAGACTCAGAATGCTGGAATTTTGTGATACTGCTGATGACTTTTTTCCTATTTCTGTTGAAAGAAAACATATATTACAAATATCCACATGACTTTTAATTTTTGTATCCCAAGGTGCTGAGACATCCATGGTCAAGTATAGAACTGATTATCTGTAGCAATGACTGACTAGCCAGAAAACAGCATGAAAGCAGTCACCAATCCAGATTTATTTATACATAACTCGTGGGTTCCTAATCTATTCTTCCTCCTAGTGGACTTGGAGACTCAACTGGACTTGGAGACTCTCCTCTCAATGTTCCTGGAGGGGAACTGTCAGAGTAGGGATGTTCTTGTGTAGAAGTCTACAGATTTATAAATAAAGCAGCTCCAGAAAGAAAGAGTTCCTTGTTGCAAGTTCAGGGTAGTAGCAATAACAAGTAAATGCAGCTTCCTCTTATCAAGATGACCTGAGAGCATCTGAGAAATTCCTCCCACACGGGGGAAGGCATCTTCAACAATCTTTCTAGTCCATTTATAGACTCTGTAGAACGAACCATTCTTATAGCATGATGCCAAAATTATTTTAGCTCATACACAAACAAGTTGTTCTGTAGTTCTTTTTTTGACCTCTTCATATTAGGAAGAAATTAAGAAAAATATAGCACCATCAGTTTGTTATGCAACCACTTTAAAAGTGTTTACTTTGAGTGCTGAAAATGTCATGAATAAAGTAACTACTGGTCTGCGTAATCCACTCCTGACAATGAATCATAACTGTGTCACAATGGGAATTGGTTAGTCTTTGCTCCAATCAGAAGGAGTCCTTCCTTAAAGGAAGGATGTATTTTCAATTTCAAAGTATTTATTGCTTTATGAAAAAATACAATAATAAGTCTGTGGCTTTCCAGTCTCATACCTTTGAGACGGTCACAATCTACTTAGACTTTTTGAATTTGCTTTTAATTTATGCCTGTGGTCTTGTTCTCTTGGCCAAGTCTAAACCCACAGAGAGCCGGGGTAGCTTTCCAACTTGCTCCCATACCCCTTGGGCCCTGCTAAGTGATGAGAGAGCACCTAAAAAGAGTGCAAGGAGTGGAAACCCATGAAACCTAATGGGTTCAGTGTTGCTGCATTGTGACTGGTACCCAGTATCCAGGCCTGGTCTACTGATTGACTTTTGTTTCATTCCTTTTGCAACTTTTGGTCTTGATTCATAGTTCCTGATTCATACTTGACTCTGAGATCCTCCACCCCCTGCAAAATGTATGCAGTAAAGTGGGCCTGGTGCTCTAAGCTGTAACAAATGTTTACAAATCATAATGATGTAGGAAAAGCTGTAAACTAAATGAACAACAGCAATTAGCCTTCATGCTGTTAAATAAGCATTCTTCAAAATTCAATCACTCTCTTAAACATAGGCTGGCAATTTAAAGCCATTGAAAATATTATTGTCATTATTTTCTCCATGTAGCGAGTAGGACTAACACTATATTTGCCTAAATCACATTGCAGTGTGCCAACATTGCAAGTCAGTGCCTGATTAGTTACCAGACAGTAAGACAATCTTACCTTTGCATATCTGGAACACTGAGAAGTCAGGTTGCTAATCCAGGACAGTAATTTAACACCACCAAATAGTTATCTATTTTGGATAAGTATATTTCTGATAGTTTCTTGAATACCTACAAAATTACAATTAATCCCCACTAATTTACAATCCAATTATCTGCTCTAGCTAATTGTTATTTGTTGTTTCCCCCAGGGGGAAAAATTTATTGTCTGCATACCGTAAACAGGGGAATAAATCTACTATGAACACCAAAAATATCATTATCACTCCAAAACTGAGGGCACAAATTGAAGTTAGAAGATTTAGTTTTGACATTGAGATTTGTTTTAATTGATTTGACCTCTCTGGATCTCCGTTTCTCTTTTATAAAATTAGTTCTTTATATATCATGGGGTTGTGAGCATAAAATATATTATTTATGTATTTATGATTTGTGTATGAGCTCATGTTTGGAATTACTGATATCACTCATTTCTCTTCCCATTGGCCTATGAACTTGAGGCTACAGAAAAACTTGTCTTCCCGAAAACATAATTCTCTCCAGTCTACCAATGCCTGCCGACTCTCCCCATTTCAGCCTTTTAGTTCACGCCTGAACTATTCAAGCGAGTAGACTAATAGCCTCTAATCCATTTTGCTTCTACTTCCCTATCTATAAAACAAATTGAGTACGCATGTCCACTATTTCTTTACTTATAAATTAAGCACTAGAGTACTGATATATTATGTACACAATAAACCATATGAGTATATAAAAATAGAAAAGGGTAAGATTTAAAAATAAATAGATAAACAGATAGCTAGAAGAAAGTTCTCATATTTTCTTCCCATACCCCACCAGATACGTTCTGGTCCCATTTCTCTTAATGGTATTTATTGTAGAAGAATTTTTCATTGGTGAAGTTAAAGGGCAAAAATAAATACCATTTTTGGTGTAAATACCTAGAGCTACCTAGTTTAAAAGTTTGGCATCCTTCAACAGGCTTTCATTAAAATGCATGTACCTGGAAGCCACCCTTTAAATATTAATTTAACAAGATCAAACTTTGCATCCAGAAAAATATAGTTGTGTGAAAAAGAGACAATAGGTCCAAAATGGAGTCACTTGTGCTAAGCCCGCCACAATTTAATACCTAACCTAACCGCCTAACAGTTTCAGCCTCTCCCAGGAGTGGAATTTTATACCAATCAGTCTGGAAGTTCTTGATCAGCATTAGCGAGGTAATCTGCCTGATAAGACCTCCTATCTTTCCCCAAGGGAAGGTGACCTTGCCTGAAATAATCCACTTTTAAAATTTTTGTGTCCTGCCCCCATTTCTACCTATAAACGCTTTCCATTTTGTACAGTTCTTCAGAGCACCTTTCTATTTACTATGGGATGCTGCCTGATTCATGAATCATTCAATAAAGTCAATTAGATCTTTAAATTTACTTGGTTAAATTTTTCTTCTTTAACAAATGAATTTTTTTAACCTTCTTCGATGTATTTTTTCCAACACAAGCAAGTCAATTCTCAGCGAACACTGACTGAGCAGCCTATAAATGTAACTCACTTCTTAAATAGCATCAGATCCCATAGGTTAAGGACTGAGTCTCACAAGACTGCTCCCACTTCAGATGCCAAATGCAAGTCCAGGTTCTTACCTGTGCTGCTGCTGATGACCAGCTGTAAAGTGGAGGTTCCCATGACTTCCTCCTTGGGTTGGATCAGTTTGCTCCAGAGAGTGAAAGCTCAAAACCTCTAATCACTTGGTCCTTCTAGTGACCAGCCCCATCTAGGGGCCCCATTTTAAGGTACCTCATTTGCATAAACTCTAGTGTGCTCAAAAGGGGCTTCTTGTGAATGACAAAAAGATATTCCTATCACTCAGGAAATTCCAAGAGTTTTAGGAGCGTTGTGCCAGGAATTGGGATCAAAGACCAAATATATTTCTTATAAAACCACATCTTTACTTGTAAAATATAACAGACACAAAGCAGCATGAAATAAATGTATAACTTAGTAAATATATAGAGTACACATCCTTTAAACCACTAACTACTTCGGTCAAGAAAGAAATAGAATAAAAATTTAAAAAAAAGGAAATAGAATGTTGCCAAGCACCCCTCCTTATCATGACCCCTCCTTCAACCCTGATAATAAACACATTCTGACGTTTATGATAATCACCTTCTTGCTTTTTTTGTAGTTTTATTATTCTTGTATCCATCCCTAAACTCTGTAGTTTAGTTTTGCCTACTTTTAATACTTATTTTAGTCTACCCGTTCTCTTTCCCTCTCTTTCTCCCTCTCTCTCCCTCCCTGCCTCCCCCAGCCCAGCCACCAAGTCTCTGGATTGGATTTGTTGAAGAAATGGGATCATTTGACCTGTGGAGTTTTCCACTGTCGGGATTTTTTAAAACACTTCATTTATTTTGACATTCAATATTATTTTATATTAATTTCAGGTGTACAGCATAATGGTTAGAAATTTATATAATTTAAGAAATGATCTCCCTAACTAGTCTAGTACCCATCTGGCACTATGCATAGTTATTGCCATATTTTTGACTATAATCTCTATGCTCTACTTTACATCCCCGTGAATATTTTGTGACTACCAATTTGTATTTTTTAATCCCTTCATCTTTTTCACCCTGCCCCCAACACCCCAACATCTATCACCCCGATAACTCCAGTACCCATCTGACACCATGCATACTTATTACAATATTATTGATCATATTCCTTATGTTATAATTTACATCCCCATAACTACTTTGTAACAATCAATTTGTACATCTTAATCCCTTCCCCTTTTTCACTTACCTCCAATCCCCCTCCCAACTGGCAACCATCAAAATGTTCTCTATATCTATTTATGAGTTTGTTTCTGTTTTGTTTATTTTGTTCTTTAGATTCCACATATAAATGAAATTGCACTGCATCTGTCTTTCTGTCTTACACTCCACTCAGCACAATACCCTCCAGGTCCATCCATGCTGCTGCAGATGACAAGAACCCATTCCCATCCATGGCTCAGCCCATTTTCTGGATTTTGATGATTGTACCCCCATGTTTGTTCTATCTTCAGTTCGTTGGTTGTTGGGTCTACAAGCTTTATCAAATTCAAGTTTGATTTGGGTGGGGGAAGAATACTTCATTGATGATATTGTGTTCTTTCACCAGGAGGTGGAAAATGTCTGGTTGACTCACTTCTCATGATGTTAGCAGCCAGTGATGCTTAATGCCTGCATCCATTACTTCAATAGGGGTTGCAAAAGAATGGTATTATAATTCAACCATTTCTTCTTCACTTAATAGATGGAATATTTCTGTAGAAAGCATACCCTCCTCTACTATTTACTTACCCAATGAAATGGTTCATATAGGAAAGATAGGAAAAATACTTGATACCCTATATTTCCCAATTTTAATAAGTCGATGAGTTGTTTCCCTGGAATCCTGCAAAGGTAACCAATAGTTCTCTGTTTTTGTTTTAATTATGAACTCATGTATTTCAATTCATTACAGTTATTATCAAATTTTTCATCTTTGGCCTTTGGGAGCCTTTTTAAGTTGGCTCCTGAAGTTTTGTCACATGAGATTAGTAACCTTTGAGAACTTTCCTGCTATCTGATATCACAATATTTTCCAGGATTAGCTTGTATATTTCCTGGCCCAGACTTGGAATCAGCCATTTCTCTTAGAGGCTAGTTTCTTTTAGTGGTAAGGTGTGTTCCTAGACCACGATCTAGGTGCTAAGGAAGTTTATTCATACTTGGTTTGTCAATGTTTCTAGGCAGAGCTAGGCAGTATTCTACATCCGTTATCTATTGTCTCCATCAATACCTAGACTATACATAAGTTTTCCACACTGAGAAGCTTAGTTTACAAGGACAAAAGAGATGATAGAATTAACATATCACATGATTATTTGTTAATCACACAGTATACACCCTTGATGGTCCCAGAATATCATACCATTAATACTAACTCCAGCAAGATGACTGAAAACTGAAAATGTTTTGTATTTGCTTCCCCCATTATCTTTCCATGTTTTTAAGTTGTATGTTATCTATACTGTCAAGTGTATTGCCGTTACAGATTGTACGCTCACATATCCTTATTAGTCTTATTGTGCATCAGACACACATATGTATATATGTGCATGTATACCTATATGTGCGTGTATATCTGTTTAATGTGCATGTATATCTGTTTAATATGTGTGTATATCTGTTTAATGCTTACCCCCCATCCTCATGTCAATCTCTCTCATCATTGTGGCTGTCTAAGCTTGTTATGAAGTGGATTCCTCAGAAAGTGCTCATGGGAAAAACTCGTACTCCTTGACTTTTTGCAGTAATAACATTTTATATGCAGACTTTATCTTTGAAAGCCCTCAATTCACATTTTATCTCTTTGAATATATTAAATGTTATTCCATTTTGTTCTAAGTCATTGCTGTCAAAAGTTTAATGACAAGTCTGATTTTTTTCTTCTATAAGTGGACTTTTTGCCTAGATGACCCCAAATAATTATTTTATTTAAAATCTAGTACTTATACCATAGCATATATTTATGTTGCTAGTTCTGGATCAACTATACTACAGGTATGTAGTATAACTTTTCATATGTAGCTTCAAATATATAGATTTTTTAATTTCAAAAAAAAGTCCTTGATTATGTGTTGTTTTTTTGTTTTTGTAATGATTTTGTCCATTGCTTTGGTTTTATTCTTGTGTGATTTCTTTAATGTCTTTTAGCTCATACTGAAATAGTAGGTAATGATCTTCACCTGTTTTGTGGGTGTGCCTTTCTGACATTTTTGTCATTGTAGGGTTGTTATTCAATTTCTTATTCTCTTTTTTCCATATAGTAATTTTCAATGGGATTTAACCTCGATAACTTTTTGTTCGTTTTTATGTGAAATAGTTTTCCTGAATTTTTGGAAAGGGGCAGGATTTGTAAAAGCTTTTCTAATTTCACAGCTCTATTGCTCTCTTTTTGTTGTTTTTGTGTAGTGTTTAAAAATATAGCAGCTTACTTTCTGAGATCTTTTGGCTCTTTTCTTCCTCACTTTTATGTGGACCCTCTCTTTCCTTTGTGTCCATTGTCCCTGTTCTACTCAATTAGCATTATGTTCCCAGAAATTTGTCCTCTGTGCAGTGCTGGTCCTGGAGTGGAAATTTGGCTGGTTAGTTTTAAACATTCCTGTACCCCTCCAGGTACTTTGTACTCCCCAGCCATTGGAGTGTCCAAACTTTTTCCAGTTTCAGCTGTCATTCTCAGGTTGAACCTCGAGCTTTCCAGTGAGCACTTGTTGGCTAGTGTGAGATTCTCAGACCTATCAATGCTTCACTGCTTCCCTCTGCTTTCTACGATGTGCTGCTGATAGCACCCAGCTCTTGTAGTCTTCCTTAATTACTCGTATTTTGGGGTTCATGCAGATACATGTTTTGTTATAGATGCTGTCCATGGGTTTTGATTTTGCTATCTGTGACCCGCTGATTTTATGCAGGGATTGGAAAAATTCAAAAATGGATGACCTCCCATCTTCCAGACACATGTGACAATCAAATGGAAGCGCTTAGTAGCCACAGACCCTATTTAGTGGGCACTTCTTGACAGAACAGAGAATGAAATGTTCAGATAGGTTGGCGGAGGCCCCCAGTGGACGCTAAAAGGATGCCAGAGAGAAAAAAGGGAAAAGAGCCGAAGGCAACCAGCTTTTATTTGCAGTGTAATATGTGCCAGATATATATTTTTTCTTTTCTTTTTCCGTGTGTGTGTGTGTATGTGTGTGTGTGTGCCAGATATGTTGGTGGTAGTTTCCACGTACATTATTTTATTCAATTTAATCTAATAATCACCACAACCTTCTGAAGTAGAATTTAGATCCAGGGGTTTGTAAACTCTATGCTCACTTCACTTGGGATTGTGAGAAATTTAATTCCTGTGAAGGAAAAGGAATTGATTACAGTGCAACTGAGTGGAAATAGTCCCTTCAGCATTAGAGAACCCTGTTAACTCCTCTTGCTTTTGTCAAAACTTTGTTGTTCGGTTAGATCCTTGAAGTAAGATCATGAAAAATCATTAAAATGCAAAGAATGATACAGGTAAAAAGAAAAAGCATAGAAAACATATATTTACTAAAATGTAAAAGGAGTGTATTTGATAATAAAGATACTACTATAAAAGCAGAGAATTCAGATGATATAGAAACAAACCCTTGAGAAGTTATTAATTTAAACAACAGTAAACAGTAGCTTCATAGGTAGCATGGATTCAAGAATTCCTTGGTTAAAATTCTGCGTTGTTCAGATTAATTATGATGATGATAAAAACAACAATACCAAACCTTGATTGTATACCACGCACTATTGTAGGCATTTTACACTTGACATAGGTTAATTGTTAATTACTCATGACAACCTTATTGAGTAAGTATTTTTATACTCATCTTATAAATGATAAAATTGAAATTCAGTCTGGTTATAAATATGCCCAGAGTCACAGAGCTAATGAATAACAAGATTAGGATGGAAACCCAGGTCAGTCTGACTTCCAAGCACCAAACTGTGTCTTTATAATTCTTCATAGTTTGTTTTAGATTTACTTTTGTGCTCCTACCCCAGATGTATAGCTCAAAATATAATACACAGCTATAAAAGTAAGGGTCATTTTTAAATGAAAAGGATCAGAGTAATTTTACAGGTGTTTTTTTTTTTAAAGACCTCTTAACAAAGAAACACTAGTCAGGTCTCACTTGAATCAATTTACGTAAAAAAACCAGAAACATAAGGAGGTACTCCTGTCACCACTGTCACTAAATAGGGAATGAAAATAAATCTAAATTTGTATATTTAAAATTTCAACAGAATCAAACAAAAACAGTTATTATACACAGCTAGAAAACAGAAATCACCATATGAACAAATGCTTTAAATACAATGCATAAATTTAATTTGAAACAGCTTTTTCTTAATGATTAAATCCTAATGGAAAAATAAAATTAAAAAACATAACTAAAGAACTGTGCTATGTTTTTTTAGAGAGATTAAATAGACATCAGTATTTTGCATTCTAACATATAGATTTATTGAAGCACAACTAAAATTGTTGAGAGAACTATTAGTGAAAAATAAATGGCTAATAATGTCAAATATTTTCGAAGGTAATAAGGGTGGATTCAGCCTAACAGATTTGGAAACATGAATATAGTGCAACAACAATCAAAATCATGCAATGTTAAGTCATCATAGTTTGAAATATGAACCTGATCCATAATAGAGACAAAACAGACAGAGGTCAAGGGATAACTGCTTCATACACTGTTCCAAATAGTTACCTAACAAATTAGAAAGAATAAACTTAGATAGATAAACACATGAGGCTCAAATACTGCAATAAATTCCAACTATACCAAAGAGGAAAAGCCTTTAAAAATAAACTGAAGAGTACCTTATTTATCCCATATGTGGAGAGAACAATCACTGGAGAAATGAAGGTTGTTACCAAGAATAAGGTAGATTAATTGGATATACTTTTAATCTTCTTATTTTCATGCAACAAAATGTAAAAGGAAAATTTCTAATGTAGACTAGATATGTTACAAATATAACCTGATAATAGAGTCCCTCCAAAATATGTGAGGAAATAAATGATTATGTAAGTCAATAACCACGTGCTACTGCATGAATGGTCCCAAAGTGCAAGGTCAAGAAAATATAGACTAAATCATGTTTTTCTTAAAAAAAAAAATCACAGTTGTATTAAAAAAGAAAAAGAAAAAGGCAAACCCAACAAACTTAACATCTTCCTTAGAGACATATTAAACTGGAAGAAATTTTAAAAATTGTAAAACTGAATCTTAAGTCTTTGGGGAGAGGGAGAAGATATACTTTATACATTAGTGATAGAACTATAAATGGTTATATTTTTCTGGAGGGTAATCTATAACATGCTCTGTGATCTATCACCCATTTCTTCTGTCTGAGGAAGGAAACTAACTTATGTAGTAATTTGCGGTGCAGTATTACCTATAATGGGAAAATTTGCATCAGTTCAAATGCCCCAAAATATTTAAATGTTCAGTAAACCATGGTATATTACCATATACAAATTAAAATGACAAGTGGAGGATGTAATACGTGGATATGTTTCTATGAGCTAAAGTAAAATAAAACAATTCGAACCCATGATAATATTGCAAAATTATATAGAAATATCTGATCCAGATCAGGAAAGGATTTTGATTAATAGAAAGGACGTGACACTGTTCATTAAATTCCTTTACCTTTTTTTTAAAGAAAATGCAAACAATTACAATAATGATGTACAACATTTATAGAACATTTGCTATGTGCCAGGCATTGTTCTGTTTGTGTTTGTACATATATTAAATTTTTTATCTTTGCAACAATCCTATGTACTGGATACTATTTTTAAGCTCCATTTTATGGATGAAGAAATTGAGAATAGTCAAATAAATTACTCCAGGTTACACTGTTTAGCTTAACTGTTCCAAAGTGACAGTGTCTTCAGAATAACTTAGATGATTCTATTAGCTGGTTGCTTTAACTTCCCCCCAAACTCTGGGACTTACATCTCTTGTTAATATTCCTATTCATTCCTCTAGAGTGAAAAAAGAAAAGTAGGAACTGAAAATCTCAAAAGCATTCCAAGAAGTCAAAACAATGAATTATTGAATACAGAATTTGAAAGGAGAAAGAAGAACTATATCCATAAAAAGTTTATTTAGGAAGATCAATATAATAATGAGATAGTAAAGATATTCTGGTATTCAGAAGAGAGTCTTTTCCACAGCCACCTCTCCACTACAGACACACAGAGACACACAGACACACACACACACACACACACACACACACACACACACACAGAACCATCTCCCTCTTCATCCCCTGATTCAACAAATTGCGCACATATATACCCACTGGCCCCCCAAATCCCAAGGTTTTGAGAAAATCAAGCAGTGCCCTCAGAAAAAGGTTAGAACTCCTCAAAAAAGTCCTCATGAAATATGGAACTAAAGGATAAAAGGACTGGCCATTTCAATGCTCAGAAAATGGACTAAGAAATCCACTGCTTTTTTTTTTTTTTATTCGTTTCAGGTACACAAGACAAAGTAATACTTAGACGCTTATCATTTATATCCCTCACACTGTGTGAACCCCCCTACCCCCATCCACTATCCCTCTGACATTGCACACAGCCATTACATTTCCACTGTCTCTATTCCTAATGCTGTACATATGTATATATGTATATACATACATATATATACATAAAATTATAGTTGGCATTCATTATTGTTCAGCTTCAGCTTCAGTTTCAGGTGTACAGTGCAGTGATCAGGCATCTACATCATCCCTGAGGTGGTCTCCCAAATGGAACAAGTGTCCGTCGGATACCCTACAAAATCTTTACAACATTATTGATTACATTCCCCAAATTAATTTTCAAAACCCCGTGGCCATCTTGTGGTTACCGACTGTTTTCTAATCGCCTCACCTACATGGATAGACCTAGAGAACATTATGTTAAGTGAAATAAGTCAGACAGAGAAAGACAGATACCATATGATCTCACTTATATGTGGAATCTAAAGAAAAGAATAAGTGAATGAACTAATCAGAAACAGTTTTGGAGACATAGAGGAAAAACTGAGGGTTGCTAGATGGGTGGGGATAAGGGGGAAATCCACTGCTTTTAAATGGGGAAATTTTCCCAATTCGATTGATTCCAAACCTTGTGTAGGTTGACTGTCCCCAGGTAAGCCTGACCTGTCAGACTTCTTTGTTGCTGCTTGATTGAATTATTCCTTATCTTACATTCAGAGAACAAGGTGAACTGGAAACTGGGAGATCTTTGAAACCGCTTTTTAAAAACATCATATACTGTTGACATGTCTTCTGTTTTGTACCCCAGGTAAAAATGATAAACCAAGGAAAAGAAATAAAGTTAAATTCAATCTCAGGTTCATGGACCCATTGTGGATAATTATGAGTACATATTATCTGCATGCATGTGCTGGAGCTCTGTCGCCCATGAAAATAGGATTTATAATAAACCCATGGCTAGTATTTCACGACAACAGCCATAAAGCAAAGACTTAAAAGGTTTCATCATTAGACTAATTGTAATTAACTTGATCCTTCAATGTAACAAAATCCTTCTATCTGCTTTCCCAAGCTATTATTCCTTACATTCAGCATATTGGTTTGTCTATCATTAAATATTCATTTTCTACAGTGCTTTTTGGAAGGCAAACAAAGCAGTCACTTTACTGTTTTATATTGATTCCTGGGTTGTCCTTGGGAAAAGCTTTCAGTAGGTTAATTGGTTTTGAATGATACTTAGGTTTACCACATGACTGGCAACTATATTTTTCTTCTTAGTTCAAACATAGAATGTTAGATCCTTATTTTTCTCATCTAGTCTACACTCTCATTATTAATGAAGACCTGAAATTATACTGAACTGTAACTGAACTCTATCTATTTACAAGAATATTAAAATAGGAAACAGGACTATATTGCATGCTTTTACCAGGCATGATTTTAATTGTTTTAAAAAGAAGTTATGCAACCAATGAAGAATGGAGCCTTCAGGGAGCCCTGAAGCTTAGGGCTTCAGGTATATTTTTGCCTTCTTTGGGAATGAACTAAATAGTTTTATTTAGCTGAGAAGACCCTTTATCAAGATTTACTTACAACTGGTTTAAACCTGAGCTTGTGATTTATAGAATCTTCCCAAACAGCCTCAGTACCTTTTTACAGGACAGTTTTCACAGATGTATCCAAGTTCTTGTGAGACCCATTTGGCTTGAATGTATATGTCTTTTCTTCCATAAAGTAGATTTATATGAAATAGTGCCCTCTACAATCTCAAATATGTTAATTACATATTTGATGTAGCAAATATTTAAGAGAGGCCAATTATTATCATGGAAAAAAATACATAGATACATGTAATAGTAACTTTCTTTGTTTTCCAGCTTTACAGAGAGATAATGAACATATAACATTGTATAAGTTTAAGGTGTATGTGTCACTTTCTTTTTATTATAGCTAATCCAAAAATGTTTATTAAATAGATACCATGTTCTCTATGTGCTTTATCATTTGCTGCTACTACTCTAAAAGATCCACTGTACAAAGTATAAAGCAAAGGATGAAATGTAGTTCTTGTCCTAAATGAGCTAATAGATATAATAATAATTTGGAATTCATGTAAAGCATTTTCTTCCATTTCTTTATCCTCTTAATGGATTACTTTATTATTTAGGCTCCGTATACCCATTTTCTTACTCTGGATGTGATCCGAAATTGCAAGTAACCTGTGAAATATCCTTCATTTTCCTCTATCACCAAAATTCCCTTAAGAATTTCAATAATTATTTTTATGACGAGCATTGTCCTTAATGTACATTTTACTAAACCAGTCATTCAGGAACTGTCACCATAGTAGTATTCATCAAAGAACTTGAAAGCTAAATCATTTCAAGTGCAGTTACCTCAGGTTCTAGGTTCTAAGCCCTCCTCCTTCGCTGCTCCGGGCAGTGCCAGTGATTAGGAATCCAGTTATCTATGAGCAATGAAACAAGCCATGGTGTTCAGGAATTTATCAAATGCACTGAACATAAAAGATTATTTTTTAAAGTGGTCATCTGTATTTTCGATTTTGGTAATGGCAGAGCAGCTTGTATCAGACTAGACCTTCTGCAGGAAACAATTATACTCTATGAAAAAAATATAAATAATGTCTATTGGAAGGCATTGCAGAGTGACCAAAAGCAGGCAGAAACTAGAGGAGAGTCAAGTCTTGTAAGAAGAGAACCATATATGACTTTTTAATTGAAGATACTGCCCTGTGATGAAGAATAGCTAAAACACAGGCAGAAAAATACAGTCTTAATGGCTCGAAGAGTAAATGGACAGAATTTGGGGTATGTGATAAAGTAGATGCAATCATGAGAAAACCCTCAACACGCTAGAAATAAAAGGGAACTTCCTCAACCTGATAAAGGGTATATATGAAAACACTTTAGCTAACATCATACTTGATGGTGTAGGGGAGGAAAATAAACTTTCTCTTTACCATCTTAGTTTCAGTGGCTAGTGTCTGGGGCCTGCAAATTAAACTGACAAAAGACAGATTAACAGGTGAAAAGAACACCCGTGTTATTGATGTTAATATTTTTGTATGCATGGGAACATCACAGAAAAGAAGTGATGATCCAAAGGAGTGTTTAGACTTGGGTGTGTATATACCATCTTAACAAAGGGCGATACATTGTGAAGAAGTAACTAGACTTCTAGGAAAGGGAGTTTGGGCTTCTGGGGTAAATTGGAGGAAAGTAACCAGGAAATATATGGGAGAAACTAATGTGAGATAAGGGTTATTTTAGTAAGGTTTGTTTATGCAGCCTCATCTTGGTACTGGCCCTCCATCTCTGGTGTTACAGGTTTCTCTCCTCTTCCTGGTACAAGACTCAGGGGGAGACGAGAGGTGTCATTTCTGTCAATGACACCTTCACAAAGGGAAAGGAATGCCCTGCATTTAGGTAGATAAGGGGAGGGATGAAGACTTTTCCTGCATTTGTTGATTCTCGGTTATCTTCAGCTCAAAATAATCCTCATGCCAAAATGGCACATTTTGTACCCCTTCACCTGTGAAAGATTGCTTTTCTCCTAAGGTTGGAGAAAAGGCAAAAATGTCCACTCCCCCTTTGCCTCTATTCTATTGGTAGTCTGACCAGTTTGAACAAAAGATAAAACAATTAGAAGAAGGAAAATGATTCCTATTTGCCGGTAACATAGTTGTTTGTATGAAACATCTTAAGAAATCTTCAAAAAATTACTGGAACTAATACGTATTTTAGCAAGATTTCAGGATATAAAGTCAATATCAAGAACCATTTGTTTTCGACATACAGTAAACAAGTCTGAGAATCAAATTAAAGAAAAAATCTATTGGGGCAGCTGGATGGCTCAGTTGGTTGAAGCGCGAGCTCTCAACAACAAGGTTGCTGGTTCAATTCCAACATGGATGGTGGGCTATGACCCCTGCAATTAAAGATTGAAAAACGGTGACTGGGCTTGGAGCTGAGCTGCACCCCCAACCACCAGACTGAAGGACAACAACTTGGAGCTGATGGGCCCTGGAGAAACACACTGTTCCCCAAAAGTCCCAAATAAATAAATAAATAAATAAATAAATAAATAAATAAATAAATAAGAATATATCTATTAACAATACTATTAAAAGCATAAAATAATTAGGGACAAATTTAACAAAATACATGCAAAATCCCAATGCTAAAAATGATAAATACTGTTAAGAGCAATTACATAACACTTAAATAACTATAGAGGTACAATATATTCATGTTTTGGAAGACTCAACATTGTGAAAATGCCAATTTTTCCCAAACCGATCTAGAGATCTAATGTAATTCTAAACATTATCCCAGCAGACATTTTTGTAAAAGTGACAATGTTCTAAACATTATGTGGAAATACAAAGAATCTAGAATAGCTAGAGCATAATGAAATAAAAGGATAAATACTGCTTAATTTCAAAACTTAATATACAGTTATGGCAATCAAAAATTTTAATGTTAGCAATAAACTCATAGATCAATGGAACAGAATAAAGAGCAGAAATAGTCCAATACCTATATGGTTATTTCATTTTGGACAAAGGTATCAAAGCGATTCAGTGAAGAAAAGGAAAATCTTCAATAAATTATGCTGGAAAATTGAATATCTGCATGGAAACAAAAGAACTGTAACCTGTACCTCATTAATTCAAGATAAATCATAGAGGTAAATGTAAAGGACAAAACTATAAAGATTCTAAAGGGAAAACATAAATATATCGTTAAAACCTGGGGAAAGGCAAAGACTTCTGAAATAAGACAGGAAAAGAAAAAAAACATAAAATAAAAAAAATTGTTAAATTAAACTTCCTCAAAATTAAAAACTTCTCATTAAAAAGCACAAGAAAATGAAAAGAAGTGACAGACTGCAAGATGTATGTAAAATACATATCTGACCAAGGACTTGTATCCAGAATAAAAAGATAATTACTACAACTCAATAATTAAAAGACAGCAATCCAAGAAAAAAAGTGGATAAAAAATTGTTATGAGAAACAAAACAAAGAAAGCTTTAAAAATGTCAAATAAGCACAAAATGAAGTGCTCAAAATTATTAGTAATCAGGGAAATGTAAATAAAAGCTGCGAGATACTACTTCATATCCAGTTACAATGGCTAAAATTAAAAATACTGAAAGTATCAAATATTGACCAAGATGTGCAGGAAGTAGCATTCCCACATATTGCTAATAAGATCCAAAATGGTACAGCCATTTTCAGAAAAGATTTGATGACTTATTATAAAGTTAAACATACAAATTATCCTATGACTCAGAGATTATATTCCTAAATACTTACCAAAGAGGAATGAAAACATACATCCAGAAAAGGCATGAACAAGAATTTTCATAGCCACCAAAAACTGAAAACAACCCAAATGCTCATTAACAGGTGAATGGATAAGCAAATTGTTGTATATTCAAATAGTAGAAAACTATCCAGAAGGAAAGAACTACTAATACACCCAAAACCATAAATGAATTTCAGAAATTATGCTGTGTGAAAGAAAGAAGCTAGGCACAAAGAGTACACACTATGTGATTCCACTTACATGAATTTCTTGAATAGGTGGAACAATCTGTGCTGAAAATCTGTGGTGTAAAAAATAAATCAAAGATGAAGAAAAACTAGAAGACCATTTGTCTCTGGGGTGGTGAAAATGGGAAGAGGCATAAGGAACTTTATGGAGTGAAGGAAATGTTCTAAATTTTGATAGAGGTGTGGGTTATATGGAAGTATGCATTTGTCAAAACTTATCAAACTGTATACGTTATGGATGGATTGTGTGTGTTCCCCGCAAATTCACATGTTGAAATTCTAACCCCCAAGGTGATGTTATTAGATGGAGCGTTTGGGAAGTGATTAGGTCATGTGAGTGGAAGTCTCATGAATGGAATTCATGCCCTTATAAAAGAGACCCCAGAGAGCTCACTCACCCTCTTTCTGCCATGGTATACAATGAGAAGTCAGCCATCTGCAAGCTACAGGAGGGCTCTTACCATACGTGACCATGCAAACACTCAATGATCTTAGATTTCTAGTCTCCAAAGTATGAGAAATAAGTTTGGTGTTTATAAGACACTCAGGCTATGGTACTTTGTCATAGCAACCCTAAGACAATATATTTAAGATTTGTGCATTTCATGGTATTTAAATTTTACCCTGAAGACAAAAGAACCCAAAACAAATACTTAACTCTAGTAGGTTTTCTTTTCTCAGTGGGTTAGCAATTCCAAGACAACTCTCTGTGCATTCTAGACTTGAGCAAATGTATAAATATATTGAGGCTAATGAAAGCCAGGTTTTTCATTATTGGTGAAGGGAGTTAGAAATATTGAAAGGGGGAAGAATAAACTGTATCCTGTGGGAATGGCTTGGAATTGAAGGTATAAATATTAACACATGGCTTTTAATATCTAGATGTAGATTTATAGATGGTAACAGACTGAATGTTTGTGTCCACCCCTCTCCAAATTCATATAAGAAAACCCTAATCCCAATGTGATGGTATTTGGAGGTGGGGCTTTTGGGATGTGATGAGGTCACGAGGGTGGAGCTGTCATGAGTGGGATCAGTGCCTTCATAAGCAGAGGCCAGAGAGCTAGCCCTCTTTCCACCGTGTGAGGTCACCGCAAGAAGATGACTGTCTGTAAACCTAAAAGAGGATACTCACCAAGAACCTGACAATGCTGGCACCATGATCTTAGATTCCCAGCCTCCAGAGCAGTGAGAAATAAAGATTTGCTGTTTGAGCCTCCCAGTGCAAGGTGGTGATTTAACATTGCAGCCCAAACTGGCTAAGACATAGATACAGGCAGTGATAGTTATAGATAGGGAAATAAATCTAGATGTGTGTATATTTGTATGGTTTATGTAAGTGTTAAGTATGTTTAAGTTTGTGTATGATTTCCTAGATTTGTCCTCTCAAAGGCCTTAGAAGTGCCCCTAGCACAGAACACAATTGTTATCCAGATCATTGTTTCTAAATACCTTTTCTCCATTAAATGGAACCTGACTTCCTTAGAGAAATGCTGATTCTAAAACTGGGGCAAGAGAAGTGTAAGATGACTCAGGAACATCTTATTGGAGCTGGAAGGATATGCTCAAAATATGATGAGCACAAATCAAAAGATATAGAAGTTGGCATTAAGTGGCTCTGACTCACCAAAACTGGGACAAACGGAGCATTAATATAGTGATAGTAATGGATTATAACCTATTAAATAAAGTTAGAATTGATGAGTCCATCATAATATAAATGAAAGAAAGAGAAAAGGGAAATGCTTTCTACAGTGCCAACTAATAAATATTGAGGGAATGGAATTAGAAATACATCATGCAATGACTGGAAGTTTCATGAGGAAAGGATATTTACAATTTTTCCCCACAATATCATTCATTTAAGAGGGAAAAAAATAGGAACTTGACAGTAGAGAAAGCTTCTATACATCATCCTAACCATATGATCAAAATGATCATCACCAATGATGAAATGTAAAAGGAAACCTGCTTCTTACCAATTTTACTAAGCTAAATGATACTATATACATGTAATTCTGTGAAATCAATGAAAAAAAAATCCAAGTAAACTCAAAGTGCTTTGTATGTACTTAAGTGGTTGTTGATGAGATAAAAAGATAAAAGGAAATAATTCAAACAAGAATAAATAAATAATTTTGAAGCTTCATGACCTGCTAGAATAAAATCACTATTTTTTTTTTCTGTCTCATTTTTAAGCCATTTGACCTCCAAAATTACTCCACAAAATCTGGTCTTTTACAATTCCCTGTGTCCAGGTCTATCATTATTACCACCTACCCAGTTGCTCAAGATGGAAGCGTGGGAGTTGTCCTTGACATGAATCTCCTTCAGCAGCCATATGCAATCGTGCACTAAGTCCTGACATTTCTTCCCAAAGAGCTTCTGAATTTTTATTTTTCTTTCCATCTCCTCTGGCATTATCTCAATTCAACAGAAGTCTGCTCAGATGTTCTCCTTAAATTCCCCAAATTTCTTAGTCCCTACAAGTTCATTGATTCAGAATGCAAATCTGATCCCACCACTGCTCAGCTTCCTTTTGATAACTTCTCCATGCTCTCTGAGAAGGAGATCAAATCTTAAACATGGTCCATACGGCCCTGCATAATTGGACCCCTGCCTCCCTATCAAGCTTTTTCCCCTTACCCTCTTACCTTGTGTTCTAGCTACAATGGCCTTTTATCATTTCCACGCTTCTTCCTACCTGCGATCTCATTGATTATGATCCTTAAGCCTAGAATGTTCTTAACCCTTTCCTTGATTGTTACTTATTTAAGAGTCTGAGCTCAGCTTAATAGATCCCCTTCTTAGAGAAATCTGCCATAATCTCCCAGGCTAGGTCAGGTACTCTGCACTTTTACATTTACCATACTGTGTGAATAAAAAAGAAAAAAAATGACAGAAAAAATAAGAAAAAATGATGTTTTTTCCATCACCACAACCACTAAAGAAATCACTTGCCAGAAGCTAACTTTATTTATATTGAGGATAAAATAGATGGACAGAATGAAAAAGGAGAGGATGGGAAGCCAAATTGCTAGGAGCTCTTCAGGATGAGGGGCAAGAAGATCTTGGGGAAAATCCATTTTTCTCAATGGCTAGCTGCTGAGAGCCATATGGAGAATGTAAGGAACAGGAAACGATGTTAAAGATCTTTTGTTGTGCAGTAAGAACAGACTCCCCTGGGGTGTTTTTGGAGAGGCTATAATAAAAGTTTGAGTTGCTTTCATTTAATACGTTCTGCTGTACAAACCAAGAGAGTGGCTGGCTTCTATGGGTTACACACATTGAATATTAATTTAATGACTCTCTCTCCTCACCCTGACTTGCATTCAGACTTTTTAAGGTCATGTCCTTGTCTATTTTCCAGGTCATTTTAGCGCTGGTGTTTGTACAGTTAGTAGCAGACGCTGAGTCAATATTGGCTGAAATAACGTGATTTGGGGCACATTACTTAACCTCTCCAGGCCTCGATTAGTGTTGCACTTCATGCTTCTCAACTTTTCAATAGAAATAACACCAACTGCAGAGGAGAGAAAAACTTTTACCCCCTAGAAGTCTGGGGTAGCCTGAAGCAGCCAATTACCATTCTGACATTTCTCTGGAATTTCTTTGAAGTTTCATGTTTCATCTTAAAAACTTGTTTCATCTTAAAACTTGTTTAAATTTTACATTCCATACCATTATATATCAGCATTTACTTAAAATGAAAGCAATTTTCCCTCAAATCGTCTTGTAAAAACGAATAGCATTGTACAAATTATCCCCATGGCTATACAAACCTCAACCCTTTTGAGAAACACAAATATTCATTAAGTGATCTATATGGCTCCCTTTTTGCTCAAAGTTTTAGTTAGATTCTTTGATTCTAACAAGTCTAACAACTAATATTTACTGAGTTCCTTTCCTGTTCAAGCCATGGGGGAGAATACAAGGAACAATCAGATAAACTCTGTGCCCTTAAGGAGATTGAACTGTGATGACAAGTCACACAAACGTAAAAAGATGTTATGAGATAGTATAGAGTGAGTACCAAATGAGTAAAGCAGCTTGTCAATACAGAAGAGTTCAGAAGAAGAATTAAGGCCTCTAAGCCTCAATTTCCACATTTGTAACATGGGGTAACAATAGTCACACCTTTTATCTCAGAGGGTGGTTTTAAAATCCAGTAAGATAAAATATGTGCACTTACAAATAAGAAGTAGTTTTATTAAGAGAGCAGGAGCATCTCAGCTGCATGGTGGAAACCTGACATATGGGTCGCAAACCAGTTGACAGGCTAGCATGGGGAATGGCCTTCATGAAGTCATGGAAAGAGAAATACACCACGAAGATACAGGAAACTAAAAATAACATAATCTTTATTGAGCTGAAAGCTCAATTATGAGAGAGATTTCTGAAAAAAGCAAAATATTGCAGGCCTTGAATTCTAAGTTAAGGGATTTAGAATCACTCCTGTGGACTTTATTTTTTTTAAGATAAGCCCCTTTGTATAATTTGGTTCATATTTTGAGACAGCTGGGAACGTTTTGGCACAGACCAAAGGGCTATTTTAAATATTTCAGCTCCTTTAAAGAATATTGAAAGGAGAATTGAAGAAACCAGATAATTGCTTGCAGAGATCAAATGTCAGAATCATAATATTGCTAAAAGAATAAAGGACAATATGGCTGCATTTTTTTATTAAAAACTGAATTGGCACTATGCCAGATGTGTGAGAACAGAATAGAAGTAAATTTAAAAAGGAGTTTCAATCTAACTCTTGATAGGAGGCTAAAAGCAAGTGGACTCCCCATAATTTGGAATAAATTCCAGCATTATTGAATGCATAACACATGGTTCAAATATTAATCTAAAAATAAAATCAGTTCTATGTGATGAGATCTTGACATCTGTAGAAGGCTGAGATTTTGGGGCATGATGTAAGGGAAACAGCACCTGGTGATAATGATAATTCTATATATTTGATGATTTAAATGGTATATTTGAAAATCAAGTTAAAAGACATTGTTACTATAAAGCATTAGAATGTATTTAATGGAAGCATGTAAATGCAAAAGAAATCCCTATTTTAAGAAGTTTCTATAAAGCATACCTCTTTTTGCAAAACATAAGAAAAACCATAAAACTTAACGTTGAAACCATGTACATTTGAATACTATTAAAATGGCTGCATGTTAATAGTGTGTAAAGCATGCTACACTTGTGTAGAAAAGGTGAAGAAGAAGACACCTATTTGCCAGTGTACGTATAAAATAAACCTGGAAGGATATAAAACAAACTGTTAATTTTGGTTTGCCTCTAGGACACAGGAGTAAATGGGAGAAATTGCTTTGTACGCCCTTTCGTATTTTTCTTTAATTTGATTCATGTTAGTTATGTAGTCCAATAATCAGACAGACAAATAAATCAAATGATGGCAAAAAAAAAAAAAAAAAAGTAATCTTTGACATGGTTTCTGGAGAGTTGATGTTGATTGTATTAATAAGTAAGCAGTTTACGTCATGCTGTCAGGAGGGTAAGATAGTAATCCCTCTCCAGCACATTCATCCCAAACTTTCGCATGTATCGGAATCACCCGCGGCTTGTTGGAAATACAGGTTGGTCTTACCCTGAAGAATTTCTGATGCACAAGACCTGGGATGGGGCCAAACAACTTCCTGGGCGATGCTGCTGCTGGTTTGGGGACCATATTTTGAGAACCATGGTCCTAGCCGTCACATCAGTAATAAATCACCGGTACTGTAAAACTTCTCTTCACACCCCAAAGCAGAAATAAAAATGTATGATGAGTTAGACTATGGAAAACATAAGCAAAATCTTATAGGTTTAAAATGTAACAGGGCCTGCAGATAACCTTTCCAGGCAAATAGCTTTTCTAAGGTCTTCTCAGTGATCCATACATCAACACCGTGCCACGCACTCAGCTATGTGTTAAGAGTAGTACATACATCTAAGAGCCTGCTCTGCTATCAAGAAGCTTTGGGTCTAATTTAAACAAATGAGAGTCCCTTTTTGTTGATTGATTTAAATGTTTGTCCTAACACTAAGTTACATAGGAAGTATAACTCAAGGAGTTTTATAAGTTTTAGCGTCCCTTGTATTTATTACTCATGAATGTCTACCCAAATTTAGATCTGTCATGCTCAGTGAATAATTTACAGTTTTTTCATGGTAAATCGAAAGCCCATGAAACACAGATGTGCATTTAAGGAAACGGTTACAGCTAAGGTCATATAAGCTTAACTTCTCTCATACTGTTTTTTCATCTAAAATCATACATACCCCAAGTTTGTTGGTCCACGATGGTAATAATTACATTTAATATGTATTGAACACTTACTATGTACTAGACATTGAGCACTTACTAATATATAATATGCATTCATTCATTTATTTTCCACAACAACCCTATGAGATGCGTACTATTACCATTCCCATTTCCAGGTGAGTAAACAGAAGCCTAGAGAGATTAAGAAGCTTTTCCAGGTTAGTCAGTCAGTAAGCAATACAGTCAGGATTTGAATACCTGTGCTTTTCTGGTAATTGCCATGTTATACCGGCAGTTGGAGGTGAAGGTAAATCTTTCTTACCTACCCTTAGTAGGATGTGGCCACGCAGCAGCCTACCCGTCTGTCCCTCGTACCTGCCCCTGAAGAAAGGAGAGTCTGTGAGACAGATCCTTTCAGGGACTTTGCTTCACCTTTGTGTTTGCACCTCATGTCTCCCTGTTTGGCCCCAAAAAGATGGCTGGTCAGCCAATGACGAGTAAGATTCCCCACGGGGTGGGGGGAGACAACTCAAGCCAGGCACAGTCGAGTGAGGACCAACAGGAGAACCCATGGGATTCATAGAGGTGGGCACAGCCCCCCATCTTCCCCAGGCTAAGGAAAGCCTCTACCTCTGTGGCTGCATTCCTTCCCACAACCTGCAAGGGAAGTGATTCAATGGTGTGCTCCCCATATATTCATATGCATAAAGGTTTTGTCCCTTGGGGAAGTACATACACCCTGTGACTTACGGCCCAGCTGCCTGCAGGCAAGGGTGATTGGCTTGAATCGCTTTCCTATTATGATGTTTGGGATTCACAGATCTTGAGATTGACAAGCTTTATCTCCTCTATTTCCCTACCTAACTAATAAAAGCTAAAGCGTAGGCCCGATTCAGGGTGTCCAGTCCTTGAGACTGGGGGTCCCTTGGCCCTGCTTATAATCTATTATTGACTAGTGTCTTTTCTTAATCCTGCACCACCCTCCTCGCTCCCCACAACTCTCCTCGCGTGGGACGCGACAGTAGGACATATAATTACCTCCTGTTCTTTTATTATTTTAATATTGTGGGGGCAGAGCTCCAGAAAGTAGTTTCCAGGCTCTCGGCCTCACATAGACAGGTGCTGGCTCAGGTAGTAAATGGCCATCAATGTGAGTGGATGGCCATCAGCTGTGGCTAGTTGGCTGTCAGCTGTAACCAGTGAGCCATTGGCCACTAATATAACTGCTGTGGCTACGCTAGCAGAAAGAGAAGAAAATGGGGGCTGGCAAGAAGATGGTGGCTGGGCTGGCAAGCACGGATTGCAGTTAGGATGGTGGGTTGCGGACAGTGTGGATTCAGCCTCCAGTGAGACTATAGTGCTGCCAGAGAGAATATAGTGGTATGACTCCCCCATCTATGGCTCCGTGGGTGTTCCTTTTTGGCCTCACCATGTCCTGCCTTCTCTTGTGGGGAGCGGGAGCAGAGACTCTGCACAACACCCTGCACGACAAATGGCGCAGCGAGCAGGGTCTCCCGCATGACAAATATATTGTCCCGATATATTCTTTATAAGTTCTTATAAATGCATGGAAAACACATATACATATGTGACTGTGTGTTTGTGTGTGTGTGTGTGTGTGTGTGTGTGTGTGTACAACGTAGTTAGTATGCATTTGAAGACCAGGGCATAGAAGACTGTTAAATTCAGACAACATCTAGTGAATATTCATTAATTATTATACTCTTCTCTAGTTCCTAGTAAATTTTTATATTTTATTACGCAAGTAATACATAAGGAGGAAGAAATGTTTTCATCTAAATAGGAGTATTCGCCAAATATAGATATGGAACTAATTATCAAGAATGTCAGACAAACACTGAAGGAAGTACTTCATTAGCTCATTTATGTCTCCATAGAAATTGTTATTTTGGAACACAACCACTAACCAATCTATCAAACACTATAAATTCAGAATGATAGGATGAGCCTTCATAATCTTGTACTTGATCAGAAATTCATCCTTTTCTGGGCATAGACTACGATTTCTTAAACTGGTCACACAAAAAAACACTAATGACAGAAACAAGAGTGATAATTATGTCTCATTAAAATTAAGAACTATTCATCAAAAAATACCACTAAGAGGCAAGTCACAAACTGGGAGAAAAGATTTTCAGAACTTATATGTAGCAAAAATCTTATATCTAGAATATATAAACAAATCCTTAGGAAAAAGATAAACATCTGAATTGAAAAATGGGAAAACGACTTGAATAGGTACTATCTAAAACAAGATATCCAACTGATCATAATGACATAAGTATATGAAAAGGTGATCAGCCTCTTAGTCATCAGGAAAATGGCTATAAAACCACACAGATACCCTACATACCCATCAGCATGGTTACATGTAAAAACAAACAAAACAAAACATCTAACAACTCCAACTGTTGGTGATGGTGTAGAGCAACTAGAACTCTCATACATTGGAGATTTAAATTGGAATACCACTTTGAAAAACTGCTTGGCAAAATTTACTAAAGAGAAACAAGCCTACCCTGTGAATCAGGTACATACATCAGAAAAATTAATGTGTTTGGCCCCCAAAAGGCATACTCAACAATGTCCCAGGAATATGTATAGCAGCTAAATTCATGATAAACCCAAACTGAAAGCACCACAAAATGCTCAACAGTAGAATAAATAAGCAAGTTGTGATATTCTCACACAATGGAATATACTACAAGCAATAAAAAGGAATGAACTACCATGGCCTGAAACACAATGGGTGAATCTCTCTGACAAAATGTTTAGTAAAAGAAGCCAGGCACAAAAGTATCTACTTTACTGTTTTCTCTATGTATATGTATGTGTATGTTTATACACACACAAACACACACACATGCATTTATAAAAAGTTCATATATATGAAATTCAAGAACAGGAAAAACTATGGTGATAGAAGTGAGAATAGTGATTGTGCTTGAATGTTGGAGGGTCTATATTTTGATTTAGGTGGTTGTTATACAGGTGAATACGTATGAAAATCCATCAAGCTGTACAGTTAAGATTTGTGCTTTTTAAAGTATACATGCTACATCTCAATAAGAAAGAAAAAGCCAATCTCTCTCATTAATATTATGAACTATATATTTCCATGCTAAATAATTTCTGTGGAAAGCCGAAAAGACTGAAAAATTATTGAATATTAACTGAGTCAGGCGGATCCACAGGTGACTGCTAAATACGGAATTGACATGGTAAAATTACACTTTACCCATCGCATTATGTGCAATGCATCAGTGGAACATTTGGGGGAGAATATTGAATAACTAATACACAGTGAATACGCTTTCTGTTGAGTAATGCTTGCCTCTGGTACTTTAAATGTGTAAGTCAGACTCTGGAGGAGGAGGGAGTGGAACCATTCCCTCCTCCCCTACGGCGCCCCTACTGACCACAAATTCTTGGCTTTGACGCTTATTAGGGGTTTTCTGTCAGATTTTATGGTTTTCCACGTTCTAAAACACAAGTTATATAAATAAATGACACATGGCTAAGGCCCGCAGATGCCTTTAGATGTGTCCTGGAGGTCCCTGGGGGCCAGTTCTCTACTGCTCCCCGCCCAACCACTCTCAGCCCCCTTCATTCATAATGTAACACAGATCGAGCATTAGGACTTGAATTAGCAGGCAGCAATTAGACTTTTACTTTGGACTTTCATGGGCCTATTGTTGCAGTGGCTTTAGGTGAGGTTTTATTAGGGTACAGTCCAGAGGATTTCAATGAACAAACTTTAAGAAATTGTTTGAAAGGTCACATCCACCAGAATAAAATTTTTTTGGATGTCTCTGTGAAGGTTAACAACATGTTGGTGTATTATGTGCTGCATTTTGTAAAACTGACCTGGAACATACTAAACACAACTGGTAAAGGCAGAATACAGTTAGCTCCTACCCTCAGGTGCAAGGATACATCCTGCCTGGTAGGTGAAAGGGACAAGCTGGAATTTCTGCATGGCAGCATGGCTGAGAGGTTCTGCAAGGCCAGCACATTAAAAACAGTAAAGAATACTTGTGAGCTCTTACCCCACTCAACACGGACTGTACCAACTCAGGGGGAGAGAAATACCTAGGATCCAGACGAAGGACTGAGCATCGTATGATTTTGGATGCTTATTTGGTGGCACATCATTTAGACATTGTGACTATTCCTCCAGCTCAACGCCGTCAGCCACGTGAAAAACATAATCTTTTCTAACTGCTCTGAGACCGAGAGTGCCTGAATCCTCATTCATACTGACTGAGTTTGGACTTCAATACAGAGACAATGATTGAAAGAGGTGCTTCCTTACCTTTGTCCTTGTAGATGGTTGCAAAAGAATCTTTTAAGGCTTTTATCTTTGGGCTGTGTGGTCAGATTCATGAGGCACAAATACCAAGTGGCTAAATGACATCCAAAAGTGAATTTGTTAAAGTTATTCTAACAGAGAAGAATTAGAATTGTATTAAGAACATCTTTCCATTTACCCCGACTTCAAATAAAACATGTGTTTAATAGTTATTTACCTTTCTTTTTAAAAGTGGAATTTAGAGAAATTGCAATTGCTAGCTCATTTTTCCTCAGTGGTTTTCTTTTAATTTTTTAATTAAGAAATACTTTATTGCTAAAAAAAATGCTAACCATCATCTGAGCCTTCAGTGAGTTGTAACCTTGGTTTTCTTTACACTGTCCCTTACTTCTTTCTCCTGAGTTTAGAGACACTTTACACAGGTGTTAAGTGTGTGAATTCTAGAGCCAGGATACTTAGATTCAAAGGCCAACTCATTACATCCTGGCAATGTGATCTTGGGCATTGTTACATAACTTCTCTGTGCCTATGTTTCTTCATTCACCGAAAGGGGACAATTATTATAAAACCTAGCTCATAGGATTGTTGGCAGGATTGATGAGTAAGCAGTGACAAGGACCAAGAATAGCATTTGGCACTTGGTAAATACCACATTAAGTGTCAGCTGTATTCCTGTTCTTGCTGAGGGATTCTCTTGTACCTTTTGCCCCACAATTTGCCTCTTCCTGTCACTGTTTCTCTCGGTCCTAACTGTACCAAATCAGGGGGAGAGAAATACCTAAGATCCAGAGAAAGGACTGAGCATTGTATTCTCTTGCATTTCCTTCCCTCTACATCAACATGCTGACATCATTGTTTGTTTCTTGGTGTACATTTTTGCCAACAATATTGAATCATAAGAGTCTCTGCATGATAGAGAATGACCTTTTTTTTTTTTTTTTTTTTTTCAGAGAATGACCTTTATTGACTACCAAGACTTTGGTAAAATATGTTAAGACTGTCACTAGCTAAGTGATTCATTTATTAACCACAATTGTCATGCTTTGGTTGGTCAAAAGGCACAGATTAAAAAACTAACTCATCTACTTTGTTGTGTTTTGGAAATAATGTGTAATACTAAAGCCACAACTCCAAATCATAAAGTGTAAGGTCTGAGAGAGACCAAAAAGGTCACTTAGCTTCCCAGTGTATCTTTGCAATATTCTCTGCAAAAAGTCCAGCTTCAATTAACTAAACCCCATGACGATCATCTTAGGGACTCAAGAGGCAGCTTCCTTTATCTTTTAGGTACGTAGCTATGATTCTTGGGAAGTTCTTTCTAATTTTAGTCAAAAGTAGCATACCTGCAGTTTCCATCCATCATGTACTTTAATTGATTTATTAAGTTATTCTTAAGGTCTTGTGGAATAAATATATCCTCCCATAGAGACCCTTCAGATATTTGCTGATTACTAGCTTGTTTCTCCCGGAGTTCTCTCTGGCTATCCCATCTGAGCTAAAGATGGCTCATCTTTGTGATTGTGGATGGTCTCTTCCGAATGAGCTTATGCTTTATTAATATCCTTTTCATTTTGGTCTGACATTGAACCCAATATTCCATATGTAGTTAGATAAGTCCAAAGTTGTTGCTACCTATATTATTCTAGATTCTAGATACTATGCTTGCATTAATAAACTTCAAGATCATATTAGCTTGTTTTTGGTAGCTACATCATCTTTGTGAATGAACAGTATTGTATTAATTCTGACCAAATGACTATCCCAATTCAGATCTATTAATAGCTCACTCTTTGGAACTTCCATAGCATTTTGTACAGAGTCCTATTGTATGACAACGTGTAAAGGTATTCTAATTATTTTATTGTTTTAATTTTAATTTATTCAAATTATTTTATTCTGCTCTTGCATTTGACTATGAACTCTGCATAGGTGTTTTCTATTATTTTATTTTAGTGGAATAACTTATCTGTTACTCGAAATGTTTGTCAAATAATGTTGAATTAATTCCTTTATAGTGCTTTTTAAAGCACTATATTTGTAACTAGTTAAAAAATATCACTGTACCATAATGTCACATGAAAATTTTGATAGAAGAGGCCCACAGAAACTCATAAGCCCATCTCCTTTCCTAGAGGTCTGCTTATGCCAAACCATTTAGCTGAAGAGTTGTATAACTTGAGTCTTATGAACATCAGGAAAAGGGATTATACAATCTAATAGCTTAGTCAAGCATATACCCTATGTGTGCCTCCGACTGTACAACCATTGGAAATAATATGTGACAGTATGGATTACGGTGCAGATTTAGCACCCAGCATGGCAAAGTAATCAGATTCAGAAGGCTGAACATGTAGAAACCTGTTCCAAAGAAACCTGATGCTGGAATCTTTCAGTGAATTCTGCTGCCTTGGCAGCTACATCCTCCCACAGTCTGGACCAAGAAAACTTAGAGAATAAGCATGGCTTTCGGGAGATTGCAATAAATCTTACCTTAAACACTAGGGACCTAGAAAATTATGGTTCCATGTCTGTGTTTTTATTTGTGCCGTATATCCATTCTTAATTGCTTTTTGTTAACAAACATTCTTTGGTAACGGCTGCTATATTGAACAGAGGAACAGCTACTTTAAGACCTCAAATTCCAAATTCTACTGGATTTTGCAATCTTGATATTCAATTTCCAGCTTAGCAATACTTTCAAGTCAGAATGAATTTTTAAAAATGTTGAAACAAGTTCTCCTGACAATGAGTTCCTGTGGCACTGAGGAGATTTGAAACACTGAAAAAATAGGGTTCATGTCTTTGATGTGGTTTACAGGGTGCATCCAGTCACAGCTCCCTTCATTTCAGTCCAGAAATTCCCATCAGTAAAGTTAGAATCAAAATAAATAGAGCTTATTGCTTGATTACTGAAGGGAATTTCCATTACCTGAGAAGAAAAGGAAGACATTCTAGGCGTTGGTGAATCAACACCTGAGATGGTACAAGAGAGATTCTATGTGAGGGACTAAGTCCCTGACAATCAGTTCTCAGGGACTGAACTTGCCCCCAGGCCCAGACATGGAGTCTTTGAAAGTCAAAAAGACCCTGAGCAGACTGAGGCAGAGAATGCCAAGCAGTAGTGAGGCATGCCTCTGGGCTGGCACCTCAGGGAGGAAGGACTAAAAAGGGAAGAGGAAAAAGCTGGATTCACTTAGGATTTGATCCATGAAGGAAGTTGTCTGTGGGTGGCGTCCTTTGCCTCTGTGACTTTGTAGGGTAAGCAGAGCTCTGTTACGAATTCACACCATACTCCCACCTGGGAAGCAGCAGGAGCAGGCACACAAAGCTGCCTGTGAGCAACAAGACAAGGCAGTTTCTCTGTCAGAACCACACTGTGCAGGCAGGGAGACAGACAAGGCCCAAACTGCAGCCGATTCTGCCAACAGTGGTCACAGTGTCTCACCGAGGTGGCAGAAGCCAGGTCACAGCCCCTCATGAAGGGCCTCAGGTCTGGTACATACTTTCCTGCTAAACTCATCAACACCAGTGCTAGGAAAAGCTAACAAGAGTGTCTTCGTATCCTGCCACTGCTGGAACATTTTTCCATCAACCACAAAATCCCTTCCTAACGCAGAAGAAGGCTTCTCATGCTTTTTTTTCTTTCCCACTTTAGGAAACTTGAACAAAATATTTTTCAGGTAAAATACACAAATATTTATTTTAAAATATGTAAATATTTATATTTTAAAGCACTCTCTAGCACAGAAAATATTCTTTTTTGAAGATTAGAGTGAAAGACTCTTTTGGCAGCTTTTATTTATGCTTATAGGAAAAAAGGAGTAACTGAAAATGGCCAAGTAGTCTGCCCTACACGTTATTACACAGTTTTTTTTGTTGTGTGTTTTTTTTTTTGCTCTGGGCCTGCTGCCAGCATGGAAAAGTTTTAATCTCTAAATAGACTCCTTCAGGAAGTTTTGGATGATGGTGAAGATGGTATGAAGAGAGTTAGTCACCCTAACTTCAGCTCTGATTAATATTGTCCTATGAAAATCTAAAGTGATCAGTGAGCTCCAGAAACCAGTCTTTTACTAAATTATGAAACAAGGAGAAGGACAGCTGGCATTCATGCCCCCTTGGCAGGTATTCTGATCCAGGCTTGCTGACTGAAGGAATGAGTGTGGAGAGATCACAAGCTGTCTAAGCATCCTGGCTCGGGCATTTGATCCCCTGAAGAATTGGGGCGGGGGGGCACACCTGATAGCCATCTGCATGCTGTAGTCATCACTGAATTGCTTTTTTCTTGCTCTGGTTCAGAAAACTGTGTGAGAATATAGATCGAAACTTACCACGTAGGCTTTGGTCACAGTTAGGTTCATCCTGGAAGATTGTCCTTGAACGAATATGTCAAACTGCTCAACTTCCCTGAATGAGATAAGTGTTAAGGAATGACACCAAGGATCTTTAAACTTTGGGGTGAATCATATGTACTTATGGAACTTGTTAAAGTTTAAGTGGCCCAGGTTTACAACATGATATTAAAAACAGCCTTGAGAGGAAAACATGCTCTCCTTCCAAACTCCGAGCTTGTCGGAGTTACACATTCTACTACATGCTGACTCACATGCAAATTATATGCAGATGCTCTCTGAACCTAGGTTTCAAAAGATCCCTATTTAGAAAAAGTTCTTCTTAATCATAGTCCCCAAATTCCTTACATATTCTGAAAATTTTCAGAATTATGCTTTCTCTGGTCCCACTGGTGTCTGGGTCAACATGGAATTCTTGTTAAGATTGCATTTTAATTTGACATTGCTTTGTTTTGCATAATCATTGTGTATATAAAAGTCTATCAGCTTTTGACTTTTAGATAGATATCATTTAAAAAAATAGTATACGATTTTCTGCCTCATCAGCATGAGTAAATACACAAGGATATAATGCTCTTTCAAATCACAACTATTAGAACAGGACAAAAGTTGCAGGGGGGATGGTGATTTTCCACCAATGAGCTACTTAGTGTTGTTTCAAATTTAACTTTCTCCTAACTAGGGGAACATGGGCTATTTTTAATCTTTAAAAAAAAACTAATGGTGAAAAGCTGGTATTATCTCTACAGGCCCTTCTTTGAGGCATATGTGATTCCTAAGAATCTTAGTTAGTTGGTCACTAGAAAGGGACAGAGAAGCCTTTATAACTAACTGACTTTTCTGAGGTTTCATTTTACATTTCAAGAGCCCTGTGTTCCAATATCATTCAACTGAAAAGAGACACTGTAGGTGTACTAAAGGTGGAGAATAAAAGAGATGAAACAGCTGGCATATGTTAGCCACTTTTAAGAGCTCCTAAACTACCTGGTATTCCAAAGAATTATGGCATGCGTGATAATTCCGGAGGGTATAATCATTCCTTCTGGGAGAGAAGCCACAGCAGAAACCAAAACGTCAGCTCTATCCAACAAAGGGGTATCTGTTTAGCACCCTGAAGAAAAAAAAATCAAATGACCTCTAAATCAAAACTGTGTAAGCTTGTCATCTTCTTATGAACTTAAAAATCTAGCATGTCTAAGATATACTCTTGGCCTCATTCCAGTTGCTATATGACCTTGGAGAAAACTCTTTTGAAGTTTTCTCCGTCTATAAAACCTGGATAATAATACTATCTGTCCCAGATGGTTGGAATTGTATGAATTAATTAGTTCAAGCTAGAAAAGTCTTTGATAATGTTAAGTGCTGAATATTGTTATTGTTATAGGTGCAGGTGGAGGCAATGTTACACAGCACATCTATAATTAGGAAGGCCAAGAGACTGCAAATAGTGCCAACACCCCACGAGTTAAGAAACAATACCCTGTGTCGTTTGCTCCCTGAGAAGAAGTCGGCTGGTTATAACTGAATACTTAATTCCCTCTTTTATCTTCTTTGAAAGGTTGTAGCTTGTCTTGGATTTGCCCACCACGAAGCATAGTTTTACTGGTGTATACACTTTAAGGCAGTATTCTAAATGAAGTGGCGACATTCATTAGGACACAGGGTACAGTCTTGGGTTTATGAGGCTTATTAATTCATCGGAGTCAAGGGAGTAAGTCCTTCCCTAGAAATACCTGTGATTTGGAAAATACAGAAAATTTCTTGATCTATAAAATGAAGGGAAGGGTCTAAACCTTCTCTAAGAGAAGAAAAGCTTCCTTTTTCCCCCAAAGAAACAAACAAACAAACAAAAAAATCAAAGTTTTATGTGGAATCTAAATACAGAAAGTAAATAAAAACTGAGCTATGTGGAATGAAAGGAGAAAGGGGAAGATCTTCCTGTTCCCAGCAGTGTCTGTGTCATGCAGGGTCTCAGCTCCCGCTTCCCACATAAGAATGTAAGATACGGTGAGGCCAAAAAGGAACACCAATGGAGACATAGATAGGGGAGTCATACCACTATATTCTCAATGGCGGCTGGTCGAGAAACAAAGCAAACATCCGTCAGCACCCCAGCAAGGGGTCTTCCTGCACCCCAGTCTCGCTGGCAGCCAGGTGAGACACAGGAAGTAGGATCCACATGATCCACAATGTAATCCGCTTGCTAACTGCACTTGCTGTCCTCTTCTCTACCAACCAACCAACCCCCTAGCGTAGCCACAGCAGTTATGTTAGTGGCTAATGGTTAACCGGTAACAGCTGATGGCCACCCAGTCACAGCAGATGGACATCTGATTACAGCTGATGACCATCTACTACCCGAGCCAGAACCTTTCCACGTGAGGCCGAGAGCCTGGAAACTGCTCTCTGGGCCTCTGTCCCCACAGACCCTAAGGCATGCTGTCAGAATGGAAGGCTCCCCGGAGCCGAATTTAGAGACCATTGGACCACTGGTAATCTCTAAACCAGATTTTAACTACTAATTTTTAAGTAGTTTAAATTTCACTAATATTAAGAACCTGAACTACTGAGCTCTTAAAGAAGATATAATTTACCCAGAGTCATAATTCATTTTATATGCTTCCTTGTCTGGAAAACCTCTGAATATCTCTCTTCACCTTCAACTCTTGATGAAAGTCGCATAGCACTACAATTCATTGTTACCACATTCCTTTTTTATCTTCCTCCTCCTTCTCCTCCTCATCATCACCACAGTAAATATTTACGGAACATTTAGTATGGGCCAAACACCATATTTTCTCACTTAATCCTCATGACACTACTGTGGGTTAGCTGTGTTATTATTCTTATTTTTGAGATGAGAACGTTCAGCCTAGAGATATGTCACCTAAAAAATGGCAAGGATAAAATTTAAACCCCAAACAGAGTGACTGTAATCATGGGTAATAGTATGTTGACTTGCCTTTCTCCCTAATTTTGTGTTGGCCAAACAATAGATGATGAACTGTATGGATATATATTGATTTCATGATTCACAGCCTTTCTGAAGCTGTACCTCTTGGACAAATTTGTGAAGTTTGTATTTTCAGGAACACCTCCCCTTTTCCTAAAAATACTTTTTATATCTCCGTGGAAACACCTTCTGTCCATGTCAGACAATCAGAATTCTTACATTTTTTCTATGCCTTGCTCTATTAAACAAAAAACAAACAAACAAAAAAAAATTCATGAATTTGTCGGTCCTAATGTGTAATCAGCTTATATAAATTAAAAGTGTATTTGCAATTTAAAAAATAATAAAGTCTCATAAGTATAAGTAACTCTCTAATGAGGAAATTTCAGAGGAATTTATTTTAGACTGGGATCTTCCTGATATTTTGGCTTCACATAAAGCAATTATTTCCCTCTTTCACACCTAAACTCCTCAAATGAACTATCTATTCTGTCTGCTTTTTATTTCCTGGCCTCTGACTGTTCTCACCACTAGTCCAGGAAATGGACTTAAGGACACAAATAAGATTATCATTAAATCCAATGGTCTTTCATTAGAACGCTTTCTCTTCCATCTTTTTATGGCATTAAAGATTTTTGTGGTTTTTTTTTTCAATAATTCCTTCTGCGTTGAAAAACTATTACACTGAGATTTATGTAATACTATACTTATCTAACTCTCCTCCTACTTTTGGGTGGAATCACATATTTTTCACCTTTAAAAGCTTTTCTTCTTTTGATTTCCTAATTTTATGAGTTCTTCAGGCTAGTACTTGAGCAAATACTACTTGTACCTGTATTTAAAATTGTCACTGGTGCCCCGTTATTTATACCTTCCCAAAGTGTGATCTGTGGAACACTGTTCCCACAAGACTGCACTAAGAAACAAATGTTCAGGAACCATGGCAAACACTTCTCTTGCCTTGCACATTCTGGAGACGGTAAGACTAAATATTCTCTTTCGTGATCTTACTGCCAGATGGAGTGACCAGATGACATAATTCTTGCCAATAAGGCAGAAACTGAAGTCTGTTGACCCTTCACTCTTCTTCATGCTTTTAAACATGGACTGGAAGCAGGAACTGCAGTAGACAGCTTGTGATTTTGAAGGAAGGACAAAGTGAATTGCAGACATATCAGCTTCCACACTGCAGTGCACTGAGCCTGGGCCAGCAACCTTCTATCTCGCGAGTCCTTGTTACGTAAGATGAACAAATCCCTATTTGTTTGGATTTCCAAAATCAGGTGACCTTGCAGCTGAATACACTTCTAAGTAGATATAAAAATTCAACATACTATATGTCCCTCTTGGAACTTCAGAATGCACATTAGAATATTAAAGCAACTGAGCAATAAGAAAAGAAATCCATGGAATTTTGTTCACTATATCATCTCCTAAACTCATTTGTTTGAGGAGCGCTTTTCTTCCTGTGTTAACTAGTACTATCCCACACCTTAGCTTTTCAAAGTGTGATTCCTACAGCAGCAACATCTGCATCATCTGGAAATTTGTTAAAAAACCAGAATCTTAAGGCCACCCTGCCCAGAATCATAATCTACAGTTTAACAAGATCCCCAGGTGATTTGTATGATGTTAAAGGTGGAGAAGCACCACTTCAGAAAACACTGGTTAGAGGATAAAGTACAACTAATCCTAACATCTTTATGTGACCCATTATTTCAAGACATCTATTATTATTGTCACTTAATGCCTGCTTCGCTAATAATCACAGCTACTAGTTCTTACTGACTGCTAACTTTGTGCAGGGTGTTATTCTAAGTACTTTACTTGTGTAATTCTCACTTAACCCTATGAGGCAGGTACTATTATAATCTTCATCTTACAGATGAGCTAGCTGAGGTTCAGAGAAGTTAAGTAGTCTACTCAAGGTCACACAGCTATTAAGTGGCAGAATCCTGGTTTAGGACATAAGTGGTTTAGGACATAAGGATCACTAAGTGATATTGCCTCTCAAACTTTTTTTGTTTCCATTCACTTTTATGCTTTGTGTACTTTGTGCCTGCAATGATTTCCCACATACACCTAATTAAAAGATCTCAGCTCAAAAAGTTTCTTCCAGGAAGCTTTTCTGATCCTCTCCCCACAAGCCAGGTCAGGTCCTCTGCTATACAGTCTCCAGGTACATATTTTTCCTTCATACTTATCAACTTTTAAAATTATTTCTATTTTTGTGATTACATGATTAGTGTATGTCTTTATTTAAAAAGACCCTGAGTTTGTGGGCTTCAACTGTGGCCTCTGTGCCTGATACTTTTTGATACTCAAATGTTTTGGGGTAATATCTTGCCATTAGTCACGCTTTTACTCTCTCTTGAAAGGTTCTGTCTCCACTTCACCTATCCAAGTTCTATGTAGAATAACCTGTAGCAGGGTAGCAAAACATTTCATTTAGCATCAGAAGACTTGGATTTGAGTCCTTGCCCCCATATTTATTAGCTTTGTAATTTTGAGCAGTCACAAAAATCTCAGATCCATAAATTCTCAGCTCTGTTAAATGGGGATAATAATACTTCATAGAACTGGTATAAGTGAAAGAAAGTATAGCCTGGATAAACATTCTAAAAATACGAGATAGTACTTTATAGTGAGTGATTAAGATCCTGGGTTGTGTTTATAAGAGTTCCAGCTCTGTAATCAGAGACCTGAGTTCAAATCCCTACTCACAATTTTTATTGTCCATGCAGTTGATTTGGCAATCCGTTATTTGCTGGATTTTTTTTTTTCAGGTTTTTTTTCCAACTGCATTCATACTTAACTTGTTGTGCATTTATGCTTGAGTCATATCCCAAGTTGTGGCATATGTTCTATGCTTTTAATCTTTTATTCAACATAAGCTCTTATCATAGCCCTCTGTACACAGGAATGCAATCAATATTAACATAATATACATTTATTTGGTGCACATCACATATTTGCTGTACTGAAACTGCAGTAATACAAGCAAGTTAAGAATGAAAAGTAGCACACATCACAATTATCACCATTGTATATCTGTATGTTCAGAATTGCTATTTTTCACATCCCTTTAAACCAAGATGAATTGCAGAAATGAAAGCCCACAGGGGACAATTAAACAATATTTGGAATAAAATCATTTGGCCTAATTTTCATAACCACGGATTTCAAAGAATACCACCATCCACGCCAAGTGTGCCAGACAACCCCGTTGTCGGTTTCAGCACGGTAGGGGCCTGGGTAGTATAAACCATTCAGGTTTGCAGAGTGACACCTAGTGGGAGAAAAAATAAACACGGAACGATCAGACTAGAAAAATATCCTTCTCATACCCTTTTATTTTACTAGCAAATGATCAAAAACATTTTAACAATGAATTCTGCCATTTTCAGACAAGAAAATATTGATCAGTTTTCAGAAGCCAAGATATTTCTACAAAAAATGGGATTTTTTAAACTAGTGGATTTTAGTGCCATAACAAATCCAAGAATACAAGGCAAGACCCTTGTAGTGTACTGATAAAGAAGCATCTCCATTCTTAATAGCCTTAAAACAAACAAACAAACAAACAATAAAACCAAGCAAACAAAAATATAACCTTGTAACCCTCAGCCTTAGCAAGAGTGGTTTGGGTTAACAAAGCACAATGCTCTACTGCCAGATTTCAAGGATAATTTGCACTTACACTTTCATCCATCTGCTGCCAAAACTTAGATTTCATAATTCAAACTTTCTTCCTCCCCTTTTTAAAATCGCTAGCATATGAATTATTTTAACCTCAAGGGTAATAAAACAAAGCTTAAACCTACCATTTAAAGTTTTACCAGACATCAACCAATAATCACTTGTCTGAGTTGCTAAGTTAATTTTTTACTCTAATATACATATTGCTCCAATATAGATAAGTTGGTTAGGTTATCATAAATTTTAAAATGTCTCCCTTCCTCCTTTCAAATATGTGAAATTTTCCCTGATATGGATCAATTAAGAGGATGTGATAATTTCTGTGTACTATTATGAAATGAATTGCTACATATTTCTTTATTGATCTAACCAATGAAAAGATGTCAGGCAATAGAATGTAAGGGGAACACTCACAAAGGATAGTTCTAAAAAATCTATGGAAAGCACCCACATTATTGAATCAAGACACCATATAATTTACCCATAAGTGAGGAGCGCTTGGGTTGGATCACCTACTAGCTTAGAGATTAACTCCTGCTGACCATCCTGACCATCCTCCTAATTGAAACAGATGTAACTATTGAAACCATGTATACCAAATCCGCAAGTGTCAAGAGTGTGCTACTGTGTTTTTAAAACTGCATGGAAAGTAACATCAAAAAAGAAAATACTCTAAATTGAGCCTCCAGGATATATATCTTGGTGTGTCTCTGTCTTCCTAGAGACATCTACTACATACGCTTTTTCATTTTGTCTGTGATTTGAGTCTCCATTAGGAAATGACTATGGTCAACAGAGGAAACCTTAGCTATTTTGAGACTAATTTTCCAGCGTCTTTCAGGTTCTAGAACAGCCTGGACTTGGAACTAGATTGGGAGATGGTTGGGGCTCCCTTGGCAAAGCAGTAGCTGTGAGCGCCCACATGAGACGTTGTGCTACACCAGCAAGGCAGAGAAGACACCAACATCCAGTGACTGGGTTGCTATGTGGAGAAAGAACACCGTGTAGGTGGGTGATAATTATGAAGTGCCAACATTTCATGTAAATTAGAAAAACTATGGGGCAGAAAAAAATAATAAGAAGAAAGAGGATGATAAAGTTAACCTACAATAATAGCAAGCATGGTAGAAGCTACACCAAGCTTCTGGAACAAGTGACTTTTTCTCCAGCTTTTCTGATTTTCCACCTGCACAGCCTTATCATCATCTCCTTCGACTCCAAAGATAATGCCGTCTCCCTGAGGGGCTCCAGCTACTGAACTGCCTTTGTCTTCCCTGAACCCCTATCTTTAAAGTCAAGTAAATCATTTATTTTCCCAGGTTAATATGTGTGCCAGTTGTCATTCAGGCATGATACAAGCTAATCAACTGAAAAGTTTTGATCTCATGGTAATATTAACTGATATGATTGTTATTTCTGCATATGGAATTCTGTTCGAAATCAAACATTAAGGGATGCTTGAGACGTTGTGAATTATAGGAAGTTTTACATAATGCTGATCATTTTTACATAATACTAACTTAGTAGGACAGGGGAAGAAAAATGAGAAGAAAGAGAAGGTGACAAAGATGGTTTCTAAAAGAACAACAACAATAACAAAAAACACTGGCGAAAAGACTGTCATTTACCTTTGATTTGCTAAATAGGAAAGATAACTTAGTTTCTCTGTCCTCTCTCACTGTTGTATGTGCTCCAGTTCCCTTACAAAAGACCAAAACTTAAATGGACTCAAACTTTTAGAAAAGCAAAATCCAGAGAAAGCACTGTTTTTACAACTACTTATATTCAACTTGATACTACCTACAGCTGGCTGTATCTCCATAGAAGCTACAACTCTAAATCAGCACCTCACAATAACTGATGTTCATAATGAGAACTCACTTGATTTTAGGGAAAATTAATATGTGTCTGGCATACCTCCACTTACTAAGATAAAGGACTCTTAAATGCTTTAAAAGTGCTTATATAACATAAATATCAACATTTGGATTGTGGAATTTAACTGGATAGTTCTCGATTACATAGAAAACCTGGCATTTCAGGCTCACTTACTGAAAATTCTGTAATGGAAAGTTTCCATGTCCAGATATTTTGAGGTGGCCCCTGTCTTCTAAAGAGAAAAGATGTTCAAAACTCATGCACTGCCTAACAGTTTGAGCACATCTGCTTTGCAGATACAGCAGGCCCCTTAGGTTATTTTTAAGGAAGACTGTACAAAGCTTCCATTCCTACTTTAAACTTGCGATTACGACAAAGGGAGCTGTCTGGAAACCATCTCGGGTGGAGATGACTTAAAGGAATCAGGAATATCTGGCCTTGAGAAGAGAAAATATTGAGAAATACAATAAATATCTTCTCATCCAATGCCCGAAAACTTATCTTGAAAAGAAATTAAAATTACCCTGTAGCTACTGGGGGAAAAATTGGTGAAGTACAGGTGACAAATTTCAGGTTAATAAAAGAAAGAAGTACAGTCAACAACGGAATGAGCTTGTTGATAAAGTAACACTGAAGTATTCAATCAGAAGGTGGAATTAGGCTTCAGGAATATTGTAGAGGAAATTTCTGCCCTGGGAGGAACTTGGATTGATTTAATGAAAGTCACAGTAATTGAAAAGCAGTATTACATAGGAAAATTTACGACAATAACATGACCGTTTTGTATGATAGGAAAAGGTGAACAGCTACTTGAGTATTAGAATGCTGAAAATATCTTTTCTATATGTAGACGCGCTCTATTTCTTCATGCAATCTGTGGCCTACTCATGATGATAACTTACCCATAATTCAGCTTGCAAATAGTCTTTGTAAAAGTAGTCATTTATTTCCATCACATACCTTTCAAGTCTTTACTAATGTACACGATGAACAAATCCTCAAAATACTTCATCACTGAAGAATTCTAATAAAGACGATTACTTAATAATACCGGCATGACAAGGAAGATCAACATTACCTCACACAGGTATTATAATTAATGCCCACCAGAGAGATGCCATCAACGCCATTACAGCTATGCTTATACAATGTCAAACCTGTTAAACCACCAGCCAGACTGGTCTTCTTCTGCACAGTTCCCTTCATAGTTGTCATTATCTCTGTCCCATGTGCTGAATTTCATGCTTTGGTGACTACCCCACCATTGCATCTCAGGATGAAAATTGATGGCAAGCGCGTCTCCAGCTGTTCCTGAATATTCCCCGATATTCAACTCATAGGAATTCTAAAGGAACAGAGGCAAATTCTACTACCAGTTATCACTATTTTTAAAATAGGCTTATTTAGTAAATAAAAGCATAGGTTCTATTCTGTATTTTTGTTTCCACTGACTTCAGGGATTATCTTGCATGTTTTAAGCATAATTTGTGGTACTTATTTGAAAATTTTGTACCTTTTCATCTCCAACTTTGAAATTTTTATATTGGGCGTAACAACTATTTTTTTCAAAATCTTCAAGGTCGATTTTTAAAGTGTAATCTCCTGGATAAGAAAAAAAACAACAAGAAATGGTAATTTTTTTTAATGTGTGAGATGACACTGATTTACTGAGACTTAACCACAATTGATGGCTCTATTTTACTTAGACTATTTCCCTCTTCCATGAGTCAGTTTTTCAAAGACTAAACAGTGACTTGTATTTACAACACGAACGTTTTATTGTGTGTTTTACTTGAAAAAAAATTAAGCATACAATATTAAAGGTAGAAAATTTCTTCTAGATCTATCATAGGTGAAAGCTAGTGCAATTTAGTTGGCAAAGAACAACAGAAAATGTCATCATTTAGTTAATAAATTAGAAATCTAACAGTGAAAAATAAGCAGTTTTTAGAAGTGTAAATGTTTATCCTTTTTTCCTTAATTTCCATAAGAATGTTGATCTTAAACATAAATAATGACTAAATAGTTGGTGTCTTCAAGTAATCATCTTTTCTTCATTCTCCCATCATTTGCAAATAACAGACTATTTTTCAGAAACACAACTACCGTCTGGAACATAGGAAGTTATAAATCAAACTAAATGTTAAATAATGTATGTTCTATCCTCCTACTTAGATAAATAACATTTCGCAATGACCTGTAAGACCAAGTTTGAATTTAGAGTCTTAGAGTACTGAGGGTTTCAGGCCAGAACATGGAGGCCCAGGAGAGAGAGGCCCTGAGCCCCATCACTCAGGCCTGGTCTGTGGGCTGCCTCCCTTCTCTTCCCAGCACTGTCTCCATCACACACAGCAAGGGGCCTTGTCCACACTTGTAGACTTTCCAGATTGAACATCCAAGCTTTGTTTATACCTACAATACAAGCTGTTCCTTCACCTCCCCTCAGGCTTAGGGGCACACACCCCAGCAGCCCACCTTCCCACAGGACAGACAGAGAGGCATGAATGGATCCTGGAGACAAGCTCATGGGTGTTTGGGACGCTGGATTCTCCATTACTGGAGTGAGTCTAGGAGGGATGTGGGCGTCTGTTGGCCTTGGCACTTTGGCCTCACAAATTCCTTGTCCCATGGAGCTCTCTAGAATGGGGTTCCAAGGAAGAGCCCCCTCTAACCTGATCAAAAGGCAGTAAAAGGTATATGAACCAAGACTATGAAGTGGATGGGAGCAGTAATGTGGGCTGTTAATTCTCCTAAAAACTACTTTGCATCATAGAAGAAATAAAAAATCAGTCTCAATTCTTCAGGTAGCCATCTCTTTGGTCATTAAAGTAAATAAAAATACAATTACAGACCATTTCTAAATGAACCTTATTGCAAACCCCTCCAGTAGAAATTCTGCAATGAGGATAAAGCTATTTTCAGAGGCAACTGCTTAGCCTTGAGTATTCTCATAATTAAAGAATGCAGGGACAAAGGCACTGGTTTTCCTTGGGATGATGTGATATGTGGTTGCAAAGCCTTGAACTGATAAATACATTTTTTTTCTACCATGAGAGTAGCCAGACTGAACACTAATCAAAACATGAAGGGGAAGCAAATGTGTTGGCAAAGTGCATCCGGGCGAATAAGCATTTAATAATAATTTGAAAAACAGTAAGAATTTTAGGTATTTAGAAGGAGCAAAGGGTGACTTTTTTGAGGTTTTCATAATTTCAGTAAGAAACCATATACATATTAACAAATGAAAGAAACAGGAGCTGCTATGATAAATATTATGTATCTATCATAAAATACTTAAAAGTAGGATAATAAGTATGTTAAAAATTAGAGAGTATTGGACACAAGGACAAAGAAAGTATTAGGCTTCTAGGATTAGCCATCCTAAAGTGTTATTCTGGAGTTTCAAAAATCCCTGTAATTATAATCCTACTGACAGTTATGAATATAAAAATACCAACCACTTCCCTTTACTTGGATGAAACAACCCTTGCTCTTACATTTAATGCATTGCCAGTGTGATTTTGCATGCTTTCTTGAGCAATACAATTGCCTTTTATAAAACATTCAGAATCAGACCTGAGTGGAACTGACTACAATCTCAGATTGTAAATGAGGCATGGAAGACAGTGGATTGCAGCAAAAGAACATGGAAAACAGAAGTGTGGAAAATTGTTATCAAACTAATGATATTTTAGATAAATATTGAACTCTAGTTAAAGGTATCCATGCAAAAATATATAGGGAGAATTTTACGGATGTCTTCAATTTACTTTGAAATGTGTCAAAAAAATAAAATGAATCGATGGACAGATAGATGGATAGATACGGGATAAAAACAAGCATCATAAAATGTTACTGTAGAATTTAAGTGGCAGGTTGAAATGTCTTTCAGTTTTGCTGTATCTTTGAAATTTTCAAAATAAAATTGGAAGGGGGATGGAAACAAGTACATTTAATATAGTATGGTTTTGATGGCAAAAACAGCCCCAAATCCCTCAATTTTTCACCTTCCCCTTAGCAATTCCACTTTGTAACGTCTCTTATTAAGTAGATTTTCTTTCACTGTACATCTGAGATGGTCCTTTCACCAAACAAAGCAGTGAAAATGATTGTGTGCCAGTTCGAGGACTCAAGAGACTTATGTGCTTCCACTCTCTCTCAGAATTCTGCCTGTGTTACAAGTCCAAGTCCAGGCTAGCTCGCTGGAAGATGAATGACCATGTGGAGCAGAGCTGAATTATTTCATCTGAGGCCAACCTAAAAGAGCCAGCCTCCAGCTGACCAGACGTTGATCACAGACCCATGAGCAAGCCCAGCTAAGATCAGTAGAGCCACCTAGCCAACTTGTAGGTCTGTGAGACATAATAAATGGTTGTGGTTTTAAGCTGCTAAATTTTTGAAGTGGCTTGTTATACAGTATTCTTGTGGCAACAGATAACTGTATACCATACTTATTTTGAGGCACTCAGGACATTAAAAAAAGAATGACTATGACATTACATTTCTTTCCCAGAAATAGAAAACACATATATGAGAAATTCCCCACCCCCTGCCCAGGTCTAGTTTCTTTTCCTCGATTCTTAGTTTTAAGCAGTCACATTTTGCAAAGGGGATTATTGCCCCAAAGGGATCATCGTCATCTGCAAATCATGGTAGTTACTGAATTATTTCTATTGTCTATGATTTAGTGAAAAACATTTTAGTGTTGTTTTATTGTATTCCAAATGAATTTGACATTAGGCAAATCTTACCTTGCATGGTTAATAAGTGAAGATTTTTATTACCCAGCCAATATTCACCATTTTTTTTGACAAAATTTCCAAAGCCATTTTCATAGTCTTCCCAGCCTCTACAAAATTTAAAGTGAAAGCTGATTTTAGCGAAATCCAAATAGACCTATGCAGTACCCAAGGTGGTCACAAACTCCCACTGGTATTCCCTGCTCCCAACCCCAATGTTTTCTTGATTAGTTAATATACTTTCAGTATTCTTATTTAGAGAGTGAAAGTCTGTCTAATTAAAAGACTTCAGGATAGTGCAAAAAGATTTACTTATTATAAGTCTCACTCATTATAAATCTCCAAAAAAATCCTTATTTCATAATTAGCATACCTGCTAAAGTTCTCACTGCCATCAGATCGTCTCTGAATTATAGTCCATCCTCCTCCATCAGACATGTCACAATAAACAGAGAATTCTGCTGGGCTCTGGAGAGGTTTGATTTTGTAAAATCCACTGTGTTTATGTCCATCATTGAAAATCTCTGAACAATCTGTTTACAAAACAAGGTAATGTAACATTTGTTATGTGTCTTTTTTTAAATTAATAAATGGAGCCTCTCAATGAGCTTACTGAATACTAATGGGGACAGATAAACACATGATGTAGACAATCAGCTTTTTAAAATTGCCTCTTGTGCATCTTCCAGAGGATATTAGGAAAGTCTTATTTCTTTTCCTAGTATTTAATTATCATCTGACTCCTTAATATGGTCATGGACAAACAGGAGTAAAATAGGGATCTGGTTTGTCATTTATAATTTTTGTGGAAAACAATTTTAAAAATTATATGTGTTTAGTTAATTACAGCATATATAAGTGGAACTTATAGCTTTATCAGACAATACTGGAAATTCTCTCTCTTATGAAGCTAAAATGAAAGTATAACTATAACACCAAACAAATAATTTAATATGGGTTACCTTGACTTAGAGCATTATAAATCATTCAGAACATTTGGAAATGAACTCAAAATAGTACTCTTCTTGTTAGAGTCTTACAACCACCCAGTCTTACCAGAGTTTTTACTAACCCACTGAAATTTCTAACAGTCCATGTATTCTTAGATATTTTGCTAAAGACTGCAAGTGCCTGCTGTTCCTTTTATCCCAGCATTCTTCTTTGCTACTGGATTTCTTTCACCATTGAAGCAAATATAGCTACCAATTTGTCACCAAAAATCAATATCTGTTCCTTAAACCACTTGAGAGTGACATAAATTAGTATTATTGGGTCTCAGCTAGGTTGATCTTTACAGACTTAGAGAATATGGCAAGAATGGACATTGCTATTTTTAGATGCCCAGGAAGCTGTGTTTTAGGGTAGTTGAAATAGTGGCCACTATACAGAGATATTTTCAAGGCTACCCAGTCACAGACTTTTGAATAAGAATACTATAACATGGCATCACTAACTTTCTAATTTTACGCTTATCATTTTGTTAATTTCCTCTTGTTAAGTTGTCTCTTCCTGGTTGAATAACTCCATTCTTCTAGCATATTTTTAAGTTCTTTCATCATTTCCATCGTTTTGATGCCAAATTGTCTACAATTCTATTTTGTTATGAACAAAATATATTCCACATTAAATAGACTAAATAGGCAATAGGAATCAGAAGACAAAAGAAAATAAAGAGCTTTAGTCACTTTCTAAAGTCCTCCCCACGTGGAGACCAATCATACACTACTGTTTTAGTGAGATGTCATCTTTGTCATATTTAAGCTTTATTCACATATTTATTTTTGAGATTCAGAAACCCATGTGTTCTTTATACGTGCTGAAGTATTAAAAAAGATCCTATTCTGGCAATTAAACATGAAGAAAAACAATGGGAAAACGATCACCTAAGTTCAATGTTGTTCAAAAGTTTCCATCTTATAGTCAAGTATATTGCACACCACTTTTCATTACAGTAGACATATTTTAACTTTCCTTGTTAGGAAAGGAGCTCTTCACTTATATTCAACCTCCTACCAAAGTGCTGAATAGTAAAGGCTCATAAGGTTCAGACTATTTTCCAGGAAAATATGGAAATAACTAGCTATAACGTTTGCCTCTGGAAAACTTTGTGAATATGGAGTTTTCAGCCAGCATTTTATATTTGTTTTTATTTTATGCCAAATGTGAGTTTGTGTTTTTAAAAAACTTTCCTTCTTCCCAGAGGAAAATGTCAAATATAACTTAAGATCCAGATGAAAGATTTCAACTGAAAAAAAAGAAAAACCAACCAACCAACAAATAAATAGAAATCAAATAAGTGCCTGTAGCAAAATTGCTTATAGCAGATAGATTAAGAAGCCCACCTTGGGGAAATGTGACTGACACTGTGATAGTATAAAGTTGAAACAATGTAGAGTTTTAAACATTAGCTAGATATTTAAAACAATAATTTTTAAAATTTTATTAAATTTATTGGGGTGACATTGGCTAATAAAATTATATAGGTTTCAAATGTACAATTCCACAATACATCATCTCTATGTTATATTGTGTGTTCACCACCAAAAGTCACATCTCTTTCCATCACCATGCATTTGACCGTGTTTACCCTTTTCTACCTTACGCTGCCCTCCTTTCCCTCTGGTAACCACCATACTGCTTTGTGTCTATGAGTTTTTGATTGTTCACTTGCTTTCAAAAAAATTTTTATTAAATTTATTGGGGTGACATTGGTTAGTAAAATTATATAGGCTTCAAACGTACAGTTCTATAATACATCTGCTATATATTGCATTGTGTGTTCACCACCCAGAGTCGGTTCCCCTTATCACCATATATTTGACCCCCTTTACCCTCTTCTACCACCCTCTCCTCCCCCCTTACTCTCTCAGAACCACTAAACTGTTGTCTGTGTCTATGGGTTTTTGTTTGTTTCCCTTGTTTGTTTTTACCTTTCAGTTTTATATCCCACATATGAGTGAAATCATATGGTTCTCGACTTAAGTGTGGTGTTTGTGGTATAGTGGTGAGCATAGCTGCCTTCTAAGACAATAATTTTCAAAATGTTTTGACCCACTCAACCCCCTGGAGAATAGGCAGGAGAGGGGATGGGCTAAAGAGCTCTGTGTTCGTGGGAGTTAAAAAAAAGAAGAAAAGGATTTTTGAATACTTACATAATACTGGAGTGAATCAAGGGCTTCCTGCCGGGTTTGACAATCATTGTGTTAAACTGGGTGCGGTCAGTACTTTCTCTGATCATGCAGAAAACAAGCTATGTTGGAAGGCTAAATGCTTAAACTTCATAAAGTGACGGGATAATCTGCCAAATGGGCTTTTTCCTCTTGTCCCAGAATGGTGGCTGAGCTCAAAGCTAAGAACTAAAGGCACTAAGCATTCCACATTGTAAACTCAGTGGAGGCCAGCTTCTTCTTTCTGTAGGGCATGTTGGGAAACGCCAGAACTGGCCCTGCCACCATCATTCTCAACTCCCAGGAGACATAAGAAGGAAACGTAAGAGGAGAAAGGAAGTTGGTTCCTTGGAGGGTACAGTATTCTTGTAGGGTGGGCTGAGTGGGCTCCCTCCTCTGAAAACCAGGGAGAGACATATACAGTAATCCCCCCAGCTACCCATGGTTTTGCTTTATACTGTTTTAGTTAGCTGTGGTTAACTGCAGTCCAAAAATATTAAATGAAAAATTTCAGAAATAATTCCTAAGTCTGAAATCGTGCTCCATTCTGCGTAGTGTGATGAAATCTCACAAATCCCAGTCCGTCTGTCCTTCCTGGTCGTGAATCATCCCTTTGTCCAGCATCTGCACGTTGCAGGTGCCCCCCTGCCCGCTGGTTACTTAGCAGCTTTCTCAGTGACCAGTTTGACTGTCTGAGTATAGCAGTGCTTGTGTTCAAGTCACCCTCGTTTTACTTCATAATGGCCCCAAAGCACAAGAGAAGTGATGCTGGCCATTCGGACTTGCCAAAGACAAGCCATAAACTGGTTCCTTAGGGTGAAAAAGTATGTATGTATAGGAAAAACATAGTCTATATGGGGTCTGGCATTGGGGTTTCAGGCATACTGAAGATCTTGGAACGTATTTCCTGTGGATAAGCGGGGAATCCTCTAATAACATAGATAGTTAGCTGACATTTATTGAGCTAAATGCTTTTGTAATCATGTATATGTACATTAACTCATTTAATCTTTTCAACAAAGAAACAGGTATTATTATCATTCCTATTATACAGATGAGGAATGAAGCACATAGAGGTAAAGTAATTTTCCAAAAGGCCACAGCTAGCACGATGGGCAGCTGGACTTTGAAATCAGGCTTCAGAGTCTATACTTTAACCACATCACAGATGGCCTCGAGAGACTGTTTCACAAAGTTTGCAGCTCCTGCGGAATGGGACAGGGTTAAGCTAGTGCTTTTGTTGGCTAAACAGATGTGATGCCATAGGCTGTTGTGATTGTCACTGATGAATGCAAATTTGATACTATAATCTTTTAATTTAGGTACCTAATTCAGTAGCACCCAAAAGCTTAAAAAAAAGATGTATTTAATTATGTTATATAGAAATCATGTGATTTGTGCATTGTTTGCATAAATTGCTAGGTTGTATGTAATTAGGTGTTGTCTCCCATGAGATAAACTAGAATTCGGAAAATAACTAATTTAGTAATAATATAGTAGTTTGTAAATAAGAACAAAAACATTTGTGTTTCTGTAGATCACATACATGGATACTTAATGTGTTTAAATTTAAGGACACCAAAACCATAAATTTTGGTGTGAGCAAGTCCTTATATGTTTTATATAATACATATTAAATATATAACATATATGATATAATATATGTTTTATTAGAATTTATGTGTGATATATTTTATTTATCGAGTGTTTGCCTTTGGTAGGCTCTCCAGTACTATTGCCTATATGCTGAAAAATAAAGCACAATTGAACTGTATTTATATTTCACAGTTTATTCCTCCTTCTTCTCCTTCATGCTTTCACCACATATGATGAATATTAAACATGGATCTACTGACTTCTGGATTTCTTTTTAGCTGTTACATCCAGAAACAGTCATCTAGAATGTCTATCTTCCACTATTCTAAGTGTTATGTTATAAGAAACACACACACACACACACACACACACACACACACACACACACGCTCACACACACACAATAATGGTTTGCCTGGGTCCTGTCCATATGACTCTTCTATCCAATTCCTGCTTATGCAGTCAGTCCTGCTCTGACCTTGACAGTTTAATTTCTTAGTAACTGATTTCTTGTCTTACTCCTTGGTGACCTCTTGTTTCCTAAGGTCTATTCCCAGCACTCTCAACCCAGGGATCAGATTCTTAGCTCTTAAACTTCAGTCTTCTCATGGCAGGTGTCACAATCCTAGGACCAAACATGCACTTGCCTGCCTCTGGTCATTATCAGACATTAGAATTTGTTGATAACATGCTCAGGTTGTGTCTAAATAGATACCCTGAATCAGGACCTTGGTTTAGAATTTGGAATAATGGTACCTCTCCTGCATCCACCAGTTCATTGTCCTTGGGGTCAGTTTTGTACCTAGCTTTGCATTCACATAGCTGTATGCTCGTCCCTTGAATATCCAACGTGTTGCCTTCCTCTCAAGCAGTTATTCAAATACCTAGCTTGTTCTACTCTAGGGGTCAGTTTGAAGTATTTGACCTCACTTTCTTTCACCTGATCTGTTCCACCAATTAAATTTTAAAAATACTGGGGGTGCCAAAAAAAATGTATGGACACTTCGGTCAACGTTGTTCAAGCAGTAGTTCACCATAATCAGAAATGTCTGAATGCTGATGGTAACCACTTTGAGCACCTCTTGCAATTGCAGAAGTCAAACATGACTTGCAGTCATCTTTTGTTATCAGTATATATCGAGTATTACAATGTTAATATAGTTTTCCTTTTTAAAAATATGTATACATTTTTTGGCACCCTCTGTATGTGTGGAACTTTTACTATATGCCAATCACCATGGTAGGTGCTGAAAGTATTAAGTATGCAGTGACAATACCCTAGGATTAGTACTAAGACAGAAAAATAGAGGATGCTTTTGGAGTGCATAGAAGTGGTACTCGATCCAGACTTCAGGGTCAGGAAATGTTTCTTGAAGAGCTAAACTGGGATCGGAAGAATGAATAGTACGAATCAGCCCAGGGGGAAGGGATTGAGTTCTAGATAGAGAAAACGGCTAATGCAAAGTTCCAAAGGCTCAGGAGAGCAGGGTGCTGCTGAGAAAGTGAAATACGTTTAGTGTAACTGGAATGTAACATGCAAAAGAGACACATTCCAACAGATAATGTCCAAATTCTGGTTCCACCACACACTTCTGACACCATATCTATGCTGCTTCCACAAAACCAACACACTCATAATACTAGCAATCGCTCTGCCAGAGCAATTGCCTCCATCACCAAACACACCTTCAATATCTCACGGTGCCACTTTGAGTCCTTGTGGTCTAGCAGAGGGGCCACCCTTGGAATCAAAGACTCTCCTCTCTCTTCTTCTTGTACCACTGCACTTTCCTCTTTTCTCTAGCTTTGATCATGCACTTGGGGGTTTCCATCTCTGCTTCCTCTGATCTCTCCTCCCTCAGGCCTGACCCCCTTTCTGACCTAGGTGGCTAGAGAGAGAACAAGATGGGGCTGAGGGTGACAGCAACAAATCATGGTCATGTGGGAGGTTGTGTCAAACTTAAATGGCAAAAATTTTATATCCATTTTCCCCAAGGAAATTGGAGTGGGAGAGAAATAGATACGATAGAGAAATCTGTTGATTTTTGTTAGGATCCCTTCCTAGTTTTATATCTAGTTTCTTGCGTAACACAATTTATCTTTGAAACATTAAAAAAATGATAGCGATACTTATGAGCACATACTATATGCCAGGCACAGTTCTAAATGCTTTACATGTATTCATTCATTTAATCCTTACAACAATCCTATAAACTATCTACCATTATTATCTGCTTTTTTCAGCTGAGAAAATTGAGGCATAGAGATGATACCTCATTTGAGGAAACATTGCTAGTAGTGCTGCAGTCCATTCTCTAAACAATAAGTAAGACAACCTTGGTTTAAAAATAGACTGCTAATATGTGTTTGGGCATCAAAGAGCAGGGCCATACAGAGAGGGTGGATCCAGGCCCTTGTGTTGGAGCCCAGAGCTCATGTGCACTCTCCTCACTGTCACTATCAGAGCCTGTGCTGTTCCCTTAGGAAAGTTCACTGGCAACAAAGAGCCTTCTAGACTTTCATCATTGGAGTTGGTTATGCCAATTTTATGGGCTGGCTGTCTGGTTTCACACTCCCTGAGCCCTGGAGAGCCCTGAATGAAGGGTACTTCTAGTTACATTTCTTTATAAAAGTACCACCTTCCTGGGCCAGAAGCTGATATCTAAGGCAATGCAAGGTGTATTAGTTTGCTAGGGCTGCCATGATAAAATACCATAGATGGGCTGCCTTAAACAACAGAAATTCGTTTTCTCAGTTCTGGAGCATGAAAGTCTAAAAATTAAGGCGTCAGCAGGTTTGTTAGGGCTTTAGTGTATGAAATGGGGGGCGGTGAATTCAGCCCATAAGGCGGGGCCATCAATCAAATGGCCTCCTGACCGTTCTGATCACCCCTTCTCAGTGACTCATTTCTGTCACCCACAATGACTGACCCAATCAACTGAGTGAGAGCTTACCCTCCAGCCTGTGTCTTTTGCTATGTCCCCCAGTCTCTGGATAGGGACCTGAAGCCTGCTGAGTGGATAGCTGATTATATTACAGCCAGGCCCCAAATTTCACGCACTGAAAAGGGTACCAAACTGCCATAAGACCCCACCTCCTTCCTGAAAAGAAGTGAAGCTTTCTACTAGGTGACCCCAGGAAACCTTGGCCCTCTTAGCCTGTGGGAAGAAATTTGGTGAGAAGCATGACCTGGTTCTGACCTTGAACAATCTCAACCACAGCCAACAGTGAAAGCACAAATCCTTTTCACCCCTGTAAGGAGTCTCATTTAATTGGTCTGGAGTGGAACCTGGGCACTATTTGTGGACAGTTTCTTATGGGTCACTTGCATTTCTGCGTATTTTGCAAGCAGAGCATATGTTCTAAAATAGTGTTTTCAGGGATGTTTGTATAGTGAACAGCCTTGGAAGATAAGGGTAGTATCTTCCTCTAGAGGAGATGGCAGGTTTGTTTGCTGTCCACTCATAAAGATAACATCTCCCTCTGGGGCAAAGGTTGGGCAGGATTGTTTGTCACCCATTAGAAAAGATTGATGTTTCCTAAGCTCAGGGTGCCTCAGCTGTGACATAGCCCACTGCCTGCACATTTTCCATCCGAATTACTCCACACTGCTTCCTTAGGATTTGCAGGCAAGGAACACTGGTGAAAACATGAAGGACGTGTTTCTGACCTAGGAGTCGCTTGTCTTTTGCCAGAGTCCCTGAAACCATGGCAAGTTAACTTGTTAGTTTGCAAATAGAGTAAAATCTCAGACCCCTCACAGTACTTTAGGAGCATTTTAAAATGTCACCAGGTGATTCTAATGGCTGAGAATCATTGTCTTCAAGGAATTGCTATAGATTCTGCTTCTGGTTTAACGGCTTTCCAGAGCTTTCTTTCACAGTCTTGCCTAATCATTGTACTAGTTCTCTTCTTAGGTTCCAGTTCCTGATTCTTTGCCCTGTGACTCACTAAGGCAGTCCCTTTGTTTTCCAAGTCTGTTTTTACCAAACTGTTTTTGTTTCCTCTTTGTTCCATGCTCCAGAGGCACAGGCCATCTTCACTGTATATCTCATTCCCAGTGACTCTGGCCTCCTTCTCTTCCTTAACAGGGAAGAGCAATTTTACTCCAAGGATTTAGGATAAAGGATCAAGTTGCTAAACAACAGAGGGTCTGAGCAAAAAGAGATTAGGATCTTGGTAAAGAGAGAAAAAGGGAGCATTTTATTGAAGCATACGTTCTAAGATCCTCACCACTCATATCCATCACTGGTGAATATATTTGAAAACACAAAATAAAGATGGTGTCATTTTCATCAGCTTGGCATCTTTTTAGCCTCTACAGCTTTTCAATTATAGTCCAATGTATTTTCCAATTTATATTTGACTGTCTTGCTATTCCTATCTCTAGGTATTACCTTGCTTTCATTCATAAGTATGAAGAGCTACTATGTTCCAGGCACTCGAATAGGCAATAGAGAGGGAAGTGCATTAAACATCATCCCAGACCTTAAAAGTGCCCAGCTAATTGACAAAGATAAATTCATAAACAGAGAAATTATAAGACATCATAGCAGTAGCTGGAATAGACATATCAACAAAGTGCTCTAGTTGTTTCTTGTTGTTTCTGACAACTACTGGTTGTCTACTTTAAAAGATGCCTGCAGGAAGTCAGGTGAATAGTTTTCTATAGGGAATAATGACATGTGCAGTGATGTGCACATGTGTTGACAGTTGAAGATCATTTAGTCTCTGGGGGAAAATACTGGCCTCATCAAAAGGAAAATTGCCAAACCATAAAAATACACACTTAAAAACAATTCTTTTATTTCCTAAATAATTCTCATTCTTTTTCCTTTTCTAATCTTTTATTCAATTACCTTATTTATTACCCTAAGTCACACCAGAGTTTCAGAAGGAAAAACTGTATAAATGTAACAAGAAACGATACACAAATAAAAACAAAGCTCAACTGTAAAATTTCACAAATATAATCTGTCACTTGCACACTGATATTTAAACAATCTATTGTTTTGGTCTCTTATTAAACTATAGAAATCCTCAAATATTGAGCATTGATGTTAAATGTCCCCTGCTGAGATAATAGACAAAAAAAGGATAAAAAATGGTTGAAGACATTCAAATTTGGTGTAATGCTTTATGTTGCTTGTAACTGGAATAGGAAAAGCTCTTTAGCAAAACCTGATGTGATCGAATAACTAGCACCATCATTGCACATGGGTATATGACATAAGTTATTGAAACACTTAAGAAAAATAGATTCTGACCTGCATATTGCCTCTTGCCGCCAAGGTCAATGACACTACTCTCCTCTCCGTTTTCCAGGAACTGGATTTCCTTCTCATGCAAAAGCTGTGTGATCTTGACTTGTTGCTGTTTGACCCGGGTCTCAAGCAGGCGCACCTGGGCTCTAAGACGTGCCTGCTCCTGGAGACAGTTCTCAAGAGCCTGCAAAGTAACATGCATCTTGTTCCCATGGAAAATAAATGCTCCAAGTAAGTTGGATAAATTAATGATTCAATTTTGTCCCCAACGCCCATTTCAGACTATTTTTCCAACAAGAAAATAGTTTGAAAATTCTAATACTATTTGTTATTTGAAGAATAAGAAATTATGGCTTATATTGAAGTGCTAGAACTAAAAAATTATATAATAAAATAATCTGAATGACTATGCTAAAAGCATTGGAATTGTGGTCACATTTGAGTCTCATAATGATTCCATAAGGTAGGAATGGACTCAAGAATCACCAGTAGGTAGGAGGAGTCAGAATTTATATCAAGTTCAAGATTTCTGTTCTCAATTTCTGCATGACGCTGTGTAAGTGCTTTCTTAGGAGTAAAATCAATGAGGCTTTTGAATGATCTTTTGGTGTTAATGTTTTCAAATATAATTGAATGCTTATAATCTGATAACATATGGCCACCTTCATTAGGGACGCTATTTAGGCCTGAATATCTTACCCATTTCCTTGTTGCTGAAAATTCTACTGGAGCCACTTTAACTTTTTGATTATTTATTGTTTTTTCCTCAATCACTTTAAAAAGAGATGGGAGGAGACTCAGTCTTCCTGTTAAGTCATTTGTTTTCTCTAAAAAGGCAAATAACCCAAGAATATTGCACGGTGAGAGAGTTTATCAGCTCCTTTCTAAAGTGGCATCTGAGCCACTCCAAAGATAATGTGGCAGAGACCTCCAAAGATAAAGCAAATGGGGAGGTGAACTGGGAAGGACAGTTGCAGAGGTGAGTCTCCTGGGAAGAGGTGCTAAAGCCAAGAAACTTTAATAAAGGCTCTCGAATGCTCAATGTTGGGAGAGGTAATAGGGGTAGTTTAAAAAAATAAGGACAAAAGACAAATTTTAGCCATTTTTCAGTTTTTACCTTGACATCTCTATTTGCAGCCCATCTCATGATCTCCTGTGATAAGTATAAATGTTCACTTCTGAGAAACTATGACTTTTAATGTGTAAGTGCATCATACTGCTTTTATATACATTACTTCCTAAAATAGGCATTTGGTTATAGTCAGATATATTTCCCAATTTATATGTGCGTACCTTCCTGTTCCTATCTTTATGTGCTACCTTGTACTCATTCCATAAATACGAGGATGTACTGTATTCCAGGTACTCTGCTAGGCAGTCAGAACAGCACAATTAGATATCCAATTTGGGACAAAGGAAAGAGGTACACTGCTTTCCTGCAAAGGACTAGAATATAAACATAGCAACTTAGCCTCGAAACTGGAAGTCATATAACAAGAGAATGGAGAGGTAAGAGGCCTCCTCTCTCCCATCTCCTCGTCCAAGTCACTGAATCTCTCCCAGGTATTTCTCTAGGACTATTTTTTATTGCTCTTAGTGTTCTCTCCTCCTCACTCTTTGATTTAGCCTCTTTGAATGAGTTATTTGCTCAGGCCCCCGAGTCATAAATGTCTATTGAATGAACAGCAAACACATTTTATGATGTCTGGAATCCTGTCTTGCTTTCTGATAGTGGGAAACTGGTAGTGATATTGTTAAAAATAGTAGACTAGGCATTTTAAAAATAACTGAAGGGATTACAGAGCAAATATGTTCAATCTTTATGTGACTGGATATACAGTGTTAATAAGCTTATTTAAAACTTAAGAATTTTCTTTCTCCCAGAACTTGGAGCAAATGAGTATTTTCACTTTTTTACTCGTGAATGAAAGAGGGCACACATTCATTGTAATTACTTTCAAACAATCTGTTTAGTTTACACTAATAGTGTCCGATATTGGAAAGCCCAAGGTCAATTTTAATGGACAGTTTTAAATTTCTTATATTATGTAACTGCCCAAATAACCCCAATAAATTAAAAAAGATTTTACTTATTTGTTGTGAATATTGATTTTTACTTAAAAATTTTTTTAAAGTATTTGATAAGTGCCTATTATGTGTGAGGTACTTCCACAAACTCTTTTATTTCTCCCCACCCCTTAGATTTTTTTCAGTGAAAACTTACTATAGGTTTTCTGCAAAATAAATGAAAATTCAGGTCAAAGCAAGCATTATAAATTCAACAGTTTTTGTAATGAACTTACCCAGCTTTCCCTGTTTATTACCAGAGTAGTGGTGACAAGGATAAAACTAAATATCTTTGCCATTTTTCCCATTGAAGAACTGCAAGAACAAAAAGAATTTCATACAGTTATTTACTGTGAATTTTTCATGAGTTCAGTTAGGTTAAGGCTCAAGGCAATCAAGGAGGTCCGATGCAGTTCCAGGCCATCAACGTGAGAGTCATGCCCCCAGGATATTCTCCTGGACTTTCCCAGGCTTCCCCCACACAGAATCATGCCCACTTTTACCTTCAATAGAATTGAGCCTGTTCAATTGCAAAAATAGAGGAGAGATTCTGGATCTCTGGGTGGTCCTAATGTGCTGCTTGTATGAAAGTGTGGAAAAGGCACAGGCTCTGTAAACTTGAAGACCTGGGTTCCTATTTTGGCTGGGCCGCTTTCAGTGTTGTTTGGCCACATGCAACTTACTAAAATGCTCCTGATCTGTAAAATGGAACTAATTCCTACCTTATAGGACTGTGGCAATTTTGATGTAATATTTTTAGATTGCTGGCATATAATAAGTGTTAAATAAATAGTAACTCATTTTGTATATGGAAGACAGCTTTTATTTTTAAAAGAAGAAAAAGGTTACAACAAATAGCTGATATAAATTGTTTTACTTAATGTCTCTATAGGCAAGCTATCAAGATATAAAAACTTTAAGTCCTATTTAAAGTAATGGAGGAAATTTCACTTTACCACTTCTCAAGATTATTTTAAAAACAATCTTGAAGTCATTAGTCTTGATGAAAAACTTCCCTCATCCTCAAAATAACTTCTGTGTGCTGCCAGTGGTGAATTTTCATTAATTGTTGAAGTAAAGGAGCCTAGAAGGACAGAAATATCTGCATAATCTTTAAACACATTTTACCTATGGTTTCTGCTAAAACATAAAAAACTGGAATCAACTGAATTGTTATTTGCTTGTCTATTTTTATTCTTATAGAATCTATGACCACTAGGTCCTTTTAATGTGTCTCTTTATCAATTTTTATATAATTAGCGAAATGATTCCTAAACTTTGCTGTCTATTAGGATCTCTTGGGAAGCTTTTAAAAAAATCTCCATGCCCAGGGATTGAATCAAATGTCTAAAGGCGGCCATTGGGCTTTGGAATTTTTTTTAAAGACTCCCAGCTGATTCTAATGTTCAGCAAAAACTGAGAAGCAATAATTGATTTAAGGACTTAATAGACAAAAGTTTTTTAGTCTTTGTTAATAAAGTAAGTAGTCCTCAGTCTTTCTGAGTCCAACAAACCAGTTACAGAATGGCAGAGGCATTACTTAAATTCAGTGACAAATAGCATGCATGGCCACATTGGGAAGCATTGTAAAATATAATGTGAATTTTTAGAATATGTGAAATTTGTGCATTACAGATCATAATAGTCTGCTAGATATAACTGTGTAATTTTCACTTCACACATTTTTACCTCTGGCTGACATTTTTATATAACTACATACCTAGAACTGTGTTATGCATTTTATAAGCATCTTATTTCTTCCTCAAATAACTGTACAAGGCAAGTATTATTATCCTCATCATACAAATGAATACTAGATCAGAGAGGTTAAGTAACTTCCTAAGATCACACAAATGGTGTATGGAAGACCAAACACTTGAGCTTTCCACCTTGAAGGCTCATGCCCCAGGGTGTACTCTACATGGTCTTCTTTTCTACATACCTGTATCCCTGCCATCTACTTGGCCTTCTCCACTGAACATCACTCACTCCTGAACATGCTGTGATTTATTCTTGAGACACATGCTTCTCCAAATGAACATTAAGTTAACTTGAGGAGAGGAGACAGCTGCATTAAAGCAGAAGCAATCCTAGGGAATGATAGCATCAGCACAAGTTTATCGATCATCAGCTACTTAGTCAGGACTATGCTAAATGCCGTGAGAGAATAAAACACGGCTGCCTCAGCAAGGCAATGTTTTGAGGAAGAAATGAAAATAAGTATTAAAATGGAAATGAAAGACAATGTAAATTCAGTATATATGACATCATGTGTAATTAAATATAAAAACTAAACTCTCCCAGACCACCCTTAAAGACAAAATTAATTACTTCCTGCACTGTGATCCCGTGCTATATTTATAGACCAATGCAGCATTTATTCACTTAATAAACTGTGTGCTTCCCTGCTATGTTCTAGGCACTGTGCCAGGTGATGGAATTATCGTTTAGTCAGTCTTTTGCATGTCTTTCTCCAACTGTTTCCCTTTATCGATGTTGTTTTGCTTTGAATAAAATTTTTAAAGGCAAAAGCCACACCTTGCTAATTGCTAATTGTTGTATCCCCAACATCTAACTTACTATGGTGACTCTGATAAATGTTTATTTGTTGCCTCTGCAGAAAATATTCCCCAAGAGGGAAAATCTTTCTCAGAGGGGGAAAATGTGATTTCCCTCCCTTAAAACCACAGTCTGTTTATAGTGACATATTTCCTCCTCAATGCTTATTCTGGTCAAGGGGAAAACAATGGACTAAGTGCATTTTTGAAAGTGTTAAGAAAGAATTAGAGATTTTTGATTGGATTAAACACATGATTTTTTTTTCTCACAAAACCCCACTCCAGAGCCCCCTTAGGTCTCCTGAGCTTCTTTCCTTAGTGTCTAGTTGTTCCTTTCTTAATATATTAAGTTGAAATATAACAAATGGCATATGTTTGAATATTTTTGATCTACAAAATTGTCAATTTCATATGATTCAAATTAATACATATTGGTTAGATGGAAAGAACACACTTGAAATCATTGTCATCATGAAATCATGTGTCGCCTCCACAAATGACACACCCATGTTTTATATTTAAATGAGTGCCAAGAGATAGTTTTAAAATAAAATATTTGTAACTTATTTAATGAAAGAAAACAATTTAGTAACAACCTATTTGTATATGAATGCTGCCTCCATGTTAATACACCAATTTAATATGACAATTAAAATATGTAAACAAAAATTGCTAACACATGATCAACATGTGGAATCTCGTGGTTCTGTCACAAGCCAATCCTCAGGATGTCTTTAAAAGAGAAATCACAATATTCACTTTTAACTAAAGGAAAAAGTAGAAAAGCAAAGTAATTTTCCATGGAAATACTCTACATTCAAAATTTATGCACTATCCAACCACCTCTGAACTACCTCTGTTGCTACCATCTGGTCCAAGTCACCACTGAAAGATTTCAGTGATCCAAACCAGAACATTTTTTGAGAATGACACCAGGACAACAGTCCAAACTGAGCCTTACCTGGGCAAATTGGGATATATGGTCACCTACCTATAAGGCTTTACATAATCTTCAAAATACTACTGCCTCACATCTCCTTTCCCTTTATTATCCCCAGTTTTCCTTGCTCTGGCCACATTGGCCTCTTCAGTATTCCTTGAACACAACAAAATGCACTTACTTCTCAGGGCAATTGTACTTGCTGCTCCCCCTACCTGGAATGTTCTTCTTTTGAAAATCTCCATGGTTTGCTCCCTTATATTACTCAGGTCTGTTCAAATAGCACCTTCCCAGAGACACTGTCCCTGGCTACCATATATAAAATAACAACCATCTCCCCCACCCCCATACATTCCATATCGCTTTTATAATGGATTAATTATGAATGTGTTATATATAAATAAAATATATAAAATTTAATGAAATATTATATATGTGTTTATTGTCTGCTACTGATCCAACTCTTCAGTTATTTATTTTCTTTTGGGAATTTATAAGTCCAAATATCTCTTTAAAACCATTATAAGCTCTCACACACCCCAATGTACTGTTATGGTCATTTATTGTTTAATTTTAAAATTCATCATAGAATTCAAGTAGTAAAAAGTAAAAAAGAAACACTCCTCGAGATAATGGAGATTTCCTAAAATGTAATCAATTACATAGTCATAAAGATAAAGTGTTTTAATCTTACAGAAAATAAGAATAATTGTTTTATTATAAGCAAGCAAAAGAAAATAAAAATGGATGGAAAATACAAGATGCTTTTTAAAAATGTAAGAAGAGATTTTTAGAAGTAGAAAGTGTTATCCCATGAGGATAGAACCTGGGTCAAAATATAACTAAAGGAAATGAGATTATCCAAATATAGTCAACATTTGTGTAAACAAAGCTCAGAGAGGGAAAATAATTTGCCTAAGAAATAAAATAGATTTTCACTAAGTACATACACACTAATCTGGGAGATTAGTATAAAATTTTGATAAAATACTATTTATTTGTGACTGATTCAAATTGTTCTTCTAACTAAAAATAACTAATATATTTTAATGTGTAATTGATCAGGATTTCTCCTTTTTCTTCCTAGTAGTAAAAATAATGTCTCATTTTTCTAATGTGATAACAACCAGATCTTTATAATTTTAATCCACTTCCAGGTATCAGCTAAAATATTCTGGAGTCAAGAATTTAAAGTCATGAAATTTTGTGTGTTCCAGATTTTGCGTTAATGTTGTCTGTTGAAATTAATATATTTTTGTTTGGTTCATCAAGTTCCCTTATTTATTTGTGGGGTCAAGTACTTTCTTATAGAAATGAATAAATTAGCTTATAGAGCTTTTTAAACTTATAGAGCTTTTTAAAAATTATGTCTTTATGTCTCTGTCTGATATTGGTTCTTGCATAAGTGACAGTGTGTGTTGAAAGTGCGCTGGGAGGCACCTCCAAGCCCAGGACATGTGGCAACCATTTGCAGATCACTTTGCAGCTTACACCAAGTTTCCCTGGGTAGGGCACAGGCAGCAGCTGACCTTGGCCTGAAACACAACCCCTCCCAAGAGGCCGTAGAACCAGCACACCCAGTGGCCAGCCTCAGACCATACCAGAGCACCACCCAATAACCTCCACAAATGACACACACAAAGGGCAGACTGGGCTGGCACCAGAGCCCTGCTAAAGGGAATCCTGCTCCATGGGGTCAGCCCCTGCACAACAACTCCTCCACTGTAGTCACAGCCAGTGCTCACAACAAATCAGCCTGAGAGTCAATCCCTCCCACTGATGTGCAAACAGCAACCAAGGATCAACTACAACAGGAGGGCACACACAACTCACAGAAGGGACACACCTGGAGCACCTGACTCGAGTGATCAGAGAGACTGTGCCACTGGGCCCCACAGCACTCCTAGTACATAAGGCAACTCTACTAAGACTGGGAAACATAGCAGCCCTACCTAATACATAGACACAAACACAGGGAAGCAAACAAAATGGGAAGACAAAGAAACATGTCCCAAATAAAAGAACAGAACAAAGCTGCAGAAAAATAACTAAACAAAATGGAGACAACAATCTACCAGATGCAAAGTTCAAAACACTGATTATAAAGATGCTTGATGATCTCAGAGAGAACTTCAACAAAGAGATAGAAAGCATAAAAGTGAAGCTAGAAAACATAAAAAAGAACCAGTCAGAAAAGAATGCAATAACTGAAATAAAGCATACGTTAAAGGGAATCAACAGATTACATGAAGCAGAGGATTAATCAATGATTTGGATATTAAGGTAGCAGAAAACACCCAATCAGAACAGCAAAAATAATTTTTTTAAAAAAGAGGATAGTTTAAGGGGTCTCTATGGCATCAGGGGACATCAGTCATACCAACATTCATATCACAAGCGTACCAGAAGAAGATGAGAGAGAGCAAGGAATTGAAAACCTATTTGAAGAAATAACAACTGAAAACTTCCCTAACCTGGCAAAGAAAATAGATGTACAAGCTCAGGAAATACAGAGAATACCAAACAAGATGAAACTGAAGAGGCCTATACCAAGACATATTATAATTAAATTGCCAAAGATTAAAGACAAAGAGAGAATATTAAAAGCAGCAAAAGAAAAGCAGTTAGTTACCTACAAGGGAGCTCTCATAAGACTGTCAGCTTATTTCCCAACAGAAATTTTGTAGCCAAGAAGGGAGTGGCAGGAAATATTCGAAGTAATGAAAAGTAAGGACCTACAACCAAGACTACTCTACCCAGCAAGGCTATCATTTAGAATGGAAGGAGAGATAAAGAGCTTCCCAGACAAGAAAAAGCTAAAGGAATTCATTACCACCACGCCAGTATTACAAGAAATGTTAGAAGGACTTCTTTAAGAAGAACAAACAAACAAACAAACAAACAAGAGAAGATTTAAAAAAATGTGAATAATAAAATGGCAATAATTAGGTACCTATCAATAATTATTTTAAATGTAAATGGATTAAATACTCCAATCAAAAGACACAGGGTAGCTGAATGGATAAGAAAACAAGACCGGTACATAGTTGCCTACAAGAAACTCACTTCAGATCGAAAGACACACACATATGGAATGTAAAGACATGAAAAAAGATAGTCCATGAAAATGAAAACAAACGAACAAGAAAATCTGGAGTAGCAATATTTATACCAGACTCAAAATTGACTTTAAAACAAAGGCTATAACAAGAGACAAAGAAGGACCCAGTAATAGTACTTCTGGGTATTTACTCAAAGAAACCCAAAACATTACTTCAAAGGGACAATGTGTATCCTCATGCTCATTGCAGTGTTACTTACAATAGTCAAGATATGCATGGAGGCAACCTGGGTGTCCATCATGGATGAATGGATAAAGAAGATGTGGTACATATATACAATGGAATATTACTCAGCCATAAAAAAGAATGAAATCTTGCCATCTGCAAAAACATGGATGAACCTAGAGGGTACTGTGCTGAATGGAATAAGTCGGACAGAGAAAGACAAATGCCATATGATTTCATTTATATGTGGAATCTAAAGAACAAGATAAATGAACAAACAAAACAGAAACAAACTCATAGATATAGAGAGCATTTTGATGGTTGTCAGATCGGAGGGGGGTTGGGGGCATGAGTGAAAAAGGGGAAGGGATTAAGAAGTACAAATTGATAGTTACAAAATATTCATGAGGAAGTATAGCATAAGGAATACAGTCATTAATATTGAAATAACTATGTATAGTGTCAGATGGGTACTAGATTTATCGTTGTGATCACTTTGTAATTATATATATGTCTAAAATATATATATATATAATCACATTATATAAATGTCTAATCACTATGTTTCACACCTGAATCTAATATAATATTGTATGTCAACTATAATTGAAAAATTAGAAAAGCTACTTTTAAAAAGTGCTCTGGGAGATGCTGGGAAATTATATAATATATATACATATTGCTCTATGTTAGATTTGATATAAAATAAAGGGCCAAATAAATGTTTTTACAAGTCTGTCTCTAGGTGTCCTGAAATTTCCATCTCATTGTCATTAAAATAATCAAATCTGATCATTCCCAGGTAAAGAAAGCAGCCTCTAGTTTGGCAGATATTTAAACAATAAAGCATTTCAAAATGCCATTATATATATTTTAAAAATCATTATATTAATTTGATCAAATTTAAAATAATTCCTAAAAATATCTTAAGTCCTCTAAAATTCCCCAGTGCCCTCCTTTGTAATTCTAATCATCTTCTGCAGTACTGAAGAAATGTTTAGGTTTTAAGAAATTTGCTTTGAAAATCTAGTCTCCATCATTCACCAGAGTAAACAAGTATTATTCTGCAAATCTGGCTTGTGGTAAAGTTATATCAGATGATTTAGTTCCTCACTATGTAACTATTTGTATTTCTTTTATAATATTTTTGCTTTGGGCTGTTTCAAAACTTTTAGTTATTATAAATTAAAATAGCATTCCAATGGCTATTCTTTGATTTCCCATATTATTTAATATAAATTATTCTAAGTCTACAAAGTCTAATTGCTTCCCCCCTAAATTTTTTTTTTTAGGTTAAATGATTATAGTGAAGTAAATTTAAAGTCAAAAATATTAAGTTTGGAACTTAAAAAATTACACAGCTGATAGGTAAGTTTTAAAAACACAATTACAAAACAAAAGTACATTAGTGGCATGCAAAATCTCAAAACTGTGTTTTAAGTGGGCAATTATGAAAGAATATAAAAGACATAAAAAAGGAAGAAAAAGTTATTGAAGAAAGCATGTTTAATAAGATAGCACTCACAAATGGACTACATCCTTAATGGAGGACAGTTAGTTAAAAATTTACCCAGGAACACAGAGTTAAAGACTCTTTCTATGCTATTCTTTACCAGCCTTTTTTCTTTTTCTGAAAATGGAAAATAACAATATCTTTCTTATTTATCTTAAGAATTTATACTCAAGGAAAGCCTGGAAAAGCTAAATGAGTTTGATTCCCAAAGATAGAAATAAAAATATTTCTGAAGCATTCACTTATTTTCCATTTTGTGTAATGAAACTGCAAATCCTATTATTTACATCAAATTTCCACCCAATTCACTTAAAATGTACTGGTAATGGAAAGGAGATATAATTCTAACTCTCTTTTCCAAGCGGCAGAAGCAGAAGCAGAGGTCTCAACATGACCTCTCTCAATAGCTGATTATGGTTTCTTGAGTTCTGCTGAATATCATACCTATGAGATAAATTAGCATTATTACAATTATGTCAAATGTGCAGAGATGTTAAATACCTTGACTAAAGCTAGAAACGAGTCGGAGACAGAGCTCAGGTCACGTCCAGCGACTCGGCTTGCCAGGATCCACTAACTGCACTCAGAGTTAGTAATTGTTTCTCCATTATTTGATTAGAAGTAGGGACAATATTGATTCTGGCTTTAACCCAGAAATAAATATGTGAGGAAATCAGTTTAACTGGAAGGAACACTAAAAGAGAGATTCAAGGACAAATCCCAATACTCTGATATTTTCTTTTTTCCTCCTATTTGTATGAACTTTTATGACAGATCCAATAATACAGGGAGTGCCCAAAAAACGCATACACTTTTTTAGAAAGGAAAAAAACTATTAAAATTACACTGATGGTAATTACTTTGAGCACCTCTTGTAATTGCAGAAGTCAAACATGACTTGTATTCATCTTTTGTTATCAGTATATATTATTACAATTTTAATACAGTTTGTTCCTTTCTTAAAATATGTATACATTTTTTGGCACCCTCTGTATATCTTTACAAAAATACATCTCTGATTTTTTAACCTCTTATTATTGTGCTCATTCAGAGAATTTTTGTACTTTGATTAACTTCAGTCATCATCACTTAAAAATTAAAGAAAACCAAAGTTCAGTTGAAGCTTTGTTTTATAGAACTAATGATAATAAAACTTTACCTATAAAGATATGAATTAAGATGTTATTTCAACTACAACAAAGAGACAAGCCAAATTTTTCTAGTTATAAAACATAGGACCAGTTAATAAATTGTCCAGATAAAACAGTTTATTTGATCTTTAAGAAAAGCAAAAGGACTCCCTGAGGTGCAAAATTGTGAAATGTAACTGTAAGCATCAATTATCCCCAGAATGAATTGTTCCTTTTGTTTTAAACTTTAGAGGATTTCCTAATGTGTAAGAAACATCTTGTTAGCTCTGTTCATCATATTGCATAACGGTTTCTGACTGCAAATACAGGTTCATCATTTCGTTTTTCATTCTGATGTAACTCAAGCTGTTGTTTGCTGTTTGTTCTGTGATCCCTATTTCTTAACTCATATTCCGGTAAAACACTGACGCTGTTTTCTTTCTGTTCTTTGTTGTTTTCTGGACTCAAGTATTGCCGGTGTTTGGCCTTCCCGTTAAACATTTTTCTGTCATTCACTCAGAATTTTTGAAGTTTATTGAGGAAAAAGTAATCCTGATGATTTACTGGAAAGAAAACGTCAGTTAGGTTGAAGTGATTTACATCTACAGGAGAGGTGGAGATTATACATTCATAATTGTAGTGAATTCAAAGCTGCTGACATTAAACTTCAAAAGCAAAGGTACAGATTATTTGGTTGATTTGATAACTACTTCTGTGGTAAAATGAAATATTTTGAAATAGAAATCTATTTTTTCCTCCTTGTATCCCTTTCATCTTCTCCCTTTTCAAGCATTTAATGAGTGCTGTGCTCACTTCTTCAGAGGAGAGACAATAATAACAATAACAGTAGCTAGCACATGTCACACACGTATTATGTGCCACGAATGATAAATATATTAAGTGACTCAACCACAACAGCCCTACGAGAAGTTCTCGCTACTATCTCCATTTCCCAAATGAGGAAACTGAGGCACAGAGGTTTAAGTAGCTTTCCCAAGGTCACACAGCTAGCAAGAAAGAGGTGGTCAGGATTCAAAGGCAGACTAGCTCAGAATCTGTGCTCTCCACCATTAAAGATAGACAATGCAGTCTGTCAAGGACTTAGCCAGGATCACTACCTTCTAAGAAACCTGGAGAAAGCTGATCAGACAAAGGACAGAATCAAGGTCAATGTTCTGGGAAGGCATGCCAGAAACTGAACTTGCTGGGAAGAATATTCTTCCTTTAGTCCATGGACTGTCAGAACATGGTGGAAGGAAGAACTGTCATCCAAATTTGTGACCTTGTACGATTGTACTGAAGCTATGAAATGAGAATGAGATCTGAGATCACGGGCTGAAAGAAGTACTCGTATGAGAAAAGACTGATATAAGAGGAGCAGGTTGGATCCAGTGTTTGAGGAAATGGACTAGAAACAGAAGACTTGGGATGCATAATTTAAGGCACACCTTGACCAGAATAGTGAACTTATTAAGGCTTACATCTTAGATTAGCTTGTCTAGAAGTTGGATTTTATGCATTTACCCTATGAGTGATTAGTTTCTGGGGAACTAACTTACACTTAATAGTTTCTCAAGGGATATATAAAACAGAAAAGCTAACACATTAATTTAGAAAAAGAGACGTACTTGGTAAGATAACCCATTTAGTTATTTGCCAGAAGACTTCCTCATAGGGGGTAAAATCAGCCTGGAGAGTAAATCAAGTGAAAGGAGTTTTGGTGAACAAAGAACATGCATAAAGGGTATTGGATAGTCTTAGAGGTTTTTTTTCAAAGTAAAGTAATTAAATATACTATTCTCTGGGCCTGGAATATTTCCATTGGACAACAGGTTCAGTTGTACCAAGATCGGGTCATTCTGGCTCCTGGACAGGATTAGATGAGCACTGACAAGTTCTTTTCTTCCTCTTTTGGGAGACCTTATTCATAGGACTCTCTCAATTAATACATCAGTTATAGCACAATTGTCATCCAAACCCTCTGGACTCTGTATTGTGTCTGGTGGATTGAACACCTGCCCATTACCTGATACCAGACTCAGTCCCAGTGGGAAGGTTTAATTCCAGGTCTCTCCATCTCCAGTACACTCACGCCTGCATCAGTGATCATGTCTGTTCTCAACCCTATCGCGAACTAGACTCAGACGACTGATCTTACATCCTATAGTGTATTCTACCAGCATATATTTCTGATGGTTACATTTACGTACCCTGACTCCCAATTACGAGACTTATAAAATCCCATACTGTGAATACAATGATATTTTAAACTTAAAATGTGCCTTTTATTAAAATATTTAGAATGAAGCATATTGTAATTCTCAAGAAAGAGGTAATTAAGAATAATCTTCATTTCAGGCAACAGAGCCTTCTTCGGTAGAGGTAATAAAACTCCTTCCTGAAGTGTTGGTTTGGATATCATCTCCGGCAAAGTCCTGAAAAAAAAATCCTTGGTCATGTCTTACCCCTATTTCCTATCTTTCTTCACAAGGAAAAGACATTTGTAGCTCCCCAGTCGGTAAAGTAATAAGCACTAGTGATATAGCTATTGGCACAATACAGAGAACCATTTATAGGATTATGCAGAGAAATTTTGCTTTTTATTACCACAAAGTTTCCATTTTAGAATATAATCTAGGCTGAACTTCTGCATCATAAAAGCTCATGAAAGTGTCACCCACCAAGAAAAAGGAAAGTTTTTCCCAAAGATAAATTTGGTTCTGCCCCTAAACAGAAAATTGTTACTAAAATCTTCTTATTAAATATGGTAGATTGACCACACATTTTTATCTGTACTTCCTCCCCCAATCCCTTTCATATGACAGCAAATAAATAAAAAGACATAAGCCTACAATGTCAAACAAACAGTAATGACACATAAAGAGATAAAAGATAACAACAACTTATTGGAAAACTTGCTGCAGAAACCACAAAATTCAAGGGTGACTGTCAAGGCTGAAAATAGGGGGAATGGTGAAATAATATATAAAGTGCAGTTGTACCGTATAGCCCCTTCCCCACCTTATGTAACTCCCACTCTCCTTGTTCATATACCACCTATCCCTTGCCCATCTTTTATTCCTAAGAGAATTTGATCTGGAAAGTATTTTCATTTAAGGATATCAGGAATATTGGAAGGTAGGAGTCACAAACAGAGAAATTAAGTGAAAATATGCACAGAAAGAGTAAAACAGACACTTCTTCCAACCAGATTGCTGTCAGGCAGGCTTATATTTCCTAGCAGGAGACAAGGATTCTCTTTGGAAGAAATGGAATGGCCCCATAGAAAAAAATGTAATGATACTGAAATATAGTGGTTCCTCCACAGATATGCCAGCTCACCACTTAATCATATTGAAGCTCATCAATCCACAAGAAAAAGAGAGAGAGAGAGAACCCAAACAAACAAAATCAGAAATAAGAGAGAAGTGATGGGGCGGCCGGGTGGCTCAGTTGGTTAGAACATGCGCTCTCAACAACAAGGTTGCCGGTTCAATTCCCACATGGGATGGTGGGCTGCACCCCCTGCAACTAAAGATGGAAAATGGTGACTGGACTTGGAGCTGAGCTGCGCCCTCCACAACTAGATTGAAGGACAATGACTTGGGGCTGATGGGCCCTGGAAAAACATACTGTTCCCCAATATTCCCCAATAATATTAAAAAAATATATATGTATGTATATACATATATATATATATATATATATATATATATATATATATATATATATATAAAGAGAGAGAGAGAAGTGACAACCAACACTACAGAAATACAAAAAAATGTTAATAAAATACTACAAGTAATTACACACTAACTATAACTAATTGGACAATCTGGAAGAAATGGATAAATTCCTAGAAGCTTACAATCTTCCAAGACTGAATTAAGAAGAAACAGAAAATCTAAACTGAATAATTACCATTAATGCAATCGGAACAATAATCAACAAGCTTCCAACAAACAAAAGTCCTGGGTCAGATGGCTTCACAGGTGAATTTTACCAAACATTCAAAAAAGAATTAACACATATTCTTTTCAAACTATTCAAAAAAATTGAAGAGGAGGGCAGGCTCCCAAGGTCATTCTTTAAGGCCACAATTACGCTGATTCCAAAGCGAGACAAACACATAACAAAAAAAAAGAAAACTATAGACTGATATCTCTGATGAACACAGATGCCAACATTTCTCAGCAAAATATTTATTTACCAAATTGAATTCAGCAACACATTAAAAATTTCATACACCATTATCAAGTAGAATTTATTCCTGGTATGATTGGTTCAACATCCACAAATCGATCAATGTGATATACAACATAACCAAAATGACCTAAATAAAAATCATGTGCTCATATCAATAGATGCAAAAAACATTATTTGACAAAACCCAGCATCCACTTATGATAAAAAATCTCAGCAAAGTGGGAATAAGAGAACATATCTCTCTTTGTCATATATGACAAACCCACAGCTAACATCACACTCAACAGGGAAAAAACTAAAAGCAATCTCCTTAAGATCAGGAACAAGACAAGGATGCCCACTTTCATCACTTTTATTCAACATAGTACTACAAGTCCTAGCTACACCAATTAGACAAGAAAAAGAAATAAAAGGCATCCAAATTGCAAAGAAGTAAAACTCATTATTTGCAGATGACATAATACTATATATAGAGAATCCCAAAGATTCCACAAAAACTATCAGAACTGATAAATGAACTCAGTAAAGTAGCAGGATACAAAATTAATATTCTGAAATCAGTTGCATTTTTATACACAAATAGTGAACTGTCAGAAAGAGAAATTAAGAAAACAATCCTATTTACAATTGCATTAAAAAATGCCTAAGAATAAATTTAAAAGTAAAAGACCTGTACTCAGAAAATTATCAGACATTGAAAAGAGAAATTAAAGAATAATTAAATAAATGTAAGCATATACCCTCCTCATGGATAGAAAGAATTAATATAATTAAAATGTCCGTACTACCCAAAGGAATCTATAGACTCAATGCAATCCCTATCAAAATACCAAGGGCATTTTTCACAGAACTAGAACAAATAATCCTAAAATTTATATGGAACCATAAGACTCTGAATAGACACATTTGTTCTATCTTGAGAAAGGAGAACAAAGCTGGAGATATCACACTACCTGATAGATATCAAACTATACTACAAATAATCAAAACAGACACATACATCAGTGGAGAAGAATAGAGAGCTCAGAGATAAATCCATACCTATATGGTCATATAAACTATGACAAAAGAAACAAGAATATACACTAGGGTAAATACAGTCTATGTAATAAATGGTGCTGGGAAAACTGGACAGATACATGCAAAAAAATGAAACTGGACACCATCTTATTCCATATACAAGAATAAACTCAAAACGAATTAAAGACTTACATGTAAGACTTGAAGCCCTAAAACTACTGGAAGGAAACATAGGCAGTAAACTCTCAAATATTACCCTTATTAATATTTTTATTGATACATCTCCTCAGGCAATGGAAGCAAAATAAAAACATAAACAAATGGGACTACATCAAACTAAAAAGTTTTTGTACAGCAAAGAAAACCATCAACAAAATGAAAAGACATCCTGCTGAATGGGAGAAGATATTCACCAACGATATATCCAATAAGGGGTTAATATCCAAAATTTATAAAGAACTCATATGTCTCAACACCAGAAAAACCAAACAATTCAATTAGTAAATGGGTGGAGGGACTGAATAGACATTTCTCCAAAGAGGACATACAGGTGGCCAATAGACATATGAAAAGACTCTCAACATCACTGATTATAGATAAATGAAAATAAAAACCACGATACTAAGATATCACCTCACAACTGTCAAAATGGCTATCATTAATAAATCAACAAACATCAAGTGTTGGCGAGGATGTGGAGAAAAGGAAACCCATGTGCACTGTTGGTGGGATTGCAATTTGGTGCAGCCACTATGGAAAACAGTATGGAGATTCGTGAAAAAATTAAAAATAGAACTACCCTATCACCCAGCAATTCCACTGCTGGAATTTATTCAAAGAAATCCAAAACACTAATTCAAAAAGACACATGCACCCCTATGTTCACTGCAATGGTATTTACAGTAGCCAAGATATGGAAACAACTGAAATGCCCATCAACAGATGTTAGATAAGAAGAGGTGGTATGTAAATACAATGGAATAGTACTCTGTCATAAAACAGGATGAAATCTTACCATTTGAAACCACATGGACGGACCTAGAGGATACTATGCTAAGTGAAGTAAGTCAGTCTGAGAAAGACAAAAATCATATGATCTCACTTATATGTGGAATCTGAAGAACAAAATAAATGAACAAACAAAACAGAAACAGACTCATAGATACGGAGAACAAATTGATGGTTCCTAGATGGCAGGGGATTTGAGGGCTGCGTGAGAAAGATGAAGGGATTAATAAGTACAAACTGGTAGTTACAAAATAGTCATGGGGATGTAAAATACAGTATGGGGAATATAGTCAATTATATTGTAAAAACTATGTATAGTATCAGATGGGTACTGGACGTATTGGGGGGATCCTTCATAAATTATTTAAATGTCTAACCACTATGCTATACAACTGAAACTAGTATAAAATAATATTGCATGTCAACTATAATTTTTAAAAAGTCACGGGGATATAAAGAACAGCATAGGGAATATAGTCAATAATATTGTGATGAATATGTAAAGTGTCAGATGGGTAATAGACTTATTGGGGTTATTACTTAGTGAGGTATGCAAATGTCTAATTACTATGCTGTTTTGTACACATGAAACTGATAAAAAAATAAAATAAAGTCATAAGATAGATGAAGACCCCAAGGCAGTAGTACAGATTCAGAAGGGAAGGAGTACAAAAATTGAGCCCTGGGGTAATTCAATGTTAAGAAGTTGGGGGGATGAGAAAAAAGAGTCAAGGAAAGTAGAAATGAGTGGTCAGTAAGGTAGGCAGAAACCCAGGAGTCAATGATGTCCTAGAAACCAGGTGAGAAGATATTTCAAGAAGGAATTAGTTTATGTGTCTAGGAGATAAGGTACTAGAACTGATCCTTGAATTAAACAATATGGAGTTCACTGGAAACTGTGAAGAGGTCAGTTTCAGTGGTATAGTGAGGGTGAAAGCCTAGTCCAAGTGAATTTAAGAGAGAATGGAAAGGGAGAAATTGGAAACAGCTGAAAAGAAGGACTGAGAAATAGGGATAGTATTGCTATGAGGGGAAGTAAAGAAAAGATTTTGTTGTTATTGTTGTTGTTTTAAGATGGGAGACATTTGCAAAAGAAAACTCCCCCTAAAATATTTTCAGTATTATCAGAGAAATAAGAAACAATAATAGAATTATGTTATTTCTTTTTAAAAAGGAACATTAGCCCAAAGAAGAAAGAACTCAAATAAATTAGTCAAAATTATTTTAAAAATAAGACTTCACTAAATGGATTAGAAGGTATATTCAAGAAAACCACCTAGAAAATAGAATTAAAAGCAAGTTATGAAAAATAAGAGAGAAAAGATAAGAAAATTAGAGGTTTAATTTTAGTAAGTGAAGCATGCACCTAATAGAACTTGCCAAAAAGACTCAGGAAACAATGGAGAGCAAATTATCAAAGAAACAATAGGAAAATAATTCCTAGAACTGAACTAGATGAAGCTGAAAGAACCTATTTAGGGCCCAGCACAATTACTTTCAAAAACAAAACAAAACTAAAAAACACTCACCCTCGGGCGTATTATCATGAAATTTTGAACAGTGATAGTGAAAATATGCAAAAAGCTTTCAGAAGGAGTGAAATCACATAAAAAGTACCAAGGCTCAGAATGGTGTCATGTTTCTCCACAGAAAGAATGCCTTAAATTCTGAGGGAATTTACATTTTACAAATCAGGACTCTACATAGCCAAGCTAGCAATTATGTATGAAAATAGAATAAAAACATTTCAGACATGCAAGAACAACAAAGAAATTTACCTTCACCTAGCCTTTCTGAGAGTCTGACAATATGATCTAAAAAAAAATAAGGGTGAAGATAAGGAAAAGGAATCAAGAAAAAGTGGGGTGTTTTGTCATGTGGCAATTTGGCTAGGCTAAACTACATTTCCCAGAATCCCCCTTCCTTTGTTTCCAGATTAACCACAGTTGGGATTCTTATGGGACATTTGGAGGGCAGAAATGAAGAGGCAACCTTTGTAGCTCTCACATGCTGTTGCTTATCTGTTGACTCATCTAGTTCGCCTATATTGGTTGATCAGGCCTGCAACTGCCCAGTCTTCCCTGGATCTTTCTCGGCACATGACAAGGAGTTCTGCTCCTACAGGACCTCCACATCACCAAGGTCAGTGGCAACAAGAACTGCCTCGGGTTTCAGTCCGTCTTCATGGTCTCCAGCTCCTACTTCCCTCACAGTCATCTACCCTTCTCACTTACCTGCCTTGCATACTTGGAGCTCCAGCGTCATATGTGAAGAAAAGAGCCTTTCAAAGACTGCTTAACCAGCTCCCACAATTGCATACACGTAAGACCATCCTTTATATATCCTAGAGGCTCTGCATCTCTGATTGAACTCTCTTACAAACAGGAGCCAAACAGGAAAGCCAAATGCCTGAGAAGGAATTTTTCAAATGCACTGTTGTTTTTTGGAGGTCTCCCTGCCAGAGTCCACTATTTTTTTGCTCAGTCTGGACCATTTCCCAACTCGGCAGGCTCCATGAAGCATGTAAAATATAATATTGAGAGACACAAGACAGATCCCCCAAAATGTATTGCTTCAGATCCCACAAAACCTGCATCCTCCCTTGCACACAGTTAAGACAAAATGGATTACTTAGTCACTATTCTGCTCTCCAGAGGTTTCTCATCTGAGGAATGACTGAGGAAAACAGGATAAAGTCAGTATAGCTAAGCTGACTTAAAATGGAGTCTGTGTAGTCAAGCTGACGAACCTGGTTCAGGCCAAATAGGCTAAAGCATGAGGAATAGATTTTAGGTTACTTGAACTGGCCTGAGGACTTAACCCTTTGAACTTTTCTGTTGAGCATAAATGCCTGGATATGTAGATGTAGATGTAGATATAGATATAGCTAACCCTCTGAAGGACTTAGGAAAAAATGTTCACGTGTCCAGACCACCTGACACTCATTATCAGTGCCATTGATACAACCTCAATGCCACTGCCACTTTTATTTATGTCCTCACCACCTTAGCATAATGTGTTAGTACCTCTTAGTAGATCAATCTACTTCCGGTTTCTTTCCCATGCAGACCATCTCGTAGGCAGTAAAAACAACAAAAACTTTGTCTTTATAAAAACAAATGTGACATTACTCCTCTACTTAAAAAGGCTTGGTGACCCTCCATAATCAACAAGATAAAGTCCAATTTCTTTCATCTGGTGATTTGGCCTGTGTCAGTATTCAGAGGTAATCATGTAGTCCCTGCAGTTAAGCCATCATAACCCAGCCATCCTGGCATGGTGTGGATGCTTTGAAATCTATGCTAAAATGTGAGTGCGGGAATGGATCCTGAAAACTTGGCAGCCCAAGTCAGTATTATCACAGAGCTTTCTTTGTAAGCTTAGTAAGTATAAACACACATATGTCATATACTGTGAACCAGGTACTATCGGAACACTTTCCTTATATTAATTCATTTAATCCATGTAGCAGTCCTTTGATTATATATATATATATATATATATATATATTATTTTTAATCCCTACTTTACCAATGAGATAACTGAGACAAAGCAAGCAACTTGCTCAAGGTCACATATGCCAGAATTTGACTAGAAGTATGCTGGCTCTACAAGCATGCTCTTATCCACTTGCTCTAGTGCGTCACTAGCTGCAAACGGAGGCAGTGAGGTCGCCCAACCTTAGAACATGATTACAGCCTGTGCAGGGATGTATGCTAATCAGAGGCAAAAAGTGGAAGCCCAAGCCAGTGGTGGCTGAGGGCAACCTAAACCTGGAGCATAACATTATAAGGAGAATCCTTGTCTTCACATCTTCCCAGTGCCCTGCAATTCCCCTACCCAACACACACATGCACACACACACACTCCATGAGACGCTTCTGAGAGCAGAAGATAATAGAATCACTGCTACAGAGGATAATGATAGCCCCAGAGCTCATGCAAATATTTTCAAAAATGACAAGATGAGGGGAGTGTAACAAAAAATGGAAAAAGAGACCTATCTAGAAAACTAGATATAGTCTCCATTCCTCTCTCTACTTTGAGTTTGGACTAACGACTGGCCCCCAAGAACTGAGTTAGCTATCTCTCATTCCAGTCTTAAGTGACAAGTGAGAAGTCAGGGAAATGGAATGTTTTCTTCTTACAATATATGCTAAATAGAGTAAAGGGTCTTATGCAATTAATTTTAGTAATCAAAGAAAATATGACTTTCTTTGACCTCCATGCTGAGTAAATGGGTCATACTAATTAGTGGAGCAGAGAACGAACAGTGTTTATTTAAATAGTGGGTCTAGCTGGGATAGGCTAGAAGGAGAACAAGGGAACAAAATTGTTCTGTTAATGACGAATTTGGAGTTTGCATAGGTAACCCAAGAGGAAGAGGGTGAAAGCGAGGGGTAAATGAGATTGGAATGAGGAGTAGAATGTGAAGAAAGAATCCATCAGGATGACAGGAAGTGGACAAGAGGCAGCCATGAGAAGTTACAGGCTATGGCCAAAGATCTTTAAAAAACAGGGTGTCAAGTACTCAGTTTTAAGATGTTTGTTGCAGTGTAAATTCCTCTTCCTCTTTTCTCTTCCACTGTTAATGCCAAAGCTATTACTCAAGGCACAAGAGGTGTCTTGTGTCCATGTATTTTGACAAAAAAAGGGGGAAGAAGCTGCATTCTGCCATGAGGATGAGGTGGGATGGAGAAAAAGAAAAGCCCAAAGAGGCCAGACTTGAGGGAAATGAAGCATTCAGCAGAAGCAATAAATAATAGGAAAACATTTGCTCCAAGGATCCTGGAAGCCATCAGCAAGTGAGATTTGGTTTCCTGCTGTACATGTGATGGAGATCTGGTTAACCAACAACTTCAAGGGCTTGGGAACATTCAAGTAGCTGACATTTGAAGTATGTAAATAAAGGGGGTATGTTTCTTATGCCACAAACTTGCATGTGAAAGATATATGTGCTCTTGTTTTTCTAATTGGATTTCAGGACTGTATTCTATGGGCTTGGAGAAACCTGTAATCTCACTCAATTCAGTATCATATCAGACAATTTAGAGTCTCTCTCCATCCTTGGACTGGAATTGACTTCCAGGGCTTATGGTAAGTGAGGTTTGCATAGTGCCAGTCTACCCATCTATTCCTGTTGCAGTCACCGGGCTCTCTAAGCCCTCGTCAGTCATCAGTCCACACACATGGCACCTTCCTCCATTCCTTTTCAGAGATGCGGGAGAAATCATCAAGTTCAGTTGATTTCCCATCAATTCTTCCTTTTTCCCCCCCAGGCAAATTGCAAGGGGTGGGAATTGCTCTAACTGATTTTAATCTTTTATCTTGAATTTTTAAATCTTTTGTTTCTAGTGTTACTGGCTGCGTATGCCTGCAGCTAGTCTGAATGGGGGAAGACAACATACATAAGAAAATGGTACAAACTAATACCTATAAATATTGTTCAATTGCGATTGCTTTATATCCTTCCTTTCTTAGTAGTTCAAAATATTCCTTATAAAATAACCCTCCTGCAAAGTAAAGATACTGCATTTTCTTCCATAGCTAATTTCTCCTTTATCATTAATTTTCTAAAAACTTAAAACATTCTGTATGCTACATCGAGAATCAGCAAACTATGGCCTGTGGGTTAAATTGGACACACTGATTGTTTTAATATTTTTAAATGGTTGAAGATTAATATTTTCTGCCATGTGAAAATTATATAAAATTTAAATTTGTTCCAATAATAATATTTTACTGGAACACAGCCATGCTCATTCATTATATATTGTCTGTCTGCTTTCACTCTACAATCACACAGTTGAGTAGTTGGGACAGAGACTGTACAGCTCCAATACCTAAAATATTTAATAACTGACATTTTACAGAAAAGATTTGTCAACACCTGCCCTACACCATTCTGTTGCACCCATTGTCAGGGTTTTACTTTTTTCCTTATCTAGATTGGATTGTCCATCCTGCCATCCAATATCCCCCAGGTTTTAACCTTGAAAAGTATTCAGAACGCTTTGATAAAGAAAGAGTGTTCTAGCCTGTCTTACCAGGTTAATCTGAGTTTACACGTGTTTTGCCAGTTCTCCCCTGGCTTTAGAATCTTTCTTATTGAAGGAGAATTGCAGTGTGGGAAGCCTTTTACGGTAAAAGAGTAAAAAATACAGCCTATCTAGCTGTAGCTTCCCTACAGAAAGCAGTGGATTTAATATGGACCAATGTAACCCCAGTCACGATGGACATTCTTCACTAGCCCATGCTTATTTGCATGCGTATACCAAATCTAGGTGTCACCTGCAAATCTCCTTATTTATGTGAGAAAGGACACTTTTCTGGCTCAGAGTTAACCTTTTATAAAGTGACTCCAGATTACTCTTATAACTGTGGTAATCGTTGAGTACTTATTTCATATATTTTTATTTTTAAATAACAGTTTCAAAAATAAAAGCTGAAGATTAATTTTCATACCTTTCTAACATTTTTCCTATTAATGAGGAAACAAAATCTGTATCAGCTTATATTTCCATATTTTTGGAACCTTCCCTCCTGATTACCTGGTTTTTCTGCTTAATTAACATCTTACATCTACTTATACTTAATATTTTTCTGCTGTAGGGTGGTGGAAGGCTAGGAAAAAGACATAGATTATTTTCTTTGTAGTCTTTTATTGTTACATCATCCCTTCATTTAAACCCTCCAACTTGATATGTTCTGGGAAGCAAGCATTCCACATAGGACTACGCTATTGCACCTCCGATCAGGTTTACAATGAATAGAGAAGGTGGACTAAAAATATATAGACCCCCAAGAATATATACAAGAAAAATGTAGGAAGAAGTATATAGTAATTATACCTCTATAGATGTAAAGCCATGTAAAAATTGAAGAAATGTAAATATGGATGGAATTGTCAGAATCACAGAGTTACCTTTATTGAATGAGTGATTTTTGAAAGGACATAAATTGGCTATGAAGGACAGGGCAGTTCAGACTGGTATAAACATTAATATTGTATGCTGAGAGCAGCAATTGGGTATTTTGGAATCTAGTAATAAAAAGTCTGAACTAGGGAGTAATGAGAGATGTCATGGTAATTAGATATGGGGAAAACAGAGGAAAGTAACAAGAGCCTTGGAACATTACTTATACATGTGGATTTGATATAATTAGATGATATAATTATGTATAGTAATTAATTGATTTAATTATTTATAAGTTCAGGTTTGTGAGCAAAAGAGGTACATAAGAAAAATCATAATTAATATGTTTTTCTCAATGGAAAGACTAGATCAGTGTTTCTCAACAGGGAGTGATTTTGCCCTCATCCCCCATTATGAGGGATATTTGGCAATGTCAGGAGACATTTTTGGTTGTCACCGCTGGTGAAACAGGGTGCTACAAGTATCTAGTGGGAGGCCAGGGATGCTGCTAAACATCCTGCATTGTGCAGGACAGCCTCCCACAACAAAGAAGCATCCAGCCCCAAATGTCAGTTGTACCAAGATTGAGAGACTCTGGGCCAGCTTAAGGCAGAGAAGTGCTGAAATTTAAGCAAAAGGCCTAAGAACTAGGTCAGAGAGCTCCAACTAACCCCTTGTTTAACATGATCAATCTCTTCTTTCATCAAGTTACCCACAAAGCTAATATGAAGAGTAAATATAAAATCAGTTATATTCAATTATAGAAATATTCCAAAATTGTCCTTAATAGACTTTGTGTTTGTAACCATCAATATGGATGAATCTCAGAAACATAATGTTGAATGAAAAAGCAAGTCAAGTAAGAATATATATATATATATATATATATATATATATATATATATACACACACACACACACACATATGAGGTTATATGAGGAAAATTAAGGAATGATAACACTGATATCATTCAGGATTATATTTATGTCTGCAAAGAAGGAAAATGTGTGTGAAGAAAAGCACAGGGGCCCTTAAATATATTGATTATAGTCTATGTTTTAGATTAGGTAGTGGGTTCTTGAGTGAAATTATTGTACTTTATAATTTACATGAATGTCATATATTCTCTTGGTATATCAAAAATCACATAATAAAAACAATCATTAGATTTAGTTACAGTAGTAGTATAGAGGTCACTGAAGATTTTTCCTTTAAATTCTATCACCACCTGCAGGTTAAATCTAGGTACTGCACAAGACTGTCTTCTCAAAGACCAAATTAATGAACATCAAAATAAATGAACCTGCAAGGCATTCCGGACATAAAGAAGTACAAAAGGCAGGGTTTGGGTTCTAGCCATGCTTAAAATCCATCTTTGGATAAAGAACACACAGAAAACATTAAAGAAATAATCCATATAGCCCAAAAGGTTATATTGCAAGTACCCCCCATCAGTGTCATACTTAATATTAAATAATAGAAACAAATGGTAATTTACATGATTAAAATAAATAACATTTTAAATGATTTAGTTTACCTAGCATGAAACATGGATTTAGTTTACCATTAAAATCCAAGTCCTTGACTCATTCTGTCACTACCTTAGGTCAGGCCTTAGTTATCTCATGCCAGTTGCCACCTGTTATTCTTGTCTTTCTCCTCTCTTCTCCCTAGTTTGTTCTAAACATTGCCACTAAAGTATTAAAATAGCTCCTTAATTATAACATTGCCGCTTCCAAAATCTCAGTTGGTTTCACACTATCTATAGAACAAAGCCCAAACTCTTCAGATCAACATTTAAGATTTTCTAGCTTAGTATCAGCCTGTTCATCAACCTTATTTTCTTCTTCTGCCTTCCCAGCCCCCACTGCACATGCCGCCTCTGCTTCACCTAGCCTGCTTTCTGCATTATCTATTGCTTATTCTGGATGTATCGTCTGTGTTGAAGGTGTGGTCCTTTTCATTGAACATGGTTCTTCCATTTAGGCCTCCTCCTCCATCTTTAATACACCTGTTAAATTGTTCTTAAATGTGGAAAACTGAGATATAGTTTCAATGTGTATCTCTTAGCGGCCACTCATGTTCCCCATCTATATTTCCACCAGACAGTTGCCCCCAGTTTCATCCTACTTGGAAATCATGGAACGATCATTATCTTGGAGGTAGTTTGTCAATACTCTTTCTCTAAATTCCTACAGCACTTACTGTCTGTATTATTTATTTGCCATATTCATACACTACTGGTACTAAACTGATCATTTGCACAAGTTTTCTTTTCTAAATTAGATGGTACTTTTTTTGGAAGTCCGGATAGTTTTGTAGATTTTTTGTTTTTTTTCTTTCCTCTCTCCCCTGCTAAGATCAGTAATGCCCATATTTGAGTTTAAGTACCCCTTTTAAATGAGAAAAATTTTCAGACTTCTCCCTCCACCACAGACATATTTCTGGGTCCGTAAATTAGAAAAACATGAATGATCATACTGATTTTAGTAATGTTTTTGAATTCATATGAATTGTTTCAATGACAATAGCTTCAAAATACTTAAAAATAATATTATGTATGTATATGAGTGAACCAAAGTTTTGCCACCCCAAAATTACCTTTTGGCATATTGATTTTAGGCTGGTTGTTTAAGAAACAAGACCCTTCGCCTTATCTGCCTAAAGGAATTCAGGTAGGAAAACCTGCTTAAAGGAAGGGAGCATCACTTAGCACAAACTAAACTAACAGTAGCAAAGAGAGAAATCTAGGAAATCCTGTTTGTTGAACTTCCTTCTGCATACCATTGTTTCTATGTGGCCCAGCAAGAATTTGTTTATCACGTTTGCTCTTTCTACTTACCTGTAAATTGCCTGCTTTCCCTTTGACGTCCCAGGCATCTGTCTTCTCTTTCGTCCAGAATGGCTTGTAAGCCTAAACTGCCCAATGTTTCCTTGGGGCTCATGTTCTTATGGTACTTCGCGCAGATACATCTGTAATAAATTCTGGACATTTTCTCCTGTTAATCTGTCTCATGTTAATTTGAGTATTATCTCAGCCGAAGAACTTAGGTGGGAGAAAAAATTATTTTGCACCCCCTCATATAAAACAAATGGTGATGATAATGATGATGACAGCTAATATTTTGGGGTCTTATCATATGCTAGTACTTATTTAATCAGAAATCCTTCCAAGGCCTCAGTAGACCTCAGTTTAAACCTGGGCTCTACCACTTGGTGATTTATTTAACCTCTCATTTGTAAAATGGAACCAATGTAGAATCAATCTCGTCAGTAGAATTGTGAGAATTAAGAAAACCACAACAGATGAAATGCTTAATCCTGTGCCTTGTACAAAATAAACATTACTTTTAAAAAAAAATCCCAGGTAGGCAATATTATTATTCCCTCCCCTTCATTTCATAGATGGGGCAATTGAGGCTCAGAAGGGCAAGTAACTTCTCTAAGACCTTAGAGCTGCTGGAATGGTGGAATTAGAATGAGGCCGAGGGTACCCTTCACTACAATAAATACCTAATCCTTGGTTTCTCTGTTCTCTGAGTTCCCACAGCACTTTGTTTTCTTACAAAACAGAATTTACTTACATCACACCCTATTTCTTCACCATTGACTAAAGTATGAACTCTTCAAGGGCAGGGAGTATATTTTTGTTACCTGATTAGCAATGTTAAGACACACAGAAAGTACTGAAAAAATGCATGATAGAAAAATAGTGTCAAAGATCACTGCACTGACTAAACCTGGATACAGTAGCAAGTTACAATAGGCTGGAAGAGCTGAATTTATCTAAATTATGTATTGAATTCTAGTAGTTGGTTTTGCAAACTATTTCTGTTGGTTATTGAGAACAATTTGTTGTTGGAACCCAGGTGCCCATTGTAATGCAGGGTCTTAGATCCCGCTCCCCACACAAGAACGCAGGATATGGTGAGGCCAAAAAGGAACAACAGCCATAGATAGGGGTGTCACACCATTATATTCTTGATGCCAGCTGGTCGAGACACAAAAGCAAACATCTGCCAGTACCCCAACAACGGGTCTTCCTGCACCCCAGTCTCGCTGGCACCTGGGAGAGACACAGGATCAACACGATCTGCAATGTAATCCACTTGCTAACCGCACTTGCTAGGTGTGGGGACAGAGTCCCAGAGAGCAGTTTCCAGGCTCTCGGCCTCACATAGAAAGGTGCTGGCTCGGGTAGTAGATGGCTATCAGCTGTGGCTAATTGGACGTCAGCTGTAACCAGTGAGACAATTAGCCACTGATATAACTGCCGTGGCTGCGCTGGTTGGAGTCAGGAGTGGAATCAGTGAGTTGGTTGGTTGGCAGGCAGAAAAGTGGACAGCAGGTTGCAGGTCGTGTGACTCCAGCCACCAGTGAGACTATAGTGGGGTTGTCCAAACAGTGCCCCGCGGGCCAACTGCGGCCCACAATCCATTTTTTTATTGGCCCACAGCAAATTCCAAAAATATATTTAGTTTACTTAAATAAACCAGGTGAGGCAATACATACTTCACCTCGAGTGAGTGGCCCGGCTGTTTGTGTATTTTACTGCATATGGCCCTTGGTTAAAAACGTTGAAAAAAGTTTGGACACCCCTGCTATAGTGATATGACTCCCCTACCTATGGCTCCATGGGTGTTCTTTTTTGGCCTAGCCATATACTGCGTTCTTATGTGGGGAGCGGGACTAGAGGCTCCACAGGCCGCCTCACAGGACACTACGCGCAATCCGCTGTCTGCTTCTCTGCCAACCAACCAACCAATCCCTTTGCCAGCCTAGCCATGGCAGTTGTATCAGTGGCTAATGGCTAACTGGTTACAGCTGATGGCCACTTATTAACTGAGCCAGCAGCTTTCCACGTGAGGCCCAGAGCCTGAAAACTACTCTCTGCGACTGTCCCCACACCCATTCCTCATTCCTCCTTTTGCTTAAAACAAACTTATCCTACAATTACAAACTGTCTAAAAAGAGAATGCCCTTACACTCAAGTAATATTGACTGGTGTTTTAACTTCTCAGGTAGGCACGCTGAAAGCCTTAATTATCCCTTTGTTGTATTTTGTTGTTTTACGAGAGAACCTATCAACTTACTAACCTTAAAAAATCTGCAGCTGAGAGGAGCGTAAAGAAGTCAGTGTATAGTTTTAGAGAAAATTTCTCGATATAATATTTGATGTAAATCATCTGGTTCTTCTAAGGAAAAAGTAGGACATTAACCCAAGGTGGTATTAATCAACATTTATAATTCTCCCATTAACTGTATGACTTCAAGCCAATTAACTCCCGTGGCTTTATCCTTCACCTATAAACCTAGGGCGAGATAGCAAAGACCGTTTTGTTTCCATCCTTTCGTGACCAGGATGTGGGTGGACAGGGACTAGAAAAGCTATCTCTGTCTTTGGTCTTTTGTCCTCCTTCCGGCACCGTCCGGAGCTGACACCCCCACGGAAAACAAGAAGGCACCCACGCTGTTTTTCCAGCCTCCATGAAGGAGTTGGGGGGTGCGGGGCCGTGAGGGGGGTGGGGCAATCCACTTCCGCTCGGGCCTCGACTCCCTCGTTCCGCCGACCAGCGCCGGAAACCGCATAGTACGCTGGGATTTGTATTCCTCTCCCTCGTGGCGGATGGGCCGGAGCTTACATCCCGGGGTCGAGCTGGTATTCTGGGATATGTAGTCTCTGGTTGTTCGTTGGTGTAATTGGAGTCTGGCTGAAGAGCCAGGGGTTGATACCAGACTCCGGCGGGTCACATGATTCCAGTCCAGAGCGTTGATCGCACTGCGGCTTCGGCCCGGGAGAGTGCTCGCCTGCGCGCGGCCGTTGCCGAGGAGACGGCGCACGTCCCACCGCGCTTGCCCCCTCTGCAGTCCCCCGCCCCTCTTCTCCCACCACAATGAGATCCTAAGATGGCGGTGGCTGCGGTGGTTGGCGCCGACTAGCTAAAGTAGGAAAGGCGGCCATTGGGCCGTAGGCAGCCAGGGGACTTGAGGACTCCCCCTGCTGTGGTCTGTCAGGGAGGACCGCTGTCGGTGGCGGGTCGTGGGGGCTGACCGCTACTCCGCCCTCGGCAGGAGCGGCTGTTTCGTTTACAGGTAATGCCTGCGCGTCCCCAGCCCTTGGCAACCGAGGGCAGCGCGGCGCGCAGGGGCGGGAGAGCAACAGTTCTGGGACAGTTGACCCTGTAGGGCCTGGCTTCGGGCCCACGCGTCTCCGTGGGCTCCTGGGTCTTCCTGTTGCCTGGGCCGACAGTCCGCTCCCTCCGCGGGACTAACCGACGCGATCTCCGGGTGAGCATCTGGAGACTCGTTAGCGACTGCGGATCCCCCTTCTTGCGTCCTCGCCCCTTTGTTTTTTTTCTGGCCCTGAGGGGGAGGCCGCCTTGCGTCCCGGGTGCTCCAGGAATATCCCTTGCAAGCCGAGGAAGCGGAGCTGGGGCTGTGGTTTGGTTCCCAGAGGCAGGGGGTCTACTTTTCCATAGCAAGGACTTAGTGGCCAGTCTTCGTCATTGCGCCCCCTCCACCTCACCCCACCAATTCCATTCTGTGGGGGCATTTAATGTCCAGATCGGGTGAGATAGGACGGGTGAGGAGCGAGGCGACTTTTGGGTTAGGCTGTGAGCAGCGGGATTTCTGCTGTTTCGGGTATTAGAGCAAAAGGGCCGCGCGGGAGGCGTTCCTGACTTGGGCTAAGTGGTGCTTTATACTTGCGAGGAGAATGTTAATAGCTCTTACCTACCTTCCTCCCATTTCTTCCCTTCTCCATCCCTTACTGCACTCCAGTTGGAATGAGTCCAGTATGGGGAAAACTAAACGCCAAATGGGTTTCGGAAAACGTTGCTTGCTTTGCAGAAACTGGTGTTTGGGGAGAAGGTAGTAGGCCCCACTAGTGAGACGGGTCCTCCAAACTTTTCATCCCGCGGCTTCAGGAGTTAGCATTGTCTGGGGGTAAAAAAAAGTTTTTTTTTTTTTTTTTTTTTTGGCTGTTTTGAGGTGTACCTCATGTGCCCTGCTGGTGACGGATCGTGTTTTGGCGCTGGAAGAAGCGGGCTTTCTGGGCGCCCCTACCACCCCCACCCCATAACTGCTTTCCAGACTCCGCCTACTGGTATTCTCTAGTTACTGGAGTGGGTGTTGTAGAGCTCCCCGGTGCACCTGCTCATTCCTTTCTCTATCACCTTCCCCGTGATAGGGAAGGAAACCATTAAAAGACTGAGTTTTTGAACTGAAGGCAAACCTGGTGTTTATGTAGTGACAAGGTTGTTATGAAACCTAGCTTTAAATAAACGTTTTTTCTTCATCGGATAGGCAAAGTTCCTGAATCGTTTGAGTGATAGGAAGTTAAGGACTTGATCAATCCGAAAAGTAAACTTTGGCATGGATCTTTACATAATTAGAGTTAACCATTGGCCTTACATTCCAAAGTAGGTATCAGATTGTTGTTTGGTAGGATCTTGTAAGTTTAGAGGATTTAAATATTTATGTATATCATCACGTTGTTTTTCAAAAGGATTGAAGTAACAAGTTTAAAATACTGGATTTTTTCTTTCCTTTGGTTTTCTAAACGTATTTTAGGTTATAAATGTATTTGTTATTCTATACTTCAAGTGTAAATAATTTATTGAAGGTTTTTGTTTTTTTTTTAATCAAAAGCAGGCAGCAGCTTTGAAGTGTGAAGCAGGAAAAGAGGTGTTTCTGAGCTGCAAAAACTAGTTTCTAACAGGTAATTTGACATCTTTATATATGCATCGTCCTTCCTATTGAAGTAGAGGGATACTTTAGGATGGAGAATGCTGTCAAAATACCAGTGCCTGGTTGAGGCCCTCTCTTAGTAAACAGACCATCTGGGTTTGCTGCCCTGTTTGCCCTGCTTTTTGGCATGCCACTTTAGTCTGACTTCATACTTTTGTTAGAAAGGAGCCATGCCATTCCTAATTATAAAATACTAGAATAGTTTATGTAATACCTTTTGAAATGTCTTTGTCTTCATAGAATTTTTTCAGTCCATTTGAGTTTGAATTTGTCATATAACAGCTGTTTGGATAGCCAAATCATTTCATCTTAAAGTTATCTTTTACAACTTTTCTATTAATTAGCTGTTCCTATTTTTTATTCAAAAACTTTACTTTTTGAGGTTGTTACATATATTACTGACTGAAGTTTTGTTTTTTCTTTTAGCTTTATAAAATTACTTTAAACATTAGTTTTAATGCATACTCATTATCAAATGCCAGTTAGGTAAAGATATTCTCTGACCAGAAGAAAAAAGTCAGTATAAGTTCATTGAGGGAAACTGAAGTTTGCTAAGAACAACTTAGATATTAAATGACTAATGGATGGGGATTAGAAGAAATTTTTGTTAAAAGAGTTTTCAAAATGTTCTTTGAAGAAAATCTCAGACAGTCTGAATTTAATTCTGGTAAAATTTTAGGACAGCCCACTTAAAAAATTTTTTTAGTATGTTCTTGCTTTCAAGGAAATCAGACAGCTCTTCAGCTCTATTACGAAATAAACTGACCCTCATGAGAAAATAAGGACTGACGGTAGATTTGTAGCTTATTTGTAATTTTCAGTAGTATTTTCTTTTTTAATTGGAATACTATAACAAAGTAGGACAAGAAAAATTGAACTCGGGAAATGTCAAATATTAGTGTGTGTATTAGAGTTTTTAACAAGAGTATATGGTAGGAATCTGGTAAAAGAATTATAGGATCAGATATAAACTAATTTTCCTTTTAACACATTAGGGAAGGTGGATAAGATGAAACAAAAACAGGGCTATTGAGTCAACTCACATTAGAAGACCTTGGTTTTCTCGATAGGGGATTTGGCTATTTGTGAAGGAGGCAAGTGTATTTGAGACTTGGAACGAAACATGAAGCATTTGGAATTACCACGCTAGGGAATTCAATAAGCCAACAAGGGATACATAGCAATACATTCATCTTACAAATTTAATTGAGTGCCTCCATATGCTACTTAATGTACTGGAGATACGGCAGTGAGTGAAATAGCCCAGATGTCTTAACTCATGGATTAAGTTGACATTTTGAAAATGTTCGTGTGTGTGCGTCCGCACGTGTGTGTGTACAGTATAGCTTAGTATACCTTATGGTGGACACAGGAAGTACCACTTTATAACTTTTCCCCACTGCTTGACAGTGTGAGAGGATTGGTTTGGCAGAATGGGCAAATAGGTAAGGAAGTCAGGGATGCTAACAAGGTACTTTTGGTATGGCTCACTTGGGTGGATTCCTGGAGAGAGAAATGACAGGGTCGAGAGCAGGTTCAGCAGGAATGAGAAAATGAGAGCTAGAATACAAGAATTTATGATCAGAAAGAGGGACTTCAGAAGTTCAGGATCTTGAACAAATTACCACTTCAGAGTGAAAACAGTATTGGAATAGAGAAGATGAGATGGACATTGGAATTGAGTCCAGAGTCTTAGAAACATCATTGCAGATGTTCAGGTCATGCAAGCAGGGAATGAAGTGGAGAGTGAAACCATGAGCTAGTGGTTATCAAAATTGCAAGATTTTCTTGGGGAGGAGAGTGGGAAATGGTGCCCAAGATAGGGGAGTGATATTTTTGATGGCTAATGTGTTCAAAAGAGGAAAATTAAGCATTAGTTAAATAAAAAAGGTCTGCAGATGGTAGCCTTTCCCCATGAATCTGGAAGATTAGGAAGAGTAGCATTTTTTATAAATTATTTCCAAGGAAATAGTGCTTTCAGAGGGATTGGAATTTTATTGAAGCCAAAGAAATAGGAATGTTTGGGAACAGATAGAAAACGGATGTAATACCAAACACGTAATGCATTTTGTTTTCCTCAGTTTCCATTAAAAGTGCTTATTGTACACTGTATTGAGACTTTCAAAACTGTACGCAGTATTTCCTTTTTATGATTTGTAAAAGAAATACCCCAAATTATGCAATGTTTAGAAAATTTGTACAGATACATAAAATGCCAGCTTTGGGTATTTCTGATTTTAAGTAAATATTTTGGAAAAAACTATACTTGATACATTATTTTATTTGGATGAATATTTCTAAAACCTTGATTTACAGTGGTCAATTGATAAGAGACGATTATGAATAATTTATTGCATTTAAGAAATAATATCTGAACTTTAAAGATTTTAGGAAAATAATCTTTTTTCTTGATTACTTAATTTCTTTGAATTTCTTCTTTGTGTTCTTACTTTAAAAGTAAACCTTAGTTCTCGCTGGAGGGATGTCTGCGGGCAGTGGGACACGGGGCTGGGGCACCTCGTGAAATAAATACAGGAAAGTAAGGGGTGAAGAGGCCCCAGTTTCCCCTCACCCCTCGTGCATATCTCGTTTCATAGTTAAGCTGCACCTTCGACTCACCACTGCAACTGAAACTTTATAGTCGACAAGAAATGAAGCAGGTCAGCAAACGAAATATCGCCCCTGTAACTGATCAGGATTTTACTCTGAAATTATCTGAAAATGGAAACCAAAAAATGTCAGAATCCAAATCGTTAAGCGTGTTCACAGTGACTTGGGAATCTTTCCACAGTTTAAAATATATCCACTTATAAACTAAAGATGGTAACTTGAGTGCAGACGGATTCATTTTATAATCAGAATTCAGGTTTACTTAATTTTGATCATACCTGTGGCACCGTCCATTCCCTTTCCCACTTACATATTTTGCTGGTGGGACAATCTCAAGAGCTTTTTTCCAGTCTAATAAAACGGCACAAGACAAAACCAAAACCAAAAGTAAACCTTAGTCATAGGCATTTTCATGGCAATTATGCTGTGATATTCTACTTACTAGATATACAGAGGGTACCAAAAAATGCATATACATTTTAAGAAAAAAAGAAACTATTAAAATTGTAATAATATATACCGATAACAAAAGATGAATACAAGTCATGTGTATACATTTTTTTGGCACCCCCAGTATATGACACTTTGCTGTAATGAATTCTGCAACAGGATTTGCTTCAAAAAGATCACTCACTGAAAGTAGCTTATAAATTGTGTTTTTGCATTTTGTATCTGCAGATAAGAGCCAAATAAGGCTGTCATAAATAGCTAAATGAAACTTATAAATAGTAATTTCAACGTAGTTTAGTAGGTCAGAGGATGCCTAGAAGTGCTTTTTTAAAGTAGAATTTTCCTTTTATCCCCATACCATCACCCATCACTTGCACCACCAATTGTATTCCAATGGTTTCACCTTTTCAGTCTCATTGTCCGTTAAACTTGCCTGGAAAAATCCCAACCTTGGATGGATTCAATGGAGTGTTTATATCAAGGCTGATGAGAACTGCTGGGGGAAAAAAAATTAACACTGCGGATAAGTGAGATGAGTGAATGTTCTCTGCTCTTACCTGGGTCCTTAATGCTCCCATCATTCTCTGTTTCCTACTTTTCTCAAATCTTTCAGACACTGCCATCTCACCTTCTCACATTTAAAGAATAATTCTTTCTACTTCATATCACTTAGGAACTCCCTGAACTTCCAACCACAAAATCTGCTAACCAGCCTTATCCAATTCCTTTTTCCCTTTCCCTTTTTCTTTCTGTGAAGAGATGTTTCTCTGCCTGTCTAAAGCTAATCATGTTTCTCATGCTCTGGATAGTTTATATTAGTATGTTACAGAATAAAATTGAAAAGGTAGAAATACTATATTTTTAATGGTGACTTTGAGGTGGTTAGAGATGTTGGCATGAAGAAGAGAGAAATGACTTGCCTTTATTTTTTAACTGTTATATGGGGAGATAGTTACTCGCTTAGAGAAATCAGCTGAATGTTAACGTAATGAATATTGATCCACATGCAGTTATTTAGCTTCATACTAATAATTTTATTTATATAGGGATGTGCCTTTTAAACACTTTTTTTATCACTTTGTTATTAAATATTCTAATTGTTTATGAGACCTCGTATGTCAATCACAATATAGCAGTAGACAAAGTTGTTTATTTTGTAAACTAAGAGACTTTGCTTGGTAAATAGTCTTTTAAAAAAGATTTAGAAAATATTTGATGTCTTTTCCCCAAATTAATTTCAATGTATTTAAATTGTTTTAGAAACTTATTTTAATAGTGTTCAGTCATTGGCCTATAAATGGATCCTTAGAAACAGCTCTTCATTTTAGGGGGAATTTATCATAATATAAAGATAGGATATAAAACATTTCTCCAAATACATTTTTAATAAGTTTATCTTAAGTAAATTTGCTTTATTACTCTACTGATAGAAAGTATAACAATCTCTATTTTGAGAAAAAATTGATACGTAAGAGTTTTTACTTAAGTAACCTTAATTTCCATTTTAATTTACAATTTTAGACAGTTTGCGTTTAGTACTTTTAAATACAGTATCACCTTTACTGCAAATGTATTTTTTGAGCTCCTAGTTGCAAAATGTTGAGTTATTTAAATGGGTCATTTCAGTTCACCAGACATATTTCTCTACGGGTATCAATTATTTTGTCAAATTCTTAAGTATATTTCCAGTATAAAAAATAAGGTATTGCTGAAAATTGATAAAGACAGAGGAAAGAGGAAAAATCATCATATTCTTAGCCCTGTAACTGACAATTTCTTTCATGCAAGCATTTTAGTATATGCGTATTTTCTTAAAATCTGTGTGCAATTTTTCATGCTTTTTTCCTCTTTTACACTATATGATATAAACAGGCAGTATTGTTCAGCCTTCATAATTATGTGTTTTGAAGGGTATTCTTGTCTAATGGCATTCAGGCTATCGTTTGATATTTAGTTTATTTGCAGTGGACCAAAATTACAGCATAATAAATAATTTCCTTCCTTATAGTGCCCCCTCCATATTTAAGATTGTTTCTTTAGACTAGCTACTGTCAAAACTCAATTTTAATTCTTGATACAGTATCGCCAAAATGCATTTCAGAAAGGTTATAGGAGTTTAAATTCTCACCATAGTGACAGAATTCTGGTTTCCCTTTGCTGTCATTAGTATTAGGTAATACTGAGTAAATTTAATAGTCCCTTATTTTAATTTTCTACTGGACTTTATTAATATTTTTATCATTTTACGTTTACTGATTTCTTTGTAAATTGCCCAATCATACTTATTTTTTTGGGTTTTCTTTCTTTTTTTTTTTTTAGTGATATTTGTGTTATTAATTTTTAACAAATTCTTCATGTAGTAAAGATAATAACTGTATACATTTCTTTTATAATTTTTTTCCCCAGTTTGTCATTTACTGTTTATTCTCAGCATACTTAGGATTCACTTTTATGTGACTAAAATCTGTTGAGATTGTTGTCTTTTTATTTCTGCTTTCCAAATTAGTAAGATCTCTCTTTTTAAAGGCCATTCTATTTTCTTATTTGTCTGTTGTTTGACTTTTAAAATGTTATCTATCTATTTTTTATCTACTTACTATCTTGGTGTTATGGTATTAAGGCAGCCTTTCTCAATTGGAAAGAATTAAACTTAATGCTCTAAGGCATCCATTGTTTACTGTGAATTAATTCCTCTTTTGTGTCTGGGATGGTACTGGGTATGTACCATCCTTGGAAGAATTGAAAAAACAGTCATTCAAATCATTTTTCTGTGTTCTATGTTTGAAATGAAGAATATCAGTTAAAGAAAGGCTGGTAAAGCTCTAAATCTTTTTCAAAATAGTTAGCAAATTGTCCCATCAATTAAGTAATCCTACATCATAAAATTGTAAAGATTAATTGATAAAATGCACATAAAATATTTAGCATGGGACTTGGCATATATATACATATATATGTATATATATGTATATATATGTGTGTGTATATATATATATATATATATGCTTACACATATAGTAAATACCAATATATAGATGTTAGATATAATTGATTTTTCTCATTTTTTTCTAATTGGGTATATTTGAAGATTTTTTTGGGGGGGCTGGTACTAATTTGGCTATGTAGCCGCTTAATGTGGTTGAATATCTTACTCTCCCAACCTCTACTGTTGCTACTCTTGCTCTTGCTTTCATTTTTCAGATATTAAAATTTTTTTCTGGCTTGTTTATTCTGACTTGCTTTGTCAAATTCCAAGAAGAATCCCAGTGGGTTTATTAAGCCTATACATTTAGAAAAAAATGGTATGTTTATAATGTTTGTCTTCCCACCAGGAAGGTAGTTTGGTTTTTGATTTATTGAAATTCTGTTTGTTTTTTTTTAGAGTTTAATAGTGCTTCTTCACATAGGGCAAAATTATGTTATTCCTAGATACTTTATTTTTTTATCAGTACTATAAGTGATTATTTTCCCCTGGTATATTTTTTAAGAGGCTGTTGGTGGCGTTTTGAAGTTCTCTAGGTTTTTAAGTGCATCTTCTTTAAGAGTGCCACCTTTTCTCTTTTCAATATAAATATTGCTTTCATATTTTTCTGTTGTTTAGAACTTTCAAAACAGTGCTAAATAACTAATAAATGGCATTCTTGTTTTGGTCTTTATTGTAATAGGGATGTCCTTCATGTCTTATTTTAAAATTACTGGTTTAAAGCAATACTTCTTTCAACTCTGTAGAAATTTATTAAAGTAATATATACTCCTTGAAAAAAACAAACTATAAAGTACATACAACTGTAAGAAAGTGTCAATGTATTGTACTTTTTAAGATTTTTTTCTTTTCCAAATTTGAAGTGTTGAATTTTATTACATCATTTATTTCGAGAACATAAAATTTAACCTACTACTTCGTCTGTTAATATATTATTCTAATAGATATTCTAGCGTTAAAGCATCCATTTGATAAATACTACTTTGTCGTGGATGATAACCCTTTTAATATTGTGCTCTCATGAGTGGGATAAAGTAGGATCTTAGAATCCAAGCGCCTGGGATTTGTATTCCTTTGACGTTTTTAGCTGAATGACCTTGGCAAAGTTATCTACTGTGTTTCCCGAACATAACCAGACAATCAGCTCTAATGCGTCTTTTGCTTAATATAAGACTGGGTCTTACAGTAAAATAAGAGCGGGTCTTATATTAATTTTTGCTCCAAAAGATGCATTAGAGCTGATTGTCTGGCTAGGTTTTTTGTTTGGGGGAACACGGTAACTCCTTTGAATGTTAGTGTTACTGTTTGTAAAATGAGAAATCTATTATAACCCTGATGTCTAATGGCCTTCCCTTCCCTTGAATGATAAAGTTATCTCACCATCTCTTCTTTCACTCAGTCCTCTAACCTGTGCAGTTCCACTCCCAATGGAAATCCAAAGTCTTCCACCAAATATGTAGAGATCTTAGTTTCTCATGATCATCTCTGCTTCTGAACCTCTGCTTCTACCATTGCTGCTTCTGTTTCTCATCTCTCTGACCCAGGTATGAAATTCTTTACTATCTTCCTTGATTTTCACAAAATCTCCACAATACAATTTAAAATAGGATAGTAGACACTAATATTTTTAAAGTGTTTTTAGCCACTGTCTTTGCACTTAGTCCTACTTCTTTCTTCCTGCCTTCTTCTCATCTTACTTACCATTACTTTGCTTCCTAGTAAAACCAAACCTTTCTCCATGTTTCATGCAGAGCAGTTTTGCCTTCTGAATCTTCGACACAAAATGAATGCCCAGGTCTTTGGGGAGTGGGGGTCTTTAGGTTCTTTGCTAAGAGCACTTTTGGTTCTAGCTATTAATAACTTTTTCTTACCTTGTTACCTTTTAGGACTGTATTGAATAAATTAAGTACAATAATCTTAAAAGCTTTCAGGCCAGTACACTTAGTGTATATTCTGAGGTTTTCCTTCCCCTCACCGACACTCCAGCTGTTTAACTCATGTTAATCATAATATGCCTTCAACTGCTAAATCAATTTGTTCGTGATGAGTGGTTGACGGTGCCTCTTTTTATTTTATAAAATCAACTTTTCTGAGATTCCTTTATATTGCTAAGCTTCATGGAATGGTTTAAAAATTAGAGTTTGTTTTTATGTGTTAAAAAGGTTAGTTTTCACTTGTTTTACAGAAAGTTAATTGTTAAAGCCAGTATGGCCACAGGAGGAGATCCTTTTGAAGAAGGTGTGAATGACCAGGATTTACCAAACTGGAGCAATGAGAGTGTTGATGACCGACTCAACAATATGGTATGATGTCTTATTGATAGTTGTATTAGTAGTATTAAAACACAACTTTCCCTTACTTAGCCAAATAGAACTCACTTTGTATGTTTGTAAAGCAAACATATTTTTACTTGCTGGCCAAGCTATTAACTGACACAAGATATTAGTTGAAGATATTTTTGTTTGCAGGTAGCAGATATCACTTGAGTTAGCTTAAACCAAAAAAGGAAGGTTTTTAAAATAAGGATGTAAAGATGTTTTATGGAAAACAATTAAAAGGAATAAAGCTGGGTTTTAGGAAGGGATTGGAAAAAAGAACTAGAAGGTTGTCAAGAATTAATTTTTTGCTGCCCTTACTCTGCTTTTCTCTGCTTTTAAGTGCCTCTGCTTAACACAGCTGTTTCTTCACAGACCAGCTTTCTCTCTTGTCCACATGGAGCCGCCTTTTCATTCTAAGGTTTTCAGTTATGGCTGCAATTATATACTGACTAGTAATCTCTTAGCTACAATTTGAAATTTTAAAATATGATTTTCCCAATTTGAATTAGATACGCATCCCTTTTTCAGTCAGCTATGGTCAGGATGGGGTTGGGTAGGTAGAACAAGAGGTTGGCAGGAACACCCACACATGGGTTGGGGTAGAGGGACAGTTTGTAGAGAAGGGAGTTTTGTAAATGAGGAGGATCTCCCAAAGGTTTTACTAGCAAAAGCTAACAAAATTGTTTGGTGGGATTTGATAGACTTTTTTTGTTGAATGAGTTAGGTTATGTGGGTATAATTAAGTACATAAAAATGTGTTTTAGATGAACAAGTGTTTTTTATCAGATCTTATACAATGCATTGTTGCCTATAAAAAATGTTATATATATGCTTACCATGTACTAGGCACTGTGTTTTTATGTATGCTATTTTTAATTGTGTTTTAAAGGTGACACTTCTAGAGATTAAGAAACTGCGACTGGGAAGTTAATTGCCTAGGGTCACACAGTGGAGCATTTTTCCAGAAAACTTTACTTTAGAACTCGAGTTGATTATAGGTCTGTTTTCTTATACATAGTGACTTTAAAGGAAGTCAGTAAAAGTATCTAGAATTCATTTCATTATTTAATTATAAGTAGTAAAGAACCATTTCTAAAAATGCTTTTGAAAATAGACTGTCTAGGGTTGGAATTTGGGGGTTTACATTTGTTAATGATCTATGAAAAGGAAAGTAATCTATTTTTTGAAGAACAATCCAAGAAATTTAGGCTAGACATAGTGGGAAATTGGTTAGTAGAAGCAAATAATTGTCCCTAGGACTGTGTTTATGTGAACAGTGTTTTGCCATTTTTAAGACTGACCAACGTTTTTTTTCAGCATACCAAATTATTTTCCTGGTTTGGTAGCGGACATAGTAACTCTTGCCTTTACTTTTTTAAAGGATTGGGGTGGCCAACAGAAGAAGGCAAATAGATCATCAGAAAAGAATAAGAAAAAGTTTGGTGTAGAAAGTGATAAGAGAGTAACAAATGCTATTTCTCCGGAGTCATCACCAGGAGTTGGAAGGCGAAGAACAAAGACTCCACATACGTTTCCACATAGTAGATACATGACGCAGATGTCTGTCCCAGAGCAAGCCGAGTTAGAGAAACTTAAACAGCGGATAAACTTCAGTGACTTAGATCAGGTTTGTGAATTATTTTAAAAATCAAGTCATAACGGGGGGAAATTTTGAAATGGATTAATCATTTGTCTTAAGAATAAAATACTGAGCTGTTTATTTCCTTTTCTTAGTTTCTGTGCATGTGAAAAGAATTTTAATCAGTGGTTATGGTACTGTGTTCTTTGAAGGGCAACAGAGTCTTATTTCTAAACTTGCTAAGGACAAGTCTTTCTGGACTTTATTACTATAGGATCTGACTAACTTAAACAATTTCGTTATGAAACTAAATTTTGCATGGTAGTACTGAATAAGAATGCTATTAAGGACAAGGGAAGATCCAGTTTAGAATATTTAGTATTGGCTCATAGTGGAATGTTCTGGATAACCTCAAGTTTAGAGTAAAACTATAGTTCGTATTTGTAATCACTGAAATAAAGTTTAGAACTAAGAGCAAGTAGAAATGATAATGAACTTGTAACAGATAATTTACTATCACATCTATACTTGACAAAGATAAACAGGTTTCCAAATATGGATAAAGGTAGATCAAGTCTAGTATGGTGAAGATAGTGATCATATATCATTTAGTCATCTATTTACTAATTGTTGAACACTTACTGTATGCCAGGCACTGAGCTAAGTACTTTTTCAGGTAGTGCTTCTTAAAGACACATTGTTATGCTGATGTTCATATTAATTAACATTGATTCATTGGGACTAAAGCCTATATAAGATTCTGTGGACAAAGAAGAATAGCAGTATGAGTTATAAATATGGTTCATAGTCCTAGTACCTCATTTAGACTAATCTTGCTTACATTCATCAATTGAATTCTGTGATAAAATTAGAAATTGGAAGTACTAATCAAATTTTGGTATTTTAGTAGAATTTTGTAGATCTGAAGCTGTTTCAAATCTTACTACAAGCTGTATATGCACACCTCCCGAATCAGTATGTGATGGTGAAACTAAGTACACTGGAATATTTTTTAAAAAATTGTTGGAAGATTAATGTTTGTGGGTTTGATTTCTTTTTTATATATAGAGAAGCATTGGAAGTGATTCTCAAGGTAGAGCAACAGCTGCTAACAACAAACGTCAGCTTAGTGAGAACCGAAAGCCCTTCAACTTTTTGCCTATGCAGATTAATACTAACAAGAGCAAAGATGCTGCTACAAGTCCTCAGAAGAGAGAGGTGATTGGATCAGCACAATGTAAAGAGTTGTTTGCTTCTGCTTTAAGTAATGACCTTTTGCAAAACTGTCAAGTCTCTGAAGAAGATGGGAGAGGAGAACCTGCAATGGAGAGCAGCCAGGTCATAAAATTTGCTTCTTTTACTCTTTGCTTTCACAAACCTCAAAGTATAAACATTAACATAAAAAAAATTAAATTAGGTTATGTACATAGGAATTTTAGTTAGGTAGAATTAAAGTACTTCCCTGACACTCATCATTAATCTATCACATTTATTCAAAATAATGCAAATTTCTTTTACCCAAAGTGACTATAGAAATAAATGGCATATTGAGGTAAATCAACCTTCTGCCAAATGCTATATTGACCATTGTTAGTAAAGGGGGTCTGGGAACAATGGGATTAATAGATTATTGTAAGAATTTTTTAAAATTATGATATAATTCTTTTAAAAGTGCTTTCAAAAGCATACTACTTGAAATTTATAAATAAATATAAACATTAGAAAAACATAGTTTGGTATGCATCTCTATAAATAAAAATTTTTAGGTAATATAGATTAAAACTAATTTTGAAATTTTAAAATTAATAGTAGTTGGAGCTGTTACTATTGGCAGTTACGTTTTGGTTAAATTCTAAATTTGATTCAGATCTTTTGCATGTATGAATTCACACAAGAATTAGAAGTATCTTTTGTTGTTACATCTGAAATTTAAAATCCATAAAATTGTTGCTGTTGAATGAGTTATGCTAAATTTTACATACTGTTTACTTTCATGTTCTTTTTAAAAATATTTCCCTCTGCAGATTGTAAGCAGGCTGGTTCAAATTCGTGACTATATTACTAAAGCTAGTTCCATGCGGGAAGATCTTGTAGAAAAAAATGAAAGATCTGCTAATGTTGAGCGCCTTACTCATCTAATAGACCACCTTAAAGAACAAGAAAAGTCATATATGAAATTTCTCCAAAAAATCCTTGTAAGTTTTAGACCTTTTAAATAATGTATTAAGTTATTTTGTAGCATGTCAGTGTGTATGTACTGATGACATTCTGATGCCACCTCAGAGGAATTGATATATTTTCAGAAAATCGTGTCATCCATTATAACATTTTATTGCCCTTTTTAATAGTTGTATGATTTATACCACTAAAATATTTCAGGCTAGAGAAAATGAGGAGGAGGATGTTCGGACTATAGATTCAGCTGTGGGATCTGGTTCTGTAGCTGAGAGCACATCGCTAAACATAGATGTGCAGTCTGAGGCTTCAGATACCACGGTAAGCAGCTTTTTGGTAATTAAAGTGCTAGAAATGAAGACTTAAACTTTTCCTCCATTTTTGAAGGTGATATTTTTATCAGCATTCCTTAATGCAAAGTGTTTTTTGGGGAAGAAACCCTCAAATTATTAATGCTGAATATATTCTTTTTAAACATGGAAGTTAAAGTTTTATTTATTACCATTAAAGATAGTTTTAATAGTTGATTTTAAAATCTAGTAATTTCCGGTCTTCAGCTTACAGACACATGGTTTTTCTAGTTTGTTTCATGAAGCACAGCTTTATTCATTTGGAGGAACATGGGGAAAGTTCACATTCATCGCGGATGTAAGAGCTATAAGTAGAGAATATCATTGCTTAGCATATTGTCTATTGGAAAAGTCTCTAAGTTCATTGGCCATTGAGGAGTTATTTTAAGGCTAGTAGGATTTTTCGTTTCTCAGGCTAGCCTAAAACTGGAATAAATCAGATGACTGAAAAGTGGAGATAAAAATGGGACAAGTTAGCATTTCCATTGTGATTCATTCACAGCGAGAAAAAATACTATAATTTCTGACTGCAAAATGAAATTTATTGAAATACTTCTTTCAAAAAAATAATCAGGAATTTATTTTTGAAGAAAAATTTGTGAAATAAACTTAGTTTATAGAAATTAGTGTGCTTTGAAACGAGTTTGCTTTTTAGCATTTTTATTTTATGCATAACAGATATACCTATAATCATGCATTTGTAAACTTGAAAACCTGTTACCAGTAATGACTTTTCTTGTGAAAGGGTAACGATGTATGTCTATGTTTTGTTTTTGAGATATGTTCCAAATACTATTCAGCATTAGGAATTGGAGGGTTTGTTTCCTTTTAGAATTGACCTGCATAGTTTATCTGCCTCCTTTCTCTTTCCTGCCCTTCTTAATTTGAAGAGGAAATTTGAATTTTTTTCACTACATTATTTTCACCAGTAGATACTCAGGCCTGATCCAAACAGTTGTTGAAGAATGAATTCTACTGTGGGGAAATTGTTTTTTCTATTTACAGTGGTGCTGGGAATAATTTCTTCCTCACATTTCATTCTTGCAGAAATCGAAGGGTTGGGGGTGTGTGGGTAAAGGAATGCTATTGGGTGGGGTGGGAAGTGGTATAGTTGATTATTATAATTTATATACTAGCACTTATAGTGATTACTGTGAAGATAATTTTTTATAACAAAATCATGATATTATGAAAGTTGATTAATAGCATAAATGTTAAAATATGCTTCAGCAGTTGTTATATAGCTTGAGAATTGCCCAGCGTAAGATACTTAATTACAATAAGCAATAGTCTAGTGTACAGAAATTTAAAAGTCTTAATTAAGCTTATTGCCACTTGGGGGAGGGTGGATTGATTTTTTAAAAGATGGATTGGTAAATTTTTTGTATTTATAAGGCGGGCTTGTATGTTAAACAGGAGTTTGTGTTAAGAAATTAATATGCTACACTATTTAATAAAGGAGGCATCTTTTAGTCTGAGAATTCGGCCGTGCATTGAGGACAAACTAGGGAATTCAGCTTCACAAGAACAGGTTTCAGACATTGACGTTACTACAAGTCCAAAAGGGAAAGTTGACAGACCTCCTCAGAATGACAGGGAACTGAGGCCTAATAGGAAATATAGCCGAAAACGTGGATTTCCCTCAAAGGTATACTTCACAATATTAACTTGGGAAGTCTCTAAATGAGCAACTCTTTGTTAATATTTCCTTTTTCTTATTTGCTTTTCTGTTGTTGCTATTACTCTCTTAAATATGTAAATTGTTAACATGCTTAATTATACTGTAATTTGCTATAGTAAAATGCTGTCCTTTAGTGTTTTTACTCTTTTCTGTTTTCTTATATTCTTCTCCATAGATTATATTTGGCAGCTGTTTTTATTTGTGTGAACAAAGGACTTGAAACTTAATCCATTTTCCTTTTTAAATTTTTTTTGTTTTTTTTTTGTGCTAAAATCCATTTCCTTTTTTTGCTACTGAGAACTCATAACACAAAATATAGCAAAATATTTGCCTGGACCATTAATTGCCTTTTGTTTCTGATATTTGTGTTCGTGGATTAAGATGATACTTTTAAGTTTTGTCTTATTTCCTGTAGTCATTCATTAAAGAAAAACAAAATAGAGCAAGTTATTAGCATTCCTGTCTTTGTAAGAATGAAATATTTTTAGTGTTGGTTTATGGTTTTGATCCTGTTGGAAACCCTTACCATTTTTTTTTTTAAGATAATGCTTAATTATCCAGTGACTTGTTTGCTTATATCTTTGCTATTTTTTTTCCTTGAATGTTTGCTGTAAAGGTTCTTTTTTTTTTAAATTTTTCATGATTTGCCTAAAGGCACTCAGGAAAGGTTTAAAGACAACTATTTGTGTACTTTCACTTAAACAGTTTGAATAAAAAAATAGCATTTGTAAAAGGGCTCATATCCATTTGGCAAGAATAAAGTACTATTTTAATAATCGAGTATTGATAGGACTAATTTCATGTTTTATTACTAGCTTATTACCTAGGATTAGTCTTTCTTTTCTATTATGTACCGTGTTTCCCCGAAAATAAGACCTAGCCGGAGAACCAACTCTAATGCATCTTTTGGAGCAAAAATTAATATAAGACCGGGTCTTATTTTACTACAAGTAAAATTTTACTATATTTTACTATAATTTATAGTAAAATAAGACCTGGTCTTATATAATGTAATATAAGACCAGGTCTTACATTAATTTTTGCTCCAAAAGATGCATTAGAGCTGGTTCTACGGCTAGGTCTTATTTTCGGGGAAACACGGTACATATTTTATATTTTTGTGTCTGTTTAAAAATGACAAAACTTAACCTGTAGGTATTTTGGCTTTTTTGTTTTGTCTGACTCTCACAAGAGTTTGAGGATATGGTTGGAAATAATCTCTGGTGATGCTACCATCAAGTACCCCAATTCAATAGAAGAGTAAATAAAAAGGTAGCCGATTATTTTTAAATGCTATTTCTTTTAGCATTGGAGAAGAGAAAATGAATGTGAAGCACAAGTAGATATCCTTTGGAACTTATTGTTCTTCTTTTTAAGTCTTCTGAATAGTGACAAACAACTTAAGAGTTGACAATTACTATAGCATAGTATCTGCCAATTTTACTTTTTTTCCCTAAAGCATTATATTTACTTTTAAAAACCACTTTCCTCTTAAGTTTCTTCGGATAATATCCTTATAAATGAATACTATTCTCAAACTTTCTTCTTGGAATTTATTCTAATTTGAGTCTCTTTAATCTTACGATTCTTAGGGCCATCCAAGGGTAGTTCTATCAATACTCCGTTCACAAAATGATTTTAATTTCTTTAAAAAAAATTCCTAATTCCCACCATCTGACTATTCTTTTTCTGCTATGCAGAATCTGTTCTCCCCACCGCATCTTCATTCCCTCCTTAACATCCTTTCAAAATGTAGTATTCTGTTAGAAGAGGAGGAAAAAAAGTTGAGATCTTAACTGAAATTCAGAGTTTAAAGTAATCTTGTGACTTGCAGTTTAATAGGAAATGATTAATATTCTTGAGTGCCTAGAAGGGCAGAGTCCATTTTGTGGAATATTTTATAAAACTTGATATTTTGCATAATTTTTAAAAAGAAGCCTTCCACAAATACCCATGCCTTCATTATTTTTCCATACTCATCTTTCCCCCTACACTTAATCTTAGCTTTTACAGGATTTATAAGCTTATTTTATACCATCTACCCTTTTTTGCTATTATTTTCATCATTTCCAGTTATTTCATATGGGTTAGTTTTGTCTCTCAAACCAGACTTCAGAGAATTGTATGTTAGACTTTTGTATTTAGAACTATCTAAGTGAATAATTTTGGGGTAGACTGGTGTGAAAACCACTGAACCTAGAATTCTGACTTCCCCTAACTGTGATATTGGATAAATTCACTGTTTATCTCCTTTGGGCTTATAATTCCTTACTTTTCACATGAACAAAATTGGAATATTATCTGAAGTATTTTTTAACTGTAAAAATATATTCAGATCCATGAAGAATTACTAGAGGAACCTCAGTTGAGTAGAGGAAAGGAAGACTTTGGGTTTTCTGAAATTGGTCTGTTACCTCTATATAACTCAGGATTTTATACCCAAGTTTTTTGTTTCTGTTTGATCTGTAAACTGAAAATGTGCTTGCTAAAAGTGACTGAAGAAGTTTAGATGAAAATATGTATTGGAATTGTGGATATAGTCCTAACTCCCTTTTTGTATTTCCTTTCCATGTAACATTCTCTTGGCATGTTCCTATCCCTAAGTATTTTTATTTCCATTTTTTCATCTTCCCTTTCTTTATATTTGATAGTAGTCCCCACCCACCTCCCTCAGCTCAGTTTTTCTAAGTATTCTTCTTAAATGTTATTTTTATGGATGCAGGTTATTAAGCAGTAATAAAACCTCTTGAACTTAAAAAATTGTTGGGAATTCATCTTTGGATTAGTGAAAAATCTGAAGGTAATTGTGTTTACTTCAATAAATAGTTCAGAATTCTTTATAATTAGAGCATCAAAGCTTTGCAAATAAATGTGACTAACAAGGATTAAAGTTCTTTTAAAAAGTTTTTTTTTTTAAAGTGTAAAAATCCGTGATATCAAATTGTTTAGTACACTATTTAGATAGCTTTCAAGATACTTTGATGTCTAAACTATTTTTGAGCGGTGGGAGGATTATAAATTGGGTGTAGATGTACATTTTTGAAGGTTTGTAGCCTAGATGACATTTTGCCTTATTTGTGTAGTGTTTCTTCTAATGAATGGCCATTGATAATTCGTTGGAGTATTTGGTTGATACCAATTTGGAGAGACTTCTCTTCGTTATTCAATTGAGATCTGTACTTATTTGGGTCTGGTTTTACATTTTACCAGTGATTTTGATGAAATTATTTTGGATCAAATATGAGAAAGATAGCTATTGCTATGTATCCATCCCCCTTCAAATTGTTTTTTCAAAATGTAAACAGTCTTGAAATATTCCAGAACTAAGAAGAGGAGTTTTGACAGAAAAGAATGTAATATTCTAGGTTAATAGAAATATTTTATGTAAATATTAGGTAAAATCGTAAGATTTCTTTTAGAAGGCAAGTCAGTGTTGAAAAATACCATTATGGTATAATTTCAAGCATAATTTGGCTTGTTTTTTAGTTATATTTAAATTTGTCTTTTTGCTTCACTGACTTATTTTCTCTTGTTGAGTTACGTTTGAATAGTTTTAAGCCTTTAAAACTTAGTTTTAAAGTAATGTGATCCTTCACTTTCAAGCAAAATGCTAGGTTTTGGGGGGAATTTTAAAGTATCCTATTTTTATGTCCTCAGATTCAGGTAAAGGAACATATTTTAAAAGAAAAAATAGTGATATTTTTGATACAAAATTTTCTGCTTTATTGTTTGCTTATATAATGTGATGCAAGTAAATTAAAGCCTTTCATATCAGATTATCAGATAAAAAATTTATTTTTTAAATTACTGTCCTTCATTAGAAAATAGTGTGTTTGTTTTTGTTTTGTTGGTTTTTTAAAACATCATAGGAGTAGTGTGATCTTTTCCAAGGATACTTTTAGGGCATTAATCTGGTGTGATCTGCTCCTTCTATGTAAGGCCTGGATCCTGTGCGTGTGCGCTTGTAGTGCCTTTTACCTTCATAGCCTTCCTGTTTTCTTTTTTGTGTGTCTTTTTCTTTCCTTTTGTTAATTCCTCTTTATGCTAAGCCACTCCTTATGGTCTTTCACCGTGAAATTACCTGACTCTTAATATGGCAGGCTATCTCTGTGTTACCATTTTATTTTTTCTTCAAGTCTACTAAAATTATATCCAGGGTTGTATATTTAATACTAATTTATAATCTACGTATATACTTAGCCATTGCTAGTTGAAACAGGAACGTGAATTTTAATAGATATAAATATGGTTGGTCTTATTTTCTAGGCCAGAGATCCTCAGCAGGAGCCCTTGGAAGAGATAGAAAGTTTGAAGAAACAACATGATTTATTAAAAAGGATGTTACAGCAGCAAGAGCAACTGCGAGCTCTGCAGGGACGACAAGCTGCTCTTCTTGCTCTGCAGCATAAAGCAGAGCAAGCTATTGCTGTGATGGATGATTCTGGTATGCCACAGTCTTAGAATGTTGTTTTTATAAGCAAAACTCAATAAATAGTGGCATTGCAAGATGGATGCTGGTTATTGTAGTCAGATCTTGATTGTTGACTCGTTTAGAAACCTACACGTGAGGCTTACCCTGTCCTGTGCTTTTCTCTGGTTATGCAGAAAAGATTGCAGGGACAACTCCTGGCCATCATACTGTACCGTGCAGACAGCCAGCTCGCTCTCCTTTTCATCAGAGAGTACCCTTAAGAGGTAAAAGGACAGGCTGTAGTTCTGCTTTTGTACATCAGACTGACAGAGCTGTTGATACTTTTATTTCTACTATTTGTACATCATTTAACTGGGATTACCGTACTTTGATTGCCTCCTAAAAAAGGATTAAAACCTTGAGATAGTGATTCAATTTACAGACCTTCTTTAACGTCTAAGTTTTATTAAATTCTTTAGTATTGAGTCTAATTTTATAGTCTCATCACCTTCAAACCTAAGTGTTTAATTTCTCAAGTTGAAAACAAATTGTTACTAAAACTCAGTAAAACTAAGATGTATTTTCTAGTGGACTGTCATCCCAGTCTAATAATAATTTATCTACTGTGGGCTCTCCATTTTAGGTCCTTGCTGAGGTTACCCTGTTTTTACTCAGTTTATCCTGCTGCCCACACCTAGCCCATTGGTTCAGCCCTCTGATCACTGTTATGCATAATTTAATTTTGCATTTTCATAAGGAACTTTATGACTTGCAAGTTACCTACTTTTTTGTATAATTATATAATTATATGTAATTTATGTAGTATAGTATATAGTAACAATTATACAGATTTTTAGCCCCACTTTTTACTTATAAAATCCAAACTGTCGTTAGCTTTTACGTTTATATTTAGGAAAAAACAAAATATTTTACCAATGACCAATACTAGTTTGGTTAATGACTAACCTATTAAATACTTTTCAAATCTGGAGTATCAGATTTCAGAGACTTTCCTGTGATAGTTATGTTATTTCAAATACTTACATTTACATCATCCCATTTGATCATCACAAAATTGTAGGTTAGTTGCTGGAACCTTTTTTCTTATTCTCATTTTATAGAGAAGGAACTCTTAACAGAGTTTGTGACTTATCTAGGCTTATACAGAATTTTAGAATCAGATCCCTTGAGTTCTAGGTCAGTGGTCCTTATTTATGAATATGAACTTTTAAGTAAGCAGATGATTGCTTTAAAAAAAAATGTGTACCATCATTAAGCAGGGACCAGGAGTAGAATGAATAAAAGTATAATTTTATTTTATATATTATTTTAAAAAGAATTTTAGGTTAGAAATTTTAAAACAGATTTCCTCTTGGATTTTTGAGATTGTGTAGGGCAATACTGAATGAAAACCAGAATTGTAGTATTTAATCTTCCGGTATATGAGAGGCAACATAATTGTCGTGGGAAAGAGTGCTCGTTTCATCATTTAACTAGAAAGTTATTTATTATCTAGACTGATTTCATTATTTTCAAAATAGAGTTTGGATTACATATGTGGGATTCTCTCCAGCCCTGAAATTCTAATTTCTCAGTGGAGAAAGCTAGTATTTTCCTGTAAAACATAAGTAGTTTATAGCTAGTGTCTCTTTTAGAGCTGGAGAGGATAACCAGAGGTTGGGTAGTAGAGCAGTAACTTATCAAAATTGTCATCAGCATACTGCCTTAGGAAGACAAAAACAACTGTCTTTTAGTATGACTCATATCTCAAGCAAAGTACTTCAATCAATGATCTGTTCTATTGCGGGGATCAGCAAACTGTGGCCAGCTGGCTTTGGCCCTCTGCCTGTAATAAAGTTTTATGGAACACAGCCATGCCCATTTGTTTATGTATTATCTGTGGTTGCTTTTGCCTTATAATGATAGGGTTTGGGCAGCTGAGACAAAAACTGTATTTTCACAAAGCCTAACATACTTACTTTCTGAATCTTTAAAAAAGTAGTTCAGCCCTCAAACTAGAGCATTTATTCTGTTGGGAGACGTGTTAGAATCTACTATTCTTTTTCAGACTACCCACTTTCCTGCCACTCCCCCAACCCAACCTGGTAGACCTGCCCCCACTGTGAATGTTTGAACAGAAAAAGATAAATCACTATACTAGAGTTTTGTGAGTTTCCCTTTATTTTCAGCTTAGATGGAAACTTAATAAAATGATTGGTTGGCAGATAAATCTGAGGGTTAACTAATTTCAAATTATGTTAGGTGAGATTTTTTTTTTTTTTTAATTTCCTTTTCCCCCTACAATTTAATTTTAGCTTCTCAGAAATTGTAAAGGTGTTGTATTTATTTGCTTTAATGAATATTTGTTAATTTTCTTTCCAGCTGTAACAGAAACTACTGGAAGCCTGTCTGGCGTCAGTATCACATCTGAACTAAATGAAGAATTGAATGATTTAATTCAGCGTTTTCATAATCAGCTTCGTGATTCTCAGGTAACAATTTTTTAATGGTATAGTTGAGTTTAAAATCACATTAATTGAAACAATAGTGCTCAAACTTGACTGAGTGTAAGTATCATCTGGCACGATTGTTAAAATAAAAAAATGTAGATTTCTGGTCAGTGGGATCCCCCTATCTTCAAAATTATGATTGATACATTTGGGGTGGGCTTCCTCGAATGTGATTCCAGTACTGGTAGTGTGGGGCCTATAAGAAATACTAAATTAGGGGAAAATCTACTTTGAAATGATTATTGAAATTTTTCCGTTGTATGCTACTAGATAACACGTTCTTTTTTCCTGTCTAAGGTTAATGGTCACAACTTTTAAACTTAAGTTACGTTTGAATTTGTGTCCTTACAGTATTTTACTAACAATTTTAAGAAAGTTCTTAAGTTTAATTTCAGAGGCAGTAAGTTTATAATTTGTTGACCTTTTAAAATAATGATACAAATGCAAAATTTTCAATCTGTGCGCCTTGAGTAAGAAAAGGTGAATTATGAATTAATACGTGTCCGCTGGAAATAAATATGATTGACGATTCGGTGTCTCCTGACCAAGTGAAAAATAAAAGCATAAACCCTAACCACTTTGGGGAGTTATTTAGCAATATGTATAGTACATTTTTTTTTCTAGTAACCCTGCAGTGGCCCACCTTAGAGAAACTCTCATGTTCACAAAGAGATATTTGCAAGAATGTTCATGGAAGCATTATGTTAATAGCCAAAAATCAGAAACAATTTAAATGTCCATGAACAGGAAAATGGACTAATAAGTTATAGAGTGAACTCCTATAACCTGTTACAGTAACTGAACCAGAGCTAATGAATTAAAAAATACAAGTTTAAGAAGGCTACCACTTAGGTTATGTTTAAAAATGTATGAAAAATGTATAGTTTTTTATGGATACATACGAAGGCATTACAAAATAGAAACATGTATAAGAATGGTAGATAATCAAATTTTGGATTGTGGTTATCTCTGGAGAGAGTAATGGGATTGGGACCTGGTACATGTACAGCTTTAGCTATATCTTTAATGTTATATTTCTGTTTGTAAAAAGAATTGATGCCATGTAGCAAAATATTAAAATTTGACTGAGCTCAATGGTGTTTATTCATTATATGATTTCCTAAGCCTTAGTGGAGTTTTGAGATGTTTTATGTATATACACACACACACACACACGTGTGTTTTTTTAAACGTAGGAAAAGAAGTGGTAGGAAAAACTGATAAGTTAATAAGTTAGAGTTAATGGTAGTAGTTCTAAAAAGATGGCAAGAGAGAATATTTTTGAAGGTTTGTTTTGTGTAAAATGTGGCATTTCTAGATTAATTTAGACCCACTGAATTTGGATCCAGATAATGTCCAGTGAATCTGAGACCACTGTTTACAATAGTTATGTGTATCTATAAAACTATGTGTACGAGGTGTGATCAAAAAGGATGGTGAATGTTTAAATTTAAAAAAAAATTATTACAGTAAAAGACACATTTCCATTAATCCTCCTCAAATACTCCCCCTTGCTTCGAACACACTTATCCGATTGTTGTTACCACTTTCTGAAACAGTTTTGGAAGTCCTCTTTCATGAATGTCTTTACTTCATCCTACATCATTACAACGCTACGTGTCACACATTGCTTCTGGTACGGCAATTTCTGTCAAATAAAAACATTACGGTGTGTCCTCATTCACTTTATTCACCAGTTCTGGCACCGTGAACTTCTGGTTTTCTCCCAGAGTCAAGATGACCATGAAAGGTAAACATTTTGAATCAATTCAGGACATCGAGGCAGCCACGACAGTGCAACTGAAGACACTCATGAAAGAGAACTTCCAGAAGTGCTTCAGAAGGTGGCAAGAACGATGGGATAAGTGTGTTTTAAGTGAAGGGGAGTATTTTTAGAGGGATTAATGGCAATGTGTCTTTTACTGTAATACATTTTTTTTATTCAAACCTTCACCATATTTTGTGATCACACCTTATTAAAATGAGAATGCAACCTTTAGTTGCCTTAGTTTTACTTTTTCTTTTTTCTTTATAACAGCCTCCAGCTGTTCCAGATAATAGAAGACAGGCAGAAAGTCTTTCATTAACTAGGGAGGTTTCCCAGAGCAGGAATCCATCAGTGTCAGAACATTTACCTGATGAGAAAGTGCAACTTTTTAGCAAAATGAAAGTATTGCAGGAAAAGAAACAAAAAATGGACAAACTGCTGGGAGAACTTCATACACTTCGAGATCAGCATCTGAACAATTCACGTAAGTCAACCTTAGCTGCGTTGGGTGTAGGACATGTAAGTATTATGGCAGCACATGGAACTTAGTGAATATTTGGTGAATGAATGAACATATAGTTCCTCAAAATTATAATTTTTGTGGGGAGATAGGACTTGCATGTGAAAAGATTTTAAGTAAAAAGGCAGTGTATGATAAAAGCCAAATAGATGGTAGTTCTGTTCTATAAGTCATAAAATAGAAAGGATAAAGTTGGGCCTTGAAAATTGGTAGGGTTTTAATGAGAGAAAAGAAGAAGAGAAGGTGACTGTTAGATACTTGGACATAATAACACTGCATTTTCTAGCATATTCAAAATTTTCTCTTAAAAACTAATCCAAATTAGTACTTTGATTTAAAAACTACGAAACAGCTTTAGAAAGTATACAAAAACAATGAGATATGGAAAACTTACATAATACACATGGTTTAGTGCAGAATTTTTATAACCTGCATCCTTTTTTAAAATATGTAGTCATCTCAGGTGGGAATAGGAAAGGCATAGTCATCATAGTTACACTAGTTCTACAGGAAAGGCAGTGATCATCCTAATTATACCATGGGACCTGTCTTCTCTACAGATGTTTTATTTGCCCCTAATCCAGATCTGGCACACTTCCTATCCTCATACCTTCCCAAGCTTGGTTCCTACCTCCTTCCCAAGCAGTTAGCAGTAGGACCTCAAACATTGGAAATTGAGTCAGTAGGGTCAACCTAACTTGTCATTATTCTTCAACATAGCTGCTGTTTTATTAAAGAAAAAACAAGGGATGGAAACATTCCTGGGGTCCTTGTTCCTGGTTTTTTACCCATCTCCTATTTCTCTGCCACCTCCAAAAGAACCTGACTATTTCTACCGTGAAACATACTCCTTTCTTTTACCTGACCTCTGTTAGTCATCTCTTCTACAGTATAATCTAATCTCAATGCTTATTCTTCCTAAACAGATTAACACAGCTAAGAAAACCTTAAAATTTGAAGGTTGTACTCAAGGCCTTGTGATCAGTTTTATACATGTAAAGAAAGTAGCACTTTGCCTACTGATGATGCCAAAAAATAATTTTCTTCCCATTGGGAAACAATGAAAGCAGCAGCAAAAAGTAGAACAGTCAAGGAATAGAGTGAAGACACTACTTGGAAACCAGCCATAGCAATAGATAATATAGGCAACAAATAATGATAGTTGTGAGAAAGAGATAAATGACAAGTAGTTTTAAAGTGGTAGATGAAGTGCAAAGGTTCTTAATCTTCATTCATTAAACTCTTAAAGGCATAAGATACTCTGATCTTTGTGGACAGAAAAGTAAAATGTAGTTCAAGGACTATAGGGGATTAGCCATCATCTACTTAGAACATTTTATTGCTGAGCAGTATTCCATGGTATGTGTGTACCACAGTCTCTTTAACAATTTTGCTTTATCTTTTGGAACAAGAAAAGTTTCATCTTGGAGACCATATACAATTTCCTCTGTGCTGTGGATTTGGAACACTCTTAAGGACATAATATGCTAGGGCTGCCCTGTAAAGATTTGTAGGTTGGTGTACCTCACATCAGATACAGTGACCTTGTTTAGCTTTACCTGGAACCAAGTTTATCAAGGAAGACTAGTTACGTTTTAAAGGTTGAATATCATAATTCTTGTCAATTTCCATCTTGCCTGTCTTTATTCTTTCCTTCCTGTTTTAACTGGTTGAGGGACATGTTAATGAATAAGTGGCTTGGATGTTGTGTCCTTAAGTTTCTACAATTTAAATCTGCAGAATTTAAGATGTTAGTAATTTATACTATTTTTTTCTGTATTCCAACAAACTGAATAAGTATTGTTTGATGCCACATTTGTTTATTATTAGTAACTAGTCTTTTTTTTTCTGTAGTTGTGCCCTCTTCAGCCTCTCCACAAAAGAGTGTGGATCAAAGAAGTATAACTTCAGCTCCCTCTGCTCCTATAGCACCAGTTGTCAATGGAGAATCCAATAGCCTAACATCATCAGGTCCTTATCCTGTTGCTTCTCTGGTTTCTCAGAATGAATGTGAAAATGAAGGCCATCTAAATCCAACGGAAAAACTCCAGTAAGACACTTTTACTTATATTGTTACAAAGATTCGAATTGGATAATGGGGATAAATTCTGGGATTTTTAAATTTTTTTCTTGGTTGTTGAAAGTCCTGAAAAAACTGAATTTACTTAATATGCTAAACATTCTTAAGTGATATGGTGGTAGAAGTGTGTGTGTGTTCTACGGGCAGTCTTTGAATTGTCCAGGAGATATGTGACATTGTAATACAGGTAATTTCTGTGAGGTAATGCATTCCCATTTCCAAATAAAGGATTAGAAATGGCTGGACTACAGTTAAAAGATTTTTATTAGCTTGGTACAAAAGTAATTGTGGTTTTTGGAATTATTTTTAACCTTGTAAACCGCAATTACTTTTGCACCAGCTTAATATATTGAAATGGTTTAGAACCCAGGCTTTAGAGTCAGATAGCTCTGAAATTGTATCTTTCAAGACTGTGTGACTATGGATAAATAACATACTTGCATTAGTCTCTGTTCCTTCATCCATAAAATAGGCATAATAATGTACCTGTTCATAAAGGTGTTTTAAGGATTAAAAAACATGGGCATACCTCCTGGCACTTACTAAAATGACTCAGAAGACTTTCTTGTTATTTTTGGTAAACACTATATATTCTTTACGTTACAGACACATCAGGAACCTTCTGTAAATGCTCAGTAGTGCGTGCATACCTGCATTGTCTGAGAGCTAGCATTCAAATTGAGTTATGCTTCTCATTTTTGATACATATTAAGAAACCTAGGAATATTTTTGACACTGAGTTCTAAACTGTTAACATTTATACTGCTTAAGGTGAACACTTGAAACTGGTTTTCTTATGCTTTTGTCCCTAACACAACATAAGAAAATAAAGTGATGAGATTTTGAGGAAGCTGTATTTGAGATTAAATTCTTTATAGTCACACCCCTGGTTATTTAACTAGGTTTACATTTTGCTTGTTCTGGCTGCTATTATATGAAAATACTGCTTGCTTTACTTTGTTACTTTTTTTTTTTTTTTTTGAGCAATCTGTTTTATTATATAACTCTATAACCAGAAAGTGAACAGAAATACACACTATGCTTACCTGTACATGTAAACCTATTGTTTATCAGGAAGTTAAATGAAGTTCGAAAAAGATTGAATGAACTAAGAGAATTAGTTCATTATTATGAACAAACATCAGATATGATGACAGATGCTGTAAATGAAAATACAAAAGATGAAGAAACTGAAGAGTCAGAATACGATTCTGAGCATGAAAATTCTGAGCCTGTTACTAACATTCGGTAAGAATTTCTTTAAAGTTTGTTTTTCTAACATATTTATCCTACCATAATACTTTTAATATGGAACCAAAGAAACCTCAGTAGAGTACTGACTATTTGCCTTTTATTTAAACTTTTCTCCTATAAGTCTGCTGTTTTGGTCACTGTAATTTCACTTGCCCTGTAAAGAAAAACAGAGAAATATTGAGTACAGTAATTTAGTAAATTTGCTATTAGATCAAATGCAAGTAAATTATAAGAAGTATCTAATTTAGCATTTTCCTACCTCTTTATTTGTAGGTATAATTTTGATTTTTTTCAGATGTTTTTCTTAAATTTCTAAACAGCAAAAGTAATGAAAAGCACAAGCCAGTTATTCATGGTATGAATTTAAATGGGGAAATAGCCAATTATGTTCATAGTTTATTATTTTATTAATAGTTCCAAAACTTTGATTTTTATTATTTTTATTACCTAAAATAACTTCAGGCTGTTTTTTTTCTTTTAGAAATCCACAAGTAGCTGCCACCTGGAATGAAGTAAATAGTAATTCTAATGCACAGTGTGTTTCTAATAATAGAGATGGCAGATCGGTTAATTCTAATTGTGAAATTAACAACAGATCTGCTGCCAACATAAGGGCTTTAAACATGCCTCCTTCTTTAGGTATGATACTATGAATATGACTGTATTCACAGAAATTTTTGCCATATTCTTGGGAAGTGTATTTTCTTTCATTAATGCTCTTGAGTTTATTAAATTATTGATTTAATGATACATGTTTTCCACAGATTGTCGATATAATAGAGAAGGAGAACAAGGGATTCATGTTGCACAAGGTGAAGATGATGACGAGGAGGAGGACGAAGCAGAAGATGACGGAGTCAGTGGAGCTTCCTTATCTAGTCATAGGAGCAGTATGGTTGACGAGGCTCCAGAAGATGCTGAGTTTGAACAGAAGATCAATAGACTTATGGCTGCAAAACAGAAACTTAGACAGTTACAAGATCTTGTTGCTATGGTACAGGTAACTATGACTTGGTTTTTTAAAAAACTGTCACATAGTACATTCTTACAAGGTAAAATTTATGTGTTTGATAATTATTGGTGTAATTTTACTAGTACACATTTATGTGTTGAGTTCTTACCATATTCCAGGTTCAAGTGCTTAATACTTTACATGCCATATATCAGACATGAGCAAACTTTTTTATTAAAGGCAGGTTAGTAAATATTGTAGGCTTTGTAGGCCATACAGTCTCCATCACAACTACTCAATGCAAAAGCAGCCGTATATGATACATAAACAAATGAGCATGACTGTGTTTCAATATAACTTTATTACAAACACAGATTTGTTTCTTTTTTGCTGGAGACCTCAGTCTTTATTTTTTTAAATTTATTTTTCAATTACAGTCTATTTTTTCACTATTTAGAAAGAATGCTCCAGTGAGCATTATTGCACAAGCCTCTTTGTGTATTTGTGTTTCTCAAGGGCAGATATGAAGAAGTGAAATTGCTGTGTCAGAGTTTATGCACATTTTAATGGTCACTGCTTAATTGCTCTCCAGGTGACAGTATTAATTGTTGATCTAAGCAGTGGTGTATGAGTCCATTTTCCCATACCTTGATTACATTTTATTATACAGATATAATGTGGCTCGTTTAATCATTACTGAAATTGGCTTTTGACTTTTTCCAAGTTTTCCCTATTATAAGAAGGGTTTTTGTTATACACACATATAGAAACACATGTAGGTATGTATATACACACATACATGTTTTTGCTTATGTATTCAAAGTATATCTGTAGGATATATAAACATAACATTGGTTACCTATGGAGAATGGAGTCAATTAGGAGACCTTTTTAAATGTCTTTTTTACTTTTTGAACTTTGATCATAGTATTGCCACTTGAAAAAATTAAAACAGCTTCTAAAACAAATAGTAATAGGTTGTGCTATCTTGAACGTCATTGTACTTGTTACTTTCCCATTTTCTTTAAGATGCCTTTCTTTAGATGTATTACCCAATATGGGAATAATAGATCAGAAATGATGAGTAACTTAGTGGCTTACAGATGAATCAGCTTAATTTCAGGCCTGTATTTAATGGAAATCTTTTGCTTTAGGGAGTGTTTTAAGACTGTAGATTGATCTATCTATCTATCTCTCTATCTCTTTCTATCTCGCTATTTCTCTATCTATCTATATCTATCTATCTAATCTAATCTAATCTATCTGAATGAAATGAAACTGCAAGCCAGAGGGATTAAGGGATCTCTTCCTGAAAGAGAGCTGTTAAAAAAATAATTGATGAATTTTACTCATTGTATTAAGAATAGTCTTTTTCTTGTACCTTATACATATCCTGTTTCCCAAGAGACTCAGGAGAGGGTGTAAACAGTTACATAGTTATCATGATTATACAAAGCTGTTACTGTTCTTGGTTAGATTAGCTTAGACAATTTCCGTGGCCCTTATGAAACCTTATGTGTCCTAGAAGTGTCCAGGTATCTATCTCTTTTAGTTCCTTAGTCTGTGATATGTATCAATACAATAATTCTTTAGTCAGTCACTTAGTTTTAGTGTTAGAGATTATGCCATTTCAGAGATTATGCCATTTCAGTTTTTTAGGCACCCTTATACTATCATTTGAAACTTCATGCAATGTTTTTTGTGTCTTGTATCATACTTTAATTTTTCTTCTTTTTATCATGTGAAAATGCCTCATGATCTGGCTTCTCTATTCTTGAGTCCCATAGCCATACTAGTAATGAATTACGCTAGTTTTTAGATTGCAGAAACCAGAATAAAACCGTCTACAAACTTACAATTGATTACAGTGTTATAATTAAGAGTCAGTTCTAACTTTTTACAGTTTTATTAGAATTATATTTCCAAAGGTTCAAGTTTTAGTTGAGGACTTCAGAGAAAACATGAATGCATAAAATTATGTAGAATTAAATGTTGAGGAAAGTGCAGAAGTTCACCCCAGATCCCCTATTTTAATAAGTACGTTGATTTCAACAGAAGATGTGGGTCTACTGTTAGGAAGATACGAACTTCAGTTGTTTTTTCAGTACTCATTACAGATTTGAGATGGTATATTGTCATAAGTTTTTGTATTGTGAGCCGTTGGCACTTGTTTTGCAAACTAAAGAGCAAGTGAGGAAATGGAAAATTTTAAGTAAGCAAATGGATATTGATTATTTAAAATTCTTAATGTAGAAGTTAAATCTTATTATCTAATACCAAGCATTGCCAGCTCCAATAGTATATTTTTTATCTTCATATTTTCTGAAAAACTGTTCTTTAATAGCTCAGATCTGGTCAAGATAAGAAAAGGCAACTTAGTATTTGTCATTACTGAGTAATGGGCAGGTCAAATTTAAATGTACTGTTTTTATAGTTTTAACACTGCATTCCTGTCATTGGTAAATAGAGGATGAACTTCATTGTTTTCTAAAAAACACTCACTTTTTCTACTTCTTTAATTTCATGTTATGTAAATTTGATAGATTAGTGATATTTATTAAGGTATGAAATGGATATATCAAGGTCATTTTAATATAATGATGTGATTTTAGGATGATGATGCAGCAGATCAAGGAGTTATCTCTGCCAGTACTTCAAATTTGGATGATTTCTACCCAGCAGAAGAAGACACCAAACAGAATGCAAATAACACTAGAGGAAATGCCAATAAAACACAGAAAGTTGCTGGAGTAAATGAAAAGGCAAGGTGTGTTAAGCTTATAGCCTTCATTTAAGAAAAATGTCATGCCTATTATAGAGAAAGATTAGGTGTATTGTATTACATCATGCTTAATTCTGTCAGATTTATTGGACTCTACAAATATAATGTCAATTTAATTATAGAGAGAAATTTTATGAGGCTAAACTACAGCAACAACAGAGAGAGCTCAAACAATTGCAGGAAGAAAGAAAAAAACTGATTAAGATTCAAGAGAAAATCCAAGCACTGCAAAAGGCATGTCCTGACCTTCAGGTAATTAGGAAATTTCTTTCTTTCCATTTGTCTGAAAAGAGATGTTTAAAAACCAGTGCCAGTTGAAAGTACTCTATCTTCTTGTAGTACTGATCTAATGGATTTTTATCTATTTTATGATTAATGAAATGAAGTAATGAAATGGGTTAAGGATATATATTTACAGTGGAAGATAACACATGGGAATTGACTGATTATTTCCATTCTTTCACATGTTGGGCTAGCTAGATAAAGATTCAGAACATGACTATATATAACTATTTATTAAAATATTCTGGTTTGAACTTAGCAATTAAGGGACTAGCATTTCCATCTTTTATTGGCCTAAAATTATAATAAAGCTCTTAAGCCATCATGCGGTATCTAAGAAATTAATATATATATATATATATATAGTTTGAATATTGACTGTATATACCTTTGCTTATTAACGGTACTCTATGCATAGGTCTTTGAGATTGAGCAGAGGATGAGCAGTCTTTGACTGTCATGTAGTCAGGAGTAGGGTTAATATGGGAAGGGATTACCAATTCTTTTTGAGATTTTTGTTCCTGAAATTTATTGGTTAGCTTTATTCTTTAGTCAGGTTTTGTTTTCAAGGAAAAGGAAACACATTAAATGATATTTCTAATATAAACTGTTGTTTTCTAGACTCTTAACCTTTTCCGCTTTATCTAATCCTTTTTTCCTTGTTCCTGATCTAACAATGTCCAGAGGAATATATGCTTGAGTTGTATTGAGTATGTGAAATTTTCCACAACAACATTTTATCCTTCTTGTAGCTATTGTGCCTGAAGGTTGGTTAATAACTCATTAACTTTAGCCTGTGTTCTCATCTTTTATTATGTTGGATTTTCTTTGGATCATGATGGCGATTGAGGTCTGGTAATAACAAATTAAATATGTTATAGAACTATAGAGAAGTAGTAAAATAGCTGCTTTTATGGAATTAACGTAATTGCTTTAATTCCTCATAATGATTTTTACAAATCCTTTTTTAGCTGTCAGCCACTGGTGTGGGTAATTGTCCCACAAAAAAATATATGCCAGCTGTTACTTCAACTCCAGCTGTTAATGAAAATGTAACTAATACAAGCAAATCTGTTTTTGAGCCTGAAGATTCTTCAGTAGTAGATAATGAGGTATTGTATATTATACCGTTGTTCCTGAATCTTAAGTCATATCTTTTTTTAAAATTTACTTTTCAATTACAGTTAACATACAATATTACATTAGTTTCAGGTGTATAGCATAGCGACTAGACATTTATATACCTTACAAAGTGATCCTCCTGATAAGTCTAGTACCCATCTGACATCATACATAGTTATTATAATATTGTTAACTATATTCTCTATGCTGTATAAGACACATCTTAAGAAGTGAAACGTTTTTAAATGTGGCATGTTTTGTGTCTTTTAATTGGAAGAAACAGTTTGTTCCAAAAAGTAATTAAGTTAGGATCTTTTCAAAATAGTCTTGATCTTTATTAGCAAATATTTGGAAGAATTATATACGTAAAGGATAGTTGGCAGCAAGTAGTAATCATTTCAGTTACAAAGACTTATCCTTTGGCATTTTATTTATATGTGATTTGTATGAAACATCGTAACTTTCTCTAAATAGTTAATGAAGTATATTTGGGTGCTACTTGTTTTCATTAAGAGTTAATAATTGCCTAATTTTTTCTTATTCATCATTAAAATATTATTATTTTAACCTTCATGGGTATCTCAGTGTAAAAAGGATCAGTGAAAGTAGAAGTCTTTGCTGCAATTGACAGTAGTATTAGCTCATTATTCTTTAAAATGAAACAAATCCAAATATTTTCGCTAACTTGACTCTGATTTTTAAATTAATAGTTGTGGTCAGAAATGCAAAGACATGAAATGTTAAGGGAAGAGCTGCGGCAGAGAAGAAAGCAGCTTGAAGCTCTGATGGCTGAACATCAGAGGAGGCAAGGTCTAGCTGAAACTATATCACCAGTGGCTGTTTCACTGAGAAGTGATGGATCTGAGAACCTGTGTACTCCTCAACAAAGTAGAACAGAAAAGTAAGAGAGTGTTTTGTAAATCATTGTTTTAAACATCACCTACCTGAGGCATGTAGGATAGGGCAGTGAGGGTGGTGTTTAAGCATGACCCTTGTGACTCATTTTCACTAAATTGGGCTACTTTCTATTCAAACTTCTCATAGCATCAACTTTTTTAATTACTAAGGAACTTGATTGAATATTGGTATAGATTTTCTTGAATTAAGTTTTAAGCTTATGAAAAGAAAATGCTTGATGTTTTGTGGTTCTTTCAGGCCAGAAATAAGCACTTTATTATTTAAATTGAGCATCTGCTGTTTGTAAGGTCTTTATAAGTATCTTAAAACTTTATTACATAACATTTTTAGTTTTTAGGGTTTAAGTTTGAAATTTTCATATGAAGAATATTTCTAAAAGAGTTAGTCACCAGTAAGATCAGTTAATCAGTTATCTATATAGAAATACTCAGATCTAAAATTTTGAAATCCAAATTTGTCGTGGCCTAACATTTTGATATCCTCAGGTGGCATTTCTGGGACATTGCACCGAGCCTTACTCTCTTTCTTCTTCTTAGAAGAACTTTTCCTGTTCTTGGAGTCCCCACGTGCATTTATTGATCAGACTATACCTACAGTATTTTATCCTGTTCTGAGTACCACACTTTAACAAAGTTCTTTAGCAAAGTACTTTAACAAAATTCTTTGGTTTTGATAAGCATCTAGGTTTCAGAACCATGGGTCTAGAATTGTGCTTTCTAATATGGCAGCCATTAGATATAGATGACTCAGTTAAAATTAAATAAAATTAAAAATTCATTTTCTCAGTCACACCAGCCACATTTTAAGTGCTCATGTACCTAGTGGCTATTGTATTGAACAGCACAGATTCAGATCATCCCTACTATTGCAGAAAGTTCTGTTGGATAGCTGTGATCTAGAAAACGGTTACTCAAGGAAAAGTTAAAAGTTGAGGGGGTTTAGTGTAGGATAAAAGTTCTTGGGGATATTATTACTATTTTAATTTATTTGCAGAATTGTTTTGTAGAAGGCAAAGTAAGCATTCTATAACTGCAAGGGGAGAGTACTACCCATCTCATAGTACTGTGATTAAATAAAAATTTATATACACATACACATATATTTATATTAGGTATAATGTCTGGCACACAGTAGGTGGTGAAGTATTTAGCTTATCTACAGAATGATCTCGTGGTTTTATCTCTTAATCTCTAGAACAATGGCAACTTGGGGAGGTTCTACCCAGTGTGCACTAGATGAAGAAGGAGATGAAGATGGTTACCTTTCTGAAGGAATTATTCGGACAGATGAAGAGGAAGAAGAAGAAGAGCAAGACACCAACTCAAATGATAACTTTTCTGTGTATCCTCCTAACAGCGTGAATCATAACTCATACAGTGTAAAGGAAACTAATAATAGGTTAGTTTCACGTTTTAATTTTTTGCTTGATTTAAAGAGTCTCAGGTCTTTCTGACACCAAGTTGATTCTCTGAATCAACTGGGTGTCCTACAATTTAGTTCAATTCTGACGCTAAGTATGTGGAGTTAGGGCAGACCCCAGCAGTTAAGGGGCTCAGTCCCACAAGACTGCCCTCACTTCAGATGCCAGTCATAAGACCCAAGTCCCCAGGGTGTTCACACTTCTGTCAGACCTGTATATAAATTTGGCGGTTCCCACAACCCCTCTTCAGGTTCCATAATTTGCTAAGACAACTCACAGAACTCAGGAAAACGCTCATGTTTACTGGTTTATTATAAAGGATACAGCTCAGGAACAGCCAAATGGAAGGGATGCGTAGGGCAAGGTTTGGATGGGAGAGGGGGTGCAGAGCTTTCAGGCCCTCTGTGGGCGCACCACCCTCCCAGCACTTCAGTGTGTTCACCAACCAGAAGCTCTCGTAACCACTGCCTTGTTTAGGGGTTTTATGGAAGTTTCATTACATCCACACAATTGATTAAATCATTGGCCATAGGTGATTAAACTCAACTTCTGGCCCCTATCCTACCCTTCTTGGAGCTTGGGGAGTGGAGCTGAAAGTCCCAACCCCTCTAATCAGCAGGTTGGTTTTTCTGGCGACCAGCCTGCATCATGAAGCTATTCAGGGTCTTTCAACAGTCATTAGTATAAACTCGGTGTGGTTGAAAGGGGCTCATTATGAATCACAAAAGATACTCAAGAATTGCCAAGAGTTTTAGAAGTTCTGCTGGGAATCTGGGACAAAGACCAAATGTATTTTTTATTATACCACATGAGTGTTGCGGAGATGCATCCTATCTAGACTGGATCAAGATTCATAAGCTTTGAGCTTTGCTTCTGTTTTGGGGAGTTTACAAAAAATTTAAAAATCGTAGGTAGTGAAAAGGCCTGTAACAAAGGTATTCATTGCATTGTTTTTTATAACTGAAAAATGTTTCATGAATAAAAGCTGGTAGAGTAGTTCCAGTTGATGTAATGTGGCTAAGCTTAAAGCATGAAGAATGGAAAAAATGCTTATAATATAGTAAATACTTTCATTTTGCAGAATACAGAATTATGTGGATATTTTTGTAAAACAGGAAAAAAGCCTGGAAAATAATAAAAAATGATAATGGTATAAAGCCAACAGCCTGGAATGTTGACCCGCTTTATTTTCCATACTTTTTGAGTCCTTTGAACTTAGAATACTGGCCTGTAGACCAGGATATTAGGGTTTATTGCTAGATTTTAAAAACCAGATAATTGCATATGATGACCTAGTGCTTTAAATCTTTTGTTAGGTGGAAGAACAGTCGCCCTTTTTCAGCAGATGGAAATTATCGTCCTTTAGCCAAGACAAGACAACAGAATATCAGCATGCAACGTCAGGAAAACCTTCGTTGGGTGTCGGAACTCTCTTATGTAGAAGAGAAAGAACAATGGCAAGAACAAATCAATCAGCTAAAGAAGCAACTTGATTTCAGTGTTAATATTTGTCAGACTTTGATGCAAGACCAGCAGGTAAAGTTTGCTATGAAAGTAAATTTTTTTAATCTTGTTTTTTAAGCATTACACAGTTTTCTCAAGTCATCAGTAACTATTACGATTTTTTTTCTTTCCATAGACTCTGTCTTGTCTGCTCCAAACTCTTCTCACGGGTCCTTACAGTGTTATGCCCAGCAATGTTGCATCTCCTCAAGTACACCTTATAATGCACCAGTTGAATCAGTGCTATGCTCAGCTAACATGGCAACAGAATAATGTACAAAGGTAATCTGTTTCTTAGAAGTCGTGAGACTGTATAGCAAGGGCTAAAACTGAGCAGCGATTTTACAGTTATCTTCTGGGATGAAAGGACATGCGCCAAATTACATTTTCAAATATTCTGTCACTTGAGAATTTTATGAGCAATGATTTGCCCAGTATTTCCCTTTAATATTGTGAACTTCACTTTTTAACAAAATGTATAGTGTTCAACTTTACACTTAGGTGAATTTACATTAGGTGAATTATATGGTGGTGACTTACACCTTAGTAAATCTGCAAACAAGAAAAATGATGAGTTTCATATAGGTATACCTACTATCTGAGAGAAGTGCTAAATGGAGTTCTTGTTCCAAAGGCCAAGTTATTGAGTTAAGTCTGCACAACAAGCAAGTATTTCTTGTAGCAGCAGTCTGTTCTGTTGAATTACTTTTTACATATATTCTTTCTGAATGTCCTTTAAATAGATGATAATATAACTAATTTTTAAATTACTGACTTCTTAAATTTTTATAGGTTGAAACAAATGCTAAATGAACTTATGCGCCAACAAAATCAGCATCCAGAAAAACATGGAAGCAAGGAAAGAGGCAGTAGTGCATCACAACCTCCATCACCCAGTTTATTTTGTCCTTTGAGTTTTCCAGCACAGCCTGTAAATCTTTTTAACATACCTGGGTTTACTAATTTTTCATCATTTGCACCAGGTAAGTGACTGAAAATTTAAAGGGAAAGTAAATACAGAGTGTTTGAGAATATCATTTGTGTGTTACATGGATTTTTATCCCTGTCTGTTTGGAATGGTAAGAAATGTTTGCAAAGAAAGTTACAAATTCGTTTCTACTTTGATTCCTCATAGTAAAAGCTTAAGCTTAGTATGGTTGCTAATAGAATTAAGTAAACTGAATGATTGCTTAGTTTTATAACTTTGAATTGTTTAACAACTATTTATTAAAGAGAAAGGGAATTTACCTATCCAATGACTAGTGTACACCAGGCATTGTGTAAAACATTGAGAGAGTAAAGATGAGTGAGATAATGTTGTAGAGGAGCTTTAAGTCTCCTTAGGAGGAACTTAACACTAGGGAGGAAGGGAGAGAGGGAGGGAGGGAGGGAGATACACTACTAAACTAAAGGTGAGTACTCATATTTTTATTTAGCTTAGGATTCAGACCTTTTTCTGCACCCATTTTATGCCAGACACTGTATATATGACTGGGATTCAAAGGTAAGACTAATAATGCCTTAAGAAATTTCGAGTTTAGTGAGGAAACTGAGTGTCAGTCAGTGCTTAGTGTACAAATGAGTACAAATGAGGTGATTGGCCTATTCCTTCCTTAGGGAAAGAGACCATCAGCAAATGTGTTTTTTCCAGGGGAAAGAAAGTGTTATTTAAGATAAAAAATGAATAGCATTTATTTCCAGGGAGATTAGAAGGGAAGGGGCTTTCTAATTACTGGAACCATTTAAGAGTTACAAAGCAGTGAAACAGTATATCACTTAGGGAATTTAGAGGTACTTAAATGTGGCTAGCGCTTAGGGCCTTGAAGGGTAAGAGTATTTGATGTGGTTGGAGAACAGCAGAAGCCTTTTGTGCTGTACAAAGCAGCTTAGACTTTCTGTTGCAGACAGTGGGCCATTGCAGGATTTTGAGCAGGGGGATAGCATGTGATTTATATTTTAGATGGCACTAGTGATAGTGTTGAGAGAGGGAAGGAGCTAAGAGTACAGCTGGTGAATAGACTATAGAAGGCTGTTGCAGTGATAATCAGAATGAAAGCTTGCGGCAGTCGGCAGAAAGAAAAAGGCGTCATTCAAGACATTCTGGAGGTAGGATCCGTTAAGTGACTGGTTAGATAAGGTGAGTCCTGAAGGAGGATCAGTTGAAGGTGTTTGCCAGGGATTATAGAAGGTTAGAGGTTTGGAAGGGCTTTGTGAATATAAATACAAATAAAAATACCGCAGTGTATTATCTTAACAGGATTATAGTAACATAATATAAGAAGTTGCACATGCAGTTCCTTTTCACTGTAATGTGCTTCATACCAGGGCCAACCAACCCTGTGCAGAAACTGTTCATGCTTCACAAACCAGGTCATTTTTGTGATGCCTTCCCTGATCCCTTTTCCTCCAAGTTGTTAGTAGGGCCTTACAAATACCTCTAATACAACACTATATGGTATTTAAGTATATTTTACTTTCCCAATTAAAGTAAAACAGAGAACATCAGCTTTGGAGTCATGCAGACCCAACATCTGACCTGCTCTTTTATTTACTAGACGTTTTATCTCTAAGCCTGTTTTTTCACTGATGAAATGAATAGAATACCTGTTTCAAATGAATAGAACACTTGTTTTATAGTGTTCTTTTGAACATTCAACAAAATAACGTGTAAAGTCTCTACGGTAGAGTCTGGCATCCCGTAATAATTTGATTACCAGGTAGTGTTATTTCTAACTCTTAGCTTGAAGGAGGTGAATCATTATCTTTGTGTCACCAGTGCTGAAAACATTGGGCTGAGCTGTTATCAGTGATTTAATAAACGAGTGTTAGTTTAACAATTTTGTTTTGGTTGATGTGAATGGCACATTGAATTAAAACTGTCTTAATTTTAAATTAAGGCTAAAGGTTCTTTATTCTTGTCTTACTCATTGCTTTTATTTATTAGGTATGAATTTCAGCCCTTTATTTCCTTCTAATTTTGGAGACTTTTCTCAGAATATTTCTACACCCACTGAACAGCAGCAACCATTAGCCCAGAATTCTTCAGGGAAAACAGAATACATGGCTTTTCCAAAACCTTTTGAAAGCAGTTCTTCTGTTGGAGCAGAAAAACAAAGGTACTCAAATGCCAGCATAATCCATTATTTGCTGAAAGATCACTTTTGTGATTACATCTAATTATATGTAATTTGAAAGCACAGGGAGGATATTTGTGATTGTTTGGCCGGGTAGTGTTGGGAATATGAAACTTTGACATCTTACCAGCTGTCTCTCATGCATGTACCAGCTGCCGACCTTGCTATAAGAGCAGTTCAGAGTTTTGATCAGGGTAGCCTGTGAGATTCATTTTGGAAGGATAAGACCTGACCCATAGAGTGTTTTGGCCTTGATTCGGTATCTGTCTTTAAATTCACTGATTTAGGACTAGTAACTAATATTAATTAGTGGAGGATAGTTGTGTAAGTGGTGGCTTCTTTATTTGGTTCAGCGCTCCTGATCAGAATAGTTCCTAAAGACCTATCCAAATGTAATGTTAAGTACTGTTAGATTGTAAAAACAACTTTGGCCAAGGAAGTTTTAGTGCTATATGGCATCATGGATTTTTGTTTGTCATCACTTTTTAGTTTTTAATATGATAATCTTCCAAAATATAATTTTGACTGAAATACAAACACTAGTTGGATTGGGGAAGGTTAATCATTCTATAAGCATTTTTATAGCTAGATAAATAATGTTTTTAATGATTGTGTTAATCCAGAAAATTATTTTGATAGCCAACTGATGAAAATAGCCTTTTCATTGTTATTTACTTCAGGAAAAACTCTTTAGGAGGATGAAAAATTAGAGGTCAATTGAGCCTAATAATTTGTTCTGTAAGAAGTACTGCTATGATTTTGTCTTTCCTAACCCTTTACAAGTATATAATTCATATTACTGTTTCCTTTTAGTAATGGGATTAGGCATGTCTTGGGCTCTTAAATTAGCAAGTTGACACTGTTTAATTGTTAAATCATGAATTTTTTTTTTTTTACTTGATTAACTGAAAATTCACAGAATTGAACTTTGTATTTGCCTGTATGAATCCTTTAATTGACTTCCCTGACTTTGTTTTTCTTAGCTGTACTATTTTTTCCTATTAAATCTCATGTTGCTTTATAAAAATTACTGTATTGTCAGAGCCTGACTGTATAGTTTACAGTTGCCATTCAGAAATGGTAGTTGAATGAATCTCCATCATAAGCAATAAACATTTTTTCAAAGTTTTAGTGAATAGCCTTCCTACTGGAAGGTCCCTACATTATTATCCATATTTTATATATAATTGATACTAAAAAAGAATGGCAATGGATATCTAATATTGTTTTAGATATTTGACCTACTTTAGATTAGGCATCATCTCTTTTCCAAAGTCTTAACTAGTGTAGGTTCCCTGAATTAAATGGCAAAAGTTCAGATGGAACGATGTAGTCTTGAGCCAGGGTCAGAAAACTTTTCCTATACAGGGCTAGATAGTAAATATTGCAGGCCATACAGTGCCTGTCATACCCATTTATCTCTGCCATTTTTGCATAAAGGCAGCCATAAACAGTATGTAAAAAAATGAATGGCTGTGTTCCAATAATACTTTATGAGCAGCAAAATTCGAATTTAATATAAGTGTGTCACAAACTTTTTTCTTTTTTGTTTTCCTTTCCCCAAACATCATTTTAGCTCTCAGGCCATACAAAAACAGGCAGGCTGAGTTTGGCCTGCAAAGTGTCGGTTTGCTAACCTTTGTCTTAAGTTAAATCCTGTAGGTCAGAGTCTCCTACTAAATTACGTTCTTAGCAACACTGTTGTCCATGTTAGGTTCTTTGAGAAAAGGTTTTGGCCATCTCATATTTTATAAAGTACATGGATATATTAAATGTGCTGAGAAATCCTGCAGACCTGTTTAACTTTGTTTTGACTGTTTTTCCCAAACTTAGATGACCAGTGAATAAGATATGTGATGCCAGTGCTTAGCAGATAAAATTTGGAAAATGACACTGCCAGCTGAACTAAACTAGACTTAATGTGTGGAGAAATTAATAGTTGCATGGCCATTGTTTCACAAAATTCTGGTTTTAATTGGTCTGCCTTAGGTGACACGGATCCATGTATGCTTCAAACCCTCTGCTACAGCTCTTTCTTAGCTATTCCTCCATGTTTTTTTGTTTTTTTCTTTGTATGTCCCATCCTTCCTTGGTTTCCTTCTCTTTTCCGTTGTGAATGCTAGATCTTTGGTTTGGAACATTTGCCAGTCAAAATGGTTTAGTGAGAAGGGTTCAATATTAAAGTTTAAGATAATTTAGCACACTAACCTATATTAGAATATTTATATATTTAATACATTTTTGTGAAAATATTTTTTATAGTTTGTTTTTATTTACCTAAATCTACTAGTAAACTGTAAATTAAGTGCTATATCTGGAGTTTTCATTAAACATAAAAAATCTATCATTGTAATCTACAAAAACTTATTTTCATTGGTAAGGAATCAAAAAGAGCCTGAAGAGGAGGTGGAAAACAGTAGGACACCATGGTTATATGACCAAGGAGGTGAAGTAGAAAAACCATTTATCAAGACTGGATTTGCAGTATCTGTAGAGAAAACTACAAATAGTAATCGCAAGAATCAATTAGATACCAGTAGGAGAAGACGCCAGTTTGATGAAGAGTCATTAGAAAGCTTTAGCAGTATGCCTGATCCAGTGGATCCAACAACAGTAACTAAAACATTCAAGACAAGAAAAGCATCTGCGCAGGCCAGCCTGGCATCTAAGGATAAAACTCCCAAGTCAAAGAATAAGAAGAGACATTCCACTCAGCTGAAGAGCAGAGCTAAAAATATGGGTAAGTACTAAAATTTGTTGAATATTGATGAGTTTAAGTGCCTTACTCTCACGTGCTGACACATTTCAGTATTGCTAGGTGGGTGGGCACTGTTCTGGATCTACTTGAACAAAGTCATTTTTAGTTACTTATACTAGATAGATAGATAGATAGATAGATAGATAGATAGATAGATAGATAGATAGATTTTTTTTTTACAAAATTTATCAAATAAGATTTAATATTAGATATTTTTAAAATATGGCATGTATTCTTTTTTATGCTTCTTAGAGCTTCTTGTATTTCCTATATATGTGGTTACTGTGAACTCAGAAGAGTTTTTTCACGTCTTGTAGGTTACTTAAATTGCTAAAATGCCCAAGTTTTACTCTTCCTTTTAATATTACATCGTGTCCTATATCCAAAACTTTAGTCATGACTTCTGGTTAGATTCTTGAGTGATTCATTTAAAGGAATGTGAGTCTAATTACATTGCAGTCTTTGACTATATCGTTTAGATGAAACCACTTTTAAAACACGTTTGCTTTTAGCCTTGTAGGAAGTGAACCTTAGTAAGGTATAGCATTAACCCATATTTTATTGATTTGTGCCATTGAGTATCATATCAAAGTTCTCTTTATAGTGTTAACTACATGTTAAAAATAGTTATACTACTAAAGTCTGGAGTATTAACTAAAAGATGCTCCTTCAAGTTTGCAAAGGGTACTTATTGGCTGTGTCTTTTGAGTGGTTGTTATGGGTTCAAGGAGATAGTATTTGGTGCTTAAAAATGAAGTATTCTAGGCATATAGTCAGAAAAGTTTGAAAAATGACTGCACACTGCAAACTCCTCTTGGAAGCTCAGTATATATATATATATATATATATATACACACACACACACATACATATATACATATACGTGTGTGTGTATACATATACATATGTATATATGTGTGTGTGTGTATATATATATAGTTCCTGAGAAATGTTGTAGTAAAAAAGTCACTTGTAAGCTTTGACAGCATTCATCTTAACCATTTTTGGGTAATGGAACCCTTGAAAAGTCTGATGGAAACTATGGATGCACAAAAGAATACATGCATATTCTTTTTTCATTTCAATACTTTATGTATCCTTCAAGTTCTGCCCCCATGTGAAGAATCTGATTTGATGGTTAAAAAATTTGAACGGGGTAACATTTTTCTCAGCATACACATCGTCATTCTTGAAATAGTTTTCCAGTTGTATAGGTTTAGGAGGAGATGATTTGTTAGTAATTTAGTCAGTGATCTGAAACCATTCATATGAATGAATATACAACTACTGTGCTTTCTCTTGGTGCCACCAGAGAACATTTCACTAGATAATGGCCATTTTGAGAGGCCCTTTTGGTAACTCACTGAACTTTTTATTCCCTAATACTTTGCCCCCCCCCAAAAAAAAAAAAAATAATACTTCCATATGAGTAAATGAAGAAAAACGAATATCTGTTATTCTGGCATTCTCTCACTCACCTAGTTAATTTGAGTGTGCTAGGGCAATGTTTCTTAAATGTTTCATACATATCTCCTTGGGAATGTTGTTTAAGGGCAGATTGTGATTCAGTTGTTGTGGGGAGGGACCTGAAAGTGCTTTTGTGACAAGCTCCCATGTGTTGCCAGTACTGGTCTGGACTGCACTTTGATTAACAGGATCTTAGTGGACCCTTAGTCAGCTTACGGTCATGGCTACCTAACCCTGGAAATACTGGTCTATTTGTGTTTACCCTGTAATCTGAGGAGTTAGGCTTCTATATATGCAGTGCAGCCTTTAACATTAAGGCAAGGATTGACATTCTTATCTGTATGCTCTCTTCTTCCATATTTAAGTTTAAAAAATACCTGCCAAAGATATGCATTTCACATTTGATCAACAGGCATTGAAGACCATCTGTAGGGCACACACACAAAAAAAATAAAAGACTTGATAGCAGAATCAAACTAATGTAACAAAATCAAATTAGTCAGCTAAATCCTTGCTATTCAAAATGTGAGCCATGGGCAAGCAGCATTAGCATCATCTGGAAGCTTATTAAAAATGCAGATTCTTGGGCCCATCTGATACCAACTGAATGAGTATGCATTGTTTCTCAGTGTGCATTTTAGTAAGATTCCAGATGTTTTAATGTGAAAAGATGCACATTAAAGTCTGAGACACACTGGGCTAGTGTGGCATCCCGCACTACGAGAATTGTGGGGAGTGAGGAGGGCGGTGTAGGGTTAAGAAAAGACAGTAAAGTTTAAGCAGACCAAGGGACCCCCAGTCTCAAGGACTGGAAGCCCCTAACCTGGCCTAGCATCAGCTTTTATTAGTTAGGTGGGGAAGCAAAGGAGATAAAGCTTTTCAATCTCAAGATCTGTGAATCCCATACATCATAAGAGGAAACCAATTCAAGCCAATCACCCTTGCCTGCAGGCAGCTGGACCATAAGTCTCAATTTCCCCAAGGGACAAAACCTGTATGCATATGAATAGATGGAGAGCACCTCTTTGAATCACTTCCCTTGCAGGTTTCGGGAAGGAATGCAGCCACTGAGGCTGAGGCTTTCCTTAGCCTGAGGAAGGTGGGGGGCTGTGCCCACCTCTGTGACCCCGTGGGTTCTCCTGTTGGTTCCCACTCGACTGCGCCTGGCTTGAGTTGTTCCTTCCGTGAGGAATCTTACTCGTCATTGACTGTCCAGTCATCTTTCTGGGACCAAACAGGGAGGCATAAGGTGCAAACACAAAGGTTTAGCAAAGTCCCTGAAAGGAACCGTCTTACAGACTCTCGTTTCTTTGGGGGCAGGTAGAAGGAAACAAACGGTGTGGTGACAGGCTAGATCACTAATTGATGTTGCTTTTGTTTTCGTTATGGCATAAGAATAGCCACGAATTCTTAGAAGAAAGAATGTTTGCTCTGTCATAAAGGAAGTGGTAATGGAGGTGAATGGAGAGAAGATTGGAAAGCATTCCAAATTGTAGTAACAGAAAGTATGGAGTCAGGACAGAGCAGGAAGAAAAGATGAGGGGAACTGGGGAAGGAAATAGGATAAGACAAATAGACCAGCATGGTGTGACTTAGGTTGCTGACACAGTGCAGCCAGATACACTGTCCCAAATTTACTATACTGAACTCTGTGTGTGTGTGTGTGTGTGTGTGTGTGTGTGTGTGTGTGTGTTTTGTATATATGTGTGTGTGTGTGTATGATGTGTGTGTATGTTTTGCACATGTTGACAGTCTTTCAGAAGTGGCATGTTAAATCTTCAGTTTCTTGTGATAGTAATATATTTTAATCTTTAGAAAATCTTAATAGTTAAAGATATATGTTACTGCATGTGAAGTAAGATTTTACAAATTACGTGATAATCATCTTTTAAACTTCAGTTCAAATTCAGACTATATGATTTCTCGCCATGCTGGATATTTTAGTTATCAGACCTATAATTTGGTTACCAGACCCATGATTTGGCTACAATCTAACGGGCCCCCTTCCCTCTTGATATTATTAGAGAGGAGTAGGAGCATACAGTCTAGATCTTCCTCATTCTTTTCTTTGAAAATTGGCTAGAGTTGTTAATGTACTGACTTTTGGGTTCTGCCCATCCCTCAATCTTTTCATTTCTTCCCTTCTCCCCTTCCTGTTACTCACTAATGAAGATTGAGAGGAAATGGATGTTAAGCTTTACGTGAGGGCAGACCTAACAGTGTAGCCAGTAAAGAAACAGCCCTTTTTAGATTCGGAATGTTTTACTACTTACACAGGTAGAGAAAAGGAGAGGAGGTAAAGGTGCCAGCTCCCGTGTCCTTATTCCATACACCACTAGGGCAACAATGAAACAGAAGGAGCCAGAGGACAGTTGTAACATGAGTGGTGGGACACCTGTTGCAGTGGCACCAATGCTGAGCTGTAGCTAAGCCATCCTCAGGGTGAAGCAGAAAGGTTTCATATGTCATCAGAACCAGGGAGGAGATGAAAAACTCTCATGACAGCTTTCCAGGACAGAAGGGGAAGTGAGTGAAAATGGCCACACAGCAGCTCCTCACAAGTCTCCCAAGTTCTCGTGTTCCATGTTCCAGGAGGTTTATCATAAGGCCTTCTGCGAAGGCACAGATTCAGCTGCAGTTTAGTACTTACCTGGGTGGCGTATGTGAATATATGCAGAGTCTCCAGGGTGCCATGGCTGAGCTGTTTCCCTACAGTAGAGACACAGTTAGAGGCACTGTTCTTCTAGCTATGTCAGCCACTCATGCTGAGAAAAACAGAATGGGGGTAAGGGAAGGAGTGATGGAGTGGGATAGGGGATAACACCTTTAAAATAATGAACATCATGTGTTGTTTGGCTGGCCTAGCCAGTGTTACTCCAAAGTATTAACCTTCATTAAGTCTCCTGCTCGCTCTGGAGGATAACTGTTAAAGTATCCAAAGAGAAATAATTCAATCACACACCAGTACCTTACCTTTTGAAATCTAGCTCTTGATGTTTTTAATTTGGAACTTACATAAAACCATAGGGGTTTTTTTTAAAGAAACTTTTTATAGCATTTGAATAATTATAATGTGCTTCTTTTCACACAAAGAAGAGTAAGTTTTGGAGAGTACGTTTGTCTTTGAAATGCCTACCTGGGCTCCCCAAAGAGAATTTTGCGTATGCCAGATAATGTATTTTTCAATTTTGATTAGAATTCATTAAACACTTTTCAAATTCAGAAGCAGTCAGAAGCTTAATTTCATTTTTGTAAATGTTCTTGTTGGAGTAACATACTTTAAATTATTTTCTTTAAGAGCTTTGTTTTTAATTAAATGAATAAAAGTACTACCAATCATACTATTTTACATATTACTTTTGGCAATCAGAAGTAATTGGACTTGTTGGACTTGTTTCATATATGTTTTATATGAAATAACCAAGAGACCTCTTTTTCCAGTAAATTTCGTGCAGAATGAATAAGAGTGGCTAGACTTTAGACTGAGAGATCAACAGAAAAACCAGGAACCTAAATAGGAGATGATGAAATCCTAACTTGAATTCTAACTTTAGAAATAGAAAGGGAAGGTTAGGTCCAGGTCTCCAGATAGGATATCACAGACTAAATTGACAGTATATTGAGAACTTGTCCTTAGCAGAACAACTGCTGTGATCTGAGAGTTGTAAGCAGCAAGGCTTTAGATTCCACGGGCTCTTTCAGAGAGTTTCTGGGACAAAGATCCGAGCTGTATGGTTCTCGGACAAAACTTGGTTGAGGAGATCCATGCAACCCTCCTGTTCTTGGCACCACTCTCCCTCCCAAAAGTAGCAGTCTTTGCCACTGTCAGGTGCTAATCGGCAAGGCTGTCATTGAACAAGTAGGTGGCCTCTTCCCCACCCTGAGCCTCGGGGAGCATTTACCTTTGCAGCTTTGGAGACTGAGGCATACACAGGCTTCCTCTTATGTCTCATTGGAGACCAATAACGTGCTAGCCAGAACATTGCCTCCCCACAGCAGTGAGCCTTCCAAGCATTGGCAGCACGCTGCCATTAAAGCTGCCCAACAGCTGCGTCCAGCCTTAATGGTAGGTAAGGTCATGACTAGCCTAGTGAACATACCAACACGTATAAAAGGGACCAGCAGCCAGAGAGAAGACATAGAAGCACACCGTTAGAACAGGCAATATCTGGTAGAAACAGAATTATTGAAGGAAATACACACTTGAAAAAAATATTAAGAACACTTAAGTAGATTGAATTATAAATTGTTTAGAACTAGAAAAAAATTACTTTCACATATAATGTTTGGATTATTTGAAAAAAGGGGATGAATGTTATTAAGTCCCAAATTAGTGGCCTAGAAAATTGAGAAGAATTATGTCGTTAAACAGAGCAAAAAGTGCTAAGAGGTAGAATAAGAGGAAAATGATTAGAGGCTTAAGGACAAATCTTGGAGATCTGATATGCAAGGAGTTCTAAAGGAGGGAATAAGAAACAGGTGAGGCGGGCCTACGCACATACACACACACACACACCCCCCATGAATATTCTGATAAAATTCCAGAATCCCAAGGAAATAGTAAAAAATCTAGTAAGCTTCCAGACTGAAAGAACAAGTTATATACAAGTTAAAAAAAAAGAAATTGATGTCAGACAATCTTACAACACAAGTAGTAGAAGAAAATGGAATAACATCCACACACGGACAGAAGAGTGCAACTCAAGAATCCTCTACTCAGACCAGAGACCTTTCTTTTACCTGTCAAGATGAAAAGAAGCTATTGATGTATCCTATCTGGGGAAAACGACAGAAACAGCATATGAGTGAGAGTAGAGAATAGGGGAAGGTGATAAGAAGTAACAGTTTAGTAAGCAATATATGAGTATAATGAAACTTAGAAGGAAAATTTAGTAAAGACCTTTCAAACCAAGTCATAGTACATAAAAGTTATAATAAGAAGGTAGATATGTTTGATCATATGTGCCCATTACTCTTCTATTATGAATATTATTTATATAGATTGGATGTGATTTTTTTTCTTGTATTTCCTAATATTGAAAAATTGTTAACTTGGAGTTTAGTTGAAAATTTGGGACATACAAATTGGAACATACTCATTAAGACAGATATCAAAGGACACTGAAGTGATATAATTTAATACTGTAACCCTATGCTTCCAAAGGCTATTTCAAAGATATCTCCAAGACTTACCATTTACTGTTTTGTATTCTATTTATACCAGGCCTTCTTTCTAAACTGAGTTAACCTGTACTATTTCACTATGGGAATCAATTTCCCTTTTAGTTTGAGTTAGTTACAACTGATAACAGTTGTCACTTTTTTTACTCAAGGGTATGAAAGTGCCAGTATGTCTAGCACATATGAACCTTGCAAAAGTAGGAACAGACATTCAGCCCAGACTGAAGAGCCTGTTCAAGCAAAAGTACTCAGCAGAAAGAATCATGAGCAGCTGGAAAAAATAATAAAATATAGTAGGTCTACAGAAATATCTTCAGGTATGTTCTTTTCTTTTTGGTTTGCTTTGATTTAAGGACTTCATCTTAGATTTGAAAAGTTATATTAAAACAAGTTTTAAAATTGGTCTATCATAGTTTACTATCATGTGCAAGGGTTTTTTAGTAGAGATTACGGCACACATTTCTTTATACCAAGAAATATAAACGAAATATTTTTTTATTGTTGTAATACTAGCTTTTGACACATTTTGATATAATTCTGAACAAAATATAGTTAACATTAATTTAGAACTCTTAATTTGAAATTCTGAAAATCTTATCTGAATAAGAATTTGATATACGATCATATTCTCCTGCTTAAAACTTTTGGCCTTCTCTGTGCCTACTGGAGAAAGTCCAGATGCCTTAATGCAACATAGCTGGCCAGCAGAGAGATGCTTCCTGCCTGCCTCTCCAGACTCATTGCTTATCACCCTCTGCCTTGAACTTCCTTCTTTCAGTGGCACTGAACTGAAGTTTTCCCATTGCTATCAGGCAGTTTCTCACCTCAGCTGTTGTCTCTTCTGCCTCAAGTCCTTTGTGCTCTTCATAAGCCCTGTTCTCTGCTGGACTCTTAAATAAAATCTTAATTCTGCAACTCTAAAATTGCATCCATATGCAAGTTGGGATAGGTTTCCCTTTCTCCTGTTTTGTTTTTGTTGTAGCCTGTGTAAAACCTCTTTCATTGCCTGTATCACATTGTGTAGTATTTACTTATTTAAGTGTCTTGTATTGCCTTTTTAAGTCCCTTGGTAGCAGATACCCTTTCATATTTGTATCTTAAATGTTAGCATGACACTCGACACATGGTAGTCACTCGGTGTTTACTGAATGAATGGAGTCATATGTATTTGCCACTGATTTAGTTTAAATAAGCATTGGTACTTCTTGATTTATAAAGAATAAGTATATCTCAAAGAAATTTGGAGAGGGAGGCAGTAAATATAAACTCTCAATTCTTGGTTTTTAGTTAAGACCATTGATAAAAAGGTAATAGCAGCTACCATTTGTATAATGCCTCATTGTTTGTAAATTCATCTCTTTTGAGCCTCATAATCCTGTGAATTGGTTTGATTTCCATTTGCAGATGAGGATACTTGGTGAGAGAGGGTACCTGATTTTTTACAACACTCAAAGGGCCAGTAATATAAACTGCTACAATTTTTCTAGAAAGCTTCAAAAGTCGTGCCCTTAACCCAGTAATTGTACTGTAGGCATTCATCTTAAGGAAACAAAAGTGAGATAAAAATTGAGATTTAGTTTTGTCTGAACAGTATGATTCCAACTATGTTTAAAAACAAAACAAAACACTGAATGAAAAAAGACTGGAAGAAAATGCATCAAAATGTTAGTAGTGGATTTACCATCTTTATTAAACTCTTCTTTATTTTCTGAAATTTTTATAGGATTTTCTACTTTTGTAATCAGAAAAGAAACATCACAGTTTTTTGTATTTTGAAATGACTTCCTCAAAGTCATACTGTTGGGAAACGATAGAGCTGAAGCTTCAGTCCTGGTTTCCTGTTGAGTCTGATCCTTTTGACAAAAATATCAATTTTATTGTCTTGACCCTGACATTTAACCAAAATTTCATAATTTTTATCTCATTTCACTATCTTCATCAAATAATGATACCTTCAAAGAGTAAACATTTGGGTAGAGGCAAGGCACTAAATAATTACCTAAATAATTGATAGTTGGTCATAGTACTTCAAGACCATATTACTGTCACTTAGAAAAATAAAGTGATTGAATTTTGGTGAACTGAAAAATGTTTCAGTAGTGTAAATATGCTTTTGTTTTTACATACTTTCTAAAAAGACTTATTTTTAGTTTTAACAATTAACCTATACTTTATAGTAATAGTTTTTCTTACATGATTATTAGTGTGTAACATATGACTGCAAGTATTGAATTGCACATTCTGCTCCTTCAGGAGTTATGGGAGGTGCACCTTGATATGTATACTTCTAAGAGTGAATGGTAGAAGTTCATTATGACAGTCATCATTAGTCACTTTATTAAAAGTTTATAGTAAATCTTTTGATACTTTCTCTGATTAGATTATTTTTAAATAGAGCATAAACCGTACCTTGTGATAACATTTCAGTTCAGAAAATTTTAAATAAACTTGTTTATTTTTTTCATTCACTTATTCATATTATAGACCCTGTCATTACTATTCATACACATTTTATGTTCATCCTTATGTCTGCCCTTTCCTACAGCACATGCTAGGAGAATACTACAGCAGTCTAACAGAATTGCATGCAATGAAGCGCCAGGTAACAATATGTTTAGTTTTGGTGTCCACTTTTTGTTAGTTTTTTTCCCTTTGGCCCTAAAAATCCTTAGTTTTATTGCTTTTTTTTTTTTCTTTCAAGATTTAGCGTAGTGAATATATGTTATTTGGCTTATAAAAGTGAAATAAAATTCATACTCATTAAAATTCTGAAGCTTTTCATTTATAATTCTTTATTTGGTTGATAAAATTGGCTGCTTTTCTTATTTTCATTTTCTGTTAGTGTATGTAACATAACCAACACATTTAGATGGATAATAGAAAACCTTTCTATAATTTAGTGTTTTAGTGAAGTTATTTATTTTGTATTTCTTAAATGCTTAAGAGCATTAATAACTTTTAGAAACATAAATACAGCTCTGATTTATAGTGTTTAGTATGGTGTATGTATTCTGTTGTAGTTGCTAAGTTTTCATTACCCATCATCACCTATAAAAAGTAAACTATTAAATAAAAACAAATATGACATGCAACCATGATAAATAAAGATCATGGAAAATTATAGATTCTAAAATGCTGGTTTTGTCTTTAAACTACGTGTTTTCATTCAGTATGATTCTGTAAGATTTAGAATTGTAAATACTCTTTAATGCCTTCTATACTACACATGGCTGAAAAATAAAAGCCTGTTGTGAACTGTTAGAGGAATCTAAGGAAGAAAAACAAGGACTGAACACAGATAAAGCTGAATATGGCAGTGACACTTCCTAAAGAAAGAAACTCTCTGAAAATAGAGAGGATAAAAACAAGATGGAATCACAGAAACTGGACTGTGAGCAAGAATTTTTCTAGCCTAAACTAAAGCATTTTAGTCCATGAGGAGAAACAAACTTTTCACCCCTCTATTGCAGGCGGGAGGGATGAAGCATCTGTTTGATATAATTCATTATATGGGAATAATTTAATCTTTAATGATTAAAATAGATTGATAATTTTATCACACACACAGGTATGAAAATAATAAATACGCTTGTTACTATAGCTTTGAAATAATATTTTCTGAGTTGAAAATATATCAACTACAATGTAGTATATAAATTGAAAGTTGGCATATTTTAGCTTCTTACCTGGATTTTTCCTATAAGTAGAGATTTCCTACAGAGATAGCTTTGGTTCCTGCTTATATTATTTTTGTAGAAATATAGTACATTTGGACATTTTAAAGCTACTAAGAGAGCTTTAGTGTATCATTTCATTTTATACTCATAAATGTCAGAGGCAAAATAGGCAAGTTGTATTTTATTCTTAGTTATATGTGTGGAAATTGAGACCTAAAGATGTTAACTTACTTAGGAAATGAGTGAAATATTTTCATGAAATCGCATTTCGCTTTGCATTTTCTTATCCCTCTCTTGCAAAAAGTGAATTAAATCTTTATGGTCTTTGTACATTTATTAGAAAACACAATATATTAAAACATTCAGTATTTCAAATTTCTTTTCTTAGAAACTTATAACTCATTTTTGTGGAATTTGAATATTTAACTACTTGTGATTCTGTTGCTGTAGAAAGTTTATAGAATTTGATATCTAGAAAAGCCACTTGGTCATAGAGAACTCAAAACGAGAACTGTTTTTAATTTGTATTCTTAAAAGTAAATATATGACTATACCTTTCAGGGTGATAATTCTGTGTTAAATACATATAGCAGAATTGTTGCTAAACAAAGTGATGCCTAGGCTCTGTGAAACTGAAAACTTCTACTGCCTCCTCCAACTTACACTGAGTATGTCAGTAAGACACTGTAGTAAGATTGACCGATTATGTTTATGTTACAGTTACAAATTCAGTTTTTCATCACTACGGTATGATAGCTAAGATTTCAGAATTAGTAGACATAACTAGATAGATCTTACAATGGTAGCCCTCATTGGCAGCATTCACTTTATTCTCAATATTAATAAATTTCCTTTTTTGTAACAAGTTCATATTAGCAAAAAAAGAAAATTATTTGCACTTAGCTGATTTCATTCAAGTGCTGAAAAATTTCCACTGATTACTCCTGTAAATGGGTAACATTTTCCAGATGTTTTTTACTGAGAAATGAGTATGGTATAAGTAATGCTATGTCATGTTACTCATACATTTAAATATTTCCCTAATATACAGTATGCATCTTGATATTTTTAAGATTATTTTTATCTTGGTAATTTTAAGATTCTTTTTCTACTTTAAAAGCCCAGAAATAGAATTAAAGTATGTTCTGATTTTTAAGTAACTTAAAGTTGAGAGTAATGATACAATAGAAATTATCAGGAACATATTTTATCAATATTAACTTTCTGATCTTTTATATATTCCAGAAACTGGAAGTGATCTTTCCATGTTTGAAGCTTTGAGGGATACTATTTATTCTGAAGTAGCTACATTAATATCTCAAAATGAATCTCGTCCACATTTTCTTATTGAACTTTTCCATGAGCTTCAGCTTCTTAATACCGACTACCTAAGACAGAGGGCATTATATGCATTACAGGTATCTGGTACCTAATATTCTTTTTCCTACCCTATCGGGTATTGCTGTTCTTCCCAATTACATCTGGTTGCTTTCTTAGACTGAAGTATGTCCTTGTTCCATACATACTTTGATCTGTTTTCTATATGCTTTCTTGCCATTTTATTTAAAACTTCTTGTATAGATCAAAGAGCTTTTCTGATCAAAAGTCTTTTTCTGATCAATTTTTCAGTGTTTTATCTTTAATGTTATTCCTCGCAGTTAATCCGTGAGAAGTATTGCATTTGTTCTTCTATCTGCTTCTTTTAAATTTGTGATTAAATATATATGTTTTAAATAAATACCTTATTTCTTATTTAGGACATAGTATCCAGACATATTTCTGAGAACCATGAAAAAGAAGGGGAAAATGTAAAATCAGTGAATTCTGGTACTTGGATAGCATCAAACTCAGAACTTACTCCCAGCGAAAGCCTTGCTACTACTGATGATGTAAGCTAATAATGATTAATGAAATGATTTCAGTATGCAGTGAACAAAAGTTAAATAGGTTGTTATAAATTATGAATATACCTAATATATTTGGTTTTCAGCCTTTTTTTAAAAAAGCTGGGTTTAATCCATTACTTGGAAATGACGTATAAAAGTCAATCAAAATACTGCAACAAATATCCAATGTTAGGTATGAATTATACATTATAAGGTCTGAAAGAGCCATATTTATGTCTCTGTTGCCCAGCATAGGAGATGACTCATAACAGACATTTGGCAAAATTTATTGTGTTCATTCAAGACATTCAGTAAACCAGACGACAATCAGATCACAGTAGAACCCTTGGATAAGTAAAGATAAGTTGGGTCTTTGGGTTGGAAGAGAAGCGTAGGCAAAAGAAAGCCATCCAGGACAAAAATGTAATTTAATGTAGTAAAATTGATGAAGAAAATTTTGAATAAAGTAAAAAAGGACCTCTAACTGGAAAAGAGTGGTGAGAAAAATGGTATATTTTCAATAAACTATGAACTCCCAATAACACCTACCTAGCAAGTAGGACCTATATGCTAGTTAGGTGCTATTTAAATGACTAACTGGCAAACTACTAGGACATCGAGGATATAACATGCTAGGTATTTGGAAAACACCCATTTAAAGGTTCAGACCTTGATTCTATTGTGAAAGATCATATGTGGTCTTGGGATAGCCAGTATGTTCTATTTTATGCCAACTCTAGCACCTGGATACCCATGGATAAGAGTACCATAAGTGATTAGCAAATACCTGCTATATAGTTAGAGAGTTGACAGCATATTACTGTGTCTCAGCCCGTTGTTGATATGTTAATATAATTTTTTTCTGAAGAGATAGTGTTTTCTCAAAAGACCATCTTGTCTCTTCTTCACATACAGTAATTATTTTATTATTGAGGACTTTTTCTGGACTTTTGCTCTTTAACTTATACTCATGTTTAAAACAATATTTCACCAAGGCATCTTTTCTGCTTAAAACCATTCTCCGCCATGCTGCAACTCGTATACTACTGTAAACATAAACCTGTGTCTAAAAACTATGTGGTTTTAATTGACTTTGCAATGTCAAATATAAATTAATGTAAATAATTGCTACTTGGGATTAGTTGTTATTATGACTAATTGAAAATTGTGTACTCCCTTTTTTGGGAAATGAAAAGTGGTCCAGCTGTACGCATAAAAAATAGATATTAAGTTACATTAAAGTTCATTAGGCATTGAAATAACTTCCTGAGAGCATGAAAAGTGTCTGTTCTTAGAAATCTTTTTAAATAATTTTATATCCTTAACTCCAGTACCTCCCTTTTTATCCACATTTTATATAAGTAGCATTACTTCCAATTATTTTAAAAGATTTGAGCACATTGCTGTGTACCATCAATTGCAGATTTTGAAAATTAAGCTATAATTTATAATCAAGTTAACTGTGACAGGTTTTAGAGTTAAATAAAGTTTAAAGATACTATACTTCCTAATAAGAAGGTGTCTTAGCTTAGGCTGGTAAACAAAGTACTATAGATGGTTTAAACAGCAGACATTGATTTTTCATGGGTCTGGAGGCTAGGAAGTCCAAGATCTTGCTGTTAGCAGATTTGCTTCTTGATGAGGTCCCTCTTGGCTTGCAGATGGCCACCTTCTCCCTGTGTCTTTACATAGCAGTGAGAAAAAGCTCTAGTGTCTCTTCCTCTTTTTATAAGGGCACTATGCCATCATGGGGGGCTCCAACCCCATGACCTCATCTAAATCTGATTACCTTCCAAAGGCTCCACGTCCTAATACTATCACATTGGGAGTTAACGTTTCAACATACAGATTTGGGTGAGGAGGTGCTCACAAAGAATCAGTCCCTATTTATAGGGACTTGGCGTAAATACACTTAATATTACTTTTAAATCACTAAATTCTTTAATTTTTCATCCAAAACTTAAATTCAGCATTAATGTCAACATCTCCCCTTTATTAATGCCATTTAATTAGCACCACATCCAGTATTCACACCCGTAGATCTAGAGTAGTGCAGTCCAGTAGAACTTTCTACACTGATGGAAATATTTTACATCTGCACTGTCTAATACAGTAGCCATTAGCCACATGTGGCTATCGAGCACTTGAAATGTGGCTAATGAGATTGAGGAACTAAATTTTAAATCTTATTTAATTTGAATAGCTAGATGGCTAGTGGTTACAATATTGGACAAATAGTCTCATTCTCCATGTTTCTAGGCCATGGTCCTTTGAGCTTAATGTATGGAGTTTTTACACATTTCAGAGCATGTAAAGGAGTCCTCATGCCCAGGAAAAACAAGTGAATAGGCATCTGGGAGTTATAAGTAAAGGAAAATGAGCAATTGAGATTTAGGAAGAGGAAGAAAAATTTTGCATGTTCTATTCCAGGTGCTACAAAAATGGCAAAGCACATCTACTGGCAAGTCTTACTTGAAGGAGCAACAAAATGGTTTCATTTTTGAAACCTGTTTCCTAATTCTTGAATTTTCTTTGATTAGAGAACAAACCTTTCATTTCACAATTGAAGAGAAAAATTTAAAAGGTCAGTAGCTAGGAGAAAGAACACAATTGTGAAGTGAGTTTCAGTCAAAATACAAGTGAGACACCCCCAATCACATTGCACACAAAAATTAATTTGAAATTACTTAAAGTCCTGAAAAAGCTAAAACTATAAAACTTCTCAAAGAAAACAAGAAATCTTCATGATTTTGACATAAGCAAAGAATTCTTAGGACACAGAAAGCACTAACTATAAGAAAAGATTGATAAATTCTGCATTTCAAAAGTTACCATTAGGAGAAAATAATTTCAGTGCTTATATCTGATAAATGACTATATAAATGACAAATCCAGACTATAAATAATTTTACAAGTCAATTGTAAGGCAAACAACTCAGTAAAAACTGAGCAAGAGATTTAGACAGGTGCTTCATGGAAGAAAATACATTAATGGCCAGTTTGCAAATTAAAACCACACGAGATCCTCACACCCACTAGAAAGGCTGAAATTAAAGATTGATAATAAGTGTCGGTATGAATATGAAGCAATTGGAACTCTCACACTACTGGTGAAATTGTAAAATTGTATAACCACTTTGGAAAGCAGGTTGGCAGTTTCTTATACAGTTAAACATAAACTTGGCATGTGACCCAGCAATTTCTCATATAGGTATTCATCCAAGAGAAATGAAAACATATGTCCACAAAAATACTTGTACATTAATGTTCATAGCATCTTTAGTCATAATAGCCTCAAACTGGAACATCAACAGATAAATGGATAAATAAACTGTTATGTCCATACAATGGAATACTATTCATCCATTTAAAAAATAATGAACTTCTGAAACACAACACAGATTAAGTTCAGTAACGTACTGAGTAAAATAAGCCAGACACTGAAGAATACATACTGAAATGGTTCCATTTATATGTAGTTGTAGAGCCAACAAAACTAATCTGTGGTGATAAAAATGACATGAGTGTAATGTAGTAGAGGTTGACCGCAGAGCAGGGTACGAAGGAAATTGCTGGACCGATGGAAATGAACTTTAGGGAAGGTGGTTATATGGTGCATATATTTTTCAAAACTCATCAAATTGTACACTTAATAGGTGCATTGTTGTATGTAAATTATATTTCAATAAAGTTGATTTAAAATGATGAATGATGCTATCATGTTTTCTTTCTGATATGAGAACCAGATATCTTAGTAAGGTATTAAGCATTTTTAGGGTTTGGCGATAAGAGAATTTCCTTAGGGTGTAGAAATAATTTAAAATACTATTCCAAGTTAGAATATAATCAGTAACTGGCTCTGTATATTTTAATCTACATAATGACAAGTGTTCTGTGAGGTTACTTAATATTTTAATGTTCTCTGATTCTGTATTCAACGTGTTATAACTGATGATATCACAATTGTATAGTTTTATGTAGATACTTAAGTTTCTATGTTAAATTTTTAATATCGCCATAAACTTTTAAAAATAATTCTTAGTGATTTTGTTTTTAAACCTATAACTTAGGAAACATTTGAGAAGAACTTTGAGAGAGAAACACATAAAATAAGTGAGCAAAATGATGCTGATAATGCTAGCGTCCTGTCTGTATCTTCAAATTTTGAGCCTTTTGCAACAGATGATCTAGGTAAGCAGAATTTTTTTTTAATCTTAGACCATGACTTTAAAATAGTCTTTAAATTGCATTGATAAGGAAACAAAAGTCTAGAAAGGCAAGTTGTGGTAGAAGGAACAGGGACTTAAAAGTCTATCCATCAGTCTAAATTCAAGAATCTCCTGAATGTTAACTCTTTGACCTTGGGCAAATCATTTGGGAATACTGTGTTCTTTTGAAAAATATACAGAACTTTCTAGTAGGCATAATAGAAATTCAGAAAATGTTCATTTCAGGAAAAGGTCATTCTTTAAGGTCTTACAGTTAATCAGTGGGAAAAATTCAGAGGTAGCAATGCCTCATTGGATCACATTTTCAGTAACAATGTTAACTTCATTATTTGAGGTAACAATTGAAATTTCTTATCATAAGTAATCTTTAGTGAGAAACCCAGGTAATTCTAAGGCATGGCACATTGACATTTTGTTCATCAATAATAAAACCAAAGAAGCTTAAGAAGGTTGTGTAACTCAAAGGGAGAGAAAAAATCCTGAATGCTAAATTTGGAGAGGAGGTTAAGGGAAATGAAAATTCATTTTCCATGCTGTAGCCTATCAAAAGATACCCAAGTATTCAAGCAGTCAGACGTCCAGTGCACTTAATTCATGTCGTAATCTAATGTCCCATTCTAGTGTGAGTTAATATGATGAGAACAAGATTTAGATGATTACAAAGGCATTTTCCCACTGTAAAGAAAAGGGCCAAGCCTTGCCCTATCATTAGGTATCTATCTTTTACCAAAGCAAAAAAAAAAGTCTTTTGCCTTACCTTGATTATCGAGGATTCTAAGCCCAGCTCCCTTCAAGACTGTACTGAGCTCATCCAAAGAAATATCACTTTGTGATCAACGCTTTCTCCTTTAATTGTCCCCACTTTCTGCGTTGCCAAGTGGCTTTCAGTCCTACCTGTTTTATTTCATTTACTGATTTTTTTTTTTTTCTCACAGTCATTTACCTCTAGCTTTGTCAAAGTGGACAAAATAAAATTGGGAAATCTCATTCTTAGGTCTTTCCTAAGTTGGATTGTTAGGTTGGATTGTTTGCATCAGAATTTGCATGATACTTTGAGATTTATTTTGTTATACTGTTTAAGCAACATGATGTACCGAAATAAGAACTTTGGAGTCTAAGTTCAGAGTCTAAATCTCTACTATAACATTTAACTGGTTATGAAACTGTGGATAAGTTACTTAAGTTCTTTGAAAATGAAGGTTTTATCTACTTTATAGGGTTATTTTAAGGATTAAATAAATAAATGTGATAATGTTTGCCAAGTACCCAACTAACGTAATATCTGGAACTTGTTAAAGCTAGTTTTCTTCCCTATGTTAAAAAATTATTTTCTATTAATTTTGAGGAATGCATGAACAAATTTGCTTTTGTATGTTTTAGAAATATTTCTATTTCATATGCAGGTAACACTGTGATTCACTTAGACCAAGCACTAGCCAGAATGAGGGAATATGAGCGTATGAAGACTGAGGCTGAAAGTAACACAAATGTAAGATGTATCTGCAGGATTATTGAGGATGAAGATGGTGTTGCTGCCACAACTACTGTTAGTAATTTAGAAGGTATGTGTGTTCTTGAATTCATTAACAGTAAAAATCATAATTCCACATATAAAAAATTAAAAGCCCCATCTGATGTATAATAGTGATTTTTAACCACTTTCTTGTAATTTTTAGGGGTGGTAAAACTATATAGATGTTTCTTTGTATTATTTTAGCATATATCATCATAATTTAATATTTAGAATTTTGCTTAAAGGCATATGTATAATGTCACAGACTTAGTTTTGCTAATACATTTTCTTTTTAACAATAGAAACTCCTATTACTGAAAATCATAGTTCACAACAACCTATAAGTGAAATTTCTACCGTCCCATGTCCTAGAATTGATACTCAGCAGCTGGACCGGCAAATTAAAGCAATTATGAAAGAAGTCATTCCTTTTTTGAAGGTAAGCAATAATTTTTAAAAATAAATAAATGTTATGTTTTGTTTCTTAATTCATACAAAGGATTCCATTGTAATGAATTCAGAAAATACACGTAAACAACAGAAAAAAACTAAAAACCCATTAATTTTGTGACTCAGAGATAGCTTCTATTAACATACTGTGAATCTTTCTGTAATATTGTGCATATTACAGGATATGCACAAACATGCACAATATTTTGTGCATTCTGCTTTTTTGATATGTCTTTCTAGATCACTTTTTCTACTGCATAATTTTCTACTGCATAATTTATTTTTTTTTTGCATATTTTTTTAGTGGTTACACAATATTCATTCAAAAATATTTGTAGAATTCCTGCATCAGGTCAGGTTTTGTAGACATAACAGTGAACAAGTCCAGGCGTTTGTTGTCATGAAGCTTACATAATAGAATGAGAATGTGGACCCCAAAAAGTAAATATAAAACATATAAGGAAATGTATATCAGGTAGTTATGTGTGCCATGCAGAGAATTACAATACAGTGATACAATGGTGCCTGTTTTAGACTGGATGGTCAGAGAAGGTTTAAGCAGAAATATTTCTGCTTAAGAGGGAATATTTAAGCAGAAATGTGAATAAGCAGCCAGCTTAAACCAGAGTTATTCCAGACTAAGTGAAAGGCCTTAAGAATGGAACGAACCTGGCATGTTAAAGGAACTGGAGGAGGACTCATGGTTGTAGAACATTTGTGTGAGATGAAATTAGGGAGGCAGGGGCCAGTTACATAGCACATTATAGGCCATGATTAGAAGTTTGGACCTTGTTTGAAGTTCAAGGGAAAACTCCCAAGAGGGTTTTAAGCAAGAGAGAAAAAGTCTGGTTTGTTGTGGATAATTGATTATAGGGGGTCAGGAACATAATGAGATCAGATGAGAAATGAAGTGGCTTAGACAAGGATGTGGTACTAGAGACGGGGAGAAATAGACAATTGGGATATTTTGGAAGTCACCAGGTTCTATTAATGGTAGACAGAGTTACCTAAAGCATGGCACTAGTTAAGAGAAAGGCCTAGAACTGGAACCCAAGAGAAAGGCCTAGAACTCACCCAAGACAAGGTGAGCCAACATTTAGAAGTTGTGCAAAAAAGGAAGAGTCAGAGCTGACCAGTAGGAAGGACTGCCAGTAGTGAGCTATGTCGATTGCAACTGTGAGGGGTGAGTATTCACAGAATAGTATTTTCTGTTAATTATTTTATCAGTTCCTATTGTCAAATACTTGTTTATTCTGGTTTCTTTTTCACTATTATAAATAATACTAAATGATTTAGCTAAATTTAAATATATATCCCATTTTTATTACAAATGGGATGTATGTTATATACTGAAATATAATTAATAATACTTAGACATAGAACTTCTAGCTCTAAGGGTATAAACGTTATTAAGGCTTTTGAGACATCATGTTAAATTGTCTCTCAGAAACATTTAACAATTTAATTCCTACCAATAGTGAAAGTATGAGACTGGTAAGCAGTACTATTAATTTTGTTTAATAACAATGAATAGGGTAGAGAAGTGTGCAAGCAATGGAAAGTGAAGACTGGACTTTACCTGAGATGGCACTCTTTTTTACATTCTAATTTAAAATGGAAATTTTTAAAATTAGAAATGAAAAGACAGTTTCATTCAGGGATGCGAAAGTACAAAATATGTTGTCATTGGGCTCATTTCTTACAACCTACTTGTACTTGTCAATGTATAACACATGGACAACACAATGTTGTTTCCATACACTTATATTTCTTCCCTCGGTAGAAATATTGCTTTCTTGGAATATTTTGAGAGAATAGAGATCTTTGAGAAGGAAATTATAGAAACAGCTTTCTGTGAAGATTTTATTTTCAGAAAAAGAGAGATAGGATCATCTGTGTAAGCCCAAATGATTCCATGTAAAAACTGAAAAATTGAGCCTTTTCCTGTGCAACTATAACAGTTCCTACAAGTCTTTCTATTTGCTTCCTCTTCTAATTTTTCAACTCTCCTGCTAGCATTAGCGCTTAGAAGGCCTTGGCGCTTGCTGATACTTTTCTGCCCGGAATGCTCTTCTTGAACACACCTGCATGGCTTTTCCCATAGAATCCTTCAAGTCTTCAGTCAATTAGTCTTTATGTTTTTTTAGTCTTCTAGTCATTAGTCAATTACCTTTTTGGTGAGCATATTTCCCCTTACTCCTTACCTGCTTTTCTTTTTCTTCATAGTTCTTATCACCTTCTAACTTATTTAATATTTTATTTATTTTGTCTCTCTCCCCGTTAAAATGTAAGTTCCATAAAGTTGGAGATCTAAATCTGTTATGGTCACTGTCTTATCACCAGTGCCAAGAGTAGTAGCTGCGTATAATAGTCACTGAATAAATACTTATTGAATGAAATAATAAATGAATGGATCCTTCAAATCTCAACTAATCAAGCTCTTGGGGCTCTAAGAAGTATTGTTTGAAAATAACTGGCCCATAGGATCCAGATAAGGTACAACATCACTCACACAACCTTTACAGCCTGGTCCTGGTCTCTTAAGTATTCCTTCCCACATACCTTGTATCCTACTTGACATTGTTCAAAAAGGCACATTGCCCATGTTACTTCCTTTGCCTGTAATGCTCTTCCCCTGTCTCTGTCAGTCTTATCCTTCAGGACTCAGTCCAAATAGTTTTGCATGTTCTGATGGGCAGAATTCCTTCTTCTCTTCCCTGCCCCTGGGATATTTGGTACATGCCTTTAGTATAGCACCTATGACAAAGTATCATAATTATTTGTATGTATTGCCCTACTAGAATAATACCTTTCTAAAGCTCTTAGTACTTTAAATCCAACCAGGACTTCAGAGACTGGATACAGGGAATTTGAGGAGATAAGACAAACACCTCAGTTTCACCAATTTATCTCCCGTTATTTATAAGATATGTATTCTTCCTCAAAAAGAATATTTATATTCCTATAAATTGTAATAATAGGCAGATATTCTTATAGAAAGGTAGGTATTTATTTAAGAGTTTGAAACCATTCTCTCAAATGAATTGACTTGAACTAAGTTATTGCTTGGTTTCATCTTAGGCATAGATAACAAAGTGTTGCGTTTCTTCTTTTACAGTTTGTTTTGTGAGTAATTTAGTAAATATTTTTGAACTTTTTTTTTTGGTTAAAATAGTAGGTATATTGGTAGTATTTATTTCATATATAGTTATTTTCTAAGGTTAAAAAAAATCTAAATAATTTAGCTTATGTTTAGGGAATACAGCCATCCTCAGTTAGGAAATTTTATTGCATTTACCATTTTGTTTCTGATTTAAGTGACAACCTTTCACAAGTATTCCATTATGGAGTTGAGCTCTTCAAAAACTTTCTAAGGGCAACAAAATGAGTAGAACTAATGATTTGTTTTTTAACTATTATGTCTTATTTCACTTTAAATCTTGACTTTTTTGTAGAATTATAGAACCTCTTTGTTAATGTCAGCTTATAGTCACCTACGGTAGACATCTTGACTCTCTTACCCTCTATCACTGGTGAGTCAATAATTGATTTTTCCCCCTAAGAATGGTCAGTTTTATTACTTCCTTCTCTCTAGTAGCATAACTTTTAATTCCTATCCTTTTGCCTAGTCTGCCTGTCATAATAGGCATGGAGTTAATGTTTACTAAGCAAACTCCTTGGCCTTCAAGAGACTTTACCACTGAACCTGGTACACTTTCTCAACTTCATCGCTCATCTCTCTCCATCTAGGTACACTTACTTCAAATTAGTCAACATTTAGCATTCCTGCCATTACTTTTGCACATACTAGCCTACTGTACAAGTTGTCATTATAAAACATATGAAATAACTTTACTCTTTTCTGCCTGGCTGAAATATTTTTTCTTCAGGGATATTTGTTACTGACTCCAATATGCTACCACAGCTCCTTATCGCACCTAGTGTGTGCTGCTTTTATGATACTTATTTATCCATTCAGTAATGAATGTGTCCTGTGAGCTAGCCACTGTGTTGGGTGATAAATGAGAAGCAGTCCCTGCAGCTAAAAAGTATTAATATCATCTACTGGACAGTACATAGCTTTAGTGACTCATGTATCTGACTCCTCCTGGTATTCTATCCCTTGAAGACAAGGGACATTCTATCCCTTGCCTTTTTTTCTTTTAATTGCCTGCCTTGACACATTCTTTTTAAAAAATGAGCTTAAATCCTTAGATTTAAGGGACTTTAGACATCATCTAATTTGGCCACCTCATTTTACACATTTGTACAGGAAAAAATAAACTTACCCCACTAAAGGTTAAAGGACCTGCCCAAATGAGTAGTGGCAGAAGAGGGCTTAGAACTTTGAGGTTATTGATATATGGGTGTTTTATGGACACACCTCAGAAAGCTAACCATGATTTGGATTATTATATAGCTTGAACATGCTTCTAACGGAAGATTAAGGAGAAGAGACTTGCCGGAAGTGGCTTGTTAGGAACTTAGGATAGTGATTCTCTTTGACCCTAAAACCATTTTGTAATGTCTAGATACATTTTTAGTTGTCAGGACTTGAGAGGATGGAGGGTACTACTGGCATCACGTGCATAGAGACCAGAGTGCTGCTAAACATCCTACAACGCACAAGATGCCAGTGTGCCAGTGTTGAGGAAGCCTGAGTATGGTTGTAAGTGTAGTTGGAATGACCTGAACTAAAAAGAGGAAGACGGACAATATGGAAACTACGCCATGAGTAGTTTCAGAAAGAAAGTGATGAAAAAGTATTTAATTAGCAGCTTCTTTTACTGGCTATTATCTGCTATGGTGGGTCAAAATTTGCAGACTTCAAATTTTGGGAGTGGGAGTTTGGCTAGTTTTTAATGAATAAATAATTCCAAATGTATATCTGAAAGTTGAGAAACATCTATGCAAGAAAAATAAAATATATTATGTGGATTAATATTTTTTGAACAATAGGAAAGTTTGTATGCTAACCAGCTAGGATTTTTCTCAGGAGCACATGGATGAAGTATGTTCTTCTCAACTTCTGACTTCAGTAAGACGCATGGTGTTGACCCTGACGCAGCAAAATGATGAGAGCAAAGAGTTTGTCAAGTTCTTTCATAAACAGCTTGGAAGTATATTACAGGTGAGAGTTTATACTTGTGTGACATCAATATGTACCATCTGGTTAGGATTTTTTTGGTTATTTTCTGGCATGCTTCTAACGGCATTACACAATTTATTCAAGTAGCTATCCATTGTAGCATCTAGTTGGGGTGACATTCTGGTATTTTAGGTTATTCCTTTACCTGGTTAAAAAAAAAAAATTGTATTAGAGCCTGTGTCTTCATTTAATTTGATCATCTCTAAGGCTATCCCAATTCTAATAAAATTTTGTTTTGATTTTTCTCCTACCTAATAAGAACATTTCAAGTTTGAAATGTTTAGAAAGTATTCTGTCGTATTTTCTAAAACAATTTTTTATCAATCTGGGAAATTTTAGAAGCTAGAAACGAGCAATAGTTGTGGAGACTTCTTAGGCTGTAACAGTAACCTTAAATTATGTTAAAGCAGTGATTCTCAAGTGGGGTGGCAGTTTTGATTCCCATGAGACATTTAGCTATGTCTATAGACATTTTGTTGGTCACAACACACAGGGAGGCATCTGGCATCTAATAAGATGTTAATAGTGCCAAGGTTGAGAAACCCAATGTTAAATAAGGATACCTTACTCCATATAAAAAACATCTTTACAGTTAAATTCACCCATGTGTTTTTCCATTGAGATAGTTTAGTGATGTGTTTTGTTACTCCAAACTAGAAAATACGTTTTTCTTTCAGTCTTTATTACAGAATTTTCCTATGAAGCTTTTCCTTCTAGTCTTGTGTTTTAATTGGTTTTAGAGACAGTCTTATCATTTTAATTTTTTAAAGCCCTAGGTTTGATGCAGATGTCCACCACTATAATTTTCCATTTTATTTTTAAGATTAAAGTATAAATTCTATATAGTTTTTAAATTGTCCTGATTCTATTTAATCTATAATAATACAACTAACATAAATTTTATAAGGAATATAAGGTTCCAGTGGATAATTTTTAGATAAATGTATTTTTATAAATTTAGCTTATTTCTATAGAAAGAAATAACTCTATTTTAGAATCTGTCTGAAGAGAAATTGTGTATAGTTTAAATACTTTCGTTTATCAAGATCCATGCAGTCCTTCTTTAGTGTTGCCTACTATTATCACAATTGTGGGCAAATATCAAAGTATTATTTAGAAATAAGATTATTTTCTAAGTCTCAGAAAATCAGACTGTTTTTCTTTTACCCCATCCTGATTTTTTTCCACAAAGGGATGTACATAAAGAATAAAAGTGGTGTACATTAAATCTTGCCCAGAGTATTGAAAGTTTTTCATGAGATAGAGCTTAAATTATTTTCATTTTTTCTTACGAAACCTGTTCAATGAATTTTTTTTTTTTTTCACAAAGCACCCAGCATTTGTACTTCTTTCCATGATTGTGCACGGTAAGGTAGATTTTTGGAGGGGAGGGAACACCAGACATCATAGTTATTTGCCTGTAGTCCATGTTTTTAGGAGGAAAGAACAAGAAAAGTGGTTTTATTAAAAAAAAAAAAGTCTCAAATAGCACGCAGACTTCATTTGATGATACTGTATTTCAACTTGAATAGAACTAAAATTTTCCAATACTAAAAAGTAATAAAATTGTTTTTCACAAGGTGAATATTATAATTCAGACTTGTTAATCATCTGTATTGCTTTGTCCACAGTTGAAGTTAACTATAATCTTAAAGTGATTTGGTTATCTTTGAATAGGATTCACTGGCAAAATTTGCTGGCAAAAAACTGAAAGACTGTGGAGAAGACCTTCTTGTAGAGATATCTGAAGTGTTGTTTAACGAGTTGGCTTTCTTTAAGCTCATGCAAGATTTGGATAATAATAGTATGACAGTTAAACAGAGATGCAAAAGGAAAATAGAGGCAGCTGGAGTGATACAGTCTTATGCCAAAGAGGTAAATGACATTCATTTTGATTTTAGAAGTAATTATAATTAGCATGTAAATATAGTTCTTGATTATTATTAACTAAAATTATACTTACCCTCAGAAAAGTAGTTTTAAAGTAATACCAGCTAATCAGATTATAAATCAGTACATATGCTAGCCACATGCTGAATCTCAGTGGTAACAGCAGTGGCTGCAGATCAGGAATGCAGATAGGAATTGATGCCTAATGTACACTGTCAGATATCCAATTCCCATTATTTAGGTTTCCAGAGAAGAGAGGATGACAGGGATCTGGTTCTTGACCAACTAGTTGCCTGCCACAGCTATTGCCAACCCCAGTGGATTCCCGGGGTATTATATATATCACCCCAGCCCACATACATGCTTATTTATCAGTTAAGATTTTTGTTGCGCGTCCCTCTAGCTTCTTATAACCTGTTAAACTAGTCTTGATTACGTGTGAAATTGAATGGGTTTTTCCCCCTCAACTTGAGGCATTCCAGAAGGCTTTTTCCCTAGTCCTGTACCCTTTTTCTTGACTAATAATGAAAGGGAAAGCAGGTCAAGACCCAAAACAGAATGAAATAACTCTTCTTCCTTAAATCTAAAGTAGATAAAGTCAAGCCGTCTATTTCACACTTTTTATGGTTTTATTCTAGACATAAATAAGTTTCAGATTTCAGCCATTGCTTAGAGCTTGAAGGTTAAAACAGGATAATACCATAACAAATGATTGGAAGGGCTCCTTTAGATAGGTAATCGCACCAGGCTCTTTGAAGGCGTAAAATAATGAGCTTAAGGTATGAAAGACAAGAAGAAGTTTATAATGAAGATGAAGGGGAAGAGCATGGAAGATGAAGGAGAGACCTATAAGTGTAAAGACTAAGGCAGGATTGAGCAGTTTGGAGAAGAGACAGAAGGCCAAGGAGGCAGGAACACATTAAATGAGATGAGAGTGTAGGCGATAAAGTCACAGAGGTAAGTAAAGCCAAATTACTGGGCCTTAGAAACCGTGGTAAGGACCTTCTGTTTTATTTTGTTCTAAGCCTGATGGGAACCCATGGGAAAGCTCGAAATAGAGGAGTGACATAATCTCATAATAATAGTATGACAGTTAAACAGAGATTAAAAATTTTGTCTGGATACAATATTGAACAGGAATTAAAGGAGAGTAGAGATAGAAGCAGAGAGACCAGTTGTAAGGCTGTTTCAGTAGTCCAGGTAAGAAATGATGTGTCTTAGCTTTGAGTGTGCAACTACAGAGACACTTTGATGATTGGGTCAATAGGCACTGTAATGGTTTAGATGTGGATAATAAAAGTAAAGCACGAGCTGGTTCTTAGTTTTCTGACTTGCACTTTTGGGTGAATGAAGGGCCATTAACTGAGACTGGGAGGGTGGCATTTTGGAAGGAAGGGAATCAAGATTTTTGTTTTGGACTTAGTAAATTTGAAATACCTTTTATGTATCCAAGGGGAAGTTAGTAGGCAGCGTTCCTTTGGTTTTGATAATTTAAAAGATTTAAATGCAAGAGTTTAATTTACATTTCTAAGAAAGCATTCAACTCTTTGGATGATGGTCAAAAAATGCAGCATTTGTTAAAATTTACTGAATACCCAAGTGTAATGGTGAAGGTTTACTCCTAAATTCTGTTTAATTGACTTGCTTATAGGCCAAAAGGATTCTTGAAGAGCATGGTTCACCTGCTGGAGAAACTGATGGCAAAGTCAAAGTACGTGCTAATTAATTTGCCTAAAAATAATGCTTTTGAAACAAAAAGATTAAATGATTTTGCCAGCTTTTACCCATAATGTTTGAGAGCAAAGTATATCATGAAATGTCCTTTCTTCTGATTTTATTTCCTTTTAAAAACAAAACTAAAGTGCCAAGTGATTCCTTGTGGTTTTTATTAAATTAATGATGACTTATTTTTATGATAGACTTACTATATGCTTTTTAAAAATGTACTTTAATGACTCAAATTTATTTGTGGCTAGGACAAGGATGTGACTGAAACAGTTAAGCAGACTCAGACATCTGAGTATAATGGGGAGAGTCCCAAAAATGTGAGATCTGATGTTTCTGATCAAGAGGAAGATGAAGAAAGTGAAGAATGTCCAGTGTCTATTAGTAAGTTTAAAAGCTCATGCTAGGTTTATACGTTAGTACTTTATAGGTCTTTTATTGAAACAGTTTGGTGGAGTATAATGAATATAGAATTAGGTGTCAGACAACTCTGAATTTGAATTCTAGTGTGACACTGACTAAATTACTTGTCCTTTCTGCATCACAGTTTTTTTTATAGTACTTAACTGTTTTGAAGATTTCATGTTGTATGTAAAGCCCTTGTACAATACAGGAATGTAGTGAATTGTGTTAATAGCTATTACTACGACTGAGTGCTGACATTTTTCTAAAAATTCTGTTAATCAACTTAGATTTGTCCAAAGCTGAAACTCAGGCTTTGACTAATTATGGAAGTGGAGAAGATGAGAATGAAGATGAAGAAATAGAAGAATTTGAAGAGGGACCTGTAGATGTCCAGACTTCACTTCAGGCTAACACTGAAATTACAGAAGAAAATGAACACGATGATCAGGTATTCCAGTGTGGACTAACACACCTTCCATCAGGCTTATTTTAACTATTAAAAGCACATCCTTTTTAAAGAGGTCAACATTTACAGCTTCCCCATTTTTATTTTCATGAATACAAACCTTTTCAGTATACTTACTGAAATGTGAAACACTGGTTTATTTTGGTATTTAGCAATGTTTAAAGCACTGTAATCTTTTTATTGTGACAAGCCCTAAAAACTATGAGATTACTTTAGAATATCTGGATTTTTAATTTGTATTTTTCCTAGCCATACATGGAAATAGTATGTAACAAAATAAAATCATTCCCTTTCCTACCACTGCCTCATCCTTCTCCAGAGGCAACACTTTGTATGTTTTTTTTCCTGCTGTTTACCTCTGTGTTTTTGAATAATATGCATCTGTGTGTATATTTATTTATTCATTTATGTATTAGGTGTTATCTGTCAGCTCCCTATTATAGTAGGTAAGGATTTTTAGGTCACTTATGGCTCATTTAATTATATCTTTTGTTTAATTCTATATATAACCAAATGTTTAGATTTAACCAAACTATGTAAATATTACTGACTGCTGAACTAAGCACATACTGTTTATTGCTTAGTTATTTTTTTATCTGAGTTTAATAATTGTGTCAGTTTTTTATTTTCTTTGAACATGTAACCAACTCTTTGTTATGCCCACCAATAGCTGTATAAAAAACCTCTTGATGGAATTTTCTACATGAACCAATTTGTCTGTTTTGTCCTTTCTGGAGTACTCCCCCTTCCTGCTCCATTCTATGTTTGGCTCTTAGACCTGCTGAAAATAATGAAAAATAATGGAATCCATAATAATACAGTTCTCTGTATTATTTTGAGGTTGTTTAAGAAGAAAAGGAAAGCTTTTTTACTTAGCCATATTGAAATTGCAACCACAGCTTTCTTCTTGAAACACTTTTAGATGATATTTTTAAATTCCCTTGTCTGAGGTCAGGTTAAGCATAAGCCATACATGAGCCTGGGAATCTCTATTGTCATTTTTATTAGATCTCTGTTCCTGGAAGCCAGTGTTTGTCTTTCTCTTTCTTGGTTTATTACCTCATTTTGGTGGGGCACATCTTCCAGGAACTCTCTAGGAAAGAGTGAGTAAAAGATAAATATTTTGAGTTTTTACATGTCTAAGAAAATCTTCATTCTTCCATGGTGAAAATCAATTTCCCTCAGATGTTTTAAGGTATGGCTTCTTTATCTTCCAGTTTTCAGTGTTGCTGTTGAGAAGACCAGTGCCTTTCTTAGTTCTGATCCTTTGTGTGTATCTTTTTTTCTTTCCTACTCCAGAAGCTTCCTGGAGTTCTGAAATTTTACAAGGATACAGTACATTGTTGCAGGTCTCTTTTCATTCACTATAGTGGGTACTCAGTGGGTCTTTTCAATCTATATCATGCCCTTCAGTTTGGTAAATTTTCTTCATTTTTTCCCCCACCATGTTTTCTTTCCTTCTGGAATTAATATTATCAGATATTATTAGCCCTCGTGGATTGAGCTTCTAATTTTCTTTTCTTCCTTTTATTCTCCTATTGCTCTGTTTTACTTTCTGGGAGATTTCTTTGACCTTAATACTTAAATGAAATTATTTTTATTTCAGCTGTCATATATTTTTAATTTCTAAATCCTTTTTTTCTGATTATTACTTTTGTATAGCACCCTGTTACTTCATGGAGGCAATATCTTCTTCTCTTACTATCTGGAGGCTTTCTTCAAATGTCTGCTATACTGTCAGTGCTTATTTTAAAGAATGATATACTAAAAAGCTGCTTGGGGTTCTTTTGGGCTTCACTGTAAGCCAGTTGGGTAGACAGTTAGCTTTTTGATAGAAACTCCCAAATGTCAATACCTATTGGTCTTGTCTCTGAGGTGGTTCAGTTTCTCCAAAGAGTTGCTGGTATTCTAGAGCCAGATGTGAGAATGGGGTTGAGGGTCCCACCATTATACAGACTTGCACTGAATCCCTCTGTTTTCAATATGACACTTTATTCTGTCCTTATTCATGGTTTCCTTACCCTAGCTCTACCCCTGATGGCCCCCAGGCCTGAGACTAACTAGTTCAATTTCTTCAAAATGTAAACTCCCATTTTCTGTTGAGGTTGGGAGAGGGAACCTAGATGTCCACATTTTTCTTAAACAACTTCAAATGACACCTACCACCCCCTTTTCATCACCAACTCCCACCCCATCACAGTATACATTTTTTTCTAGAGTCTGGCACTTCCAATTATGAGGTGGATCTCAGTTTTTGTTTTATACTGCTGAAGGCACTTAGCTTTGTTCATCTTTCTCCCCTCCTGGTCAGTTCCTCTTCCATTCACTTAGCATCTACATATGAACAGATGTCAGTTTTATTTAAGATAGAGTCTACGCTGAAAATAAAAATAGTGGAATCTATAATATTCCAGTTCTCTGTGTTATCTTGAGGTTGTTTCAGAAGAAGAGAAAACCTTTTTACTTTGCCATCTTGAAATTGCAACCATAGCCTCGTTGAAACACTTAGAAGATACTTTTAAATTCCTGTGTATGAAGGTCTCAGGTTGAACAAAAGCCACATACTACCAACCATCTTTTGTATAGTGACCACATATTTTAAATAGGCCCTGCTATCATGACATTTCTTTTTCCTTTTAGGTTCTACAACAGGACTTTGCAAAATCAGCAGAAAGCAAAAATGTCCTATCAGAACAAGAACCCATTACTAGTAAAGGTAAGAAATCCAAATAAGTATTCAATTTTAAGATGATCTAAAGTGCCTTTTATGTGCTTAAAATTAAATTCTTAGCTAATGGAAGTTTGAAGGTGTTTTGGATCTAATATATGTCCTTTTTCTCCCTCTAAAAACATTGTAGAAAACATGAGGGCTTTGTTTCTGCCAGCTGCTGTTAAAGAAAGTTGACATAAACACACAGAAAAATTCTGCAAGGAAGACATCATTAGATACAAATGTGGAGGACTTTTTAAAAATATGCATTCCTGGGCCTTAACTCCTGACAACCTTGTGTCATTAGAAATCGGGTAGATTTTAGGAATCTAATTTTAAAACTATCCCTAGATGAATCTGATCAACTAACTTTAGGAACTATTGACAAGGAAAACTTGTAGTTGCCTTTTCTTTTGGTATTAAATGTCTTGATTACTCTGATTCATACATATTGTCTTTTTGGGGGGGTAATAGTACAACTTAAGAACTGGTGTATTACACTAATGTTAAGACTTTCTTTTGATGACAGATGACCAAGATAGCACCCCTGTGAAACCATGTTACCTCAATATCTTGGAAAATGAGCAATCTCCAAATAGTACTCTGCAAAAGGACTCACTCACTACCATTGATTCATCTAAACAACCTAATGCTTTGCCGTTACCTTTACCTGAAATCGAAACCTTGGTGCCTAAAGTCAAAGAAGTTAAATCTGCTCAGGAAACTCCTGAAAGCTCTCTGGCTGGAAGTCCTGATACTGAATCTCCAGTGTTAGTAAATGCCTATGTATGTATCATTTATATTTCTTAATATTTCTGCATTTTATTTCAGTGCATATTTCTTCATTTTCAGGATAACATTCTAGCATGTAAACACAACTCCCCTTTGTGTTTAGGTTTAGAAACTGTTGGAATATTTTAATTTCTTAATTCAAACTTATTTTAAACTTGAACAGAAGGTGATTATAAATTAAGATGACCATCTCAAAACCTAGAAGTTATTCTACTTATTATAATTTTGAGAACCAAAGAGATGAATTTTAGGAGGCAACCTTGAGTGAGCTCATTTCAAGTTCAGATGTGAAGAGATAAAGTAATGATTCTTGAATCATCATTTGACTACCCATACATGACTTCTCAACTATTTAGAATATTTCATAAATCTTTGATAAACCTGAAAGTTTACATTTGGGATGGGAAATAAAACAATATGACAGCAATAGAGTCCTTACCTCTATACAGTGAATGACAGAAATAGGCTAGCAAATCTGCACTTACAATGTAAGTAGGACCTTTGTATCAATAATTTTATAGCAACTGGGTTAGTTTTTGGATACTTGGGTTTTATGTGTTTTATATACTTTGTCTTATCAACAAAAATGAAGGGACTTATAGTTTTTAGGTCTAAGGAATGTGTTTCATATTTTTTAATATAGATTTTCTTCCCAAGCATATATTTACAGTTACGATTTCATAATTTCTAAGAGAGGGGGCTTATAATGTTTCAAAAACATTAGTGGAAAGAGTAACTTTTATCTCTTGTTTGTTTCACTACCAGTAAAATTATGCACTTAAAACTCTGAAAGTTACCTGTTAGATTTATTCTTATTATCATTTGATGAGTGTGTAGAGTTGTTATAGGAAGTACTGAATTAAAATTAAGTTTAAGTTAGAATACAGAGGGTCTTGAATTCAGTTTTCGGCGGGGAAAATATTCGAAGTCATGAATTTTCAGATGACTCTGATGACTGTATGAGATACGTTGTCAAGGAAGCAAATGTTTGGAGGTTCCATTATCATATAAACAAAATACGAGCTAAATGAAAGATGAGTGAGAAATGTTTCAAAAAAAACAAAAGCCTAAGGTTTCTACTTAGGTAATCAGTATAATGATGATACTATTTAAAAAATCAAAAAGAAGAACTAGGAGAATAAAAAAACTCAAATTTCAGAAAAAGCAGCATGAAGTGATCGCAAAAATTAGTTCTAAATTCATACCTCATCTTTCTATTTGAGCCTCCACAGTGTTGATATTGAAAATCTGTAAATGTTTACTTATAGTCTGCTGGATACAGCTCTGCTGTATTCTGTAAACATATTAAGAAAACAAAAGTTCTAATTATTTTAGCCCTCAGTAATAACTCTGCTACTATTTCTCCCTCTAACCTGTATAAACTGACTCTTTGAGAAAATGAAAAAAGCACAACAGTACGCTCAACATCTCCAGGTGTGGAGCCTTTCCTATGAACTCTATATTTGTTTTATTCATAGAGTTTGAATATATAAGAAAACCAAATATGATAGAATTACTAAAGTATACTTATGTGTAAGAATCCACTCTGTCTCTTGGCATGGATGATTTTGATTTTGACTCAGAGATAGAGTGGATTGCCTTCATTATATATAATTTGTTTATCTTACAGGAAGCAGAATCTGGTAACATAAGTCAAAAATCTGATGAAGAAGACTTTGTGAAAGTTGAAGATTTACCACTTAAACTGACAATGTATTCAGAGGTACTTGGCTCTCTTTAATTAAAATTATCTTTATATCTATATATAAAATTACCTTTATGTATAACAAATACCGTTAAGATGAAAATGATTTTGTATTTTTTATCTTCCAAAGGCAGACCTAAGGAATAAAATGGTAGAAGAAGAACAGAAAAACCATTTATCTGGTGAAATATTATGTGAAATGCAGACTGAAGAATTAGCTGGGAATTCTCAGACACTAAAAGAACCTGGTATGAGTTAACCAGTTTTAACCACATCATGTTGAAAATTACTTAATCTTGATACCATCATTTTGTTTTGGTTTTTAAATGCACTACTAGTACCTGGAAGATTTAAGTCAAATATTGGAAAGGAAACATAATTCTGTAAAAATTTTAGTTCCGCTTCCTAATTTATAAAATAGTATAATCAGATAAGTTTTTCTATTTTTAAAATCTTCAGTTTTAGCAAAGTAATATATGCACATGGTTTAAGAAAGAAAGGTACAAAAGAGTTAATGATAATTGTCAAGAGCCCATTGCTTTTAATTGTTGGTTTTTGTTCTTTTGGAGGAGACCATCTGTCTCAAAATAATATTCTTATAATTTTTCTTAATTTAAAAATGTAGATAATATTTCTTAGCTCCCAAGTGAAAAGTGGATATTTAGATCTACGTCTCCTTTAAGTGTTCATATTGTTTTTTTCATTTGTTACCTTTGTTATTTTTAATATACAGAGGGTACCAAAAAAATGTATACACATTTTAAGAAAGGAAAAAAGCTGTATCAAAATTGTAATACTCAATATATACTGATAACAAAAGATGAATACAAGTCACATGTATACATTTTTTATTTTGGCACCCCTGGTGTATTTTTTCTAGTTTCATGAACTGCTCCTTCCCTCTTGATTTTGCCTTCTCTGTTCAGTTTTAGTCATACTCTTACATTATTTTTTAGTCATACTCTTACATTATTATGGTTATTAAACTAAAGTCACTTACATTTTATTTTTATAACTATATCTTCTATGTTTTTCCAAAGATTATTCTATGTAAATGTGATTCATTGCAGAGCCTAGTGATAGTCCCAGATTTCCTTCTTTATGAGTCTAATAGCACAACCCTGGGCAACTCAGAGGAGAGCATTTCTTGGATCGAGGTCAAAAGATTTCTGTTACTGTCTATCAACTCATCAATTAATTAAAATCATATACAATTTTTAATTTTTGTTTTTCTGGAAATGAGGTGAAGAAAAGGGCAGACCAAATATCAAACCTTCAATTAATTTTCCAGAGTTCAGCCCAGTTCTGCTTGTTAGAATCTCACCTGGTACTTGTCTCATAGTGTATCTTGGCTGCAGCTTCTTCCCCTCTCACTGCCTTCCTCTGCTTTCACCATTCTGGGAATCTGTTACCGCCTGTCCTGCCATCTTAAATCCTCACCTGTTCTTTTTAAACTCTTGACTGTGTGTTATCAGGAAATTATTGTAGTAAACTAAGTATTTCCTTTGTAATAACTATATTATAAGTGTGAAAGCATTAATGAAAACAATATTAAATTCTAGTAATATCTTAATTCAGTAAGTAGTTTATAAGACATTATTATTCTGTTTCAGAGACAGTGGGAACCCAAAGCACATGAGATGTCTTCAGAGGCTCATCTGACTCTCTCTTTACATAGTCAATGCATATATGAAAATGGTTCTAAATAAACATGTTTTGATCTGTATAAAAATGTAAATTAATTCGACACTGCATTTTTGGTAGGTGTGTTAATTTCTGCCCATGGCAGTTTAAAACACCAGAAACTACGTTCTAAACAAATTCAATCCTTGATACACTGAGGGTTTTTTTCTTTCTTACTTTTTTTTTGGTCTTGATTTTTTATCCCATTGTGATGTTTGGTAATGTTAAATTTAAAATGTAGTTTTAAATAAAGTTTGGACTTATCTGTAAAGTATCTTTTTTGGAAATTATGTTGAATTCTATACAGCAAGTCACTGTTCTATATAATTAGACTATTCAAAGAAGAGCAGTGGTCAAGAGTTAAGAGAAATATACTATTTATTACAAAACCCAGCCATTAGGCTAGGCTTCCAGATAATGCCAGTGTTACTGTTGTTGGGTCTAATGTCCTTTTAGTCTTATTCCTGTGCAACAATAGGGCAGGTTATAAAGGTTTCCAGGATATCTGTGAAGTTACTGTAGAATATATATTAATACTCTATTCAAACTGGGTTAAGTTTAGGACACATGTCTTTAGTACCTAGAACTTAACATAATTATCAATTAGATAAATATTTTCCACAATTTCAATTCCTATCTATGTTACCTCCATCTAAAAAAAAAAAAAAAGTTTTATATAATTAGAGAGTATTTCTGCACAGACAAGTAACATGGTGATTAATTTTAAATGAAAAACTGAGCTCTTTCAAGTAGGGATTCATAGAACTAAATTTATGTATCAGAATATAAGGTTCTATATGCTTTTGGACAAATTTAACTTTTGAGATGATAATTTAAGACCAGAACATAGCAGTTGCTTCTGCATGTAGTGAGAAGAGAAGCAGGTTCGCAGATGAAGTATTAAGTAACAAAATGTGTGTGACTTCTTCATCACTAAGTTAAGTCAGCTATTAAAAGGTTGTTTACCTTTAGATCTCCAAATTGTCATGTATCCAGTAAGGCTTCACAGAGCCAGTTAACAGTTAAGTCAGCCTTATAGATTCTTCCTTGAATAAAATATGCAGAGTATATTTTAACTTTGTTAACAATTGACTGAAATATCCTATAAGAAAAGAATTTGTTTGATATTCCTTTAAAATTCTTACCTGCCTGATACCTCAGTTTCAAATTGTAATGTCCAGTCAGGGAGTGTTAAATGAGCATTTCTCTATGAGGACATTTACTGGATTGCTACTTAATTTAAATTACATGAGACATATAGCTCCAACTTTAATAAAACCTATTCAGAAAACTGTCATTTCCAGAATCAGGAATTCTCATCCAGTTGGTGTGTTGTTAGGGAAATTGAAACAATAAGTTATATTATATGTATACTCCAATTCTGTATTTGTTTTCTAGATTGTACAGGAAGAGGGGAAATTTTCATTTTGGTACTTAAGCCAAGCCTTACATATGATGACTCTCTGCATGGCTGTTACAGATTGATACAGTGGAAGAGTTATATCTTAGTTATTACTGTAGTACTTATTTGAATTATGTTATAGCTGCTGTAATCTAGTCTGTTGTTCTGTATTTTACTAGATAATTTAGTTTTAAAATACCTAGAGCTTGAGAGCAGATAACGTGTTTCCTGTTTTTCCCTAGTAGCTATTGCTAAAGGGTTACGCATTAGCTAACCTGTTTGTCTTGATTTATAAGTAAAAAATTTGGTTAGAGATAAAACAGGGAGAAAAGGTCAAAATGAGTGAGAGAAAACCCACACAGGTTGAGATGATGCCTAAAATAGTATACTCACCAGACTGCGCAGGTATTCTTTGTATTTTGTAACATTCACTTTGGGTAAATGCTTTTTCACTGTTAATAAATGTATATCCTGCATATGTGCCTGAATTGCATTTTCATTTAAATTGACATACTCATTTATGCTTCAGAATTTATTACAGAACTGTGGCTTATTTGACAATTTTAGATATAATAAGAAAATCAAAACATGAAAAATAATGACATCAACTCACCAGAGAGATTTCTTAAATTTGAGACCATGTCTCTTACAGTGCAGCTATACTCCACTATTTCTCAGTTATTATATCTATCTTATATACGTACGACCATATTTCCCCAAAAATGAGACCTTGCCGGACAATCAGCCCTAATGCGTCTTTTGGAGCAAAAATTAATATAAGACCCGATATTATATTATTATATTATTATATTATGTGGTCTTATAGTAAAATAAGACCGGGCCTTATATTAATTTTTGCTCCAAAAGATGCATTAGAGCTGATTGTCCAGCTAGGTCTCATTTTCAGGGAAACACAGTATGTAGAGAACATTCCCATACTTACTCAGCATTAGACTGGCATGTTTCTGGCTTATTGCTCAACTTTCTTTACTATAAACAGCTCATTCATCTGTCAAAGAAGTAATTGGCTCTGGATTTCACTTATTTCACTGTATAAGTATGGTTGCCCAGTTGCCTTGCCTGGAACAACCAGCATGTATTGTTCTTGGTTATTTTGGAAACTAATCACAACATAAAGTTCCAGTACAACAGAATTCTCTTATATAATAAATATTCTTGCATTAAGACTTTTCCTGTGTGTAGTTATGCCTGATATATAGGTCTAACAAATCACGTGATTAATTTAAAATAATGTAGTTGTAAATACAGTTATTTTGTTAGAAATTCTCACCTTTAATTAACTGTATCTCCCAGAGTACAGCAGTATGTTTAAGGCCATTTGTTGATCAAATGACATCACAAAAGGCTTTGAAAATGTAAAGTGCTATACCAATTCACAGCTGTAATATTTAACATTTGCATTAAACCTCACTTTTAGTGAGACGGTGGACACACACTTAGAGTTTTCCCATTTCCGCTGCTCCTTCACCTGTCACCTCACAGTTGATATTTGGTGTTTTCCTAGATGGGGAATGTCGGTTAGTCTATCAAGTGAAGTAGTCCATGGAAAGGCTTTGAAGACAAGTGCTGCACAAATGCAAGGCATCATACATGTACCCATGTTGGAGAAGAAGGGCTAAGATTCTCCTCAAACTTACATAAACTCAGTGATGAGGTTTTTGCTTACTTTCCAATGTTCTGACATTTTAAAAACTTATTTCTAAGGCAGAGTTTTAAACACTAACTACCAGAACCCACACTTGAGTCCAGGTATTCTTTGCTTACAATCTTCCCTAACAAGTTCTGGGTATATACTCTCTTTGTAATTTTCCCCTCTTTAGGTAAGGAGGCAAAGTCCAGAGAGCCTTCATAATAGTGGATCTTAGATGTGGAATTTTCCCAGTGTCACTTGCACCGTTCTAGGTATCTTCTATTTCACATTCTCTCCCCTTTCCATTTCCTCACTCTATCTCCACACCCCCCAAAAATGTTTGTGAAGTGGGTAGAATAATGGGGTTCAAGCTACAAGATTAGTATTTCAAATAGCTTTTTGGATTGTACAATTTTCAGTTTTACTTTGGATTATATCACATATGATTTTGCCCCCTTTTCTCCTGATTTTTATATTCCACCACCAACAACTGTCAAATTTAGATTATATAGGTGTTCAATAGATTAATTTCTAATAAACCCTTTTTTTGGGTGGTCTTTCGTTGAATTCTGTGTTTTGGCATAATTCCTGGTAATAGCTAGAAAAATAAGGCATATTTCAGGATGTAAAGTTTTCTAACTAAAGAAATAATTTTCTATTTCTTATTTCAAGTTATTTTGAAAGTTTTTCTGGTAGTGTCAGTGGTCAGTCAGTCTTAGATTTTCATGTACAAAATTTCTATGCCTTTTAAGGGGTTGTCAGGATTAAGAAACTCGTATATAACATTGTATAGTTCAGCTTTTTTCTTATAAATATTAGCAGTTGTTTTGATATTACACATTAGAGCCCTTTTGTTCTTTATCTTAAAATTCTTTCACAGATAATGTTTGGACAGTATAATGAAGCAACAGAGATAGTATTAGAATGACACTTGGAAACATGATGCACAAAACATTGTTGACATTTCTTATTTTCCTATATGCAAATTGCTCATTTTCCTATATGCAAAATAGCATTGTCCTGGATCTGAGGATGCTTTTAGTATTTACATTTTAACAAATGGCAACTAGCTACATTGTTAAAAGGAAGATTTATGAAAAGGAAAAGGAAAACCAATGAATAAGCAATTGTATAATTATCAACGTTTATTAAAATCACAGCAAACAAAATGTTGAAAACCTTAGTCTCTATCTCATAATTGGGATTAAGCTATAAGGATCCATGTGACCCCAACTTTTGTCAGTTATTTCATTATTTGCAAGGGTCTGGCCCATTCATTTGGCATGGTGGCGCAGCCTAAAAAAAAAAAAAAACTGTGGACTTACTGTTCCTTAACAGAGTTTGAGGCAAGTTCCTCAAACCATACTCCATAGCATGGGAGAATGGTGCTTCTATAGAGGAACAACTTTTCATCCTATTCCCTCTGGGCTTTGTAAAACCTAAGTCAGATATATATAAGGTGTGATGATCAATACGGTGAATTTAAATAAAATTTATTAGAGTAGAAGACACATTGCCATTAATCCCCCTAAAAATATTCCCCCTCACTTCAAACACATTATTCCATTGTCCTTGACACTTTCCGAAGCAGTTCTGGAAGTCCTCTTTCGTGAGTGTCTTAAGTTGCCGTGGCTACCTAGCAATTCCTTTTTCAAGTCTTCTACGGTAATAGGTAAGTCATATTCATTGATTAACGTGGAATTTTAATTTCAAACACATTGAACTCAGTGATATGATACAATAGATTTTAAGCTAATCATTGAAAAGCCTTTCAATAAACCGGGATTTTACTTAAGAATATCTAGTAAGTTTCTGGAAAGAGGACCCTCGCCCCACTTCCATTTCCTACTAAAAAAGGTCCATGAAAATTCATAACACCTGTAGTTTGGCAATAATAATTTATATTCTTTGGCAAAGCAATTCAATTCCTAGAAATATATTTTAAAGATCAACAACTTAGTTGTAAGACCTCTTTTGTATTCTGGAATAATTTTTGTCATACATATTTATTGCAAATAATTTTCTCCCGGTCTGTGCTTTGCATGTTTTCATTTCTTTCAAAGATGTTAATTATGTCCTTTTTAAAAAAATGTTTGTACCTCATGTCCTAAGAAATCTGCTTGTGCCAAGGTCATTGAAATTTTTTCCCCGTTTTTAGAGGTTCTGTAGTTTTTATAGCATTTACATTTAGGTGTATCACTGATTCTGAATATTTCTTTTTGTATGGTGTGAAGTGTAAGAATCAAGATTTATTTTCTTGCCCTGTAGAAATCCAGCCAGCACCATTTGTTGAAAAGACTTCTCTATTAAATTATCTTGTCACCTTCATGGAAATAAATTGGCCATGTATGTGTGGATCCATGTCTGGAATCTATTATGTTCCACTGATTTTAATGTCTAGTCTTACATCAGTGTCCCACTTTATTGACTACTGTAGCTTTACAGGAAGTCTTGAAATTAGGTAATGTAAGTTCTCGTAAGTTGGTTTTTCTTCCTCAGAAATTTTTGACTATTCTCTGTCCATAATTTTGCATTTCCAATTTTAAAACCATGTTGCTAGTTTTCACAAAAACTGAGGTTTTAGTGAAATTACATTGAATAAACAGATCAATTTGGAGGAAACGCAAACTGTATTGAGTTTTCTAATTCATGAATATTGTGTAGCTTTCCAATCATTTAGATCATCTTTTGGCTAGATACAGAAATTTAGTTTGACTTTCTTTTTTTCCCTTTCAGCACATTAAAAATGTCATTTCATGTCTGTCTTGTGTGATTTTTTGGTGTGGAGTCTGTCATTTTCTTCTCTGTATAATGTGTCTTTTATCTGGCTGCTTTTAAGGTTTACTCTTTATCTCTGATTTTCAGCAACTTGATTATGATGTGCCTCTGTGGTGTGTGTGTGTGTGTGTGTGTGTGTGTGTGTGTTATGCCTAGAGTTCACTGAGCTGTGGGTTTCTAATTTCCATCAAATTTGGCATGTTTTCAGCCATTCAGATATTCTTCTCCTGGGTTTACAATAACATGCATGTTAGACTACATAGAAATAATTTATTTGAATGCAGAGATTTGCTCAAAAGTTAAAGAATACTCAGGCAAAAACTAAAGGATGAGAAAAGGAAAGCCCATAACTGACTTTTAAGGGCATCTGCCAAACCCAGTGAAGTTTTTCTTTGGTTTTTTAATAGCCACACGGGGTTTAGCAGTCAGGACACATACCCCAGTGGTGCCCAGTGGTCAAGATCTAAAGGAAAACCATTTCCAGCACCATCTCCTGAATAAAACCAATCCCACCAAGAATTAATATCCTCAATATAAGATTAACGGAAAAATAACCTGCATCCAGAGTACTACTGGAAGAACAACTGCCTCCCTTTTGTTTGTGTGAGGATATTCCCTGAGAATTCAAAGCCATAACCTGGCCCTGAATACACTAAGGTCTACAAAACCATCAAGACAAGAATTTAATTTACAGTGGTAGTGCCCCTCAGGCCCTGGCAGAAGTAAATCAAATCCTCTCTGAAAGAATCCACTTTCAACCCAGTCCTGAAAGGATTTCCACAGAGAAGCTTCAATGGGAATGCATGCTTGCTGTCACAAATAATAAACAAACAAATTAGCAGAAATAGTACAATCAGACCTGCAAAAGTTTCTGACATTCAATTACCAAGCCCAGAATATAAATATTTTTAATAACAAAAGATTTAGAAATATAAGACCAATAATCTAAAAAACTTTACCTAGATCTGTAAAAGAGACAATATTCAATATATGAAAAACAATTGAAATTAGAAACTGAAAGGCTTTAACAGATTTGCCACAGCAGAATATGAATTGCTTAACTATAAGATAGACAAATTACAGAGACTGAAAGACACAACTATGGAAAGTATGAAAGAGGTTATGACTTAGGGAAAAAAAGGTTTAACATGCATCTAATTGGATTTCCAGAAGGAAAGGAGAAAGATTGCGCTGAGGCAAATTTGAAGAGAATGGCTGAGAATTTTCAGAATAATGAAAAATGACCACAGAACAACACACCCAACAAATTCTAAATAAGAAAAAAATTAATATCCAGAAACATTACTGAAATTTCAGAACTACAAAAAAGAACCCAAAGATCCTAAAAGCAACCAGAATGAAAAGACACTGCCTGCAAATGAATAATATTTGGACTGACAGCTTATTTCTCAACAGTGGTATTCAGAGAAAATAACAGTTTAATCTAGAACTATGGGCCCAGCAAAAATTTCCTTCAAAGGAAAGACAGAGTCTGAAAATTGTTTTCGTCAATAGATGCTATTGCTAAATAAAATTTTCATTTGGTAGCAGGAAATGATCCCAGGAGGAAGAAGGTGAAGAGGTGAGAAAGAATACTGAGCTATTAATGTAGTAAATATGTATACAAGGGACAAAATCCAAATAAAGTTTAAATTAATCGAACTCAATTTTAATACCCGCTTATAATTCTTCTTGCCTACGTAAGATAATACTGACGTCCCTATAGTTTTGAGGAAGCAAAACAAAACCTGTGTGGAGGAAAAGCTGCCTTTGAACACGTGCACTCTGGGCTGGTAACTATGGATTAGGAGGTGGGAAGGATCAGACACGTGTGCTCCAATGTTCACTGCAGCTTTGTTTACGGTGGCCAAGACATGGAAACAACCAAAATGTCCTTCGATAGATGAATGAATAAAGAAGTTGTGGTATATATACACAATGGAATACTATTCGGCGGTAAGAAAAGATGAAATAGGACCATTTGTGACAACATGGATGGATCTTGAGAGTGTAATGCTAAGCGAAATAAGTCAGAAAAAGCAGAGAACCATGTGATTTCACTGATATGTGGTATATAAACCAAAAACAACAAAAGAACAAGACAAATGAGAAACAGAAACTCATAGACACAGACAATAGTTTAGTGGTTACCAGAGGGTAAGGGAGGTGGGGGGTGGGTGATGAGTGTAAGAGGATCAAATATATGGTGATGGAAGGAGAACTGACTCTGGGTGGTGAATGCACAATGGGATTTATAGATGATGTAATACAGAATTGTACACCTGAAATCTATGTAATTTTATTAACAATTGTCACCCCAATAAATTTAAATAAATTAAAAAAAAATTGTGACCATCTATAAGTTGAATAATCCACTTACACATTACCCTTAATTCAGACATTATATTCAACTTCGATTTCTTCCTAATAAGCCCTCCCCTCAAACCAACAGGTAGGTATACACTCAATTAGCATACAAGACAGCTGACACAACTTCCAGTGGCTGTTTATTGAATGTCATGAATACAACTGACAAAATACAGAAATGGAGTGGATACAATTGCGCTTAACATGCATTTCACAGTTGTGAAAGTTTGAAAAGTTCGATTAGCACTTTTAATAAATACTGATTTCTGAAAAACATTTTTAGTAACTGTACTTCATTTTTAAAAAATATATATTGATCAGAAAGAAAAACTCAATCTGTTTATTAAATGAATGATACAAGAGTTTACAATAATGGGTTCACCTTCCATTTTCCATAACTCTGACCTGTTTACTTACTATTCACGGAACCTGGGACTCAGATTTTGAAGTTAACTTTTCCGGGGTTGCTGGGAGGTAGGGTAATTATGAAAAAGGAAACACTTCAATTCTGGGTATAAAAGACTGCCTTGCATAACTTAATGAACCCCAGAAAGGACTACTATTCCGAGTCAAAGGCACAGGTATTGCCCATTCATATATACAGATGAATGTCTGTCTCCCTCCAATCAAAGTTAGTGAAATTACTGTGCTGTCACAAACAGCAAAAACATCAGTATATTAATTTCAGTAGCAGAACAGGAGGAAAAGGCTGCTATACAGAAAAACAAAAATGTAGATAAAAGTGAAAAACTGAATAATGTGGACTGTTTATTGTAAAACTATTACATGGATATTGGATTCAGTGCCCACAGCAAATCCAGCTTTATTCCATGGAAATGGATCCCACAATAGTTTAATCGCCCATCCCCATCCCCAAATGTCTAAGTGAAATGAAACTCAGCAAATTCTGAATGACTGCTGTACGTAAATTATCTGTAAATACAAACATCAACTGTTAGGGCAAAAATAGCCTATGAATTGTAAACATACCAAGAAGGACAAGCTCATGCTGTGAAGAGAAGCTGCCCTGAGTCTTAGTCTTTGGAAAGCGATCCGATGGCTGCACTAGCGGCCACATGTGAGCGCCCATCTTCATGTCACAGAGAATGCATTCTGTAGGCCAGGTGTATGCTCACCAACCTATACAAGGGTCTGGGCAATCCCGCAGGTAAGTTTCAAATTGACCTTTGGCAACGTCCATCAAGGTTGTGAATACAGTCAGCTGAAAGAAAAGTTATTTTTACTTAAACGATGCTTTCATTCTAAGATGTCCTGACTCATTAACATTTCTTTACTTGTGGAACTCCTTTATGAAGTTACTTAATATTAAATAAACAATATATAATATTACATTATATGTAAGATATAAAAAATATAAAGATCCAAATGATAAAAACAACTGACTATTCCAGGTCATGAATATAAATTGGCTTGGGAGAGAATCTTCCGTTCTTGACAAGGTCTTACCTCCTGAGCAGTACACTGCTTCACAACCAATGCTTTAAGACTTAACCCTCCCGTCTGTGTAGGCTGCAGACGGGACAATCTAACAGCAGCCTAACAATCTGAGGTCTGAACAGTTGAGCTTTGGCTGTCCTTATCCTGAAAGCACGTGCAGTGAGGACACCGCAGGCATGCAGGTTACAAGGCACACACACAGGAAGGCGCACAGAATCTGTAAATAACCTCTGAGGGCCCCCGAAGGTGGTGTGGACAACGTGACAAGTATGGCAGGGTCAGTAGGCTTAAAGGCTTCCTGCAAGAGCCAGGTTCTGATCTGAATGTTAATGGGCAGGAGGAATTTGTTCTGGCAGAGGTAATGGAGACACGCTGATTTTAGGGAGGGTTAGGAAAAAGGACCAAAGAATAGAAGGAACTAATGGGAAAATCAGAATACACACGGGGAGACTACGAGCAGCAAATTGGATGATTAGGAAACTTTTTGCAATTTTTTAGCTACAGTGTGGGGAAAACATACAAGAATGTAATCAAGTTTAAGAGAAACCTTAATCCACCAAGACACAAAGCTCTATCTAAAAATGGACTTCAGACTTTGTTTTGTCGAGTTTTAGGTGTTAGTTGTGGTGTACAGCATAACATTTCTGATAGACAGGGAGAAGTCAACTGAAATACTAAATTCAATGCCATGTAAGTAAAGCTGGAAACAATACTGACCATATTGGACATCAAGCCACAGTAATCAGTTTGTCGCATGCCAACAATTACTATTTTAGTCATACAAAAACATTTTAAAAAAATCAGCCTTAAGCTAAATGTGACTTGGGATTCTCTCTGATTTATCCAATATAACAGGAAAAGATAAAACACAGGACCAAATTCTTTACCTAAGAGCAAATTGTGTGTGTGTGTATTTATTTTAAAAATACCTTGTTGAGGACAGGTTTTGTTGACAGGACATCATATATGGTTGACAATGAGATTTTCTAAAACACAAAAAGAGTTTTGTTCAGTAAGTTAAATACAGAAGTCAACGGCCTTATCCACACAAATGGATCGTTAGAAACCAGGACCTTCTTCAACCAACCTCCCCACAACCCCCTACATGAATTTCCTTCGGAGTCACTGTTAAAACATAGGTAACGGTTCTAATGTATCACTTTTTCTTTTTCATTTTTCATCTAATTCTTGCCTGTCTGTCATTCAAGTTCACAGAACGGTGTCCAGCATTAGAATAAGAAAGGGAAGTACAGCACTTTAAATTAAAATTTGCCCTTTAAATTCGAAACAAAAACTCAGTGGGAACTGTTGCGAGATACTGAATAATAGGAGGTTTATAAATTGTTCAAAGGCCAAAGTGACTTTAATGGTCACCATTTCTTTCTGTATTTGACAGTGTGGCTGTTACCTCTTGGGTTGTGTGGTTTAGACACATCTTTGCAGCATCTCTGCGATCATCAAGGAAGAAGGGATTTTTCCAGCGGTCATAGTTCGTTTCAACCACATACCATCTATCCTGCTTGGAGTCGAGTCTAGATACAAAGAGAGACTCCTCTCAGGCTTCATGCTTTAAACCTGTACATATGTCAGCCTATGTTTTAGTTGCTACTTATTTGGGTTTAACAAATGTACTTACTCATATACATCCAAAGACTTTCTTCTGTCTCGTGTAATCACACAGCCCTCCCCAGACTTATTGCCTCCCAGGATAAAGTATGCTGGGGCCAATAGCTTCGATTTGGTCAGTATATTCTTGGCTTCTTCATAACTACATAGAAACATTTTTAAAAAATGAAACGTTTTTAGTTGACTTGGGATGGAAATGTTGTATCTCTGGAAACTAAGCAAAAACAAATATCTGACGAATGTGTATTTTTTTTTTTTTAAAGAATGGTGAGCAGGGCTCAGGGAGGAACAATCCCAGACTCCTATGTAATGAAACACAGACCCAAAATAGTGCTTCTAGTCTGAACGACAAACAAAACAGCCTCAAGAGATCATCTTCCACCCTTATTGTCTATGCCTTTCAATAGAAAAGGGGAAATGGAATTTACCACCATAGATAGGATTTGGGGAACAGAAAGTAAACACTGAGAATTAGGGCTATTAATAATTGAAGTGAGTTTTCAAAGACTACTGAATCTTTTTTCCCTGGAAAGCATTTAAAATAGGATTAATGCCTGTTTAATCTAGGTCATTTTGATGTAGTACTTGCTAACGGCAGTTTTGCTATTATTATAAGAATTCTGCACCCGCATGAGTATAATTTCTGGGTTAATAGGTATTATGATTTAAATGTATATTTTATTGTACAATTTTTATTTTTTGTATGGGTGTTTTTTGACACCAAGAAAAACCCATAGGTGCCCTTCACAGTGGCATTATCCCTAGCACTTCTTAAACAAGTCATTCGTTTCCTTGCTTTAGAGACACACACAAACACACACACACACACACACGCATGCACACACTCATGCACACACACAAACAGGCACATACACAGCCATAAAAAAAGAAGGAAATCTTTCCATTTGCTACAACTGGATGGACCTTGAGAGGTCATTATGCTAAGTGAAATAAATCAGAGAAAGACAAATACCATATGATCTCACTTATATGAGCATGTAGAATCTTAAAAAAAAAAAATCTCATAGATACAGAGAACAGATTAGTTGTTGCCAGAAGGGGGGGGGGGGGAGGGGAGGGAGGAGGGAGGCGAAATGGGTAAAGTGGATCAAAAGGTACAAACATTCAGTTATAAAATAAAGGAGTCCTGGAGATCCAATGTACAGCATGATTACTACAGTTAGTAATACTGTGTCATTGAAGGTTGCTAAGAGTTCTCAGAAGGAAAAATAATTTGTAACTAGTATGTGTGGTAATGGATGTTAACTATACTTATTGTGGTCATCATTTTGCAATATATACAAATATCAAAACATTTTTGTACACCTTAAACTAATGTTATACATCAATTATATTAATCAAAAAGTTTAAAAATAAATATTAAATTCGATAATAAAGTGCCCAGATTACCTTGTGCTATTTTCCAGAACTGATCTAGAGATAAACCCTATCCACATGGCATCTCTCTTTCCCAAAATCCACTCTATGACACCTGTAAGAGATCAAGCATATACAGTGTCACAGGACCTGTAAAAGGTGAGACTATTAACCAGAAGGCTTAGTCCAGCTCCCTCTTAAAACATCTATGAAATTCCCATTTAAGAACTCTCTACTCACCCATATAACCGCCACTTGTACTGAAACGTTCATTTAGTGTAAGACTAAATAGTCCCTGGGAAAAAGACAAAGCAGTGAAGTCAGAAACTTAGACCATCCTGTTTAAGTCCCTCTCCCTTTATATGGTATATCAAAGCCTGGGCTAGGTAATGGGGAATGCAAAGATAAATCAAAACCATGATAATATCACTCTACTACTAACGAGCCTTTTTAGAAGTTCAAAGCATTTTCACATCCAGTGTGTGAGATAAGTAGGTGGGATGTTATTGGCCAGACTTTTCTGACAAAGGAAACTGAAGTGCAGAGAATTCATGCCTAACTTGCCTGAGAGGGAGACCCAGGACCAGATTCCAGATTTATATTCCCAGCCCTCGACATCCAGGCACATGCTTCTTCCCCAGAACGGGCTCAGGAACCTTCACTTCCTTTCTCCTCTTTTCTACCATGAAGGTGACAAGAAGTACAAAGGGATGAACTGGGGCTTTGTATTCTTTTTAGGTCCTCATTTCCTTAGATTCTACCCGTCACAGAGAGTTAAAATCAGGTCACAGAGCTACCTGTAAAGTTATGTAACAGTAGATTCCTTACTGGTTTGAATCCTGTTAACATGCCCACATAGCCAGCAAAGCTTGAAGCCTTAAAGACAGTTTTATTGTTTCTTTGGAAGTCCAAATTCACTGTTAAAGGTTTTAGTTCCTCAGTTACGACCCAGGTATTATTATTTATATTCCACCTACAAAAGACAAATTTCAGTAACATTTAAGAACAACGCTGATAATGATGAATGGTGAATATGATGGCATGGCCAGGCATTACTCTAGGTACTTTAATCTAATCCCTAATGATCCATCCTAACAAGAACTTTGCAATATGGGTGGTTTTATCCTCCACTTTTCACATGACAGACTGAGGCTCAGAAAAGGTAATTCTCCCAATATAACAGCCTATAAATAGCAAGCTCCAGATTCAAATTTAGGTCTCTGGTTATAAACTTGTTATATTTTTTTCAGAAAGGCCAAGAAGACACATAACATACAATGCTATTCTTCCTTTTAAGCAATAAAACTAGACATGCATCTGGGGCCTCCAAGCATGCTCCAGATTTCTGTTCAGTGGGTGCGCCTCAGTTACGTATTCTCAAATGACTGTTAAGAGTGTGCCCATCTTGTCTCAAACTGAACGCATCCAGTCTTTTCACTTCTGGTCACACTTGGAGCATGATTTGGGACTGACTTTTCATCAATGGAATATAATCTACTCTTAATGACTGATATACAACATTTTTTTTTTTTTTACTTACCCAAGAAATATTCCAAAATCCATGTTTCGCCCATGTAACAGATGACCTAATTGAAAGTAAAAGAGACATATAGTAGCAGTAATGAAAATATGATTGATCTTAAATAAAAGCTGGACACTTAACTTTGGTTAAAATTAACTGTTGAATCCAATAGTAAGAATTAACAGCATCCTGATACTGTAAGTCTTAAGATCAAACTGTTATCTCTGTGACATTAGTCAGAACCCCTATGATCCCTGAGAGCACAGGGTTCCAGGGAAGATTACATCCTGGGAAAAGGATCAGTGGTCCATCTTTGATTCACTGTGACACGGTCCGACCCAGACATAGCTATTGTAGCCTCACCCAATGTCACGTGCTGATATGCTTCCCTTCAGGCACTGTCACTGACAGCTCAACACCTCAAGAGCAAGGTACAGGCAGACTTTATACCCAGAGTATAGGTCAAAAATAAGAGTGAATCATCCTGTGCCTTGTACTCTGGGGATTAGCCAGGGAAAACACGGAAAGTGAGGATGGTCTACAGAGGGTCTCTTGGCTGGGCAATGATGGGAGATTTGTCCTGAGCTCCAAGGAAAGGCTGGGATGATTGTGTCTATGAAGATCATGATGCACCCTGGGAGTACTTACATCAAATCATGAAGTTGGGTATAAGGGGACTATGAGGACGGGTAAGAATATTCATAGTCCTGAAATATTTCTTCTAATTTTTGTTTTGCCTACTTTAATTAAACTTTAATAGGCAGTATAGCAGTAATCCTAACATAAGGATAGTTTTCAATTCACTTTTTTTTATTATTATTAGTTTCAGGTGCACAAAACAATGTAATAGTTAGACATTTATATCCCTCACAATCTACTACCCCACTCCCCCAATCTACTACCTCTCTATTCCTTATGCTGTATTCCACTTCTTCTGTGTATATATATATATATATATATATATATATATATATATATATATAGTGTATATCATACACAATATACATATTATGTATATGTATGTATGTGTGTGTGTGTGTATATATATATATATATATATATATATATATATATATATTAAATTATAGTTGACATTCATTATTGTTCAGCTTCAGCTTCAGGTGTGCAGTGCAGTGATCAGGCATCTATACTATCTCTGAGGTGGTCTCCCTAATGGGACAAGTGTCCATCGGATACCCTACAAAATCTTTACATTATTGATTATATTCCCCTGTCTTTCGTAATCCCGTGTCAATTCACTTTTAAAAATTAACCAAGATCCATAAAACTATATGCAACATACAGAGAATTTGCATAGTAAGCCTAGATTGTATAAGTTCTAATTCTTTTAGAAGAGTTTTCTTTCACTCCATAGGTACTTTGCAGTGCCCAACCTCCCTCAGCACACATTTACCTTTTTTGTCTTCTGTTATTATTGAAGTACAAATGGTAAAAAATTCATAGAAAATGTTGAATGAAATAATTTCTCCTATGAGAAAAGATAGGAAATTTTTTGGTTAATATACAGAACCGTGACATTGTTAAACAATTCTTTTTTAAGAACAGGTTGAACTGTCATCACTGTGTGAGCTTTTGCTTTGGCATCCCTAAGTGTCTGCAGACCAGTCTGAGTGCGCCTGAGCAGCCGGATGGGTGAGGGTGTCTTCATCAGCCTGTACACTCTGCTGACTAAGGATAAAGCAAGTTCCCAAAGAGGGAGTTTTTGGGCAAGTTGAGCATCTGGGCATGTTGAAATTTGACTACAACACAATGTCCACATTTTTTCATCAATATGCTTCATTTTAGCTTTCTTTGGGGGGGCGGGGCTCAAATATGATAATTTAATACATCTGGCTCTTGATTGTATACTGAATATGTATTTTGCTCAGATCTTTCAGTGTGACTAATATTCAAAGTTCAAAAAAGAAATCCAGGAAATATATACATCAGTGCAGAGCTTACCAAAAAATCCATTATACAACATTTTAATTTTTGAATGTTCTTCCAAAACTGTATAATAATAATACAACTCAGCATTTAATTCAGTGATATACAACACACTTTTTCTCTGTTGCATTTTACGAATATATTAACGCGTTACAGTTAACATGTTTTTTTTTTCCCCACCCTAATTTAATGTTTTATCTCCATTTGATTTCTATTTTGGTGAAACTCCACTCAATTTTCTTTCATTATGAATCATATGTTAACCTTCTTAATCTATTTTTATTTTGAGCTATTTATATGTGGCATTCATTTGCTGGAGTTCTTTACAGAATAAAGCAATTAAAGACTTCTCATATAGGCTGCAAGTATATATTTTCTGCATGTTTTGATTATCTTTTTAAAATCATTTTTCTAAAGAAGCAAAAACAAAAAAATATCTAGCCACTTTTGTAGATAAATGCTATTGATTTTCTGAAATTCTCAATCATCTCTCTTGTAAAAACAAGCTATGTAGGCTACTAAAAATAATTCTATTGTTTGGTAAGTTAAAAATAACTTTTGGAATAGCAGAAAAAGTCTGTTTTATTAAATGCTATGAACTGGAACTGGAATTTTAAAAGTAGCTTCCAAAAGTATCAATATCTAAGAATATGATAAATGATATGATGAAGGATACGATAAACAAATGATATGCAAGACCTCCTCCCTAAAAAAAAAAGAAAACAACTCAGAGAAATCAATAAACTAAATAAATGTTGAAATTTCATATATCATGTTTATGGACTGGAAAACTCAGTATTATAATCTAATTCAAAATATCAATAGGCTCTTTTGTCAAAGTTGACAGGCTGACTAAAATTTATATGGAAATGCAAAGGGTCTAGAACAGTTAAGACAATTTTGAAGAAAAATAAAGTTGGAAGTCTTACACTATATAACTTTAAGACTTACTAAAAAGCTTTAGTGATTGCAGTAGCATGGTACTTGTATAAAGACAGACAAATAGATAAATGAAACTTAATAGAAAATCTCCAAACAGAATCAGGCATATATACAATCATTTGATTTACATCAAGGGCACCACTGCAATTTACCGAGGGAAGGATAGTCTTCCTAATAAATGGTGTTCAGTCAACTGGATATTCCATATGGAAGAAAACTGAAACTTGACCCCTAACTCATACCATACACAAAAGTTAACTCAAGATAGATTATAGGACTATATGTAAAAAGTAAACATAAGACATCTAAAAGAAAAGATAGAAGACTATTTTCATGACCTGAAGTATGCAAAGATTTTTTTTATGATGCCAATTTTAAATAGTTTTATTTAAGACATCACATTTTATACTTCACAATACAGTGCGTATAAAGTACATCGTTATTCCTTTCCCTGTGCATTTATTCCATATTCAAGTATCAAGAATGCTGTTATTTACTATACAGCAGCTCAACTTTAAAATGGCTATGGAATTTGCTACAAAGTTGTGTGGAACGATGCTAAATCTAAGCTCAAGGTTGGCTTATTCAACCTCTTCCATCCACGGTGGGCCCAGAAGAGGCACCACCAGAAGGAGGGTCTCCACCACCAGGGAAGCCCTCAGGGATGTCTCCTGACATGCTTCCTGCACTCTGGTACAGCTTAGTAATGATGGAGTTGCAGACATTTTCCAGCTCTTTCTGCTGGTGTTCAAATTCTTCCTTCTCTGCAGTATGATTCTTATCAAGCCAGTTGATGATTTCATTGCACTTGTCAAGAATCTTCTGTTTGTCCTCATCATCGACCTTGACTTGGAGTTTTTCATCTTCAACAATTGCTTTCATGTTGAATGTATAGGATACAAGTAAATTCTCGGAAGACACCTTGTCCCTCTGCTTCTCATCTTCAGCTTTGCACTTCTCAGCTTTCTCGACCGTGTACTCCATCGCTTCCTCGCTCAGACACCCCTGTCACCAGTGATGGTAATCTTGTTCTCTTTTCCTGTATTCTTATCCACAGCAGAGACACTGAGGATGCCACTGCCATCAATATGAAAAGTGACTTCAATCTGAGGAATACCACGAGGTGCCTGTGACTTCAAACTTGCCAAGCTGGTTGCTATCCTTAGTCATGCCCGCTCACCTTCATAAACCCGAATCAGCACATCAGGCTGATGGTCAAAGCAGGTGGTGAAGGTCTGTGTCTGCTTGGTAGGGACGGTAGCATTGCACCTTATGATAACAGTCCTGACTCCACCAGCAGTTTCAATGCCAAGGGAAAGAGGAGGGACATCCAACAGTAGCAAATCTTGGACACTTTCAGATCTGTCTCCAGATAGGATGGCTGCCAGGACAGCTGCACCATAAACAACAGCCTCATCAGGGTTGATGCTCTTATTCAACTGTTTTCCTTTGAAGAAGTCCTGTAGGAGTTTCTGAATCTTGGGGATACGGGTAGAACCACCCACCAGGACAATATCATGGATCTGGGACTTGTCGAGCGTGGCATCCCCAAAGGGCTTTCTCTGTAGGGTCCAGGGTGCCACGGAAAGGTCAACACTCAGTTCTTTAAATCAGGCACGAGTGATCGAGGTATAGAAGTCGATTCCTTCATAGAGTCAATCAATCTCAATACTGGCCTGGGTGCTGGAAAACAGAGTACACTTAGCACATTCCCAAGCAGTCCGGAGGCGACGGACAGCACTCTTGTTCTCACTGATGTCCTTCTTATGCCTACACTTGAACTCTGCAATAAAATGGTGGACTATTCAGTGGTCAACGTCTTCTCCACCTAAGTGGGTGTCCCCAACTGTAGATTTGACCTCAAAGATTCCATCTTCGATTGTGAGAATTGACACATGAAAAGTGCAAACCTCCCAAATCAAAGATCAGCACATTTGTTTCAGCTCCAACCTAAGCCATAAGCAACAGCAGCAGCAGTTGGCTCATTGATGATTCTAAGTACACTGAGAACAGCAATGGTTCCAGCATCTTTGGGAGCCTGACCTGAGTCATTGAAGTAAGCAGGTCCTGTGACGACAGCGTTGGGCACAGTCTTCCCAAGGTAGGGTTCTGTGATTTCCTTCATCTTTGTCACAACCACAGATGACACTTCTAGTGGATAGAAATTTTTTGTCTCTGCCTTGTATTCTACTTGGACCTTGGGCCTGCCAGCATCATTCGCCACCATGAAGGGCCAGTGCTTCATATCAGATTAAACAGCATCATCAAATCTATGTCCAACAAGGCAACAAAAATCGTGTTGGTGAGGTTCACTGCAACTTGATTCTTTGCGGCACCACCGTTCAGTATCAGTAAAGGTGACATAACTTGGGGTGGTTCCGTTTCCCTGATCACCGGCAATTACTTCCACTTTTCCATGCTGGAAGACACCCACACAAGAGTCTTGTCATCGACAAGATCAATGACTACTACAGGTCCTTTAGACATGGTTGCACAGCGTTCTGGAACTTTCATTCTCGCTCCCGTTCTGTGAATGGCCCCAGGGAAGGCCAGGTGGGGTTGAGAGAGCCTGTACCCAAAGATTTCTTAAATGGACACAATAAGTATTACCCATAAAAAATGAGAAATTGGACTTCATTAAAATTTAGAATTTCTGCTCATCAAAAGACACCAATAAGAGAATAAAAAAGCAAGCTACAGACTGGGCGAAGATACTTGGAATACATATATCTGACAAAGGGCTTTTAGTCAGAATATATGAAGAATTCCTTCAAACTAAGAAAAAATGGGCATAAGATTTTAACAAGCACAAGGAAGGAAGGAAAAGGTCAAACTGTTCCAATGCATTAGTCATCAGGTAAATAAAAATTAAACAATAATGGGGTCCTATAAAAACTCAACAAAATGGCTCAAATAAAAAAAGACTATCAAGTGGAAAAGTACCAAGTGGAGAAAACTAAAACTATTATAATTTGCTATCAGTGGATACAATGACTTTGGAAAACTGGGTGGAAGAATCTCCAAGGCTAACTACCCTATATGCAGCTACCCTGTAACCCAGTATATATCCAAGAGAAATGAGTGCATTATACTCATCAGAATGTTCACAACTGCTTTATTCTTAATGTCCAAAATGTGGAAACAACCCAATATCCTATTCTTACCATAGCATACTACTGTGTTTCCCCGAAAATAAGACCAGGTCTTATATTAATTTTTGCTCCAAAAGACACATTAGGGTTTATGTTCAGGGGATGTCATCCTGAAAAATCATGCTAGGGCTTACTTTCCAGTTAGGTCTTATTTTCGGGGAAACACGGTACCTTAATGATAAGTGCAAGAAATCAGACACAATAGTTCATACTATTCGGTTCTATTTATAAGCAGTTCAAGAGGCAAAACTAATATATGATGAAGTCAGAATAGTTGTCACCTGGGGACTCAATATTGTCTGTGAAGGGGCATGTTGGAGCATTCTAGATAGCTGCAATTTTCTGTATCTTGATCTGAGTTTGTGATTACGGTCAGTATGCATTTTTAAAACCCTATTGATACTTCAGCTCTGTGCTGTATACTTCAGATCTGTGCAGTTTACTGTATGTATACAACACCTCAATAGAAACATTTTAAGTGGTTTAATCAATTTTTTAAAAGCTGAAAAATGAACTTTACCTAAAGGTATGCCGGTAATATCTGAAATCCCCTTCATTTCCTCCTCATAAGGGCCAGGAAAGTGTTCAAGTAGACCAGGCTGAAAACCAAATAAATTAACAATCAGTCCACCTAAAAGGTTGCTTTGAGATTTGGTTCTTTTACATATAATTTATTCTACATACTGCTGCCATAACAGGTGATCTGTTATTTTTAAAGATACTTTTACATCATGTAATTCTTAAAGATCTATGCAATACTCACTGTAACTCTTGCTTTTGTATCCCTAAGCTCATTTGTTCTCAGGTGATTCTCAGATTGTTTGTATTTCACCCTATTCTCCAGAGAGATAGGGAACTGGAATAATTCCACTTGGATGACCTTGTATGACCCACAACACAGGACCATCACAACTAGCACTCCTTCGCTGTACTCAAACTCACCCGTTAGCCACTGGCACTACTCCCTCATTACTATTTCCTTCCCACACATCAAAATATACGTATTCCAGTCACTAATGAAACCTTTGGTCACGGTTAACAGCTGACCTTGGGCTAAGATGCATTACTGCATTCTGTTAGCAAACAAGGACACACGGGCAAATTCAACTTTTATCATACTGGATATCATACTTTTATCCTCAACTGTAACTATGCACTAACAATGAAATCAAGATTTAAGCTCACAGCCTCTTGCTAAGATAATTACTTAAAATGTCCAAGTCTCATTTTTCACCAGGTTGCTATCTGTGTGTAATGTGACCTAACTAAGCACATTATGTGATTCGCTAGGAATTCAAAGGACTGTACAAGTGGGATAGTACCTTCAACTTAAAAACAAAAATGACTTATTGAACATTTATTAACCATTTATTACATCCAGGCGCTGTGCATAACACACAGTATGTCACTGAATCCTCAAAACCATCATAGATAATATATTAGGAAATTCTCCCTGATGAGAAAGCTGAAGTTTCATAGGTTAGGAAACTTGTCAAACGACACAGCTAGTATGTGACTGATCCGACCTTAAAACCCAATGTTTAAAGGCTACACAAAACCCCCCACGTTGTCTGATTACAAAGGCTTTGCACCCCTTGCATGCGGTTCTCCCTGCTGACATGCATGGGGGGGCCTGGAGCATGTGGAGATGGGGGACTCTGCTGCTGCTGCTCCTGCCAACATGTATTTGGGGGGAGTCTGGTTAGTCTGACCATAAAGCAGAGCCTTACTCAAAGGCCCAGGGAGCAGAAACCTGAGGAGGAGCAGGTTTGGTGGTTGGCAGGTGCAAGTATCGTAGGAATGATATGCCCAGAGCATCCAGCCTGGAGAACAATAATTCTCAACTAGGGGTGGTTTTCTCCCCAGGGGAGATTTGGTGACATCTAGAGACATTTTTGGTTAACACAAATGAAGGGGTGACACTGGCGTCCAGTGGGTAGAAGCCAGAGATGTTGCTAAGCATCCTACAATGCACAGACAGCCCCCACAACAAAATAGTATCCAATCCCAAACTTCAGTAGTGCTGAGATTAAAACACCTGCCCTGGGACCTGGTGTCCTCCCCAGTCCTTTGCACCCTGCAGGCCAGTGAGGGCCTCAGAGTCAAGACTGGAAAAGGGTGATGAGGATCTCTCAGGGGGTTCTAGGGGCCGGGCCCTAGATTTTTCCATGGGTTCCACCTAAATGAAAAAAAAGGGCTGAGAAATGGAGTCTTCCTGCATGAGCAGGAAGAAAATGAAATGGTTTGGTAAATGCATAACCACAAGGAATACACAAGGCAAGTGAGTTTCAATGGTCACAGCTACAAAAAGACTCCATGAAATATAGGGCTGGCTGAGAAAAATCTTTAGATACTAAGTCCTGAGATACTAAGGCAAAGTACTTAAGAAAAAACCCTAATTTTCAATAGTGAACTTGCAAACTCAAGTATATATAAGAGGAAGAAAATGCTGTACTACCAGATGAAATATGTGTATTTTGCCCATTGCTCTGTAAAATTGTCCATACTTTTAAAAAACATTACAGAGCAGTTAATTGCCAAAATATGCCATGCTATTTTATGTCCCGTTACTCTAATATTACCAAGTCCCAGAATTTTAAATCCCTCTGAAGTTTTGCGAGCAGTCTAGAATAAATATAAACATGTCCAAACTCCTTAGAAGAGGTATCAGTATCACAGCCTTTTCTGAACTGTGTGTATGTGTGTGTGTTTAAAATTTATTATGGGAAATAATAGTCCTTACCAACTTTTGATCCACTATCTGCATAATTTTTCCACTTGGAACAAATGCATTTGCTATATCCTTCATGGAATTCACGATCACCTTGAGCTGAAAAGTCAATCAATTAATCAATTAATTAATAAGAAACATAAAGAAGTGTTAAGATTAATATTAGTATCATGAAAACAGATATACATCTTTAAATACATCTTTAACACGATTAACTAGTTAGATGAAGGTACATGATACAGAGAGAAAGAAACAAAGTCAAAGGCTAGCGAAAGAGCAAACTACAGAGGAATGACATCTTTTCATCTATTATCATTTATTGTAAATGACAGAAAAGTATCCAAAGTCCATTCTTAAAATACTTGGTGTGTAATTTCATGAAATGTACATTTATAAATGCAATTATATTCAGTAATGTCAGAAATAGGAAATTTAAGAATCATAGCGGGGTGGCCGGTTAGCTCAGTTGGTTGGAGCATGGTGCTGATAACACCAAGGTTGCTGGTTCGATCCCTGCATGGGCCACTGTGAGCTGCGCCCTCCTTTAAAAAAAAACACACACACAAAAGAATCATAGCATACCGCTGGTGCCTTTTCAGTGATCAATTCTTGCCATCTCTTGTAGGGCGGTAAATCAAGATTTATGGTGTACCACGGAACTGGACCCCTGTAGCTGTAATGAGAGGTGTATCATCTTGCAATGTTACAAGCATTTTTCTGATGGAGGTGAGATCATTATATCCATCTGGATATGTTATAGACATATTCTTAATAACAATACAGAAGTTAGTACTCAAATCAAAATTCCAAAAGCTCATTTTCTGGTGCTTCTGTGCTATGCTGTATATATAATCATAAGAAGTTTCAGAAATCTTAGAAGAGAATTATACATTCTGCGAGGTTAGTGTAAACTGGTGATATGAGAAAGAATAAGTTTTGGCTCTCAAGTATAACCTGAATATCACCACTAGGAAATACCTGCCTTTTTTTCCCCCTCCTATTCTCTAAGCTTGGGGACTTCTTTAATTGGTTTCCCAGTCAGAATTCCCTCTTAGACAGTCCAACACTATTGCCAAATCATTGTCTCTAGTGTTGGCTTCAGTAAGGTCACCTTTAAGAGCCCAAAATGACAGCATGTATTAGCTTCCCATGGCTGGTTTCAAGAACCTTCACTAGTCACTCAGCCATCTTACCGTTCCTACTATCCTTCCTCTCTTCTCATTCTTCTGTAGTATGTCCAAGCCAAAGCACTGTTTGATCATACCCATTTCCTAACTCCCTACTCATCAACTTACATGCAGCCATTTCTGCTAGGAGGAGACAGCAACACCCACGCCCTTCTCTTATCAGCGGACCTGGGCCTTATTTCTGGTAGATGAACTTTACAACATTTCTGTCACTATGGAAACATTATCTTCTGGCACTTGTTACTAAACTAAAATAGCCTCTAAGGGTGTGCCATTCAGTGACTTAACAGCTTAAAACTATTCCTGAAAATAGGCAGCATTTGCTCCATTACTGCTGTGCTCCAGAGAAGCATAAGGTGTATGTATTCTGATGTATGGGACGACGTTACCAGGCTGTTAAATTAAAATATTATCCAGACTTACATCTACAGCAGAGACAGGTTAGTTCCTAAAAGTCATGAGTTGTGGTCCTATTTATATATCTATTGTCATGAATAATTATTTGATTCTCTAAATAATGCCACTGAGCTTGGGTCCTGGGTGTATGTATAAAGTTTTATGAAACTGTTAACCAGCAGCCACTTGGGTTATGATTCAGACTGAAAAGGAAAACACACTTAATTTTGGAAATATACATTTAAACAAAATCACAATGAATGAATTTTTTTTTCCTTCTCAAAGCATTTTCAAAATGCCAGTTCCCTAGTAGCTGATATCTATATTAAATACTACAGTACTTAACTCCTAGAAAAAACTTTACATAAAGACAAATTCAGTTTCTGACCGATCATAATTTAACATGTAAAATTCTGTCCCACGATTCAGTAATGATTTTCAGTAGCAGGTGCTACTGACCGCCTCCCCTCCCCGCCAGTGTGCATTTGCATTTGTGTCTAACAGCAATAATAAATGAGTGGCCTCTTGAAGCTGTGCACATAGGTGGCTCTGTCATATGACATGTGCTCTACCTGAACTCCAATCAGCCGCTCCTCCCCTCATAACAATCAATACAACCCAAACCAGGGCCCTAGATCTGCCCTAAATTCCTGATTCTTTTTCAGTGCACAGCCTCAGTAGGCTCAAGGACACCAAAAAAGAAATAGAAAGGAAATGAACTCATTAGAGCAGAGGATTAAATTAAGTAAGGATGGGGAGACCCAAGAAACCTCTCTATAATAAAGCCTCCACTAATCAGAATTCTTTGAAAGAACTGTTAATCTGATTAACAAAATTATCTTAATAACTAACCCTCAGCCATGATCCCATACTTCACATTAAACATTTTTATAAAATATCTCAGTATTGAACATCTGCACCTCAATTTCCTAGACAAATACACAGTATCTACCTTATGAGGGCAGTGAGGATTACTGAGTGAAATATGCAAACACTACTTAGCAGGACTGGTATTCAATCAATAGTAATTTCTATAGAATATTTTCCTACTTTACAATAAACACTTAACATGACATTGTTTTTGAGACTTAGCATCTGCTGTGCCCAGCTCATAATCAACATTAAGCACTGACTGGACCCACTTGGCTCCCCAGGGGGTTTGGAAACTAATCCAAGTGACACACACACCTATACAAATAACAGAGCAGATGCTGAGCACCAGTGAGCAGTAGAAAAGAAATGCTAATGGGATACAGATGGGTTCAGGGGTGCTCTGGTGCCAGTCCCTTGACCGCCAGCACTGAAGTGACTGGTCAAGCTGGATAAACAGGTGTTTCTTTCCTGCCTCATGGTTGCCCAGGCATACCTCCAGAATCTACACACTTGATTAAAAAGGATGACCTGAAAGGTACAGGAGGATTGGTTGTCAATCAAAGGTATATGAACACCACACTTTTCTTCCACATCTCGAGATCCATGTGTAGTTCAGAGAAGAGAAGGATCAGAGCGGAGTTGAGGAGTTCTGGGTTGGGAACCGACTAGCGAGGTAGGAAGGAGTCCAGCAGAAATACCATTTTTTACATACCATTATATGAAAAATACTTATATAATGTAGATGTATCAGAAAAATGTGTTTATTTGTATATGTGTGTGTATATACACTTGTATGTACACACACACATTCGGCAATTTGGAACCAGTTAAAAGAAAGTAGGGAAGATTTGCTGGGCAATCAATTCATAAGACACATAAAATGCACATAAAAGAGAGTAGGAAAAAAGCCTAAACGTGGAAGGTACTCATTAAATATTCCATGAATTGGGCAGTGAGACCAGCCAAGAGATTCACACAATCAACAAGGCACTAGAGACTAATATGGTGCCAGTGGTGACAGAAAGGACCTCGAGAGAGCAAGCCATTAGAGAGAAGGCTGGAAAGTGCGCGGGCTTTAGAATAACACAGACATCGATTTCTTCAAAATCACTTCCTGCCAAATATTTGCCTCTTTCTTTAGAAAGGTAAGTAAATCAAAAGAATTCAATTTATTCTAGTTTTACTGTATCTGGAACAGAGGCTGTCCAGGACACATAATTTAGGCAAGTGCAGTACAAAATATGTAATTGGAGCACTACAAAAACCAAATGTCATCTTGATATCACTGGTTAGAATTGCACTCTGCCTTCCCCTACCCCCAACAGGCTACTATGAGCGGGAGGGAAGAGCAGGGCCAAAAAGATTACCCTTCCTTATACCTTTTCCTTCTTTCTACATCCTGGTACCCTCTGGGCTGGTGGGCTATTCTTAAGTCTTTCTCACAGAGCTATGTAGCCACAAAGGATTTGAAAAGGTCATATACATACACCTAGACTAAAACTATTAAATGTTAAATACACTAAAACATGATATTGGCCCTTCTCTTATGTTTTCCAATCCTGCTTTTCCCGATAGCTTTGATTATCATGCCAGGGTTTATTTCTTGAATGTTTCACATATAAGACCCTGGACTTTTTTATTTCAACCTAATCTGGTAGTTGATACTCAGCCACCACAGAAAAACACAGGTCAGCTCTGCATTTGTCAGGATGAGTACAGTGCTTACTGGTAGAAGAATTTAGTGGAGAATAGAAATCTTCTTTTCTTTTCTATTTTGACAGGCTAGAAATAGACATTTTAAACATGGGGTACTTTCATATTTGTCCAGGGTCTTAGTCAAATGCATAATACACAAACCTGAGGGAGAAAAATTTTTGTCTTTCTTAGGATACAGGGCATGACAAGTTTTTACTCACTATCGTTATTTTTATGAGATCATTACATAGGAAAAAATCTCCCCAAAGGTTAAACTGAGTTTTGATCATTTGATGGTTACTCACGTTGGTCCAGAAGGAGGGTAGGTTGATTTTCTGCAGTCCTCCGTCCACTAAAAAACAAAGAAAACGTAAAATTTCAGAAAATAACAAACTGAATAGGCAATTTTCAGAAACAGTTAAAGTTTGTGACGACAAAATCAAGTAATGATTTGCCCTTTTAGACCATTTCAATACCTCTTAAAAGTTTTCTCCTCCCACAAAAATTTCTAAAATCTCAAACTTAAGTGCATTTTCAATCTCAATTCAATTTGCACTAGTTCCTGGTGTTGTAATTAGGCTTCTCTACTGCAAATATATTGAGTGAAGAGGACATGTAGGAAAGCAGATGGAAAATGTTTGTGTTAAATAGGTTGATTTGTCATTAAATTACTTGATAGGATGTGACGTCCCTTGAATTTATGAGCTAACTCTCTTGCAATAGAGATGTGTATCCCAAACCAGATTTTCAGGGCACACTATCCAGTGCTCTTCATAATCTGGCCATAATTTACCATCCCTGCCACTCCCCCTATTATGTATAACCACACACAAACATATCCTATGATCTCTCATCCTTGCATGCCTACGCATGTTCTGTTCCCACTGCCTAGAATGCCCATTCTCTACATGGTGAACTCTAGGCTTTAATTTCTAAGATCCAGTTCAAATGCTGCCTTTTTTTGTGACGTCTTCATCTACTTACCATATGAAAATAGTCATCTCCTCCTCTATACACCCACAGCATTTGTACACATCTCCATTACCATATTTATGACATTGCATTATAATTATTTGTTTGTGTCTCTCTGCACTACCAAACTCTGTGCTCCTTGAGGTAAGGATGGCCCCCAACATTGAGGCCACTGCTGAGGCAATGGATGAACCAGACAGCAAATTTGTGTGACAATGGAGCTCTTACATCTTGTTTTAACTTTTAATAGCATGGGAAGTGTATAAAGTAGCTTGACATTACATGTGACACAAACACTAATTGTCAAAATAACTTTCTACAGTATAAATTTCTCACATAAGTGTTGTTTTGCCTTGTAATTTTAGGTTGGTTTTATTAAGTAATAGTATCAAGTATCAAATTGTCAATCATTAGAATTTAAATTATATACTGTGTAAATCATTACAATATAAAGTATTACATATTAAATATTAATTTGACAATTCAGTATCAACTTAGCAAAAGCTAATTTCCAAAGCCACTCAATGTTCAATAATAGTGGTTGAGGGTGGTTCTTCTTGTTTAGAAAAATTTCAGTCTCAGCCCTGGGCTCAAAAATCACAGTAAACCTTTAGTGCTGCTAACCTATCTAACTGCTGTGTGGGAGGGGATTCAGCATCTATTGCTTACAAAAATTCACAGCAATGATGATGGTTAAGTCTATGAGAGCAAAAGAAGTTCACTGTTGACATTACTAGTTCAATAACACATGACAGACTCAAGTATTTTCCATAAAATACCTGCAATCGATACTATAATAATAAGCTTTAAACATCGTGCATTTTCCCAAGTTCTGTACATTTGTCCAACTAAGCCTTTTTTTTGCTCCACATATATATCTCTATATGTGTAACAACTGTCAGTTGCACATCATAGCAGAGTCTACTTTAGGTCTTACTAAATGACTGAATTCTCAACTTCTTTGAAAACATCCTTGCCTGTAGTTGCTTCATACAGATTATTCATAGAGACTAATTCTTTACTCTTAAACTTGGTGTTGATGCTCTAATAAGTATCAATAACTGATCAGTAACTTCAAAAGCCAAGAAAAACAGCTGGGAATCGTTTGCCTTGTTCTTTAGTTGATATTAATATTGGCGCCAATGTCCTGGGCAACTGTTCTCATCTACAGGCTAATAGTGTAGACAAATGTTCTCAGGACACATTTCTTCTGCTGCTGCAATCAAATTCAATTTTAAGTCATCACTGGAAAGTGGCTTTCCCCCCTTTGCTAACCAATGAGCTCCTTGGAGACTTACTTTGGTTGCAGCCTCATTTTACTTTTTTAAAATTTGTAGATAAATTCTGCTGTGATGAGACACTCTGCTTTACATTTTCTTCTTTTTCTGATCACTTTTTTCCTATGATTTGGGAATATTGTGATGGGGATCTATGATAGGCATCTTGTAATGTCACATTTATTGTCTTCTTTTACCACAATTCTAGTGTCACTGCATAATAAACAATGCTTTGCCATCTAAATCAGTAACAAGATAATCCATACTTCACTTTGCCTCATGAGAACATTTTCACATTTTGATATGATAGGTTTGCACCAGTAATTTTTTTTAAAGAGTAAAGTAACACAGTATATTGATACATGTGGCACTTAAAATGTTGTTATCTGAAGTGCCCGAGCAGCAGTGAAAAGCCGTGAGTGCACCGTATACAGGCTCTCTTGAAACAACTCAAAGATGGTGGTCCTAAAGTAGCCACAAACAATAAGCAAATGGACAAGTGTGGCTGTGTTCCAACACAAATCTCTTTATGGGCACTGACGTGTGAATTTCATATACTTTTTACATGGCACAAAATATTAATCTTCTTTTGATTCCCCCCCCTAACTTTTTAGAAATGTGAAAACCATTTTAGCTCACAGGACTGACAAAAACAGGTGCAGACTGGATCTGGCCTGCTGGCTGCAGTTTCCAAACACTGCTCTAGAGTACCAACACCCATACAAGCGGCCTTTGGTCTTGCTAGACTATTTATTCAGTTTCTTCAGAAGAAAACCCTTTGAGGTAATGAAACCCTTTCAGAGGAAAACCCAGAGAGAGAGAGAAAGAGAGGAGGAGAGAGACTGTGTGTTTAGTTTTTTGCCCAGCAATAATGCCATACACAGTTCTGTATGCAGAGGTCAGGATGGGGGCGATTTTCTGTTTATTGGCCCCTCATTTAATTCTCTTTTCATCCTCATGTATTATTCTTACTTTCCAAAATAACTGCTACTGTGAGCCAGAGCACAGAATGTAAGAACAAAAGAAAAAAAATCAGAAACTATGGGGTAAACTGTAGTCATTAGAAAAGTATGGTCCCAACTAGAGAACAGTCTCAACTAGAACAGGAATTCAGTAGGTTTCAAGAAGAATAGATGTCAAAAATGTTGAGAAAATAAGTCAGAAGCTGAAAAATATACAAGATATAGTGATGGTGGCATAGGTTTGGTTTCTTCTATTGAGATAAAAAGAAAAGAAAGCAATTAGAAACTCCAAGGGAAAAAAATCTGTATAGAAAACGCATGATATAAATATAAAGCAAACTAAAATGTGGCACGAATATGAGTATTTGATAGAGAATATATTTGAATATTCATTCAGTGCCATTAGTTTTGGCTTTAGACTTATAGAAAAGGAAATGTAATCATAGTACACTGAGCAATGACCTCTATTTACAAATCTACTTCTTTAAACACTGTTTACTGTTTTTATCTTTTAAAAGGAGACATACAGACGAAACATGAGCAACTTGATTATAGTTATAATTATGTTATTAATGTTTACTAAGCAATAGTAAAATATATAGAATGGAAGAAGAAAATGGAGAGAAAGGTAGAGGGATCAAGGATGTCTACTTTCACTGCTTCAATATTGTGCTGAAGTATCTAGCCAGGGCAATTAGTCAGGAAAATTAAACAAAAAGCATCCAAATTGGAAAAGAAGTAAAACTGTCTCTCTCATTTTCAGATGACATAATCTCATATAGAAAATCCTAAGGAATCCACTAAAAACTTTTAAAAACGAATAAATGAGTTCAGCAAGGTTGAAGGATACAAGATCAATGTACAAAAATCAATTATATTTCTATACAGTCGCAATAAGCAAACTGAAAATGAAATTAAGAAAACAATTTCACTTATAATAGCATCAAAAGAATAAAATATGCATGAATAAATTTAACTGAAGATGTGCAACACTTGTACACTGAAAACTACAAAACACTGAAGAAAAAAATTAAAGACCTAAATAAATGGAAAGACATAAACATTCATACATCGGAAGACTTAATACTGTTAAGATGGCAGTACTCTCTAAACTGAACTACAAATTCGATGCAATACCTAACAAAATACTAGCTGGTTCTCTTGCAGAAATAGACAAATGACCCTAAAATTCATATGTAAATTCAAGGAACCCAGAACAGCCAAAACAATCTTGAAAAAGAATAGCAGATTTGGAAGACTAACACTTCCTGATTTTAAAACTTACTATCAAAGCTACAATAATTAAGACAGAGCAGTATAAGCATAAAGGTAGACATAAATCAATGAAATACAAATGAGGGTCCAGAAATGAACCCTCACATTTATGCCAATTACATATCATATATTTGATGAGACTTGTATTTAGAATATATAAAAATCGTACAACTCAATTAAAAAATAGGCAAAGGATCTGGAGAGACATTTCTCCAAAGATGTTAAGCTAATAAGTACATGAAAAGCAGCAACTAGAAACATCATTTGCCAGGAGAGAAATGCAAATCAAAACCACAATGAGATACCACTTCACGCCCACCAGGATGGCAATAACAATAATAAAACAAGTGCTGGCGTGAATGTAGAGAAATTGCAATCCTCATACGCTGCTAGCGGGAATGTGAAATAGCACAGCTGCTTTGGAAAACAGTCTGGCAGTTCCTCAAACAGTTAAATATAGTTATCATGTGACCCAGCAATTCCATCCCTAGGTATAAGCCTAAGAGATATGAAAACATATTTGCACACAAAAAATTGTGCACAAAAATTCGTAACAGCATTACTCACAACAGCCAAAATTGGAAACAACCAAAATTTCCATTAACTGATGAATGGATGAATAAATTGTGATGTAGCCATACAATGGAATATTAGTCATAAAAAGGAATGAAGTACTAAAACATACTACAATGTGGATGAACCTTGAAAACATCATGCTAAGTGAAAGAAGCCAGTCACAAAGGACCAGGGACTGACTGTAAAATCCCCTTTATCTAAAATGTCCAGTATAGGCAAATCTATAGAGACAGAAAGAATATTAGTGGTTACCTAGGGCTGAGGGGTAGGTTTCAGGATAAGGGCTTTTTGGGTGGTGATGAAAATGTTCTCCAATTTATTGTAGTGATGGTGGTGTAACTCTATAAATATTCTGAAGCCACTAAATATGTAATTTTAGTGGGTGAATTGTATATGAATTATATTTCAATAAAATTGTTAAAAAAAAAAAAGAAAAATTTCAATAAAATTGTTAAAAAAAAAAGAAAAAAAGAAAAATTCAGCACAAACACATTATGAGTAGCAACATTAATAAAGATACCCAGGGGATGACAGTATAATAAAAACTTTCAGCACCCAATATGACATGGGCAACCATTAATCAAACCAGACTGAGCTGCCAACAACTAGAGTTAGATTCTGGTTAAATATCACCCGAGTACAAACAGTGAAAAATGTTTGTTTCTAGAGAAGGAGGATGGAGTAGAAGGAATGAAGCAGGAGAATGTTGGTTTTCATCACAAGCCAGTCTATATTATTTCATTTTCTTTAACTATTACACTTTGCTACAAATTTTAAAATATTAAAATTTAAAGTCACATGACTTCATTTACATTATGTGGAAGATTTTCAGACAGTGATTTTCTGACATTTTTTAAATGTGTTTTTAACTGCCATTATCTAAAATTATTTGTAAGTAACAACATATAACTGCAATGGAGGCAACATACTCTAAATTAACTAGTCCTTGTTTAGTAAAGTTGGAAATGGACACCAAAAAGAAGTGTACCTAAGAAAGTCTTAATTTACAACTACTGATTTTCCAAACCCATAATTTAATAAGAGCCATTATTAACTTTAGAAATTCAACTTTTACTTCATTCTAACTTATTCACCGTAAGATTCTTCTAAATATCAGAACTTTTGGTTTGTTTTGGATTTGATACACAAAAATCCAAATGCCCTTTTTCCAAATTTCAAGTGAGGAATAGAGTGAAGAAATAAAATGGCGTCACTATTGTCAAACTAATGAGTTACTACAATCAAGTAGGTTCAGGCATGAAGAAACAATTCTGTTCTTGTTTTAACCAGCCTGGGGACTTAAATTTTCGAATTTTCCAGTTGTGTCAATGCTTGGATATACATCAAACCTCCAGAAAACCCCTCTGATTACCCCCCTGAATGGCTAAGGAAAGAATATATATGTATTCAGATCACCAGTCATCTAGAAGATCACCATCTCAGACCAATTCAGAGGCTAAAAATACAGGCTGATTCTTCTCAAGAATATACTTTTTACTATAAGAACTTTCAGTTTTTCTTTCTTCTTTGGAACACTGGGTATTGCCTAGAGTTTACGGTTTACAAACCCTAAGATTTTTAAATAAATCTTTATCATTTATTTCTAGCTCAAGCCTCCAGACCCTTTTTCACTTCATTTGACACAAGTTATCAGGAACTTTAGGGTCATGTTATGGATGCAAAGCCCAGCTCCATTAGTGATTAGAGGGTTACACAGCGGATGACAGACCCAGTTTCTAGAGCTCCAGTTCCAGCTTTCCCTGCTCTCTCTCAGCTTCCCACAGAGATAACAATAAAACTACTGCCTCAGCTGAATTCCTAACAAGAATCTGTACTTCCTTCAGGGCTTTTGATGATTACTAGAATCTATTTATTTTTTACAAGACAACTGTGAGGAAAGTTGAAAGTGCTCTGTCATGTCTTAGGAGAGAATGCAACATGCCCCAGAGGTAAGAACGCAACCTAGCTGTCACACATGTAGGAGTCTAAGGTCCACAAGACATTTTACTATGATAACACCGGCAGCAATATATAAACATGAATTATATAGACATGATATCTACTGATATCTGGCTGTAAGAGCGAAAAGTAAAGAAGTCATTTTAAACAGGTTAGATTTGGGGCTAGAGTGGAGACAGCTACATCCTCATCTAAAAGGGAGACTCCTATAAGGAAAAACAGCATGAAAATCTATGTATAGACTTGAAATAATTACAATAAGCTCATTTGTTATTTAAAATTTCTTACTGTCTCCAAATTTAACTGCACCTGGTTTTAATTTAATAATAGATAACCTTATCAAGATAAGTAAACATTTAAATAGATAAGAGGTAAAGATTATAAATAGATGACAGGATAGGAATATTATGTAGTGTGCTTGGTATACTGTGCTACTCCACCGCGGGAATAAACAGAACCAACTTAGGATCTCAATTACTCTTTCTCACATGGTCTCTCTCATTTTTGCTTCCTATGGCCAGAGGAAGTGGTGAAAAATCTCTGTAAAACATTTTGTAAACAGTTTCTGGGTCAGTGAATTCTCTAGTTATTCTGGTTATTTGATAGGAACTTGAACCTCTTTGAAGTTAATCAGTCTTTATGTCTTCCCCACTCATTAAGAAAAAGTAATTATAGAGCTACTGGACATACTATATTTAGTAAAGTAATATATAAAGTGAAAATTCTTTCATTCATGACGTGAATGCTACACACCTAAAAGAAATGACATAACTCACACAGCTCCTTAAATATGAGGCCTGCAGAATTAGTGAGAACCTCAATGAAGAGACTACGAGAAGTTCAGAAAACCCTGTGTGCTTGTCATATTCACACACTACGAAAAAAGCAATGATAGATCATTTAAAGAAATCACATAGCACACACTAGTGTTTATACCATCAGAAAAGAAGCTGAACAATTCTAACAATTTTAATTCAATCCTTTAATTCAACAACTATTTTAGAAATAATATTTTTCTTAAAATGTTCTCTATGTATAACAGAGTAGATACACACCTACTGAATACTAAGAAAGGGCATGTTTCTTGTAAATATAACAAATTCAATTCAGCATGCAAAGTTTTTCATTTGTTTGCTGACCTTTGATGGGGTGGCACCCTATTAAACTAGGAATATTTAGGTAAAAGGAATGTGAATAAACCTTACATGAGGGCAGGGACCTTTCTACACTGTTCATCGACCCATTCCCAGCATCTGGAACGGAGTCTCACACACAGTAGGCATGCAAAATGTGTTGACTTAGTGAACAGATTATACTTGTGTGTTCCTTCCTTTGGAGAACTAGGGAAAAGCAGATGCACTATAATAAAAGTGGGCAGGCCAGATCGGGTTTATGTGATTTTGGGAAACTTTGTGGAAATCATTGCTAAAAGCTGATTTAGTAGCAAATATTAGCAATGCTACTACTCATATGAGAAGATGATATATAAACATAAGTTCAATTCAGCAATTAATTACTGAGCCATTACGTTTCATTTTCACATTTTAGAAATCTGCTCAGATTTATTTCTGAGATCAGTCATCTCTTCCGCTCTGATTCCTTTCCTTCTGATCACTCCTCAGCCTACTGCAATCTATTATCTGCCCCCAACACTGCTCTGGCCAAGGTGACGAAGGCCCTCCAGCTGCCAAGCACAACTGACACTTGACATCTCAATGGCATTCAACATAAGTAACCTGTCCTACTCTCTCTGAGCTTCCGCAATACTCACTCTCCCATTCTGGCTGCAGCTTTGTCAGTTCTCTACCCGACTGACACATTCATGTGTGGGTCCCTTGGCCTTTGCCTCGGCCTCTTGTTTTGTTCTCTTCCTATATCCTCTATCTGATCAATGTTCACCTGCTGCAATGGCTTCAAATAATATGCCTAAGACTCCAAATATCTTTCTTCTCAGCTCCAGTCCCAAAGGCCTGCTGGATATCTCGATGCCACCTGAAATTCAACATAACCAGAATGAAAATGCTCTTCAATCTTCCACCCCCAAACTCTTCCCTCCACGTAGTCCCTGGTAGTGATGCCACCATTCGCCCAGCTGAGCACCTCAGAAAGGTGCCTATCTCTCATCCTCATGCAATCCTTCGCTCTGCTCATTCTACCTAGTTTTCTCTAGAACCATCCACTATTCTCCTTCTCCACTGGCATCACCGTCCTGGGAGTCACCCTGTTTTCTCCCCTGGATTACTGTCCTTACATCCACGCTTGCTCCCTTCCAATCCAAAGTGATCTTTTCAAAGTGAAAAATTTATCTTGTCACATCTTGTTTAAAACCATCCAATGGCTTCCCAGTGTTTTCAGGACAGACTTCAAAATCCTTAACAAGATCTACAGCGCCCTGGATGACACCATCTCCAGGTGTCCTCCAAACTTTTCTTGCACCACTCTCATAACCACCATCTCTTAATAGGTTTTTTTTTTTAATAGAATCAATAGTAAAGAATGACTCAGGAAGATCTTAAAATATGCCATATTCTGAAAAGCCTCAAAAACAAAATAAAACAAAACCCACAGACATTCCATATCAAATGACTTTTGTTTGTAATTTAAAGCCAGGCCTCATTATTCATTTATTGGAAGTAGTTTTGAAATATCTTTTGTTACTGTGTGGTTACAAACAATTTATCATATTAAATGATTCAAAGTGAAAAACTGCTTATTCTTGTCAGAGATTGAGATCACTAAATTTCTGTGAGGAATCAACAATCCTTTCAGCCAATGGCTCCCAGAATTTTCCAGATCAGTAAAAAAATTAAGAGGGGCCCAGCACCGGGGAGTCCAAATTTTTATTCTCCCAAGTGGAAATGTTAAAACAACACAAAAACCCACACAGATAAAAGAAAGAACACTTTAACAACAAAAATTGGAAGGCCATAAAATCAAAATAAAAGCTAACATTCTAACTTAATAATTTTAATTTTATGCCCTCATTTTTCTCATTTCATTAAAGACTTGTGAAAGCAATTTCCCAAACTGACACCACCAGTAGCTGGACTACATTTCGACAACCACTGTTCTAGATAAGAACTATTAAATTCATGGAGACTGTTAATTCTTCTTGTTCTAAAAACATCCTTTAAAATACTTTTGCTTGAAAAAAGTAAAGCAGTGAGAAAAAAGAAAATGTATCCCCTGACATCTGAAACTCCTCTGAGGTTTTCAACTAGACCTCAATATTATCACAAGTTGGTCTGACATTCACAGCCAGGCCATTTCTGCTCTCCTGTTGGATATAACCAATCTCACAGAATACCTACCTCAGTTAAGCTTACTCTGAGACTAGATAAAATTAGACAAGGCAAGGCCACTCATGATTCTGTCTAAACACAGACAAAACAGGGGTACTGTGCAACCCACAAAATATCAAACATCCCCTTCTCTTGATAAATGAATGACTGTTTCTTCTTTCCCCAATCATAGAATTGTGCCTTTAAAAATTTTTTTTTTTTTTTAAGAATTGTGCCATTTTCTAAAAGCATTCAACCTAGAGCAAACCCTCGATTCCTTAGACCTACCTCCAAATCGCACAACCAAAATCCTAATCATGACATGGGTTTTTCCTAATGCCCTTTATCAAGAGACCCCACAGTTAGCCATAGTGTGCACTCTCCCTCACGCAGAGCAATAATTGTTCAATTACAAGTGTGTTTCCTGGTGGATTTGGCTGAAGGGCACTGATTTGTATCAAAAAGTATTCCCTACCCACACTAAAGCAAACTAATTTTATTTGTCCTTATGCTCTTCCAATCCTTGTCTACATGTACATACTGTGCAGTTTTGTTATTAAAATCAACTGTGCAAACTATTTTGTATTGTATCAACTTGTAATGCATACTAATCCACCATTTTATTCTTAAAGCAGTTCTCCTTAGAGAAATAAAAGAATAGGAGAACGCACACCTTGCTCCCACAGTTGTCAATATTCTGCTTAAGCTATTCAAGATCATTCCGATCAAGTCTGAGATCAGAAACGGACAAGTTCCTCTTTTTCCGATCAGTTGGCAAAGACAAATGTAGTCTTGTTACTTGTAAAGAAGAGAATTATGAAAGAGCACCAGACTGGGCGTCAAGAGGCTTGAGTTTAGAAATGCTTCAGTAAACAAAAGTGTGACCGCTGGCTAGACATCTTCTCAGTCTACTCCCTCTTCTGTAAAATAAGGAGTCAGGCTGGTCCCTCACTACCTCTTGCAGTTATCAAGTCTGTGTTTCTGGGACTTCCTTGTGGGGAAAGAGCCACAGGACACGCGTTCACATGGGGAAAGAGCCATGGGACAGGCGTTCACATGACTCGGGGTGAAGGCCACAGCAACCACATGGGGCCTGTCTGGGCTGCTCCCACTGCTTTGCCTGGGGACGCCTCAGCGTTTCCCAGGGCCCTCGGATCCTTAGCTGCAACCTCAGCACCTCGACACCAGGCAGAGAATGCCAAAGTCATCAAGCAGTCGCTGGAGTTATGTACACCAGTCGAGTGGAACTTTTTCTCTCAACAGTTCCGGATGCACGAGGCTGGAACTGGTAGAACAAGAGTGATCCCCTAAATTTGGGGGTGTAAATCACAACCACGATTATGCAGAGATTAGGATTTCCTAAAAGGTTTTCTTGTTACTGATGTACTGAGTCAGTCCGGGGTGGGGTTCACCCACACTCCTGCGCAGGTAACCACAGACCCGGAGCAGGTGTTCCCCACTCCACGCCGACCCCCGCCCGCCATGCCTGCACCTGTGCCCTCCCTCCCCCCGTCCCCGGCGCGCCCCTCTCAGCGCCCTCGGATCGAGCTCACCCACCGGCGGCACGTGCTGCGCAGTGGCACAGGAGACCGCCACGGTCAGGAGGACGAAGTTTAAGAGACTCCGGCCCAGCATCGTTCCAGCCGCCAACGCCGCAGCAAGTCGCTTGCAGGGACCACGAGAGGAGCCTCCTGAGCTCAGAGCAGACCGCGCCCCCCGCCACCGCGTGACCGGCGACCAGGACCGCACCATGCGAGGTGGGGATGTGAGCAGAGCGTGGAGGAGACGGGGCGAGAAGGTGAGGGCAGGGCTTTTCTGTGTCGCGGAAAGGGAACAAGGAGCCTTCCCGGATGGAGGCGAGGTCTGCAGGAGGAACCTGCAGGATGGGAGTCAGCGCTCGCGTTAGGACCGTGCTGTTGGACAGATACCCCCCTCCCCGCCGGCAATGGTTGGGCCGAGCCAAAGTCCCGCCCTCGCGGGTGCCGTGGAGGAACTTCTCTCCCCGGTCTTGCCCTGCCGAACTTTGCACAACCCTGCGCAGCCCCCGGAATCCTGAAGGTGGGGGCCTCCTCACGTTCCGGCCGCCGCTGACACGAAGGCGGGAGATCCCGCTCCTCTCCGGGCCTAGTGCCTTCTGTGCAGCGTCACCAGACCGCCCAGGACGGTCTGCGCTCAAGCCACTCGGTGCCGAATGTCCACGAAACGGACCCAACTTAAGAGTCTCACAACGCGCGCCCAAAACGCGACCCCTACCCATCTTAGTCCTCCGAGGATACCATGCCAGAAGTGGGTGAGGTTATTAGTGTCAGGGCCAAGAGGGGGGATAACCTAACCCCCACGACTACCCCAGGCCGAGAATTACCCACTTAGGCTTTCACTGCAGAGCTGACAAATCACAGAATTGAGGCTTCGGTTACTTACGCTTAGACACAGGTGGAATGACCAGGCAGAACTGCCACCCTTCCTCACTGTGTTTTCACCTACTGAAGGGCTTTAGGTTATCAGAGTTGAGCAAACCCTGGGAGAAGGGTAGCTTCAGCTGCAAAACAAGTACATTTACAGATGCATTTGCTTGACATTCGTGCCTTCTATGGAAGCTCTCGCTGGTAGGATGAGTTATTTTAAAGTCCAGCAGGAAATCATACTCTCTGGGTTCCATTGTCTGATTGAGTCTCTTTGACATTCCAAATGTTTTTGTAAAACCGTGAATACTGGCACCAACATTTAATATATTTATTTTTTCGTGTGTGTGTGTGTGTGTGTGTGAAATTGCAATTTTACTCATTTATATTGATTGCTTAGAAAAATAATCTTGGAGATTAGGAAATGAGAATTTGATGTTTAGGGGTTTCTTTTCTAAACTTTTTTTTTGGTAGATGACAGCATTCCTTTTTGAGGAGGAGGAAGTTTGACTTTTGAAACATGTCATATGATTAAAGTGGTTCCTACTTAAACAGTAAGCAAGCAGATCATAGAAATATTCATTATTTCAAAATATATTTACTGTCGGCCTACTATGTGTCAAGCATTTCTCCAGACACTGAGGATAAGCAGAGATAAAAAAAGACAGCATTCTTCCCTCAGGAGATTTACAGTCTAGATGAGAAATGGACAGCAAACATCATTCATAAAATTCATATAAGATGTTAGAAGGCAGTAGATGTTATAGAGAAAAAGCAGAGTAAGGGAGATCAAGAGTGGGAGAGTCACCATGTTAAATATGACGGATAGGATAGGCATTGTTGAGAAAGTGACCTTTGAGCAGAGGTCTGAAGGAGGTGAAGGAGGTAATCTTGTGGATGCCTAAGGAAGAGTTTTCCAGACAGGGAGCAGCTGGTGCAAAGGCTTAACTGTGAGAACATGCCTGGCATGTTAGGCTAAAGCAAGGAAGTCAATGTGGGTGGAGCAGAAGGAAGAGGAGAAAAGAAGTAGATGAAATCGAAGAGGTAAGATGGGGAGGGCAGATTATATTGGCCATTGGAGCCATTATAAAGAACTGGCTTCATTCAGGGCAAATATGTAATGTGTAAATAGGTCAAATTATCTTGGACCTTAAAATAACTGTCAGAGTAGAGGATTCCCATCTTTTAGTACATAAAATAGCTATTTGATTTGAAGGTCATTTACCTCAAATACTACTGAGGGCACTTTAAACATGTCACTACACATTTTTTCCTCTATGAAAGGGTATTAAGTGGTAGCCAGGTTGTTGTGGCAAACTCAGATCCTTTATGCAGAAAACTTGTGTCAATTGGCATAATATTCTTAGGCACAATTTTCTTATAATTTTGCATTTAACTTTCAAAGGTCTTTTATATACTGTTGATTCTATTTTCAGGCAAATTAAACGTTTAAATATACTACCCTAAAATTATACCATTATATGCATTTTTTTCTTAAACATGCCTTTTTTAAAAACTACTCCATTTTTTAATACTAGAAATGTACAGAAAGCCAAGGTAAGACATGTGGCCATAGGAAATTTTGCCATGGTTTGCGGCATAACTGACATGTTAATGGAAAATGGTATTTAAATGTACAAACGAATGACTGTGTTGGCGGGAAGGGTGGTTCAAATACTACCTCCACAGCAAACATCAAGTATAAGACTTGGATAACCTGTTTATAAGAGTCAGCATTAGTAATCAAATTGTTTATCAGAATAGCTGAAGTTCTTGGCAAGCTGTGGACCTTTTCTAATCTACCTAACATTCCTAGGTTCCTGAGGTGGAGACTTGATTTAAAATCATTGCAATCAAATCACCCCACCCTAAATGAAATCTACCACACATAACACCACATTATCCAGAACAGGTATGACTTGATTTATAAAACCGGATATTCAAAAATTTGTTCAAGAAGATCAAGAAATACAGAGATGGTATTTCAGTTCTAAAAACAAACATTTACAAGAGTATTTGCCAATGAGTTGTTTAATTTTAAAAAAGCCTTAGTATTTCTAAAATATAATCTGAGTTTCAGAAATAGATTTTTGCCCATCTTTTTAGGAGAATAAAAGTTGTAAAAAATGGAAAATCAGAGGTCACACAAAATTGTTACATGATTCTCTTTCTCCAGTAGATTTATCACACTAAGAGTACGTGCTTTATATTTTACCCTTCTGTAGAAAAATATGTTAAATCATTACCTTCAGCTCAAGGCATTACACTACACACCTACAAATTTAGTGCTCACATTTAATCCAATTATCTCCGCATCTTATGTGGAAATAAAATAATTATTTTAATTATCTTTCCCTTTTAACTTATCTTTCTGTTTCTTTGTGGAACATTTTTGATGTCTTAATTGAATCTCTGACATATTAGAGTTTGAAGAACCATTTATCCCATTTCCACTGTCTTTGATAAGGCATATGGTTCTGACGTGGAAATTACTTGTCAACTGAGCTCAAATCCAATAATCTCTAAATCTTTTTGTTGTTCTGACTTCATATTTCTGCATTGTTTCACTTTGCATAAACCATTATAGTTACCTATATAATGCTCCAACCAGTTGCTTCTCATATAAGTTTGTGGTAAGTTCATGTATTCTCTGAATAAATTTTGAGCACTTACGCTAGGTGCTGGGCAACTAGTCAACAACTAATCCCTGCCCTCTTGGGGCTTTCAGTCTCATGGTAGAGAATAATGAAGATGGAGGAGAAACTGTAAATCAAATGAATATCTTGAAAACATTCAATACACCTAACTAATTATGCTATATGCTAACCTCTGGTTTAATATTGTGGGTGTTTCACCAACCTCAATTCCACTCCATTATGTGATTTGGATGAGCCATATCCTTATCCTTAGTCTTACCTCTGGAGGTGGGCCCTGGTTGGCCTGACATTTAAGGTTACCCTAGCCCTCTTGCCCCAGTGCTTAACTTCAGTCTTAGTCATTTGGACTCTTGAATCCAATATGCCATGGTTTGAAGCTCAGGGCTTTTGCTGTATGCTTGAGGCACTTGTCTTTTCTCTTCTTGCAGGAAAGAGTAAGCTAGTAGTCCCCATTACTGCTCGCATGCATGCTGTAAACTTGAAGGGATCCACCTAAGGATGAATAGATACTGTGGACAGCACAGAGGAGAGAGATGGAAAGAAACTGGGTCATTTGGACATTGTTAAGCTGCTAGATCAACCGATCGCAGATTCTGTCGAAAAACCAAACTCTTCATTAACGTGAGCCACTACTCTTTACTATTTTCACTAGGTCATGTTGGTTTGCCTGCAAGTTGATTTATTGTACCTGAGAGCATCTTAACAGACGTACACACTAAAATAGGTATTTCTACCTTATCAAGACCAGAGTGGGATTTATTGTAAAGCTATAACACTTAAGTTTTAAGACCTTCCTTGCTTGTACCTCTTCCAAGCTTTCTACCTAATTTTATACTTGTAATTCTTTTCCTTAAAAAGGACCATCCAAATTGTATGAGCTGCAGGCCTCACAAAACCTGGATCTACCATCAGCTATTTTGGGTAGAAAACTTCCACCTTTCTCTCCAATCCCCTCAATTCATGTCTCTTTAGGGGAGGAGTGACTTACCTAATTAGTAAATAGCCGGAAGGGTTACGGCACATGTGTGGCCTTGCCTCTCTGGCTCTCTCATTCAGACCTGCCTGCCCACAGTAGTAAGCTCACTGCCGCAAGCCCTAGATGACAAAAGTGGCAGGGGAAGTAGTTGCCGCCTTTGACCACATCTTCCCAAATTGGCACCTCTCCAATAAATTTTTTAAATGCTATGTTAACATGATGGCTGCAAAGATTCTGAAGAAAGCATCACAAAAGGCTGACTCTGGGAGATGTGGAAAGAAGGTAGTCAAGGAATGGTGCCTTCTGTGAGTATTTGCATCTGCTGCCCTCCAGCCTTACCCTGCCCTCAGTTTATTCCCCTTCATGGTAGAAACTGGCTGTGCCCTTGGGAAGCAGTTTGCATTTGTCAAGTGACTGTATGAATTCATCCCAGAGGAGAAAGAGTTGGGACCCACATCTGGACCTCAGGTCCAAGCTGTTTCCTCTGTTCCATCTTAATCAGCAATCAAGCTGATATTGATACCCATCTGATGACTGTATATATTTCTCAATTGTTTCTCAACTTGGAATGATAAGGAGAAGAATTATCATTCTGAAATGACAACAGACGTTAGCAATAGCAATTATAGTAATAATGTATGTATGAAAAGTACTAAATGACCAACTAAAAGTACCAAGCCGATCACTAGATGTTTATGAAAGATACACATGCCATAAAATACGAATTCCTGCTCTCAAGGAGTTTACAACTGGGAAAGAAAATAGCACTAATAGATATATATCAACTTTTAAAGCTGACCACAATTCACACATACTAGGTTGAACCATATGAAATTGCCATTTTTCTAGGTTAAAAAGTAGTTGACTCTCGGCACTCAATAGCCAACCTAATGTGACCAACATCCAACACAGTCACAGTTATTTGACTTGACTTGGAAGCTGGTGCCACCACACTGTAGATCTCTGTAGACTTCTGGTGGCTCCTGCTTCCCCTCACACTTTGAAGATTTTTCACACCTGGCTCATTATCACTGTTTCTGACATGAGTACTGTCAGCATTCTTGGTGATTGAAATATCCACAAAGACAGTCCTTCCAATATTCCCGTTTCTCGACCTCTTGCAATGTTCTTGGCCTCTGTTTTACCTCTGATACCCAATTCCATGATCGTATCTTACACATCGCATCTTACTTCATTTAGCTTTGGAATACCACCCTTTTTTGATTCTCCTCTTTGTCACTGGCCACCTCTTGAATAGCCTCTGTTGGTTTTTCCTCGTTAGCTGACCTCTCTCTGTAGGTGTGTCCCAGGGCTTAGTCTTCAGATGTCCTTTTTTTTCCCTTTACCTATGCTCACCCCTTATATGATGTTATCCAATCTCATGACTTTAATACCTTTTCTATATTGATGACTCTTAAAGTTATGTCACTAGCTCAGACCTGTCCCTTGAACTCAGACTCTCATGTCTAGCTGTCTTCTCAACGTCATCTACTTTGGATAGCAAATAGGCATCTTAAATTTAGCATGACTAAAAATGAACTCTTTTCTTTCTGTTCCAATCCACACTGTCTCTTTCTCAGTCGTCCCTATCTCAGTAAATGGCAGTTCTATTTTCTAGTTTGCTTACGCCACAGATCTTAGTTACCTTTGACTCTTCTCTTGCTTACCACACACCCAGCACACCGATAATTCCTATCGGCTCTACCTTCAAAATATATTGTTTGCAGAATCCAATCACTTCCCACCACTTCTACCTCTGCCTTGTTCTAAGTTACTCTCATCTGGATTGTTGCAATAACCTTGTAATTGGTATCCCTGTTTTGCCCATCACCCATCTAAGCTTCACATAAATCAGGTTAGTCCTCTCCTGAAAATCCTCCAGTGACTTCCCACCTTATTCAGAATGAAGACAATGTTCTTACTACAGCCTATAAGGCCACTTATGATCTGGCTAGCTTCCTGCTACTCTCTGATCTCATATCCTACCAGCTTCACCTTTTCTCATGGTGCTTCAGCCACAGTGGTCTTCCACACTGGACTTCAAACAAGGCAAGAATGTCCCATCTGAGGAACTTTGTATTTCCTGCTCCCTCTCCCTGGAATGTTCTTTCCTAGATATCTATATGGCTTACAAAAATGCTCAAATAGCCCCCTATTAGGCAGGCCTTCCTACATCATCGTATAAAGTCTACGTCTCCACAGGTACTCCTGTCCTCCTTTTCCCACTTGACCTGACTTTAAACATTAGCATCATCTGGTTTAATACATATTTACTTTATTTGTTTAGCATCTGTCTCCTGACCAGAATGTAAGCTCCATGAGAGCAGGGATTTTTTGTTGTTGTTTACTGCTTATTCTCAGCACCTAAAACAATGTCTGGCACATAATAGTACTCATTAACAAATAGGTATTTGTTGAATAAGTAAAATAACAAAAGGAACTGCATTAACATCATATACCAAATTGTGTTTAAAATAATATAAGGTATTACCAAATTGCAAATGGATTGTTTCCAAAGGTTTTTAAGTCTGATGTTTGGAAATCAATATGCTTTTTTTCATATGAATATAAAGTAGGTGCTGTTATAATCCCCATCTTATGGTTGAGAAATTTGAGGCCTAGGTTAAGTGACTGTACTTAGGTTTCTGATTCCAAGGCATATAACCAGGGCACTAAATTCCCAGGCCAGATCACAGCACCTTCTGTGAGTTATATAGTTCTGATTTAAAGTATTCTACAAAAAGGAAGAACTACAATGTAAGACACCTATCTTATACATGAACAGCTGTATTTAGAGTCTAGACTGACCTCCTCGGTTTCTAGATTGTTCACTCAACTACACCTCTTCCTTGATAGGTCTTTCTGCTTTCATCGTCCTATCTGCTTTCTTCCTATACATCAGCGTCCCTATTTTCCTGCCCCTCTCTAGCTTAGATTCCATGATCCATCATTTCAAACAGACATTTGCCAATATATGACATCTTGCTTTTTGTCCTTTCATTGCCCACGCTGTAAAACCCCAACCCTCGATGAACACAACTCTGCATATCTTCTACATACCTGTACCTTGGCTGCTGAGTTCTGCTCTACACATTAGATATCATGATAAATTCAAAACAAAGAAGTCTACTGGGCTCTCAGTACTATGTAGCAAATCTGTGATTCTCATGCACTTTATCTCTCCCTTAACTCTTTTAAACCCTCTTCTCAAAACTTTTTTTCTTTTAAGAGTTTATTGGGGAAGGAACAGGACTTTATTGGGGTACAGTGTGTACTTCCAGTACTTTTTTCCAAGTCAAGTTGTTGTCCTTTCAATCTTAGTTGTGGAGGGTGCCGTTCAGCTTCAAGTTGTTGTCCTTTCAATCTTAGTTGTGGAGGGTGCCGTTCAACTTCAAGTTGTTGTCCTTTCAGTCTTAGTTGTGGAGGGTGCAGCTCAGTTCCAGTTCCAGTTGCTGTTGCTAGTTGCAGGGGCCACAGCCCACCATCCCTTGTGGGAGTCGAACCGGCAACCGTGTGGTTGAGAGGACGCGCTCCAACCAACTGAGCCATCTGGCCACCCCGGAGCTGAGCGGCAGCCCACTGACTTCATTCTAGTTGCGGAGGGCGCAGCTCACTGGCCCATGTCAGGATCGAACCAACAGCCTCGTTTCCCAGAGCTCGCTCTCTAACCAACTGAGCCACCCGTCCGCCCCTCTTCTCAAAACTTTGATCATCTACTATTTCTTCCATTATTTTCAGATTACCTTTTCTTCTTCATGGAGAAAATATAAATTTCGGAAGAGAACTACCTCAGTTCTCTGCAACCAAATCTACATATGGGTCTATACCTATGCCCATTCTTTGTACTTCTTTCCTGCTACATTGGAGAGCTTGTCCCTCCTATTTAAGTCCAGTCTATCCACTTGTCTTTTGGGTTTTCACCTCTACTTCCTATTCAGCAATACCATGTTATAAATTATGCCTTCTCTCTCTTGCATCTTCAACCTCTTCTTCTCTATTGGCTTCTTGACCCTAGCATTTAAGCATACTCATGTCTCTTCTACGTTAAGGAAAAAAATATTCTCTCCTGGATCCTGTTGTTAACTTCGCTCTCTGTAACCCAAGTCCTCAACAGAGCAGTATACTGGAAATTCCCAAACACAAATCCATGGACTGGTATCAGATTACCAGGAGATGTTTATGCATTTGTGGCAAAATAAGAAACAAATAAGTTAATATTGTTCATGTCTACCCATTTAGCAAGTTCAAGATATACATGTCAGATTAAGGTTACCAGTCGTCTTTTTCTGAGGATTGTCTTTTATTTTGATGTTATAGACTTCGAACATTTTTTTTTGAAATTTAATGCTTTTTATAAAATTATGGTGTTGGTAAAATTTTTTTAAATATGTCTGCTTGGCAAAACAAAAACTTGCTAATCCTGTCTAAACAATACAAAATTTTTTTGCATTTATTACTGTTCCTTTAAATTAAAAAGTGTGGAACCCACTTTGTTATATCTATTTCCTTATCTCTCAGTCACCCACCAATGCTTTCTAACCTGGCTATCAAACCAGAAATGCTCTCACTGAGGTACCCGATGAGCTCTGCAATGCAAAAGACAATTTGATTTCACTGCGTTTTTCAGTGTGTTAGATAAAACTGACCACTCCCTTTTCCTTAAAAAGCTCCCCTTTTATGACATCCATTACATTACATTCTACTGGTTTTCTGAATCCTTCCTTGACTTCCTTTCCTCAGTCTTTTGCCAGCTCCTTCTGTACTAAACTGTATTACTGTGGAAATCCTAGGATTCTGTCCTATGTACTTGTGTTAATCTATGCTGTCTCCATGGTGATCTCATTCCCTCCTGTAGCCTCTATGTCCAGATTGTGTATCTGACATGTCCACATGGTATTTCGTAGGCACTTCATGACAAGCCAGAAACTAAGCTCATCAGATTTACCTTCTCGCTCCAGATCTGCTCTTCCTCCCTCTCAATAATTCTTATGCTCAAGCCGGAAATGTAGGAGTTGCTCTCATTTCTCTCTTTCCTTAGCTCTTACATATAATCTCAATCATGAAGATAGTTAATTATGTTTTAAACCATCCTGAAATCTGTCATCCTCTCTCTACTCTCGCTGCCAATGCCCAGGTTCAGGCTATCGTAATTTCTTGCTTCCAACACTTCAATTTCTTCCTACCTGGACTCATAGTTTTCTCTCTCGCCCTTCTCCAAAACATCCCGTAAACTGAAATCAGAATGGTCTTTTAGAAATGAAAATCGAATACTCTCACTTCCTTGCTTAATAGCTCTCAGTGATTTCCCATTACCTTTGAGTCAAGTCCAGAATTCTCAACATGGCTCAGAAGGCTCTGCTCGGAAGCTGAATTGCTTCTGAGCTTTTGTTGCTCATTACTACCCCCCAGTCATTCCCTTTCAGCCAAAGAAATTCTTCCAAAACACCATGATCTGTCCTGCCTCAGTGTTCCTGCTAACCGGGTTCCTTTGCGTGGAAGATTCTCTCCTATGCATACCTTCGCACATACATCTCCTACGCATCAGCTTATGTCCTCCCTGACCTACATCTTTCCAAAGGTTAGTCACCGTATTAGTCATTTCTCAGCTATCCTGTACTTTTCCTTGTGAGTTCTTTGCACACTTAAAATTATTTATTGTTTGTTTGAAGTATGCCTTCCTTAATAATCTGTAAACTCTTATCAAGACAGGGACCATGTCTATGTTGTTTATTACTATATCTGCAATATCTAGCACAATGCCTGACATGCACTGGTGTATAACACATATACAATGATTAATTGACTGATTACTTATAGAACTCAGGATCCTACCCTCGAAATAACAAGGGTATTTTGAGGCAAAATGTACCCAAGTTCTAACTGAGGTTCTACAAGGCTGTCTCCCTTCTCTCCTCTTTCCTCAACCATACTTCTTTCATTCTCTCTCTCTCTCTCTCTCTCTCTCTCTCTCTCTCTCTCTCTCTCTCTCTCTCTCTTGCTCTTTCCGTACACACAAATAGTATTCAGTCTCCAGCCTTTCTATAGAAAGGCCTTTCTCACAAAGGCCAATTTGTGATGGGCATTAAAGAAGTGTGAGTTCTGGAAGAAGGACTAGTCGAGGATGGCTGAGGGGTGACCTAGGGTGAAACACCTTGGGGATCAGGCTTTTATCTCTGAGTATCTCTGAGATAAGCTTTCCCTCTATTCTCCAGGCTCGAAAGTAAAGTTTCAGGGATTTTCTTTTTTTAGTAAGGATGTAGGAAGCAGAGATTTGTCTACTGTTTGGGTCTCTTCAAAGAACTAAATTATGGCTTTGTTTAATCCTGTAAACATTTTTTTGTTTCTTATTTCAGTATTTTCTACTATTTCTTCCTTTCTACTTCTTTTGGATTTATTTCAGTTTTTCCCCCACTTTGTAAGTTGCAGGCTTAGCTCATTAATTTGGAAAATTTTTATTTTCTATTATAAGCATAAAGACCATACATTTAGTTTAAATCTTGAAATTAATTAAATTTATAATTTCTAATTTTGCTACCTCCCTAATGTTTTGATATGTAACATTTTCATGATAATTTGGATGCTTTTATAATTTTCATTTGATTTCTTCTTTGACCTATGAGTTTTTTAAAATGTATGTTTAAAAAATTTTCCAAATGTGGAGAATTTTAAATTTATCTTTTAAAAACACTCCATGTGTGCTTGAACTTTCTTCCTTAGCTCTGTGTGAATTTCTATAATATAAATTCCAAGAGGGAGTAGTTTTGCATGTTTGATGGTTTTCTCTATATGATATATATTTCTTTTATGGTTAGTATATTGGAGAATGGTAGAGAAATTAGTGCTCTTCCATAAATTCCAAAGGAGGCAGCTCTATGTGAATGATAGGAATCACTTGCAAAATATCAGTTAACTTTGTAAGTTATCGTTTGTTATGGTTTCTCAATAATTCATTGCATTTTGAGGAATATATGGTCTCTTTTTGTTCCTGTTTTTATTTTTGGAGGCTAACTATGGCTAAGGGTGGAGTCAATTTTTGTGTGAAATGTTCTTTATATATTCTTTAGGTCACACTTTATGATTATACTGTTCAGTTCTCTGAGTGTTGTCTGCTTGATTTATTAATTATTGAGAGAGGTAAGCTACATACCTACAGTGATGGTAGATTTGCCAGTTTTTCCTTGTAGTTCTCAGTGTTTGAGGTTGTTATTAGATGCATGCAAGTTTAGAACTGTTTTATCTTCATAGTGAAATCACTCTCTCTTTTTTTTTTTTTAAATTTATTTTTAAAATTTATTGGGGTGACAACTGTTAGTAAAATTACATAGATTTCAGGTGTACAATTCTGCATTACATCATCTATAAATCCCATTGTGTGTTCACCACCCAGAGTCAGTTCTCCTTCTATCACCATATATTTGATCCCCCTTACCCTCATCTCCCACCCCCCACCTCCCTTACCCTCTGGAAATCACTCTTTGACCATTATATATTAACCTGGTTTATGTCTATAATTCCTCTTGTTTTGAATTTGTAACTAACACAGCTATAATGTTTTTTAGTTAGCATATTTTTTTTACATATACTGACTTTCTGAATTCTTATGTTTCTTTAAACGATTTTTGCTCAGTATTTAAAAATCCAATTAAAACTTTTGGAGCAGTTGGCTCATTTATGTTCATTGTGATGGCTAACATTTTCACATTTATTTCTGCCATTATATTATGTGCTTTCCCCTTTTTTCTCTGTTTTGCCTTCTTTTGAGTTAATGTCTTTTTCTGCTTGTTGGATCATATATGCTCTTTGTCTTCTTTTAGTGGTTACCCTAAGTATTTTAATTTGCCTATTTAAGAGAGTCTAAAGTCAGTCAACATTTTTTCCTCCTCTTAAACAAACCAACGACCTTGTAATAATGTAAGTCCAACCCCCCAGTTAAATGCTATTATCCAATATTTTAGTTTTAACATCCCTTTTACAAATTAAACATTATTGTTGCTCTTTTATATACAGTCAGTTTGCCAATTATCTTCGATACTTTTGCTTAACATTTCTTCTGGCATCTCTGTCCTTCCCTCTGGAATCATTTTCCTGCTGCCTAGACTTTATCTGTTTTAATTTCTTTTAAGAATGATCTATTGTGATACATTTTCTCAATTATTTCCTGTTGACAATGTCTTTATTTTGTTCTAGTGCTTTTTTGTCTTTTTCTTGAAAGATAGTTTCATAGAGTGTAGCATTCTAGGATGACAATTATTTTCTCTCAGCTCATGGACGATACTCTTCTGTTGTCGTTGGCTTCATAACTGCTCGTGAGAAGCCAGCAATCAGCTGAATTACTATACTTTTGTGAGTGATGACTCTTTTCTTTTTGGCTGCTTTTAAGATGAAACTTTTTTGTATGTAGCTCTGCAGTTCCACCATAATGTGTTTAACTTTGTGTTTTTATTTATCATTCTTGGGATTCACTGGGATGTCTGAAAAGTTCTCAGTTGTTACCTCTATTACCTTTGTCCCATTTTTTCTATTATCTACATCTATTATCTCTTTCTATTTCAACTGGGCACATATTAGACATTCTCATTACATTCTCTGTGTCTCCTAATCCTTATTTTATCATATATTCCATCTCCTTGTCTCTGTAAGCTATATTTGATTTCATTAATTCAGATATCTACTAATTCATTAATTCCCTCTTTGGCTGTGTTAATCTGATGTTTAATCCATCCACTGAATTTTTAATTATTTTTTTCATTCAAATCTGCTTAGTCTTTTTATAATTTCATATTTCCTGCTTACATTCTGTCTTGTATTATTTCTTTCAACATATTAAATGTAATTATTTAATATTCTACATTTTTTATTTTATTGTATTTATTTACTTTTTTTGGTTCTCCTAAATGGTGCCTTGTTTCTCTGTGAATTTTTAATTTTGATTGTGAGCTTATTTTCTTTGACATATTTTTGGGTAGGATTTAAGGTCAGAAAGCCAGAACCAATTGAGACAACTTTAAACTGAATTCTCTCCTTGAGATTTATTTTCTTTTTAAATCAGAGGTAGTGTGATTTGGGGGTCACAAACCCACTTGTGGTTACATCTCAGATTTTTTCCCCTTCCTTTCCACTCAGTGCCAAGCATAAGACAAAATATTGCTTTATTACCCCATTCTGTAATAAAATTTCTCATGCACAGTTACCCTGAATGTAGTCATACATTTCCTCCTGGGTGAGTCCAGGCTCCTACCTCCAGTATCTTGGGCATTTGTCAAAGCGAAAGCTGAAAGTCTGCAGGATTTGGCAGAAACTTTCAGGTGAGAGCTACCTTTGGTACTCATTTGTCTCTGAGGATTCCTGTTTTCTCTTTGTTTGATATCTGCAGATTCTTTACTTTCATGTACATGAGTGGTGTTTAAAAATATTTTATCTAGTATATTAGTTGTTTAAATAAGGAGTGCCATTCATGGTATCTTATCTGCTTGCTGTACCTGCTTTTGTAAAATAAAGGTGACTCTCCCCCACTCCTCCTGGGTTTGATGTGAGTGAGAGGAGAATTCTCAGGAAAGAAGAAAAGAGAAGTCAGTACATTTAGTACTGATTAGTTTGGGACTCTGTGTAGCTAAATGGTAGGTCTGTCAGCACCATCCCTCCAACTCCTACATATGTATGAGTTGCAGTAAAGGGGGTAGGTAAGAAGAAAGAGTAGTAAATGTGTCCCCAGACATATACAATGACTTTTCATCTTTCACTTATTATTTACACCATATGGCAAATTGATCAACAATTTTCTAATATTAAAGAGAAAACTGAGGGTCCTGATTACAGTTGGAACACGGCAAAACGTGGAATTTCTTAGAAGTAATATGTTTGTTATATACCATGTTTCCCTGAAAATAAGACCTAGCCAGACAATCAGCTCTAATGCGTATTTTGGAGCAAAAATTTATATAAGACCTGGTATTATATTATAAAACCAGGTCTTATATTTTACTATAAGACCGGGTCTTATATTAATTTTTGCTCCAAAAGACGCGTTAGAGCTGATTGGCTGGCTAGGTTTTATTTTCAGGGAAACACGGTAGGAAAATATTAACATTGGATTGAAAAATGATACTTTATATTCTATGAACTCAATCACTATTAAATTATATAATGCATTAAAAAGAAAATAATTTATTAGGTTTAGAAATAAAACCCTATCTGCAAGAAAATTAAATCTGTTATAACAGAGGACTTAAAACTGATAAAGTACATTTCAAAACTTTTTAAAATGAAAAGTGCACTGGGTAAGGGTTTGAACAGAAAAATCCAAAAGGGTCATTCAGAGTTAGAGGAGAGGATTTCTAACCTAGGAAGAAGGTGTAGCAAGAGCAAAATGTATAACTTAGCTGGTCAGTAGTTAAGGTGGAGTAAAAAATTAGGTGAGTTGATAGGACAGAATTTTTAAGGCAGCTAAATGTAAGGTCAAAGCGTGAATGCTGCAGTCAGTGAAACCGAGGATGGGAGACTCAATGAAGAGAAAGACTATGAACCAGGTTTCAGGTGCGTCCAGGACACTGATGAAGAACAATGCAGAATTGTAATGATAATGGATGTGGACGGTATGTGCTTCAAGGACGAAGTTAATGGGTAGGGACAATGAGGAGTTTCAAAACTGGTACTTGGGGCCATGGTATATGATTCTCCAACTCTGGTGCATTGAAATGAGAGCGGAATTCAGCTTGGGATAAATCAGGAAGGGCATTTTCATGGCAGAATCAAGAGGAAATTTATTGGAAATTTTTGTTAACCCTTCAGCTAAGTCTTTGCCTATTTCTCTACGTTGTGAAAGAACACACAGGGGTGGAATGTAGTTATGGCAGTCAAAGGAATATGGATAAAGAAAAGTTGGTAATCATGGGTGCAGAGTGGGAAGAGGTTAAAGAGGCAGTGATGGGATATACAGAAGGCCTCCTAGAGAGGATTTTTGGGCTAAAAATGAAGAATAAGGAAACACGCAAGAAGGTTCTGTTTCTGTAGGCAATTGGGGAAATTATTTTCCTAAACAACAATAGAAAGGGATACATTCAATCAATTCCTGCTGCTGTGCTTTAAAGCTGATGTAAACTAGGATTTATGGGCTAAGGAACTGTAGGACACCTAGGTTGGTCTGAGGCCTGCTGGTGATTTCCAAACAAGTCACCACACTTTAGAAAGCCATTTTACATACACAGGGAGCATCAGACTGAATGAGTGCTGGTGGTTGACTAAATAGTATCTTTGACTTCCCTGAACCTAGGTATAGCCCTGGTTTTCGTTCTGTTTTTGTTTTTGTTTTTCTAGTATCAATAAAAAAGATAAAAGAAAAAAAAAAATGCTGCCTTGGGAGAATATATTTAGCAACAAGATAAGAAAATAGGGATTAATAATGATACAGGTATAAGGGCTAATAAAGAAAAAGAGTAAGACATTAGACGTTTAAAGCATTGGTATTTATTATCCTTTTTTCTTTCTATGTGATTTGCTGCAGCTGTACATTTTCTATGTACCTGTCAGGTGACAGGGAACTAAGGTTAGAAGTTATGAGTTGATTTCTTACTTTGGAGTCTTACTTATAATTAACTTTCCACTTTTCTAAAGGAATAAAGAGTTGTGCTTTGTTTACTTTGTTCTCTTCCTTACATTCCACTTAGTATCTGAGGACCAGAAATAGGAAACTGCATGATGGAAAAATAAACTCTAACAAGTAGTGCTACACCCCTGGTTCTCTACTAGGAACTCAAAACAGGATTGCAAAACCTTTTTAGATTTGTAATATGCTGTGAAAAAAAAACCTGCAGATTTTAATTTGTAAGTCCTTGCTATACGCTCTGAAAATATTCTTTATGAAATACAAAGGCAGGGTTGAAACACGAGGCTTAATGGAAAGAACACATATTGTTTGTCCATCATAGAAAATAAACCTCAGTAATATTTAAGACAAGTATCCCAGTGACGTAAAATTAAACAATTATACTAAATGGTGCCACAGATTTTCCTGGGGTATAGTATACAGAAATGTCAAATGTCAAAAAGCAAAACATGCCTTAACACCATTAAGTTCCCTTTATTAAATATGCATTTTTAAAAACATTTTGAAATAATAGGTAGGTGAGGAAAGGGGAAATAAAAGTATTGAATTATTCTTTTTTATTTGTTTCTAATCTTTTCATTAAATGAAATGGATTTCAGTATGTGTGAGCCAGAAAAAAATGTTAATGGAGTTTACCTGCATTAACCCCCTCAGGCTAATGTTATTGATTCTGACAATAGCATAAAAGAACAATATCATGAAAAGAAAGTCATTGTTGATTTCTCATGCCAGTTATGAAAGCTATCATGCATAACAACTTGGTTAATAAAATATACTAAGCTAGCATATTTTATTAGGGTCTTCTGTGTCATGAGTTTAGAATAACTGAGTTGAATGTATTTCCTGCAGTGAGTTGAAGCCAAGTACTGATGAGTGTCCACACGAGGGCTGACCCAGAAACGCCATAGTATTTGTGTGGGTGCTGGGTTATCTGGTTTGCTGAGTCCATTTTAGGATTCAGGCCTATTTTAAGATGGATGGATGACTCCATTTATTTTAATGATTTATTAACATTTTTGTGTAGGATGTTAGAATTTTCTATCAGTGTCTAGGAAAGCCCAGGCAGGGCCTCAATTTGGGGAAGAGAGAGCGAGGAACTAACGTAAGAGTTCGAGCGAGTCATGGTGCAGTAGCTTGTGCTAGACTAACCTCACACACAAAAAATTAAACTTCGGACAAAATAGCAAAAATTACCTAAAGGTAAGGGAGAGTGACCAAAAGCATGCAGAAACTTGAGAGGAGTTACACTAATAAGAAGGGAATCATATTTTTAACTCTTTCTACTTAGAACAGGCCACAGAAAGTACCACAAAGAGTAATTAAAACTCATATATAAAACCTTAAGTTTTACTAGTTGAGGAAATCAGAGGAGAGAGTGACCAAAGAATCTGGAAAGTGAGGAAATCCTGGAAAGGGGGGAGCCAGAAGGAGCCACACTGCCCAAATCTCACTGATCTCTGCCCTACTTGAAGCAACCCAGCTGAAACAAAAAACTGAATAGAGATTTCAGCTACCTAAAGGGGAGATAGAATCTGCAGGTTGAGATCAAGCAAGTTAACTGCCTACTATACCAACAAACAATTCAGAGGAACAGAATCCAGTTTCTACAATGTCTTATTCACAATGTCCAGAATACAATCTAATTATATCAGACACATGGAAGAAACATGCTCAAAAGAAAAGGCAATCAGTGGAGACCGACTCCCAGGTGACCAGATGGTGAAATTAGTGGACAAGGATTTTTAAGTAAGTTCTTATAACTCTGTCCCCAAACAAAAATCTCCTCTCCCCCCACAAACCCTTTTAATGAATGGGTAGGAAGTTTGAGCAGGGGGAAAAGGAAACTAACAACAATAATAGGATTAAGTGGATTCTAGAAGGGAAAAACAGTATCTGAAATTAAAAACTCACCAGATGGGTTTAACAGCAGTTTGGAGATGGTAAAAATAGGTCAATAAACTTGAAAATAGAAAAACTGAAATCATCTAATCTGGAAAATGTGAGCAGTCGAAACTGGGTGTGGGGTTTTTTCTTTGGTTAGTGCTTTTATTGTTTAAACTTTTTAAAAAATTGAATTATAGTTGACATACAATATATTAGTTTCAGGTGTGCAGCATAGTGATTCGCTATTTTCATACATTACATAATCACCTTAAGTCTAGTTGCCATCTGTCACCATACGGTTATGAGTGTTACTGACTGTAATCTCTATGCTGTACATTACATCCCGTGACTTATTTGTAACTGGAAGTTTGTACCTCTTAGTACTTTTCACCTATTTAACCTGTACTCCCTCCCCCTTCCCTCTGGCAACCAGCAGTTTGTTCTCTGTACCTATGAGTGTTTGTTTTGTTTTTTAGATACCACATATAAGTGAAATCATATATTTGTCTTTCTCTATATAACCTACTTTTAGACAAAGTTACTAGACTGGTATTTCAGGCAAATGCTTGGGCAGATTTCAATAGCACTTTAAACAAAATGTCTCACGATATCCTTACGTGTAAGATAAAAAAATGTGACCCAGATGACAATTTTTAGATGCATTCGGTCTGGACCTCTGCCACGCTCCCTGACTGACTTCAGTGCTGTAATGGGGGTTTGTATGAAGTGCAATGATAGAAACAGGGAAGGAACACTTATCTGTCATCTGTGATTTTTTAAAAATTCGTTTGTTGTCCTCCTTCACTAGAATATAAACTCCATGAGGGCAGACAAGGCATATTTTAAGTGTTATCTTTCTAGTTGCCAGGAAGTAGTTCTGCTCTCTGGAATAGGGGCAGGAACTGGGGGAACGTGAATGAGCATGGTGACGAGGAATCCAGGACTGCACCAGGTTCAGAAATTCAGGCAGACAGAATGTTCCAGGTCAGCGGCAGATGATCTCAGGTACCAAGCTAGTGTTGGAGGCAAACTTCCATCTCGAGGGTAGTGTTGCTCAAAGTGTGGTTCAGATCACTTGCTTCAGACGTACCTGGGATGCCTGTTAAAATGTCCATTTTGGGGCTCAATCCTAGACTTGCTAAGCCCGCATCTCTAGGGATGGGTCTTGGAAATCTATAGGGACCCTAAGTGATTCTTATATACAAAAATTGGAACTTCCATTTATTTTTAGGGGTTGAGGATCTGGCAAAAGCAAAGAATAGACTAAGTCCTAGGGCAGGTTTCACATCCTTGGCAATTTTGGCATTTCGGGCTGGATAATTCTTTGGTGTGAGGAGCTGCTGTCCTGTCCATAATTATATGTCCATAATGGCATAATTAATGCCATAGTAGGATTTTAGCAGCACCGCTAGTCTCTTAACTCTCTAGTTGTTAGTAGTACCTCCCCCCACCCCCCAGTTGTGACAACCAAAAATGTCTTGACATTGTGAAATGTCCCCTGGGAGGCAAAGTAGCACCTGATTGAGAACCACCGCTTTGGAGAATCATAGCAAGCATGTTGGCAATCTAAGAATCAGAAACAAAGGACACAGAGGGGGAATATCCAGCTATTAGCACTGGAGTTGAGTTAGGGTTAGATCTAGAGTAAGAGCTCTTTTCTAAGGTAGCTTAGCTACCTTGCTGTGGAGGGGCCATGTAACTCTAGAGTTGGTGACAAGATAAAATATAAAGGCCAAGAACTAGACATGGTCCGGCAGCTTAGGCCAGGTCTCAATCCCAACTATGCACTGGAATCAACATGGAATTGAAAAAACATAGATTCCTCAGCTAACCTAAGTCCTTTTGAAGCAGAATTTCCAGTGAAATCCAGGCATCTTATATACAACCTGGACTCTGAAACATTCACAGGGTTAGATGACATCTGAAATACCGTGTTCAGAACTCAGAGACAGGCTGGGAATAAAATTGGCTCAGCATGGCAGACCTCAGCAATACTTATTGTCTGAACCTCTTTAAAAGCCCCCATCCCATCCCACAAGTGAGGATGAAAGCATTAGGTAATATCCATTGTGGGTAAACTGGCCTAAGGAGATATCCCCAATTTTACTCTAATCCTCTGTTCTGAGCCTACTTGCTCTTTTGTGGTGTTTTTTGTTCCCACTCCACTGCCTAATTAATGCCTGGTTTCTTCCTCTCTGCTCAGAGCCCTTGTTCTGATGTGTGTTTGGTTGTGTGTGGTTTGGGTGATATTTAAGAGGCAGAATCCAAGCCTCACTGACTGATTGGATTGGGAGTTTCTAACTTCCTTTTAAAGGTATTGATTCAGCATCTATTGTGTCCAATAATGTAAAATAAGACTGTAAAGCAGTGAGATAGATTCCACAAGCTACACAAGAAATATCAGTTGCATAGAGTAGCACCTCATGTTTAGGACAGGAAATCCAGAAAAAACAACAACTCTGGAACTTTAAGTGTGTGCTCTTTCATTTTCATGTGAATCACTGCAGTTAACTAAAAAGTACATCCATGCAGAATCTCGACTGAACTTGATTAATCTTGGTTAAACTAGCTACTAGTTTCGCAGTAATTCCTTAACAGCCCAAGAACTCTGCAAAAACATTTTCATGGATTATTTTATTCAGGAAAAAAAAACAACAAAAGGAGAAGACAAACAAAAATCCTGGTCATTTGCAGTATCTATCAGCTTTCAATTTGGCTCTCCTGTTTAAACAAAGACAAATAATAAAAATTAATCTATGTAAAACATGTTATATGTAGTCAATTGCTACTAAATATAAGCTCATGCTTACAAACTCAATTTTGATTTTATTACTGTAAAATTTATAGTAAAATATTTTAATTAAAATTTTTCTTTTCAATTTTATGTTTCATACTAAATGGATTATATTCTTATGAAAGTCTTTTCCTAATCTTTAACAAATGTTGTCTAAGCAACATTTTTCAATCCACAATAGCAATTTTAATTACCTCTGAATTTAAGCATGCCCCAAACTATTTAACAGGGTGGCAATGTTGTATTTTCATAAGTGATAAGTTACAGGACATAGATCTTATTCTATTTCTTTTGAGTTCATAACCTAACTATTTTTATATCTTCTTGATTTTTTAGAACTAGATACTACATGCTAATTTGCTGAAGCGGAAAAAATTTTTACATCATTTACTGATGTCAGGTAACAACTTGATTAACTAGTTAACAGGAAATATATGATAAAGCATTATCTTTGTCAAGTAATGTAAAGAAATGTTTTAAAGGACTAATTTTGCAACACAGGACTTGAGTGAGTGGCAGGAGATTACCAAATTCTCTTTCAGTCTGGCACTTATATTTGATTTATATTTGTAAGCTCAGAGCTAAACCTCTCTACCTATTTTTTTATGTTGTAAATCTAAGACATGACTTACCTAATTAAGAACAGTAATAAATAAGTATTAACAATATATTATGGTAAATATCCTTCACACTTCTGAATTCAACTTAATAAAAGTGCTTCAATTTATTTAACTTTATACTTAGTAATTTTAAAACTATTTTTATCTAATTTTTAGGAACCTGTACTATAATAGAACCTAATGAATTCTGAAATTAGGCAAACTACTTCTTTCTAGATTTGTTCTAACAGTTATAAAAAGATGATGGTAAATAAAGTTGTGAAGTAGTTTCAGTTAAACCTGAATTTCTTACAACAAAATATACAGGCACTTGGAATCTGGGTATTTTTACATATTCTTTCTTGGTGATCTTTTCCCAGACTTATGATGTGCTTTTTAGGTAAAATTACCACATTCTTAATTAGAAAGACCAAAATTTGAGAACTATAGTAATCCAAAAAGAATACTGGTTTTATATATGCCACTTCTATTGGCTACTGAACACAGCTGGAAATAAGTAAAAATACACCTACCTGTCCAGAAGTGTTTCATGCAAAAATCCATCTTTCCGGGCCTTTTTAAGAATTTTACTGTCTTCTTTGCTTATTTTAAGTTTGTGGTCTTGGAAGCTCTGAAATTTCTTTCTGTTAAGAAAATGTGTTTCTTGAAAAATATCTCAAACTTTGATTATACATGTTTACTAAATGACCTTAAAATTTTAAAAAAGTTTTTCATTAAAATAAAAATCTAAGTGTATTGCTTTAAAAACATACAGTTTCTCAACTACAAAGATGACCTTAGTGTCCCACCATCAAGAGCAGTTGTTTGGGTAGCTGTACAAAGCCTCATTTCTGTTTTCTTTTTTAAAGAAAAAAATATTTAATAGTGGCAGCATAATCCACACAGCACAGGATAAATAATTGATTAAATTATTCAAGTAAAATAGGAAATATTCAGCTAATTAAACTTTTTGGACATCTTTTTTTTAAAAATACATGTCAATGAGATATATAAACTGTCACAAAAGCTGAGTCATGCTCAAATACTAGATTTATTAGTTTTCTTAATTTTCTCTCCTTCCCAAAGATACATCACTGTATCTTCCTCCCCAAAGAAACCAAGCCTCACTTACCAGGGAACATTAACTGGAGTCCCCTGTGTTCTGGCCATGGAACACTATTTGATTGGCAGGAGGTACTGACAAGTTACAGCCCTTCTATTAATTAATAGGGAGAATAGGTGAACCCAACTGACTAGCTTTGGAAGCTAGCAGGATAATTAGGAAAACTGAAGGCTTGAGAAAAGAAAAGCATTTAGCTCAGCGCTTTATCTTAGTTAGCATCTACATTATGCTGCCTCGTCCCATCCTTCAGGTATTTTATTTTAGGCACTTTGAGAAGCACTTCACTGTCAAATCTGTAGGTCTAAAAGGAAAAGAATACGTACACATAATTGATTTCACACTGTTTAACATTTCCTTTGTCTTCTTCTGGAATATCATCTTTTTTCTTAGTTTCTCTTTCAGCACAGGACCTAATCTGGATATTGTAGAGGAGAACCCAACACGTTACACATTAATCTTTCTCCTTCCCCACTTTACTTACTACATAAGAACATTCTAGCTGATTTCTTATACAAAAGAGGAAGACAACTGACTTGTTTAGCAGTTAGATTCAGTAAAAGGTTCTAGATACGTAGTTTTATTTATATATGTGTAATTTGCAGAAATAATTGCTACTGTATGTTTTTCTAGAGCCCTTGCATCAGAAACACTAAAGAAAAAATTATTTGAGAAACATTTTACAGATCAGATTCCTGTTGAGCAATCAGGAAATAATTTAACTAATAAATTTGGCCTCAAAGTAAATACACTAGGACCAAATTATTCGTGGTAGATAGTGTTTATTTTATAACATTGAAAGTTTAAAACAGTAGCTATTTTACTTTGTACAGGCTACTACCAAATATATTAAAACTTTTAGCATAACACAATTTGTTTTTACCTAATTGGAATCCCCCACTTTTAAATCCTCCTTATAGTCCCCTAAGTTTTAACTGATACTTACTATCACATGCCATAAATTAACAGACACAGACATAGCAATTAGGGGCAAAACAGGGGACAGTATTCAGGGCGGTGAAACTGGCAGTTTGCAACTGAAAGGATCCACATCTCCAAAGTGATCTCTGTGGCTCAGAGTGCAAATCCAAGACTGCTTAGAAAGTGGTGACCAATAATGCACGTGCCAATGATGCATGTGGCAGTTTTGGTCAGAGGGGACCTAGAAGACCTGGGAAATTCCTGGCCAGGGCCTGTACACAATACTACTTTCAGCAAGAGGAAGTGTGTTCTAAGTAGCAGCTAAGGCCAGGCAGTGAGGATGGATGGCTGGCACAGACCAGTAGAGCCTGCTTTGTAAAAGGAAGGTGGAAAGAGTCCTGGACTATCATGGCTCAGAGCTTCCAGGAACTTGACTAACCAAACAGACCCAGGGAAATTTGACAGGTACTTCATGTAAAAATGGTTTCAATTAGTGATAAATACAGCATAGTGGTTTTTCCCCCCATAGAAGTGCAAAGTGCTGCACATATATTTGCATCGTCTGTAGTAATCATACTTTTATAATGTAATCCAGATGAAAAATAATTTAAACATGATACAATAAATTAAGTGTAAATAAAATTTAAAACAGGTAAGTCAGAAATCCACCAGCACTTTTTTAATGACTTATTTCCTGAGAAGCAGTGAGGTATGGAATATCAGAGTAGTTTCTAGAGTCAGTTGGGCCTGGGTACGCATCCTGTCTTTACCATATCTAGCTGTGTGACTTTCATGAAATGATCGATCGAAACAGGTGCAGATATAAGGAGGGTCAAAGGCTGTCTCCTCGTCTGTAAAGTTTGATAATAATAGCTATCTCACAGGAACATTATGAAGATTAAAGAAGGCAGTGTGTGTGTCCCATTCAGCAGAGTGCGGGGAGCTACTAGCTTTAGTTTTGTTTATGTACTAGAAAAATATTATGACTAAAGTTTTTCAAACTATAACAAGAATATCTAAGTTCTAGATGAAAATTATTTGAGACTTTGGTGGAGCAAATGGAGAAAACTATAGATGACATACTGAAATGTCTCATTTTTGTGCTGCCTAGAATGGTATTTATTTCTCCATCAGTGAGAACTCCAAATGATGAAATGAAGAGTTATTGATATTATCATTCTTGTTTAAAAACATTACTAATATTTTGCCAGGTACAAAGAACATTAAAAGACTAAAACTGACTATTATGAAAATCAAGAACATTTAAAAAGTAAAATCAAAATATGGCATAGAACATAAAGCATGTATAGATACTTGATAAATGCTTTTAATTTATGTTGGTAGTAGAAAAACCTGCAGCATGGATTTTTATGCTCTTTTTATACGGATTAAGGCCACTTTAGAAAAGGCATTCCCCCTCCCTGACCCCATTTCTTTGAGCCTTCCTCTCTGGCCCGCCCTAAAGCATTACACACAATGAATTTGGATCAGACTAGCTGGAACCTGTGACTACCCAGCAAAGCCAAATTAGGCAAGGTTCAGAATGCTCAGCAGTGGAATGGAATGCCAAGAAAAAGAAAAACAGTGCATTAAGGAGGCAGTAGTTATTAAGCCTTAAAGGCCTTCATCAAATTCCAGTTAAGAAAACTACCTGATTTACCCATTTTGCAGTTTTATTTAGAATTTTACCTTGATATGAAGATGTCTGAACGTTTATAATGAAGTAAAACAAAGAATAGGATTGGGGAATTTAGCCTGGAAGGAACTTTTATTTCCAGCTTAGTGACTGATATCAAATTATAAACAATTTGTTTTATGTGCTTCATGTTTCTCATGTAAAAAAGACTTTTACTTATTCATCAAAACATCCAGAAGCTGAGGGCTAAAGCTCTGAAAGTGCTGTGACTTTTATACTTTGTAGTGACTAGTAACATAGATGCTCAGGTATTAAACAAACTCAAAACAACCTAGTAACCTTCTCACACATGCTGGTAGGAGCACGTATAAGTTAGTGCAACACTATGGAGGGCAGTATCTAACAAAATTACAAATGCTTATACCCCTTGACCCTATAATTCTGCTTCTGGGAATTTATCCTCAGATATACTTGCACACCTACAAAATGGTGCATATTCAAAGTTATGTGCTGCAGCATTGTTTGTAATAGCAAAAGACTGGAAATAAACTAAATTTCCATTTATAAAGAACCTGTTAAATAAATTATGGTATGTCCCTAAAATGGAACATTACATAGCTGTTAAAAAAGGAGAGAGAAAACTTTCTACATAATGATAAGGAAAAATCTTCAAGATACAATGTTAAGGGAAAAAAAATCAATGTCTAAAAGAGTGTGTAAAGGAAGCTAACTTTATTGTAAACAAGTAGAAAATTACAAATATAGTCATATTTTTACACAGAAACTCTAGAAGGGTGTAGAAGGATGGGAAACATGTTTATATATGCACATATTTAAAAATTTTTGAACCATGTGACTATATCATCTATTTAAAAAATTAAATTTTAAAATGAAGGCAAGGAAAAAAAACAGAAAATATAGGCCCAAAAAGCATGTGGAACTATTCAGAAAAAGATACTAATACATGGAGATTATAGCAAGGTAGCTCACAGATATAGTAATTTCTCTACCACATGGCACAAATAAGCCATCCGTTTTAGAATTTATAATTAAAAATAAGGCTTATTTGGAACATAATATAAAAAGTGATGAAATAAATCTTTAATAGTAAATGACCATTCAAACATTTTAAAAAGATGTAGTCACATCATATGTGTGACATGTATTAGTCTATGGAAAAAGTCATGATTACCTTTATCATTTCTTCTTCTCCTGCTGTTTTACTTTTTGCTTCTATATCACCTGCTTCATTGCATCTAATAAAGCAGCTATTTGAGGCCAATAAAGCCATTTTCCCCTAAATAAAATAAAAGAACAACAAAACATAGTTATGAGAATACCTACAAAAGAATTCTTACGTCTTGACACTAAATTTTTTCCCATGAGTCTAAAAGTAATCAGAAAAAAGAATATGGAGAAAACCTGGAAAATAAAAACATATAAAAGAAAACTAAAATCACCTATAATCTTATTTCTCAAAGATAACCACAATAAGTATTTTCAGTATATTCTATTAGTAGGAGTAAATTCTAACTAGATGAAATAAAATTGTTTCCTTTGGTCAAAAAAAGGATTTATTGAGGTTATAACTAATTTAGTTGAGTTTGAAAAAAAAAATTCACTCTAAAGACAATTAAAAATATAATGCACAATAATTTATACAAATATATTTAAAATAAATTTAAGTAAATTTTTTCTTCATAATTAGACAATATAAGAATATATCATATAAAAGCTAGTCTTTGGTGCCTTTGAATTTACTGGTTAAAACTTTAAGAATCAATATCTGAGGGACTTTTGTGTGTGGAAATATTCATATTATTTTTAGTTGTTTAATGCTCAATGTATTATACTGATTCTGATAAATAAAACTTTGAAAACTAATTTTCTTGTGTATCTAAACCTAGATTATAAATTTAATATCCTTACAAATAAAAGGTTTAATTGTAACTTGTATATGTTGCTTCTTTTGGGAAACTTTTAATACCTTAAACATCAGACAAAATATTCACAAATACAATAATTACAAAATGTGTTAAAAACCTAATATCAGATCCAGTTTCAAAAGTGCTAATAACATGGATCGGATTTAATTTCTTATTCAAGGTGGCAAGGGCTGGGTTTTCTGATCTGGATGACTCTGGGTGAGCATGGATATAGCTATAGAGTCCAAGATGATTTAACCCTGTGCTGTTGATCTTTCAGCTGAGTCACTTTTTGCAGTGAAGTTTACTTGTCACATCAAGGACCTTTGTCTCTCTTTCATTTAAATTTAAAATTTTAAAACTTTGTGTCTTCCCCAAAAATAAAGTGAAATGAAGTTCCTTAAAGTTCTGTATGAATGGCAGTTCCTGATTCCTCATCCTGACCTTATGATATATTGGCTTTTTGTGTTGATACAGTTTTCATGATAAATGTATCATTAATTTAGTAGGACCATTTACCAGGGGTTGCAATCTATTAGTGGTTCATGAAATTGATTTAGTGGGTGCTGACCAGAATTGGGGGGGGGGGAGGGAAGAGAGTAAAAGAGATAAGATAGAATAGACTATATCAGAGTGCAAAATATGTAGATAAGTATTGTACAATTCTTACTTCATTTATACATTATGTGCGTACTGGGCTGCAATATAAAAATATTTTTCTTACTGGATTGGAGTAGTCACTGCAGATTTTGTTCTAGGGGATGAGGGAACAAATCTAAGTAATAACCTCTTTTGAGGGGTGACTAGTTAATTTATCATCTTGTAAAACACTGTTGGATCCTATTTTGAATTCGTTATTGTCTATTAGCACCGGTGCTACCCAACTACCAAACTCCTCCTCTTCCACTTGATGTCCTCTAGTCCTTCCTGTTCTTGATACAGGATCTACCTTTTAGGAGTTTAGCTCTCGTATTTTTGCTCAATTTTTACTGCTCAGACAAACCGAAAAAGGAACTCATGTATTCTGAATAAACAGACATAGACTTAAACAAAATATCAATATATTGCAAATTGCGTATTTACTAAAATTAATAAAAATTAATATATCTTCCTTCTTTTGTATTAAAACTATGTTTTGTACACTATTTGCTTTTCTCTGTGAGCTTCATTATGAACTCAAAAATGTTTACAGACTAAATTAACTTCAATGAACTATTATCACTATTTTATTTTATGCACAAACTGTCACAACTTGGCCAATGGCCGTCCCCTTAAACTTGCTCCACTGTCCTCTTACCATAGTCCCTAATGTTTCTGAAAGCATCCTTAATTTCTGCTAAGAAGAAGATATCCCTGAACTATCCTATTTTCCTTGCCCCAAGATGTAAAATTGGTCACCCTCTGAGGAGTCCTGGTTCTTTAATGAAAAATAAGAGCCCCAAATCTAGGCACCAAGAGTGTACAGAAATGACAATGGGCAAAGTACTAGTGCTATTTTTGTTGCAGTATTTTTTGAGATCTTTTTAAGGTTATGAGTTCATAATTATTTTTTCCAATTTCATGCATTATATTATTGCACTCTGCTTTTTTTGGTTTTTTAGAATATATGCTCTCGTTGACTGTCAAAGACTTTCTCTTACATTGACAAGAAACTTTTATAAATAATACTAGCACTTACATCTTGAAAGACTGGTTCCCATTGTTCTCTTGGTCCAATTGCATCTGAACGCCCAACAACAAGTCCATCTGAATTGATACCAAGGTATTTTCCATAGCCAGATTTCAGGGCAATTCTTCAGGTTAATAAAACAGATAAATGTTAAAAACTGTGAGAAATATGGATCATAAAAATAGTATGTGTGTGTATTAAAAATTCAGACTAGCCATAACCCAAATGTTCAAAAGCCACATGTGGCTAGTGGCTATCATATTGGACAGTGTGATTCAATATATATAACTTGATATTCTGCTTTCCAGTATAAGCATTATATCTTAGCAAATTTTTTCTAAATGCATTATTCTTCAAATATACTACTTTTAATAGATATATAATGTTCTATTATAGATGTATTAAAACTTATTTTTTTTTGCTATTTTAAATAATGCTGCTGTTACCTTTTCTGTACATAAAATTGCTGATTTATCCTTAGAAGAGAGTCCTATTAGGGAAATTATTGGATCAAAGCGCATCAACTTTAAAGCTTCTATTATATACTGCTATACTGCTTTCCAGAAAACATTTGTGTCAACTTCATTCTCACCTCAAATTAGGAGAGTATCTTTTTTACCATGGATCTGTTAACATTATGGCTTTTAAATAAAATTAGAAAATCTGATATGGGAATAATGGTATCCTACTTAGTTTGCATTTTAATTATTTTGAGTGACATTTGTACTTCTTTTTCTTTTTAGTTTTTAAATTATCTTTTTCTCCATTTTTCTACTAGGGTCTTATTGTTTTTCTTAGTGTTACATATGAATCCTATACATACCTAGGGAGAGCAAAAACTCACTGCCTGAAAATTTTTGCTGAAAATATTTTCCTCATTTGACTATTTTGTTTATATTTTTTGTTTTCAACTGTAAAGAAGTTTGTATTTATTGATATTTCTTCTTCTGCCTTTGTCCTTTAAAAGTCATTCACCATACTTACTGGCCATTCAAAGAAAGTATAGAAATAATCTCTACTGAGGCTTTTTAAAGAAAAAAATATGATTTCTAATGTTTTAGCTTACCAATCCCCTGTGATGCCAGGGATTGACTTTATACTCATTTATAGACTAATGATAATATGAGTTATTATCATGTTGATGTAGCTAATTACTAAAACACTGAAATTCAATTTCTATATCTACTACCCAAAGTATCATTCTATGCCTTTGCACTGAGAATAAAAAAGCTCAGCTTATAAAATAACTGTAAACATAGTGAATATATTCTTTTGGTCTTTATGACTATGTGACACTCTGTGGGGGTTTCAACAATATTCCTTTTTTTTATAATCCTGTTTGTCCCTTGACTTCTGACCAGTGAGTTTATATATCATAGCAATAGCAAAGTCTTATGTTTGTTTTCTTCACGTCTTTCTAATCTATATCTTATTTGCTCTGTGACATTATTAATCTTCATTTTTTCCAGCATAGTAATATATACTGCTAGGAATCAATGTACGCTTTTATCTGGGGCTTTAATTCTCTTATAAAGACACACTTATTGCAAATGTAATTTAATAATGCCTAAATATCTACTGGATATATAAATAATGTTTTATTTTTAAAATGTCACAAAATACACTTTTCAAAAAAATTGTTTTTTAAATCAAAATTACTCTGTGGGCTTATGTTAGCTAGACATTGGAATTTTTAATGAATGAAATTAAAGAAATAAAAGATTATTAATTGTAAGTTCAACTCAGGCTTACCTGGAATCAGATAATTTGACAGCTGTAAACTGCTCTGGAGGACTAGGGCCCTCATCAACTACAGGAGAAAAAATATTTTGAAATAAATCTGACATTTGTTATAAATAATTATGTAAAGATACTCTTTAGCTATTAAACAGTTTTAAAAACTTAAAAAATAAGTCTTTCTTTTAAAATTAAATATAAGAATTATAGTATTAATATTATCAAGATCTACTTTCTCTTCTATAACTACAGTGTTAGTTTTACTCAGTAAGATAGGTCAGTATGGTACTTATTTAGTCGCTTCCAAAGTATTTTTGTGTGTGTCTGTTTTAAAATGCAGTCAGTATGTAGACAAATAAGCACTTAATATTTTTTAAAAAACTAATGCTTTAATTTATTCAAAGGATGGCCATTCAGACCAAAATATATAGCTCTTTATCTTCTAATTACTTCATATCTCATTAATGCTTTCTCTGATGGGCTAAAAGGGAATGAGAACACTTTAAATTGTTAACCATGCTCCGGGTTAGTTTTGGCAAAAAGTCTGAATACAGGAATTCAAATCTTTGACTCAGCCAGGTTTTTTCTTTGCACATATTATTTGAATTATCATATTATTTTTGATTTCCATAAATACTTTTCTGAACTATAAAGAATGATTTCAAATGCTTATACTGGAAAGAGGGAGTTGCCAATAATTGGTAAACATAGACGAAGGAAAAAAAGTGGAAGAGTCAAATGCAATGGATCCATTCCTTTGGAATATACTTGAGATTAGTTAGAATTTGGCCTAAGTGAACAAATTCAGTAAAATATATACTTTACGTAACTTTTTCCCTTCCATCACTTCTATCAGATACGAACCTTCTTTATGTGGCGCTCCTAGTGTAAAAAGTCCATTGTCAAGTGCGTGTATGTAAGTTCCTTTATCCATTTCAATTGCTATGGTTCCTGAAATTTCACCGAAGTTTGTGACTGTCCACCAGATTCCTAAAAAAGAGAGTTAGTACTTAAAATGTATGTTTTAGATTTGACACAAGGTTCTTGTTGCTGTTGTTATAACTTACTTTCTAAAACCTTTTTTATTTTTCAGTTGTAAGAAGTAATACCAAGATCCTGTATACCCCTTACTTACTTTCTCTCAATGATAACATCTTGCATGACTTTGATGTTCACAGTACAATATCAAAATCAGGATAGACATTGATACAATCCATTAAATTAATAACATCTCAGGCTAAAGGTCAATATACAGAAATCAATTGCGTATCTATATATTAACAGCAAACAATTCAAAAATAAAAAATTTAAATTCTATTTACAGTAGTGTAAAATTAAAAACTACTTAAGAATTTAAAAAAGACATGGAAGACCGCTACACTAAAAATTGCAAATTATTGAGGGTCAATGTTGTTAAGATGTCAATTTTCCCCAGCTTCAATATAATTCTTCTAGAAAACTCAATAGGCTTTACTGTAGAAGTGAAAAACTGATTACAAATTTGTATGGAAATATAATCTACAATAGTCAAAACAATCCTGAAAAAGAAGTATAAATTTGGAGGATTCACACCATCTGATTTCCAGACTTTATTAAGTGACAGTAATCAAGACAAATATATCAATAGAACAATAGACAAACCAATGGAAGAGTCTAGAAATAGACGAACACATACGTATAAAGTCAACTATTTTTTGACAAAGAAACCAAAACAGTTTAATGGGGAAGAGGAAAGTCTATTCAACAGGCATGCTGGAGCAACTGGCTACAAATATGAAAAAAAAAGAAAAGAACCCCAACCCCTACCTCACACCATACCAAAAATTAATGTGAGATGAGTTACAGATCTCATGTAAAACCAAACCTATGAAGCCTTTAAAAGAAAATGTCGAGAACATCAATGTGACCTTGGGGCAAGCAACAATTTCTTAGAATGGAGAAATAAGGTGGTAGCCATAATAGGAAAAAAAAAAAAAAAAATCACAAAAATTAAAAACTTCTTTATAAACAGTAAAAACTTCTGCTTATTAAAAAAAAAAAAATCCCAAAAACAAAACAAAACAAAACAAAAACCACCATTAAGAACATGAAAAGTCAAACCCCAGACTGAGGGAAAAGACTAATAACAGAATTTTAATACTTTCTTGGTGGGAGTGTAAAATGGTACAATCACTTTAGAAAATCTTTGGCAGTTTCTCATATAGGTGAATATTCACGTATCGTTTGACACAGAAATTCTACACCTAGATATCTACCCAAGATATTTACCCTAATTTTAGAATTGTTGATTTGCTATTTCAAAAATATGTGAGATTTTTCTAGAATATTAGCTTTATACAATTTCATATAAAACGTAAAGGAGACATAATTTATGAAGTTTAAAAAATGTAACATGCCAAGTTTTAAGAGAAATAATTGCTTTAAAGTATAGGTGTGGAAAGGATAGGACTAAATGGAAAACAGGCTGTTTAAGTATGTTTAAATCAGTTTATTTCTGGTACCCTTTATAGGCTACATTGATTTTCTTCTGTTTAAGATTTTCACTCATTTCATAGTATACAAAATAATTATTTTTACTGTGATTTCTTTTAGGGATATACAAATCACTGGCTTCTACAATTAAAATGCATACACATTGAAAGAAAATACAGTAGGTCCTCGAATAATGTTGTTTCTTTATAACACTGGTGAGGAAACAAAACTGATTCCTGGCTAGGGCCACACTGTCTGTACGGGGTCTGCGTGTTCTCCCCATGTCTACATGGATTTTTTCCGGATATTCCAGTTTCCTCCCATATCCCAAAGATACGCACATTAGGTCAACTGGTGTGTCTACATTGTCCCCATATGATTGAGTGTGGGTGTGAGTGCCCCTGCAATGGAATGGTGTCCTGTCCAGGGGCGGAAAATAAATATCTTACTTGTTTTTATTAATCTTTCTTAAATGTATGTGTAGCTCACATTTTTTTCAATGTTTAATATTAGAAGTGTTTGGGGTCTTTATTTAGAAGTTTGGTGATGTTTTTGTGCCCAGAAATATGCTGTTGGAACTCCACTCTTGTTTTTATCAATTAACCTAAGGTGAAATCGGTTTCTTTATACTGTATGTCCTTTTGCTTAAAGTTGTAGTTTCCAAGAAACTATCGATAAGGATAAGTGAGGACTTACTGTAATTTGTAAAATATATTTGGTTAAATAATATTTACCTATATCAGGCCTTTAAAATTATATATTAGACTCTCTGGGCTATTAAGTAGTCTAATGGCACCTGTTAAATCAGAGTGATGTTTCCTCTCCTCTGTGTTTTGTTCTCATAATAAAGAAAAGGCATCAAGGACATCTACTGTGTTAGAGAATAGAAGAAATCTACAACTGTACATAATACTTGAGCATTCTAAGACAAATATGAGTAGGTCATAAATTCCTTCTATTTTCTTTTAATTACTTATGTCTAACTAGGAAAATATTCTTAAAGGGATCTCAACCAATGTTAACTTTTCTCAGAATAAAGTATAGAAAACTGACTCACCAACAATATCAAGTTGGGTCTCTTCATCATCTTCTCTTTTTCTCTTCTTCTCTTTGTTCTTTTTCTTCTTACTACAGGAGGTAATTTATATAGATGAGTTTAGGTATGTTGATTTGCATATTAAATATCACGAGATGGAATCTTGGAAGAATCTTTTAAGCTGTACGTTGATTTACAAATTATTGAGTTATAATGATTTACACTGATATACCTCTTACTTTAACATTGAGAAGTCCCTTCAGATCCTGTACATATTACATTATAGTTAATTAAGAGAACAGATTCTGGAGCCAGCCTACCTCATTTTAAATCCTGATTCTGTCACTTCTTAGGTCTGTGTTTTACTTAAGCTGTCAGTCAGTTTCCCTACCTGTAAGATGAGGATAATTTTTTTTTTTTAACTTTTATTCATTTTAAGTGTGTTTTTCCAGGACCAATCAGCTCCAAGTCAAGTAGTTGTTTCAATCTAGGTGTGGACGGCACAGCTCACAGTGGCCCATGTGGGGATTGAAACAGCAACCTTGTAGTTAAGAGCACCAGCTCTAACCAACTGAGCTAACCGGTGCCCCGAGGAGGATAATTTAACCCAACTCTTAGTCACTGTGAGGATTAAAAGCATGTACCTTCATACATTGCTGGTGCAGCTGCTTTGGAAAATAGCTTGGGATTCCTCAAAACGTTAAAGCCAGAATTACTGTATGACCTAACAGTTCTACTCCTAGGTATATAACCAAGAGAAATGAAAATATATTTCCACACAAAAACTTGTAGAAAAATATCTATAGGCGCATTATTCATAATAGCCCAAAAGTGGAAAAACCCAAAGCTCTATCAACTGATGAATGGATAAACAAAATGAGTTATATCCATACAGTGGAATATTATTCAGCATAAAAGGAATGCTACAACACAGATCAACCTTGAGAATGTTATGCTAAGAAGCCAGATACAAAAGGCCATATAGTGTATGATCCCATTTATATGACATATTCAGAATAGGCAAATACACAGAGACAGAAGGCAGACTAGTGATTGCCAGGGATTGGGGGTAAGAGAATAGCAGGAGTGACTGCTTAATGGGTAAGGCATTTCCTTCTGGGGTGTTGAAAATGTTCAGCAACTAGATAGTGGAAACCTTGAGAATATACTGAAAATCACTGAATTGTACTTTAAAAGATTGAATTTTATGTTACCTGAATTATATCTCAAGAATAGAAAAAAATTCCAGGAGAGATTTAAAAAGTTAATATATGAAGTGCTATATATGTCTTAATTATGATCAAGTTACAACTACAAGAAGATACACTTATTTGCATTTTCATCATAAAGTACGTTTTCAGAAGCTAAATCTTCCCTCCCGCCAGCAAAATGCATACAGTAAAGGTTTCAGACTTATTCAGCATAAATTTCTCATGATGCCAGACCCTTAGGCAGAGTTGTCAAGGGCTTCAGCTTGCTCCTTGACACTTTTCCCTCTCAACTATAAGCAGCAAAAACTCTTGTTTATCACTGACACCAGGAAGAGTGGGCAAATATCTTTTCCTAAAAAAAACTAACAATCATTATTTACTGCACACGTTAATTCATTTAATCCTCATAATAATCCTTTTAGAGTATCATTAATCCCTCTTAATAAATGAGTAAATGGAAGCTCAAAGATATTAACGAACTTGCCAAATCACAAAATTAGTAACTGGTGGAGTCCAGATTCGAGACCAAATCCCTATCAAAATCCACATCTGCATAATGCATTACAAATTAATCAATAGTTATTTTTAGGGGGAGAAGGAGACAATGGTGAAAATAAGTATCCTCAATAAAGGAACTTATTGTTATGACCTACGTCATCAGACGAATGCAGACCCACAAGAAGGTTGGGGCGCGGGGCGCTCACCAGAGGAGCCAAATTGTGGCTCCTGGGCTATTGGTCTCGCTCTCCTGCCTCCTCAATCTTCGGGGCGCGACAGCTGGGACTGGTCTCTGCGGCCTGTCTCTCCAGCTCTGTACAGGCGGACTGAGCCGCCGCCGCATCTGACCACCCGCGCCAGGAAGCCAGGCCCAAGGCTGGGGGACCACATGGCAGCTAAGGCTGCCGTGAGACTCACGGGGGTGTCGGAGGGCGGACGCTTGTCAGAAAAGAGGGGAAGACTTTTCCGCCCAAACTTCTGGCCTTACCTCTTAGCCTTGGTTCCCTTGAGCACGAGTTTGGTGGACTTCACATAGGAGTACTCGGCCATGATTCTGGTGACACTTCTGTACAAAGAGATGCGAGCTGGCTCAGGATAAAATACCTCGACTGGGGCAGGAAGGGCGAGGGAGGCAGGCAAGTGCAGACGGAGCGCGGACTCCCTGAAAGCAAACGCAACAGCAGCAGTGGAAGCGTCCTTCCACAAGCCCTGGTCTTCCTCGCCCGAATGTTGGGTCCCAGATGAAGAATTCTACTTCCTGTTTACTGTCCGGGGCTACGGCAGCGGCAAAGGGCCGAAAGAGTCACGTTCGTCGCTCTGTCGTGAGAATTCCTGAATGTGAAGGAGACGCGCCCTCTGCTGGTCGTAGCGGGTCTAACACCCGTGGGTGGCGTCTCAGGGCTCTGTTGAGATCGCCTCCTGCTAGGTCACGGGAGGAAGTGACAGTTTGATCAGCCAGAGGGTGAAATGACTCAATCAACTCTCCCTGTGCTTCAATCATCGGACTGGGCCTGGCTGCCCGGCGCCGCCGAGTCCATTATCTGGCCTTGGACGGCTTTACAAGCCATTTCAATTCCATAAACGTTTATTGTAATGTTTTAATTAGGGAGACGTGGGTGATGTACTACAGGAAACAATTAGGGAATAAAGTAAAAAATAATTAAGTGTCAAAATGTGGGCGGCAGATTTCACAAGGTACTGTAGAAATTTGGGTGGAGGTGGGGTGGGAAGTTGAAATTGAAAACTAATGTAATCAGAGGAGTCTTTCTGTGTAAGGTGGATCTTGAGAGAGGCCTTCACAGCCTCAGTCACTTAAACATTTCTCCTGCTCCAATCTCTTCAACAGTTTTGTAAGCCTGTTTTCTCTCCCTTCCAAACTATCTTCTATAGTGCTACCTGAGTCATCTTTCTGAAGAAATAGCTGGTCACTATCCCCCCTACCTAAAGCAAAAGCAGCCTATTGCTTTCTGGAGGAAAAATACTAGCATCATTTAATAAAGTATTGACGATCTGGCTGCTTTACCCACCACTAAAACTCCTGCCACCTTAGTTCCAGACACACTAAGTTATTGGAAATGTGTGAATGCTCTGTTTGTTTCCGCTGCCTCGACTGTTGCCCTTTCCTCTTACCCACCCTCTTTACTTGGCCCCTTTCTTCAACCTTTTAAGACACACTCAGGCATCATTTTTATTCAAAAAATCAGCTTTGAACAACTGTCTGCATTTCCCCAAATACCTACATTTCTCATTCTATAGCTTAATTTTGTGTGTGTGTGTTTAGGGCCAGAACTGTAGCTCATTCCTCCTTATTTCACCTTTACCTTACCCAATGCCCGCTTCAGAGTAGACCCTGCATAAATGTCTGTTAAGGTATTCAGATTCTACAGCCTGAAGTTAAGCTGCAGGTTAATGAAGAGAGTGAAACAGTTTGAATGGGACTGGAGTAGAGAGGAGAGGTTGCGGTAGAAAAACAGAAAGAGAAAAATTGGGTGGGTAAGGAAATATCACATCATGGAGACCATTGGAAATCAGTTTCTTCTTTACTTATCAGTCATCTCGGAAGACACTGTTCTTGGTGATAAGATTATACAAGAGATGCTTCGACTCAGGGCCTAATCTTAAAGGCTTTCATCTAAGTAAATAATGTGCAGTGAGAGTCAGTACAACATATAGTTAAGAATGTAGCTTCTGGAGACAGCCTGCTTGGGTGGACCTTGCTCTCTCTTTAGAAGCTAGATGAGTTTGGGCAAGTTATTTAACCTCCACATTGTATACTTACATTTCTTCAGCTATAAAATGAGATGATACCTCCTAGGGTTATGGTGAAGATAAAGAGAATTAATATAGAAAAACACTTTCTAAAGTTCCCAATAAATAGTCAGTGCCTCATAAATATTAGCTATTATTATTAGATATCGAAGTGCCCTGCGAAAGTTACAAAAAAATGTTGCAGCAGGTATGGTGGTTACATGTGGCAGGAGTAGGGACTCCTATTTTGTTCTAGGGATCAGGAGAAGCTTAATAGACAAAGTGGCATCTGAGAAGAGTCTTGAACAATGGGCGGGATTTTGATAGATGTTGTTGGGGAGGATAGGCATGTTTGATGGAGGAAGCAGTATGGACAAAGGCCTGGAGACAGAAGAGTACGGGGCTTGTGTAAGGAGCAGTAAGTAGCCCTGTTGGTTGGACCACAGGATGTGTAGAGTGGTGGGAACTAGGATTGAGAAGGTAAGTTGGGGGTCATTTTGTAGATGAAGAATTTGAATGAAATCAGTAAGCAGTTGAGAGTGATTAAATAGAGAGTGTGTGTGTGTGTGTGTGTGTGTGTGTGTGTGTGTGTGTGTTGATGAACAGAGTAGTTCTCCAGGACAATTCTGTAGCAGTGGGTATGAAGGTTGTATAAATGATACCAGGACCCTCCTACTTGAGCCATGGCTCTTTACATAATATAGAAAACATGGACACTAATGGGCTTCACAAACCTTAAGAGATATTATTAAACTCATGATTCCTGGTGGCACCACAGAATCAAGATGGGCCAACCTCAAATCTGACTCAAATAACAAAACGATCATAAATACCAGCTTAGATTAGTATCCTTGCTTACTATTATAACATCTTTACCAATATTTCTACAATACTTCCTTTTATCCTATACGATGAAAAATTCCCAGAGTCGTGAATGAGAGAGACAGGAAGGGAGGCTGCTCATGTTAGCTTTTTTAGGGACATTGAGGAAATCTCAATTTCCTCATCTTTTAAAGTGGGGTTAGTCACAGTGCCCTTCAGGTTGAGGATTTAATGCTATAATTCATGTACAGTGGTTATGATACACATAGCAAGTGCTCAGTAGATGTCAGCTGTGATGATCACCAACCTCATTATTATTAGATGGTTATCATCACACAGACAGGAATGCCGACGGCAAGAGGATGGATGCATGTTCTGAGGGAATTCATGTGGCAAGACCAGAAGAGCAAGAAGTAAACCATAGTAAAGGGATGGAAAGAAAAGTGAAGACAGGAAGATAAAAAAGAAAGGAACAGGGTTAGAGTAAAATTACAGTAGTCTTCCCTTGTCTGCAGTTTCACTGTCCATGGTTTCAGTTACCTGAGATCAACCGCAATCTGAAAATATTACATGGAAAATTCCAGACATAAATATTTCATATGTTTTAAATTGCACACCATTTTGAGTAGTGTGATGAAATCTCAAGCGGTCCCTCTCTGCCCCAAAGGCACATAACTCAGGCCTTTGTCCAGTGTCTCCATGCTATAGATGCTCCCCACGTGTTAATCACTTGGGTAACCGTTTCAGTGGCCAGATCAATTGTTGCGCTACCACAGGGCTTGTTGCTCAGGTGACTCTTATTTTACTTAATAGTGGCCCCAAAGTTCAAGTGTAGTGATGCTGGTAACTCGGATATGCCAAAGAGAAGCTGTAAAGTGCTTCCTTTAAGTGAAAAGATTTGTATGTATAGGAAAAATCATGGTTATATGTAGGGTGTGCTACTGTTCGTAGTTTCAGGCATGCACTGTGGGTCTTGGAACATATACCCCATGGATAGGGGGGACTACTGCATAGAAATCAAGACTGAGAAGAAACTCCAGAAAGACAATGCTATTTAATATTGAAAAAGTTCATAAGAATAGCATGGAAAGAAGGCCATTGAGTTAACATTCAGGTAACCGGTGGGAAAGCACTTTCAGAGAGGCAAGCGGCTTGACTAGGGAGTAGGTGAAGAAGAAAGAGTACTTTGCTATTGACTAGTTGCATGGGGAAGTAAATTAGGGATGGTTAATTCCATATTTCTGGATTTCATTCCTTCTTGAGCAACCACTGTATACATAATACAGAGTGACAGCAAAAAGTTAAAAAAAATAAGACCAACTTAGTTTGTAGAACATAAGACGATGTTTTGTACTGAAATCAAGATAAATTCATGACTCTCCCTCCTGTCTCCACCCTCAGGTTGGAAGTTAAACAGCTCCTTTTCCTCTTCATTAATTTCATTTTCAACTCCTCCCAGGTCTCTGTGGTTTTCAAGTCCTCTCAGGTCTTGATGAGTTGAGGTGTGAAAAGCACTGTTTTCAGCAAAGGGAGAAGTTTGAGATTCTGTTCACATTTTTTCTCAGTGACATTCCTAATTTTTCAAGATTACTCAGTGACAGGCCTTGTGTGATTTTTCAAGTTTTACTGATCATAAGAATCACTTAAAGTATTTGTTAAAAATACAGATTCCCAGGCCCCTCACTTAGAAGTTCTTATTCAGAAGATCATTGATGAGACCCAAGTATATGTATTTTTGACAAGTGTTACAAGTGATTCTTATGGTCAGGCAAGTTTAGGAAACATCGGTTTAGAATTTATGTTTTCATCACTGGAAGCTGAAGAAGGTTTTTCCCGAAACTTCTATCCTTTTTGAAAATAAAATACTTATTTTTAAAAGGAAAATTATTTAACTAGAATCAATATTTATACACATAGTGTATGTATTGTACTATACTTTATACTTTTTGTCATATCTATAATTAAAAATTGGCACGAATACTATGAGAAAAATTGCATATTAAATGACAAGGGGAGTGTATAGGAACAAAGAGGGAGAGGGGTGTGCTTATTGCTGAGAGAACGTAGAAAGCCAAATGATAGAAATCTAAGGTTGTAAACACACTTTATAAGGTGCAAGAGCTTCACAATCATGTCTGAAATCTTTCATGCTCACTTGTAAATGGTGACTTTAGACTAAATTTAGGGGAGAAACCCACTATGGTTAAAAGTGATTTAAGAGGCTTTAAATGAAGCATAATCCTTATATTTACTTGAAGTAATTTAAATTGGAAGCTTTCAACAAATTTCTAACTCACCCCTCTTAAAAATGTCTTTAATTTGAAATGAAAATTTAAGTTGATATTTACGCTCCATTAGTGTCCTTATGCAAAGGCTTAATATATTTTACATTTCCAAATTTTATTTCTTGACTTTGCTGGAAGAAATGTACTACTCAATTGATTTTTTAAAATCAAGGTAAAACAATTTACTTTGACAACTGCATGCTGTACTTTTATCTCCAGGTGTTTTGGTGATAAAAGATTAGGTTTAATAGTGATTTCAGCATGAGAGCAGTGAGGCCTACCACTGCATTAACTTTCCTAAAATTGAGTTCTGTTGTTTGCATTAGAAGAAAATGAAGGAGAACATATTAAATCTGATATATAAAAAAAAAAATCAACAAGGAAAAGGAGGAATGATGCCAAAGGAAGAATGGAGGAAAAAGAGCTGAAATTATAGGAATTGACAGACATTTATAAACAACTATATCGAAAACCATTGGTCTACTGAAAATATTATTTTAAGTTGGATTAGCAAAGTTTATTTTTGAGTAGGAAAAGAAAAACACAGTGCATGAAGGGAACCCACAAAGGCTACAAACTATAGTGAATTTCAACTCTATTTTATGAAATTAAAGCTACACTTGTTATATATCATCCTACTGCTAGTAAACAGTATCTATTCAGTTTGCATCAACAGTTACATTAGGTTTGCTCTGACATCCTTATTTTCACAATTCTTTAAAAAACATTATTGATTGCTTACTTTTGTCTCATGTGAGCCAAACACAACAATAACAAAAAACTTTTATTCTTATAATTATTTTCATTTCCAGCACCATTACTGTTATTAAGGAGTGTGTAGGGTGACCAATAACTGAATTATTTACAGAATTAAGTCAGAAGTTTAGGGTCAGTGAGCTAAAATAAAATGTGACTAGAGGTGGGATTACCATGAATTCATGTTGGTATCTTGTTGGATCTGGCACCCCAAAATTGACAAACTGATTAATAAAATACACTTTCATTCATTAGTTTACAGTTGTTAGATGGGCTCATTCTTCTTTGCTCCTTTCCTCTTTCATTTGTTTGTTCATTCATTTGTTCACATGGAGCAGTGGCTTTCACTCTAAAATCCTCAGGTTTCTAAGAATTTTTTTTGTTAATCCACTTTCAAAGTCTCCATTGCTTTTTTTTTTTTCTCTTTACATTCAATATTATTTTACATTAATTTCATGTGTACAGCATAGTGGTTAGACATTTATGTAATTTAAGAAGTGATCCCCTGATTAGTCAAGTACCCACCTGGTACTATACATAGATATTATCATGTTATTGACTATATTTTCTATGCTTTACTTTAGATCCCCATGACTATTTCATAGCTATGAATTAGTACTTCTTAATCCCTTCACCTTTTCACCTGGCCCCGCAACCCCGTCCCATCTATCACCCCAACAAATCTAGTACCTGACACATACCTAATTATTACAATATTATTGTCTATATTTCTTGTGCTTTACTTTACATCCCTATAACTACTTTTTAACAACCAATTTGTCCTTCTTAATCCCTTCCTCTTTTTTCATCCACACCCCCAAAACCTCCTCCCATCTGGCAACCATCAAAATGTTCTCTGTATCTATGAATCTGTTTGTTTGTTTATTTTGTTCTTTAGATTCCACATATAAGTGAAATCACATTGTATCTGTCTTTTTCTGTCTGACACTCCCCTCAGCACAATACCCTCCAGGTCCATTCATGCCGCTGCAGATGGCAAGAACCCATTCCCTTCCATGGCCGAGCAATAGTCCATTGTATGTATGTACCACCTCCTCTTTATCCATTCTTCCATCGACAGATACCCAGGCTGCCTCCACATTTTGGCCACTGTGAACAATTCTGCAATGAACATATGGATGCACATGTCCCCTTGAAGTAGTGTTTTGGGGTTCTTTGGATAAATACCCATAAGTGGAATTACTGGGTCTTTTTTTGTCTTTTGTTTTAAAGCCTTTGTTTTAAAGTCTGTTTTGTCTGGTATAAGTATCGCTACCCCAGCTTTGTTTGTTTGTTTGTTTGTTTTCCATTTTATGAAATAACTTTTTTCATCTCTTTACTTTCCATTGCTGTGTGTCTTTCAATCTGAACTGAGTCTTTTGTAGGCAGCATATGTAAGGGCTTTGTTTTCTTATCCATTTAGACCTCCTATGTGTGTCTTTTGATTTGAGCACTTAATCCATTTATTTTGAAAGTAATTGTTGATAGATATGTATAGCTATTGCCATTTTATTATTCATAATTTTGATCTTCCCCCCACCTGTCTTAAAGAAGTCCTTCTAAGGTTTCTTGTATTACTGGTTTGGTGGTAATGAACTCCTTTAGCTTTTCTTTGTCTGGAAAACTCTTTATCTGTCCTTCGATTTTAAATGATAGACTTACTGGGTAGAGTAACCTTGGCTGTAGGTCATTGCTTTACATCATGTTGAATATTTTGTGCCAATCCCTCTGGCCTGCAAAGTTTCTGTTGAGAAATCAGCTGACAATCTTATGGGGGCTCCCTTATAAGTTATTAGTTGCCTTTCTCTTGTTGCTTTTAGGATTCTCTTTGTCTTTAACCTTTGCCATTTTAATTATAATGTGTCATGGTGTGGGCCTGTTTGGGTTCATCTTGTTTGGGACTCTGTGTACTTTCTGGACTTATATGTCTGTTTCCTTCACCAGGTTAGTAAAGTTTTCAGTCATTATTTCTTCAAAGAGGCTCTCAATCCCTTGCTTTCTCCCTTCTTCTGGCACCCCTATGATGCAAATGTTGTTATACTTGATGTTGTCTGGGAGGTCTCAAACTATCCTCATTTTTTTGGATTCTTTTTTCTTTTTGCTGTTCTGATTGGATGTTTTCTGTTACCCTGTGTTCCAAATCACTAATTCGATCTCTGTTTCATCTAGTCTGCTGCTGATTCTTTCAAGTGCGTTCTTCATTTCAGTTATTGTATTCTTCACTTCTGACTTCTTATTTTTTCTGGTTTCTATGTTATTTTTCTGCTTGCTATGTCTCTGTTGAAGTTCTCACTAAGTTCCTTGAACATCCTTATAACCATTGTTTTGAACTCTGTGTCTGGTAAGTTACTTGCCTCCATTTTGTTTAGTTCTTTTTCTGTGGTTTTCTCCTGATCTTTCATTTGAGATGTATTTCTTTGTCTCCCCATTTTGGCTGCCTCTCTGTGTTTGTTTCCATGTACTAGGTAGGTCTGCTATGTCTCCCAGTCTTGACCATGTAGTAGGTGCCCTGTGGGGCCCTGGCACAGTTACCCTGGTCGCCTGCTCCTGGTGCTCCAGGAGTGTTCCTTGTGTGGGTTGTGTTTGCCCTCCTGTTATATTTGAGTCTTGATTGCCATTAGCATGTCAGTGGGTGAGATTTACCCTCAGGCTGATTGGCTGTGGGGTTTGGCCACATCCACAGCTTACCGAATGCTGTGCAGAGGGCTTGTCCCACTGAGTGGCATTCACCCCAGCAGGCTCTGGTGTCAGTTGAGACTGCCTGTTGGGTGAGCCACTTATGGGGCTAATTTGGTGGTGTTCTGCTGTGGTTTGAAGTCAACCTCCAAAAATGTTGGTTCTGGGGCCTCTTGGGAGGGGCTCTGGTGCAGGCCTAGGTCACCCACTGCCTGTGACTGGCCGGGGACTACCTGGTAGGAGCTATAAAGTGACGCATGGTTGTTTGCTGCCTGTGCTAAAGTTGGAGGCATGTGGGAAAGGCCATGATGCGAACTGAGGATGGTTGCTACCAGTACCAGGCCTGGGTTAGCTCTGCAAAAAGCCAGGATACCCCAAAGCCAGCTGCCACCTGCTGGCTACCTTAAGGTTCAGCCACTGATAAAGCCTCATGTGGTATGCAAGTTTGGGGAAGCAGGGTCTCAGGAAATCACTACAGTGGGAATAGTTATGGTCACCAGCTTAATGTAGACTCTGCTTTTGTGCCAGTGCTGAGCCTGGAGCTATTCAGCAAAAGTCTCAGACCACACTGAGGATAGTTGCTGCCCACCTGGGGCCAATGGACTCTGATAGTTTTTCAAGAAAGAGTATAAATGTGGGTGGGTTGGCTGCTGGAGTAGGGGGATGTGCCTCTGACATTGGGGGAGTTGGGTAGGGTGGGGTCCCAGTCAATCAGTGGGGTGGAGCAGCAGAGTTCACCCGGCCAATCAGATTCAGATTTGGCTGTGTGGGGGTGGGTTCAACACAGGAAACATGCCTCTCACCTGCTGTCTGCACAGGAGGAGGGCCTCAGAGGGAAAATGGTGATTGCCTTCCAGCCATAGGCATGAAGCCACACACCTCAGTCTGCCCTCCGTATGCTCGACACTCCCGGAGTCATTGTCCCTCCACCAGAGCCCAAGGTGAGTGTCTGCAAGTGAGTGAGTCTGTGTGCAGGCTGTTTAAGAGGATGTCTGGGTTTCCCTGCAGCCTTTTGTCCCACTGGGTAGTCAGAATCCCCACTGTTTTTCACAGCTTGATGTTGTAGGGGCCCCTCTTTCTGGCACTAGTACTCCGGGCTGGGGAAGCCAGCCTGGGGCTGAGGTCCCTTGCTCCTCCAGGGGGAACCTTCATGGCTGAGATATCCCTCCTGAATCTCAACTGCCACATGGAGGTTTGGGGCCTGTTCCACGTCTCTGCCTCTCCTACCAGTCTCGACGTTTTTTGTTTTTGTTTTTTCCTTTGCTATATATCTTCTGTTTAGACAGACTTCAGATGGTTCTCCTGATTGATTGTTCTATAATTTAGTTGTAATTTTAATGTGTTCATAGAAGGAAGCATGCTCAGTGTTTACTCCACCATCTTGTATCTCTCCAAAGTCTCCATTGTTTTTGTTTCTTATTAAAGCATCACAGCAGCATTGATATTTTTATTATTTTATGTTTTCCAGCTTTATTGAAATATAATTGGTATATAACATTGTGTAAAGTTAAGGTGTACAATGTGTTGGTTTGATACACTTCTATATTGAGAAATTATTATCACAGTAACATTAGTTAACACCTCCATCGACTCACAAAATTAACACTTCTTTTTTTGGTGTAAGATCATTTAAGATCTACTCTGTTAGTTACTTTCAAGTTTATAATACAGTATTGTTAACTATAATCATCATGCTGTACTTTAGAGCCCCAGACCTTATTTGTTTTATAACTGGAAGTTGATACTCTTTGAGCAACATCTCTCCATTCCCTTCATTCTCTTAGGTTCTGGTAACAACCATTCTGCTCTCTGTTTCTATGAGTTAAGATTTTTTTAGATTCTACATATTAGTAAGAAAATACAGTATTTGTCATTCTCTGTCTGAGTTAGTTCACTTAGCATAATGCCAATTTTGTTGCAAGTGGAAGATTTCCTCTTTTTCATGGCTGAATAATATTTCAATACATATAATTTTCTTTATCCACTCATCCATAGTTGGACACTTAGGTTGTTTCCATATCTTTTCTATTGTGAAGAATGCTGCAATGAATGTGGGAGTGCAGATATCTCTTCGAGATACCATTTTTTTTTCTTCTTTTGGATATATACTCAGAAATGGGATTGCTGGGTCATATGGTAGTTTTATTTTTTAAAGTTTTTGAGGAATCTCCGTACTGTTTTTCCATAGTGGTTGTACCAATTTACATTCCCACCAACAGTGCATGAGGGTTCCCCTTTCTCCACACCCTTGCCAAAACTTGTTATCTCATATCTTCTTAATAACCATTCTAACAGATGTGAGATGATATCTCATTGTGGTTTTGATTTGCATTTTCCTGATGATTAGTGGTGTTGGGAATCTTTTCATGTATCCGTTGGCCATTTGTCTTCTTTGGAAAAATGTCTGTTATTCAGTTTCTATGCCCATTTTAATTTTTTTCTATTGAATTTTATGAATCCCTTATATATTTTGGATGCCTTTTCTTTTTGCCAATTGTTTCTTTTGCTCTATAGAAGCTTTTTAGTTTGATGTATCACCACTGGTTTATTTTGCTTTTGTTGCTTTTGCTTTTGGTATCATATCCAAAAAAATCATTGCCAAGACTAATGTCAAGGAACTTCCTCCCTATGTTTTTTTCCCCCTAGTTTTATGTCTTATGTTTAAGTCTTTAATCCATTTTGAGTTAATTTTTGTGAATGGTATAATATAGGGATCCATTTTCCTTCTTCTGCATGTAATTATACAGTTTTCCCAGCATCATTTATTGAAGAGACTACCCTTTCATCACTGAGTATTTTTTGGCTCCCTTGTCAAATATTAGTTTACCATAATATGTGAGCATTTATTTCGGGATTCTCAATTTTGTACCATTGGTCTATGTTTTTATTTGTATGCCTGTACCACATTGTTTTGATTATTATAGCTTTGTAGTATAATTTGAAGTCAGAAAGTGTGATCAACCTAGCTATGCTCTTCTTGCTCAGGATTGCTCTAGCTATTTGGGATTTCATACAAATTTTAGGATTTTTTTTTTCTATTTCTGTGAAAAATGCCATTGGAATTTTGACAGGGATTGCCTTGAATCTATAGACAGTCTTGGGGTAGTAGGGAGATTTTAATGATATTCTTCTAATCCATTAACATGGGATATCTTTCCATTTGTTTGTGTCTTCAGCTCCTTTCATCAAAGTCTTATAGTTTTCAGTGTACAGGTCTTTCATCTCCTTAATTAAATTTATTGTTTTTGATGCTATTGTGAATGGAATTTTAAAATTTTTTTCAGATATTTTATTGTTAGTGTGTAGAAATACAATTGATTTGTATATGTTGATTTTCTGTCCTGCAACTTTACTTAATTTGTTTATTAGTTCTAATAGTTTTTTTCTGGAGTCTTTAGGATTTTATATATAGGATTATGTCATCTGCAAATGACAATTTTGCTCCTTCCTTTCTGATTTGAATTCCTTTTATTTATTTTGCCTAATTGTTCTGGTTAAGACTTCAAATACTGTTGTTTAATAGGAGTGGTGAGATTGGGCACCATAGTTTTTTTCCTGATTATAGAGGAAAAGCTTTCAGCCTTTTACAATTGCATATGATGTTAACTGTGGGCTTGTCATATATGGTCTTTATTATGTTTAGGTATGTTCCTTCTAAACCAGGCATGTTTATTTGTTTAGAGTTTCTATTATAAAAGGATGCTACATTTTGTCAAATGTTTTTTTCTGCATCTATTGATATAATTATATGATTTTTATCCCTCATTCTATTCAAAAGTTATTACATTTATTGATTTGTGTATGTTGAAGCATCCGTGCAACCCAGGGATAAATCTCACTTGATCATGGTGTATGATCTTTTAAAAGTGTTGTTGAATTTGGTTTGTTATATTTTGTTGAGAATTTTTACATCCCTAGCAGTTCCTCAAATAATGTTTCATTCAACATCATTTTGTTATAATGTTGATGAGATGCCATAGGAACTGAACTCTTGTTTATATCAATGAATCTATGGTAAAACTGGTTTCACTGTACATCATTTTGCTTAAAATCACAGAACCTATTGACAATGTTACGTGAGGAGTTACTGTATATTCATCAGGATATTAGTTTTCATTTTTTGTAGTGTCGTCTTCTGCCTTTGGTAATACAGTAATGCTGGCCTCATAAAATTATTTTGGGAGTGTTCCCTCCTCTTGAATTTTTTAAGAAGAAGTTGAGAAGGATTGGTGTTAATTATTTAAATGTTTGGTAGAATTCACCGTGGAAACCATCTGGTCTTGGGCTTTTCTTTGTTGGGAAATTTTTGATTACTGATACTGGTCTATTCAGGTTTTCTATTTTTTCATGATTAATCATAGTAGGTCATATGTTTCTAGGAATTTTTCCATTTCTTCCAGGTTATCCAATTTGTTGGTGTATAATTGCTCATAGTTATTTTTGTGATCGTTTGCAATTCTGTGGTATCAAAGCACTGTTTCCTCTTTCATTAATGATTTTATTTACTTGAATCTTCTCTCTTTTTTCTTAGATGAACTAAAGGTTTGTCAATTTTATATATCTTTTCAAAAAAACAGCCCTTAGTTTTATTGATCTTTTCTGATGCTTTTCTGGTCTCTATTTCATTTATTTCTGCTCTGATCTTTGTTATTTCTTTCTTTTGGCTATAACTTTGGGCTTAATTTGTTCTTTGTATAATTCCTTGAGGTGTAAAGTTAGGCTCTTTATTTGAGATTTTTTTTGGTTAACATAGATATTTATCACTATGAACTTCTCTTCTTAGAACTGCTTTTGCTGCCTCTTTTAGGTTTTAGTGTATCGTGTTCCCATTTTTGTTCAAGATAGTTTAAAATTTCCCTTTTTGTTTCTTCTCTGACTCTCATTGATAGTTTAGGAGTGTGTTGTTTAATTACCACGAGTTTGTGAATTTTGAAGATTTCTTCCTATATTTATTTCTAGTTTCATACCATTGTGGTCAAAAAACATAGTTGATTTCAAAAATCTCAAATTTGCTAAGACATGTTTTGGTGACTTATCATTTTATCTGTCCTGAGAATGTTCTGTGTGCTTAAGAATGTGTATTCTGCTGCTGTTGGATGGAATGTTTTGTACAGGTCTTTTATGTCTGAAGTAAGGATGGCATATATGTTGGCCTAAGTCCAAGGTTTCTATATTGATTTTCTATCTGGATGATCTCCCAAGATTCTAAGGAATCCTTGAATGTGAGAATAGGTGTGGCAGTGTCCAAAAGTTATATTTAATATTTCAAAAATCTCAACAAATTATATATTTATACTAGATAAAGCTACACAAATTTAATAAATATGGCTGAGTTTCTTTATTTCTATGCAGAATTAAGTCAACATAGTAATGTTGGTTATCTCACATCGATCAGAAGCTCTAATGCATAGCCTTATATATCTTCAGTTAATTAAAAATACAGTAAGAAACACAAACATTACACAGCAAATACACTTTAAAAAAAGGTTTTCAAACATGGAATAGGGGAGAGATGAATAAAAAATAATCCTTGGTGGTAAAAGTTTAGGAACTACTGGTTTTGACAATGGTACAAAAAGCACAAGATCTATGCATGGCCCTCAGGCGAGATGCCTGTTTTTTCAAATAAAGTTTTTTTGGAATACAGCCATGTTCTAGGTCTGCTTTTCTGAGACAATGGCAGAATTCAATAGTTGCTGCAGAGACTGTATGGCCTGCAAATCCTAAAATATTTGTCATCTGGCCCTTTACAGAAAAGGTTTACACTATCCTAGAATATCTCCTTCACAAATTAAGATATACTAGGTGCTCCCTTAACTGATCTTCACTAACTGGTTTGTCTGATAAACCTGCTCTCCCTGGGACTCCTGTAAAACCTGTTGACTAATGTCCACCACAGGCTGAAAGCTCTTGAACTACTCTTAACGCGCATACATTTCTGCTCCCATCGCATACCTTGTATATTTTCTAAGAGTCAGTTGTGTTTGTCCCCAAATATATTTATGTCATTTCTTTCTCATATCATAATTATATAAATTAGTTAAATATTATGTAAACTGAGAAAATGAATATGACAAGATTGTCGTTTCTCTGAGAAATAAGCTAAATGCAATGGAAAGATGAGACACTAAAACAGCTGATGCTAAATTAAATTATAGCCAGGAGAGCTAGAAACACATGCGGGGAAAATTGTAAAATCTGTGACTCAGTGCTCAGATTGCTTTGTCCCAGTTTTCAGTTTATAGAAAGAGAAACTAGAAATCAGGGGCAATTCATCATTGGCATAGTTTCTGCAAGAAACTCCAATCAGTGCATCCATACAAGGCTTTGACATTGTATTTGCTAATTGATTATACCCAGAGGAAAAGTAAACTTTCTTATGTCTTCATAACAGGGGGCAGTTTTACAATTTGGAGCGAGGTACCCACCAAAATTAGGCTCCTACCCTCCCACAGAGAGTGGGAGAAATCTCCCTTGAGGATTACATTTCAAACGAATGATGGCCCCCAGATCTTTGGGAAAGACATTCCTGGGTTGTAAAACTGGCAAGATGCTTTTAAAAAGATTTCTATCTCAAAAGGGCAGAGAAAGAATTTACAATTATAGATGCTGCTTGACTTAAGAAGGGGTTATGGCCTGATACACTCATCACAAGTTGAAAATATTCTAAGTCAAAAATGGATTTAATACACATAACCTACTGAACAGCATAGCTTAGCCTCGCCCGCTCCTACTGAACGCATACCACTTTCGCCCCATTATGAAGTTGAAAAAAATCTTAAGTAGAACTCTTGTAAGTCTATGACCATCTGTATACATTTTCTAAAGTAAATGTTGTAAGAAAAAGGAAGTAATGAGCCTAGAGTCAGGAAGAAGTCTATCTAAAGTTTGGTCAAGCCGAGAGGAATGTCTGGTTAAAGGTGTGTAAGACGGAATTCCCACTGCACCAGAGGAGAAAACTTTCCACTTTGGAGGAAGTAGGAAATTCCAAGGGAATGTGACTATGAGAGGTTACTGCCTAAGCCTCTGATAAGATGCCCAGCCCCAGCTCCTTTCTGGGATCTGGTCAAATAGATGGTAAAGGATAGACAGATAAAAGAAGGTCAGAGAATATCCACATTGGCGATTTGTTTCTCTGCTGCATGCATCTGGCCTGCATGATAGAGCAACAAGGACAGAGAGAGATGCCTGAGACATATATCCCTTTACTCTCAGCTTTTGAGTGCTGGGCTGGAGAGCCAGTATTCATTCATGCCTTGGTTGGCAAGGGACTTACAAATGTTCTGACAGGACAAGTGAATCAGCAGAGGCCTGTAGAGGGACATGGAAGCCTCAAAATGTGAAGCCTTGGTGATTAGAGGCAAATGGCAGTGTGTCGCCAGACTTCTGCAGTGAGTGCCAGTAAATAAAGGCCTAAATAAAGGCAAGATTGGCCAGATGTTGGCAGACATCAGTGCAGAGTGCCTGGACAAAAGAAACTACATACATAGCAGAGACCAGTGAGCCCCAGAGGATAATTCACTGTACCACCCCTGCCCCCCTAATCCCCTCCACCCCACAAGGACATGTGAGATTTCTTCTTCACCCAGGCCTTCTTCAGGATCAAGGGCAGAGGGTAGACCCTTTGGCTAAGGAAGCAGCCTTGAGTTTGAACTTTGAATTGGCTGAGTACTCAAGAGAATTAATTAATGGAAAAGAGGACCAGTACATTTAATTGGTAAGTTTAAGCATTTTCCCACACTCTACTGAGTAGCAATAACATGAAATCAGTGACAGAAATAAAAGACGACATTTAAAAAAGTTTTTGACTATGTATATGCAGTTTATGTGAAATTTCAACATTTTTACATGTCTCACAGGTAACATGCCTTGGAAGCACTCTATAAATATTACTATTTGTTGTCTTATTTCTAGTTAGCTTTATTAATTCTCACTTGTATTTTTGGTTAGCTTTCTTTTCAATTCTCTGTGGCAAAGATTTTATATTCATGGCTTAGATAACTTATACCACTTCCACATTAACTTATACCATTTCCTAGTTTTGCTTCCTTGTTCTACATCCATTCATATGCTTTTATTCTATGCAATTAATAATCAAGGATCATCATCTGTCAATCTCAAGATGCTTAATTCAATCATATACCTACAGTCCCTTTTGCCATGTAAGGTAACAAATTCACAGGCTCCAGGGATTAGGAAATCTTTGTGAGGGAAGGGACATTATTCTGACCACGACAAAGGCAGGGTCTTGGATTTATTCATATCTATGTTTTGCTCACTTGATGTCAGAACCTGGAACACATTAGACTCTAAATAAATGTTGAGTCAGTGAATGAATATTTCAATTTACAGATTGGTGCCATATTACACCCCCCCTACTTCTGGGTGGAATATGTATGTGAGAATTAAATAGCCAGAATTAAAAGCAAAATCCATACATTCTCCAGTGGGATCTGGAGGGAATAGTATTTTAATGTGAGAGTATACTCAGTTCATATTCTTTATTGCAAATAAATTATTACCAACTTAAGCAGAATAGGAATTTAATAGAAAGATGTTAAGTTACCATTTCTCTTTTGCATTCAGGTTGAAATTGGTTATGTTATTTCCTTCACCTGAGTAGCTTAAAACCCCCTTTTTATTTATTTCTATTAGTAACGATCTTATCCATCAAGCATATCTCAAATGCCAATTTCATGAAACTTTTTCTAATCCCTAATTAAATATAATCTCTCTCCTAGGAATCTCCCTAACAATATGTTTAGACCTATCTTGTGGTGATTTTACACATTCTGTTTCACAGTTTCTTCCTTTACTAATGGGGTGCTGTAGTGCATAGCTCACCAACAAAACATCGTTCCAGTTTTCTTGAATCCTAAGCTCAGTGTAGGGAAGGGCCCCGCCTTCCACTACAAAAGCTGAAAGAGAGAAAATACTTCTTTTTCCAGCTTCCTGTTGGCTCTACTGTGGGCACATACCTGGGCCCAACCAACTGCTATCAGTTTCCTGGAATTTTGAACCTGATGGAATGTTGCGAAGGAAGTGGGACAATCAAGAGATGATTCTGAGCAGGTATAGTAGAGATGCAGGTTCAGGCTCATGGCAGCAAGTGCCCAGGCAGAACCCAGTTGCATGGTGACAAGTGTCAAATGGCAACAACCTGGAAGTGGCATTCCAAGCAAGTTGTTTCTGTTGGATGAACTTGGCTATGCCATATTGCCCTTGGTTCCTACCTTGGTTCTCCAACATCTTCAATGATTTTGTGAATTACCCAGTACCTTTTCTCTATAGATTGGATGTTTGTGTACCCCCAAAATTCGTATGTTGAAACCTAATAGCCAGTGAGGTGGTATTTGGAGGTAGTCTTTGGGAGGTGATTAGTGCCATTATAAAAGGGGCTCAAGAGACCTACCCCACCCTTTCCATCAGTGAGGACACAGTGAAAAGATAGCCATCTGTAAACCAAGAAGTGGGCTCTTATTAGACACCAAATCTGCCAGTACTTTATTTTGGACTTCCCAGCTTCCAGAACTATAAGAAATCAATTTCTATTGTTTATAAGCCACCCAGTCAGTGGTATTTTTTATTATAGAAGCTGAACAGACTAAGATACTTTCTATTAATGTCCTATGCTGCTTAAGTTGTCTAGACTCTATTTCTGTTATTTGCAGTGAAGAATATGGAGTGAGTATACTCTACATCAAAATACCACTCAACCCAGTCATCCCCACTGGAGTCCAGTGTGACACCTCACTGGAGAAAAGTATGAATTTTATTTTTAATTCAGGCCCAGAATACTAGGGTTAAAAATAGGGTTAATAGGAGAGATTAGCTTCTGGTCAAGATGGTGGCGTAGGTAAACACTGTGCAGGCCGCCTCTCATGACCACATCAAAATAACCCAGCAAAACTATCATTTAGAACAGAAGGAAAGATAAGGAGCTTCCCAGATAAGAAAGCTCAAGGAGTTCATCACCACCAAACCATTATCAGAAGAAACGTTAAAGGGACTTCTTTATAAAGAAGAAAAAAAAAAGAATAATAAAATGGCCATAACTACATACCTATCAACAATTACTTTGAACATAACTGGATTAAATGCTCCAATCAAAAGACATAGGGTGGCTGAATGGATAAGAAATCAAGACCCTTATATATGCTTCCTATAAGAGACTCACTTCAGATTGGAAGACACACACATATTGAAAGGGTTGGAAAAATGTATTTTATGATGATGATGATAATAATAATAACAGTAATATAATAATAACTGAGGTAGCAATAATTATACCAGAGAAAATAGACTTTAAAACAAAGGCTACAACAAGAGACAAAGAAAGACCCAGTAATCCCACTTCTGGATATTTATACAAAGAAATCAAAACACTACTTTGAAGGGACATGTGCATCTGTATATTCATTGCAGCATTATTTCCAATAGCCAAGATATGGAGGCAACCTTGTGTCCATCAATGGATGAATGAATAAAGAAGAGGTGGTACATATATACAATGGAATATTACTTAGACATAAAAAAGAATGAAATCCAGCCATCTGCAATAACATGGATGGACCTGGAGGGTATTGTACTGAGTGGAGTAAGTCAGAAAGAGAAGGACAAATGCCATATGATTCCACTTACACACATATGTAGAATCTAAAGAACAAAATAAATGAACAAACAATACAGAAACAAACTCATAGACACAGAGAACATTTTGATGGTCGCCAGATGGGAAGAGGTTTGGGGGGGATAGGTGAAAAAGTGAAAGGGATTAAGAAATACAATTTGGTAGTTACAAAGTAGTCATGGGGATGTAGGGTATAGCATAAGGAATATAATCAATAATTTGCAATAACTATGTATGATGTCAGATGGTTACTAGATTTATTCATGTGATTATTTTGTACTTTATATAAATGTGTAATCACTGGTTGTACATCTGAAACTAATGTAATATTTTATCTCAGCTGTGATTGAAAAAAAAAATAAAAAAATAGGGCTAATGGGCCTAACAGTAGAGATGAGTAACAAACTTCTTTGTGAAACTTGTTCTTAAGGGTGAAACAAAATCCTCTTGTGGAAACAATTTCCAATCAATTGTGTCCACAAATTTACTAAGTAATCCTGTGTATCATGTTAATTTACCATGGTAGTTGATGAATTAGTTTTGTATGTTCAGGGTAATTTTTTCCCCTTAAGATAAAGCTTTTGGAAAAAAACATGTATCTCTAGACCGTGCTCTCCTAAATTATCTGTTTTCATTGCCATAAAATCTATTGATTGAAATCTCTACTTTTAATACAACTAGGCATTGTATCATCAAAGTAAAATAATTATTCTTGTTCTTGTTTCTGGCATTACTATAGGTTAGAAAATTGACTTCTTTACTTCAAACCAACTTTCCCATGCAGCCGGCTCCACTGTTAGGGACCCCAGGGGTAAGTGGTGATTCCCTTTCTATCTTTTCAGTAGTTCCAAGAAATGTAGTACATGACTTGGAGAGCAGAGTTGTAGGCTGGATTTTAGCCCCCACATACCCCTCAGCTGGCTTCCTTTGTCCATGCCCAGTGCCTACTCCTGAAGCTGGGGGTGGGGTCAGTCTCGTCCCCCAGTCCTCAGGGACAGAGAGGGGCTTCATCTTGGAACTCAGATAATGGCTAACACAAGAAGGAGGGGAGAGTAGGTGGTGTGCAGGCACAAAGTACAAAAAAGGAAGCCTAACTTGTCTAGCCTTTACCTCAGAAATCATTTTCAGTAGAAATATTTAACATTTCAGGAGTGCTAAGAAGGCTACAATAAGCACGTCTACAGAGGACCTAAGTTGGGACATTCTAGACCTGTACTCTTTGTGGATTTACCACTTCAACATATAACATTGACTAATACACACAGAAGGTATATCTCATAGAGTAACAAGATGACAGGGCTTGACATTTGTGGTATCACCACATTCTATCATTATTTTCTCACTTCTCAGAAAGCTCAAAGAACCCTCTTTTTTCTTTTTTCCTAGTGACGCATTTCTAAGCCGAGTCTCATTTAGTTGTGCCCTGAGAAAGAGCATTTACACAGTGCGTCTTAGAGAGACGGAGAGAGACAGGGAGGGAAAAAAGTGGTTCCAAAGAGGTTAAGGAATCACTTTATAAATGATATTAATTAATAATGCCCACAATACTGAGAACTTCCCCCTGTGAGGGAGGCCTGGAGTAGGAAAATAGTTCCTGGATTTTGCAACAAGGGTTTGTGAGGGGAACAGGAGGTGACTGATCAATTATTGTCTTTAAGAAATGAAATGGGTGGAAACTACATCAGAGAGCATGTACTTTAGACCATCAGTTCTCCAACTTTTTGGTTTCAGGACTGTTACACTCTAAAAAATTATTGAGAACCCCCAAAGAGGTTTTCTTTTTATGTGGATTATATCTATCCACATTTACCATATTAAAAATTAAAACTGACAAATTAAGTAATAATTAGAAAATAGACCTATTATAAATTACCATAAATATGTTATTAAAATAATTATGTTTCAAAAAGCCAAAATTAATGAGAAGAGTGGCGTGGCTTTATATTTTTGCATGTATCTTTAATGCATGGCTGACTTGCAGAGAGCTTGGTTCTTCTCTCTGCTTCCACACTCAGTTTCTTATGTTATCACATGTCAGGTAGCTAGCTTCTGGGAAACTCCTGTGTGCACTAATGAGAGAATGGGAGTAGAAAAGGCAAATAACTCCTAAGTATTGTTACAAAAAGTGTTTTGACCGTTCAGATTCCCTGAAAGGGACTGCAGCACCTTTTAGGGTTCTCTGGAATGGTGCACAGAGCACAGGTTATGTTTAGGTGACAAAGCAGTGGTTGTTGGGTTTTGTTGACTGGTGGGGGGAAGGAGGGGTTTAGCTCTTTTGCCATGATGGTCAGATACATCCGAATGAATATTTCCATCTGCTGACTGCAGGTGATTTCCAGAAAGGAAGTTTAAGAAAGCAGATGTACATTTTTCTATATTTTTGTGTTTTTCAAGAATGACTAACAATAGGAAAATTTTATACATAAAATAATGTCATTTATATGCAAATCAAATCAAATTGTTATTATTAAATGCATAAAATAGTCAAAATATCAACTTTTTGTTTTTTGTGGATTTCTGACACATTTTGAAAAAAACCTCAAAATCAATTAACGCAGCGCAAGAGTTAGGAGTATGGAGATGACAGTTGGGCTCCTTTTTCTTTTGTGCT